>NW_026126599.1:10387500-10987500 GCF_943737965.1 Phodopus roborovskii | reverse complement strand
TAACACTTTTTTGGAAGGGAATTTCTTGTATTTTATGGGGTTTCTTTGTTGTTATTGTTTGTTTTGTTTTGCCCACTTGTTGTTTTTTACATGCACCCTCTAATCTACGTGTGCACACAATACTCAGACCCTGTAATTGTGGTAATTGTTTATCAGCTGAAAATTAGTGTTTAGGAGAGATGCCTGTTTTTAATTGTGGGCTCTTCATAGGCAGCCATAGTCCCTCTGTGAAATTCACTAGTTCATGATCTCACTCATATTGGTATTCCTGAGCAAGCAGTCTATGATGGTTAGTTTTGAGTATCAACTTGCCACAACTTAGAATGGCCTGAGTAGGGAACCGTAGTTGAAGAATTACTTTGGCTGTGTGAATTAACCTGGGAAGGCCCACCCCAAATGCCGTGGCACCTTCCGGTAGCTGGCCAGATGAAAAGCACTGAGGAGGAGGAAGAGGATCACCCTTTGCTTGCCTGACCTTCCCTTTGCCTCTGAGTTCACGTTCCCCTTTGCTGCTGCTGATTCCTGAGAATTGGCTTTTCCCAGTTTCCAGTGTGCACTGATGAACTCCAGCCTTGTAGACTAACGAACTACCAGGAAGTTAGCCTCTTCATGTAGCCACTGGTGTAGCGTAGCGCTGGCTGCCAAAGTGTCCAGCCTCAGGGACCAAGAACCAACCAAGCTCTCAGTCTCTCAGGTGTAAGGTAGCTGTCACTGGACTATTTTGACCATACCACGTAAGCTAACTTAGTAACTTTTAAAACTTTAGTTGTTTCAATTTTATGTGTATGAGTGTCTGCATGCATATATATGCCCCACATAAGTGCCTGGTGTCTGAGAAGGTGCTGGGTCCCCTGGAACTGGAGTTAACAGAGTGTCTCAAGTTGTCATGTGGGTGCTATTCTCCAAAAATAGCGAGTGCTGTGGTTGACCACTGAGCCTCTCTCCAGTCCCAAATAAGTTATCTTAAAGTATGTATAATTCCATGGTTTGTTCTGCTCCTAGAGAATCTCAATACGCTGCCTATGTGAATTTGCTTTTCATTGGCGGGTGCAGCATCCTATGGCCTGGGTTACCACTCTGTGGGACCAGTGGGGCGTTGCATGCCCTTGCTCCAGTAGTGCTTGCTTTAATCTTCCTTGGCTCGTGCTTGAAAACAGATATGTAGTGAGCTATCCCAGCATTCAGTCATCCCCCGACCCCTACCCCAAGGCACACCTAGGATTCCTTCTTTCCCCTCTCTTACATATGGTGATATATTGTGTATGATTTATTGAAGCTTGTCTGTGGGTTCAGAAAGCTAGTCACAGGCCATAGAGGTCAGGCAATGGTGATACATATCTTTAATCCCAGCAGCCATTCAAGCAAGTCATAGAGCCAGGCAGTGGTGGCACACACCTTCAATCCCAGGACTCAGGAGACAGGCAGGATGGATCTCTCTGAGGTCAAGGCCACTCTGACCTACACAAGAGTGAAGAGTAACAGAGCTCATGCCTTTGAACCCAGCACCTGGAATCACACACCTTTAATGCCAGCCAGCACTAGGGAGGTGGAGACAGGAGTGATATGGCCAAGGAAGAGAAAGGAATATAAGGAGGTGGAGACAGGAATTCAGAGCTTTTGCCTCTGAGGATTCATGGAGACAGGACAGCCCTATCAGTCTGAGGTAGAGATAAGAGCTAGTGCCTGGCTGCTTTGCTTCTCTTCTGCTTTGTTGTTATTATCAGTCTCTGGGTTTTAATTACTCGTTACATTTACAAGGAAGGTAAGGAAATACTTGGTTTTGAAAGTGAATTTTATTAAATGAAGATAATATACGAAATACATTCATCATGACTTGAAAGGTGGGACCAGATCATGTCTTAGTTCTGTCTGTGGCATATCATCTTGATACGTAATAAAAGTAACTTTAAAATTCCAGTTTCTTTAAATAGTTATGCACAAAACATACAGACACACACACACACACACAAACATACATGTACAGTTCCTACCACTGTCGGTCAAAAGATGCCCTCTTCCTCCATTGAGCTGATGTATAGGCGGGGATCGAGGCACTGAACAAAGATCTATTTGCAACCGTTTTCAGGAGTTGAACATATCTGTCCCCTGAGTGTCTCTCTCAGGCTAACTTAGACTTGCCTGGGGTTTCAGCTCCCTGGTTCCACATTGGTGATCTCAAACACTAGGAATAATGTTTGTTTTTCCTTAGGGCTAACCACGTTTTCCTTGAATGGCAAACAGTCTTAATGTCTCTGTCCTCACATCCAGTACTGTTTTGATAACAGGCACAATGCAGCTAGGTATGTGTGTCTTTGCAAGTTTCATTTTTCTTCCTGCCTTAACAACTCAGACGGAACTGTCTGCTTTCTTCCCCTTCGCTGATGGACTTTTGTGGACTCCAAAGCTAGGTCCTTAAACAAAGCCAGAGAATCCCAATAGATTTTCTTTTGTGGGAAAGGGACCTTACTAAAGTCTCTCAATGATTAAGAATTAGATGATTAAAATCAAAATAGTACAAGGCTGGCTAAGGTTTTCTTTTTTTCACTAATGGCTGAATATTTAAGTGATCTGAAGAATTGTAGAATGTTGACATCACTCAATTCTCTGGTGGCCTCTGTCTAATGCCCCCACTTTGACACTTGCTAGCTGACATGAGCTTTTATAGATGCACAAAGATGAAGAACAAAGGTTTTTTCCCCCAGCCCTGCCCTGACTTCTGTTTATCCAGTTCCTGGTTAGAAACCCTTTCCTGCTTCTCTATCCTGGCTAGCGAGTCCCCCAAGAGCCACCATGACTGCAGATTGTCTCACTGGGGGTTGTGCCCAGCCCCCATTCTCAAGAATGTGCTGCACAGGGAAGCGGGCATACATGCTACTGTTCAGGCCATCGAATTAAGTGGCAAGCATAAAGGAAGCATGGTCTGCTCTCACAAAGCAGCTGCCCCTTGTCTGGCTGGCTGTGACTGGCTCTAGCAGCTGCATACACCCTAGACACACAGACCATAATCTGCACATACAACATCTAACAGCCATTTTAGAGACCCAAAGAGTGGGTGTCCATTTCTACCCTGTTCCCATCATCCTTAGACCCCAGGTAAGGTCCAAAACAGATGAAAATGGGATTTTCTTTTTTCCTTTTGATGGCTCATTGACTAATATCCTGAATCCCAGCTGTAGAAATAGCTTGTGTAAATTACACATCACCTTCTCTCCCAAGGAGTGTAAAGTGCTTAGTAAACATTGGCCAGTGCCCTTTTGCTCCTCTCAGATTGGCTTGAGATAGGGAAACTCAGGATAAAGTAAAAAGAAGACAGTGAGGGCCAACTCTGTGGGTGAATTGGCTTGGCTATTACACATGGAGCGTCCTCTCTGCCTTCTTGGATGTTAGTCCATTAACCCTGGTTTGGATACAGAGAAAACGGTCTTCTAGACTCTCTTAACTCTCCCGGCTTCCTTGAATAGCTAAGTGTATAAAACAGGATAATGCAAGAGTGTTGTTATCTGTATATGAATACTTGAAATAGAACCTGACTGATTAAAATGTGGCTTTTGAGTCTAGCAGTAGCAACCTTGCTAGGCCAAACTGGACTCCCTGTGAGCAGTATGCTAAGCCGGGGCTTCCAAGCTTGGGTCTGATCTCAGTGTCTCTCACTATAGGAACTGATAGTAAATGTGGCTTCAGAACCAAGTGCCACCCTCACTGACATGTGTTAAACATGCTGTGGATAGGGATGGACAACAAAGACAGACTCCCAGGGAAAGATTTAAGGTTTCCTGTGGTTCCCGAAAACATCCTTGTCTCTCAGAAATCTAGAAAATGTTCCATACATTCTGTCCTGTCACCTCTTGGTAGGGTGCCCAAAAGAGCAGAGGCCAGGAATGAGAAACCACTGGCCTGGCATTGAGGAGCCCTCTCCTGCACCGTCTCCACATGCTATATCCCATGCTTTCCTGTGCCTCTTTTTTCTCTGTTCTCCCTTTCTCTCCCCCGTAAGTGTCTTAATGCCTGCTAGGGGGCTGCAGAGATGCAGGGCAGGCAGGCCCATGCATGCTGCTGTGAGCTAAGAGGCTTACTGCCCCTGCCCCTACAGTGCATGGGCCACAAGGACACACATGGGTGCCATGGCCAGATCGCCTGTTCAGGGTGCCCTGAGGCCCAAAGGGGCTGGAGCAGGTGAGTCATTGGGCTCAGGATTTCTCTGACATGGAGTCACATGAGGACTTGAGCAGTAGTGTTCCTCACTTGTCACTATCTGGTTACATTCTGGTTAGTCAAAACAGTAACAACAAAAACAACAAAAAAGCACTATTAAGTCACAAAAAGCAGCCGGCCCCTGTGGAGAGGAATAGGTGTAAACTCATATAAGCATAATACTGTCAGGCTGTCAGGTTGTCTGCGGCTTGTGAGAAACGTTAGGCGGGTGGCGAGGAGTACAACACCACAGAGTTGTAGTCTGGGGGTGGAGAGCAGCATGAATCCTTCCCCAGCTCAGAGTCGTCGTGCACAGGCCTGATGTGGCCACAGCTGGAAAAGCAGAAGCTGGGCCTGGGGACATCGGAAAGCCCTGACTCCTTGCTTTTACTCGTTACTCTCAAGCTAAAGAGAAAGAGAAATGGACAAACAGGATCGATCAGATATCTCAGATGTTTTCTGGGAAAGGACTGATACCTACCTTTTTTTTTTTTCCAGTGGGTCACCTTTCTGCACCTGTTCTAGACTCCTGTCTGTCTGTGTCAAACATTCTTTGTTCTAAATGTACGTGCCCCCTTCCTCTTGCCGGTTTGGTGTCATTGGGTGGAGGGAGCAGGGCAGTGATGGGGGGGGGGGTGTTGGATGGGATGGTGCAAACCCTGGGATTCTAATTGGAAAACAAGACTTAGCAGTAGCCTTCTTCTGTTCTTGGGTCAGATACCTCCTGTGATCAGCTTTAAAAAAAAAAAAAAGTCTCTGCCCACCCTTCCCCTTTATCATCTCCAATCCTGGGAATCTGTGACTCACCCCACAGCTAAACTGAGGTCTAAAGGGGAGGAGCTTGTTCTGAATTAGCCAGGTGGGTCTCAGTGCAGTGTGAACGCACAGGCTAGTCTTAACCAACCAGAGAGGCCATGTGAGGGTGGAGCTGGGCGAGATAGTCACGAGTTGAGGAAAGCATGAAGCCACAGACGCTATGAGGGGCCTCTGAGGCGCATGCGTCCTTGCCAGTGCCTTGGAGTTTGGACTTCTGGCCTCTAGAAGTAAATCTCTCTGTATAGTCACCACATACATGGTCAATGGTCTCAAGAAATGCAGGGCTGCATACACAGTCATATAGGTGGCTCCTGAGCATGTGGCCTGGGGGACGATTGTCCTCGGGTACCATATGCTACATGAGCCTAAGATGGACACGGGAGAGAGGGTAGCATCTCCTACCCTTTACTATTGGATTAAAATCACTGCTGAGCGGTGGAGAGAGCCATCTGAGAGAGCCACGTGATGTAGACTGGCCTGGCTATGACCTACCTCTTTAATTGCAGGGTAGGGACTATAAATTAGGGTTTGTCTTTTCTTCATCAAAGATCAAGTAAAAAAATAACCACCCTTTCCTCCTGTTCCCCAGGAAGAAACAAAGTAGCAGCTAGCCTACTCTTTTCTTTTGTCCAAATAGGTGTCCCTTAATCTGACACCTCAACAGTAGACCCACTTTTGAGCCCATGTTACAAGGAAAAGGAAGATGTCTGCCTGGGCATGTCCTTGTCCTTTCAATGACCTGGTGGACTGTGTGTCCATCCAGTCACTCGGAGGGGTTTGCAGCAGCTCTTTGTTTTGTTTTCTGAGACAGAAACTGTCTGTCTGTGTAGCCCTTGCTGTCCTGGAACTCACTGTGTAGACCGGCCTGGCCTTGAATTCACAGAGATCCACCTGCCACTGCCTCCCGAGTGCTGGAACTAAAATCGTGCCATCACAGCCTGGCTGCAGCAGGTTTTAGGTTCAGTTTCATTTCAATAAACTACAGCCTGTAGGTGGCAGTCTGGTTGTTGTTTGTTTTTATGTGCATGGGTATTTTGTCTGCCTGTATGTATATGTACCACATGTTTGCCTGGCACCTTCAGAGGAGCTAACAGATGACTGCTAGGGTATGGGAGTGCTGGGAATTGAACTCTGTCCTCTGCAAAGACAGTCAGTGTTCTTAATTGCTGAGCCAAATGAGTCCACCCCTGAGGGTCAGGCATTTAAACCAGGAAAGGTGGGTAGGTAGGAAGGGGGGTGGGTGAGTAGGAAGGTAGATGGGTGGGTAGGTAGGTGGGTGGGTGGGTAGGTAGGTGGATGAGTAGGTGGGTAGATGGGTGGATGGGTGGGTAGGTGGGTGGATGGGTAGGTGGGTGGGTAGGAAGGTGGATGGGTGGGTAGGTAGGTGGATGAGTAGGTGGGTGGATGGGTGGGTAGGTGGGTGGGTAGGAAGGTGGATGGGTGAGTGGGTGGGTAGGTAGGTGGATGAGTAGGTGGGTGGGTGGGTAGGAAGGTGGATGAGTAGGTGGGTGGATGGGTGGGTAGGTAAGTGGCCAGGACTTTCTCAGCACAGCACTATTCCAAGGTAGCCTCCAGCCTAGAGAAGCACTGAAGTCAGCTCTGCTAGGGCACAGAACAGAAGGAGATGCTGATTGACAGATCAGGCCAGGGGTTTGGGAAGAAATTTGCAAATGACACCTGGGTCCAGCAGGATACAGAAAATCCTTACTGTGGAAGTTTGGATTCCCAGGGTGGCAAACGGGACTTTGTCTCCTTGTGTAGACTCTGCTAGCCTAGGGACCGGAAACAGGAGTGTTGTCTCATGAGCCTTTGAACACATCCTGAACCTCCCTTCACAACTGGACACATCTGGCTCCTTTCCACCTGTGTCTCTCAGGCTCAGCCTGCCTGCTATAAGAATTCCCTACATATTTTCCCTCCTGAAGCCCCAGTCTTCCTTGTCACAGACCCTGGGGTTCATATGTCCAATATCGTATCCCCTTTCTGCCCCTTTTGGGGGTGGCTATTTTTCTGCTGTGCCTGAACACTGGGAGGTCAGGTAGCCTTAAACAGCCCGACAACAAGGCATCCTCCTCCAGCCCTCCCCACTCCCCTTCCTTACTCTATCTTCATCGCCTTGGTCTCAGTCCAGGTGAACCTCTTCAGCAGTGGGGAAGCCAGCAGAGTGCTAGTGTCCAGCTGATAATCCTGCAAAAGCAAACAGGAAGATGACCCTCACTCGCCTGGCTCAGAAGGTACCACAGGGACTCTGGGAAGACACTGGGAGGCACCTCCGAGGTGCTGCCTGCTGCTGCCCTCATCATCCACATCTCTTACCCATTGGC
The DNA here is from genome assembly GCF_943737965.1 of Phodopus roborovskii. Classification (NCBI taxonomy): domain Eukaryota; kingdom Metazoa; phylum Chordata; class Mammalia; order Rodentia; family Cricetidae; genus Phodopus; species Phodopus roborovskii. The sequence continues at coordinate 10,980,169 of NW_026126599.1, read as the reverse complement.
ACTGAGCATTTTCTTTATCCTGGCAACTGCAAGACCCTTCTTCCTGAAGGTGAATAGGAAACTACTGGGTCTAAGGAGGTGGCTCAGTGGGTAAAGTGCTTGCTGGGCACAATAGAGGACCTCAAAGTCAGGCTTGGTGGCCCATATCTGTCACCATAGCCCTGGTGGTGGCATGTGGTGACAGAGACAGGTAGATCCTGGGGCTTTCTGGCCAGTTAGTTTAGCTCAAACTGTGGGTTCTGGGCTCCTTGAAAGACCCTGTCTTTAAAAAAAAAACCAAAACCCCAGTAAGGTGAGCAGTTGAGGGAGATGCCTGACCTTGGCCAAGGGACTCCATACACACATTCCATGGGCAAGCACATATGTGTATGTGTACACTCTCGAATGTGGACACACACACATGCAGAGAATGGAAAATTGCATGTAACTGCCTAGCATTTTCCACGTGAAACTTTCATGCAAATGATCATACATGTTAAAACTAATCTTGGTGGTGATCTATGGGTATGTTGTCATACATGAAATCTCTAGGCAATTAGAGGTGGTTGGTTATTTTCCTTGGAGAGTCTATGGCACTGGCAAGCCCCTACTGGCCATAGTGTCCAGGAACTGTTGAAGTTCGGTCATCTTCATCATGGGCTTTTCTATGCACTCTTCATTACTCTGTCACTACAGTGACGATGTTACCATGATTTGCCACATTTTAGGGGTAGCCTAAGCTTGAGAGATCCCAAGGTTTGCTCTGTGTTGTTCCTTCCTTGCATTTGAAACACCCTACTGAGCCACAACACAACATTCCTATCTACTTTATCATGGCATTCTACAGCTTAAAGTGGAAACGTCTTTATATCTTGAAGTTGTCATGCCCCTTTATCTTGTGAGTCTATGTTTGCTTATTTAAAAATGTATATTTATTTTATATGTATGGGTATTTTTTTCCTGCATGTAGGTGTACTACATGCATACCTGGGACCCAAGAAAATGGCTTCAGGTCTCCTGTAACTAGAGTTACAGATGGTTGTGAGCCACCATGTGGGTCCTGGGAACCAAACTTGGATCCTCTGAAAGAACCGGTGCTCTTAACTGCTGTGCTGACTCTCCAACCCCCAGCATCAAGGCTTCTACTCTTGTTTGTTTACTTGTTTTTAAAGACAGGGTTTCTCTTCATAGCTTTTGGAGCCTATCCTGGAACTTGCTTTGCAGACCAGGCTAGCCTCAAACTCACAGAGATCTGCCTGCCTCTGCCTCCCAAGTGCTGGGATCAAAGGTGAGCGACACCACCACCTGGATTGGTTTATAGCATTGTGTTTGACACAGAAGTCCACTTGGAGTACAACAGTCAGCCATACCAGAAGAGCACTCCTGCATAGCCTTCCCCCCGCTTCTTAGTCTCCCAATCCCATGCAAGTTTTTTCCAGATACTTGCTGACCAAAGCCAGGCTACTCTGGTATGATTTGACCAGTGTGTCTGGGTAGAAACTTGGCTGGCTACTCATCTGCAGAGTCTTAGGATGAAGGAGCCTATGTGGACTTCCTTCAGATGTAACTAGAGCACAAAGCCTCTGTTGCATTACAAGGGCCAGCCACTCACACACAGAACCCTCTCAAAGGATGCTGCACCACTAATATCCTGCAAGAGATTCTAGGGAACATATACTTTCCCCTCCCAGGAGCTGGCACAATAGAATGGCCCTCGGAGTGAGCTCCAGGAGATTTTTAAGCCATGGAATTTTCCCTGAAGTCTGACTGTCTGTTCTTCCCCCTCTTGGCCTCTACAGAGCCATCACTGGCCCTTGCTGCCCAAGCTTAGACAAGAAGAGATTTCTGGCAAAGAGTACCAAGTGTTACTGTCACGACTTACTTCAAACATGGAGGTGGCATTTGGGGAGAGCTCCTCAAAGGTCTTGATTCTCTCCAGGCTCATGAATTTGAAAGCATTTACATATCTGATGAAGAAGCAGAAAGAGTCATCAAGGCAGGAAAGTGCACACACCTGGGATGGATGAGGACAGTGTGCAATATGGGTGGGTCCCACCTAACAACCAAAATTCTGGCTGGCTCAGTTTCCTTAGAACCCTCTAGGAATCCTCACAGTGACATCACCTCCTCTGTGTAATCAATTCACACTTTAATTGTAGTCTTCAGAAAAACCTTAAAAGGGCCCACTCCAGTTCCCCATGGAATAAAAAAATGCCAGTCATAGAGGAGACACGAGACCTCATCTGGCCCAAGTGTCTTAGTGACACAAGAGACCAATGCCCCAGGAGGCAGTATGACTCCATCTTATCACTTACTGCTTATCACTTCCTGAAAGGACGTGGGGTGACAAATAAAATGTCCCACTGAGACTTCTCAGCTGATTTAAGTATACAACCAAGGCAAAGAGCCCACATTGCATATTCTGGGCCTCCATCACAATTGTGACAAATGAGTGATATTTGGGAGATTTCTCAGTGACCACCTGCCAATTTTCGTTGATCTATTGGAAAGACCTGATGGGATATTACATTAGATTGCTGCTCATAGGCAAACCCACTCCTCAAGTAGGCCATCGTCTGAGAGTTTTAGTAGCTGCAAGGCCCAAGCTCTTAGGCTACATTCCTTTTGGGTCTCTGGCTAAGCAACATACTAGAAGGGCTGAACCTAGCTTCACACCCTCAACCCATTTCTATGCCATCCACGCTTTGTCGTTTAAAAGGAGATGACTGGCTGGGTGTCAGGTATGAGCAGTGACATCAACCTGTCACCCCTCTGAGCTCTGGGCTGCCTGCTGATTGCTTCAAAACTTGTCATAGATAGCTGTCAGTGTTTTCCAACTGCTACATCTCTCTCCTGTGCTTCTCTGGTAGTGGAACCGAGGTCACGCCTGAAAGCTATGCCCACACAGCTAAAGACCCCAGAAGGCTCTAAAAGGACCCTGGTGACATTAGGAGCCTGGGCAGGGTAAGTCTTCCTGGGTTACAAACTCAGTTCTGTATTTAGGAGTCATACAGTTTGCTAAGTTCTCATCTCTCCAGTTGATAGGTCCATATTTATCAAACAGAGAGATAATATGTACTTGGTAAGATGGTTTTGTACATGAAAGCTGTTTATATGTGCAAAATGCCAGCACAATGCCATACCAGAGCATGTTTCCATGACCACAGGGGCCAACACACATTCCATATGGTGTAACTATCCACATCAGCTAGCACACCTTCTCAGTATTTATTTATTTATGGTTTTTCGAGACAGGGTTTCTCTGTATTGTTTTGGAGCCTGTCCTGGAACTAGCTCTGTAGATGAGGCTGGCCTTGAACTCACAGAGATCCCGCTGCCTCTGCCTCCCGAGTGCTTGGATTAAAGGCATGCACCACCAATTATTTATTCTTTTAGCTTCTGCTCAGTTTCCTTCATAGTAATGCAAGATGTAAAGGTTTGTTAGATGAAAATATAAAACAAAAAGAGAAGGCTGGTTTGTTTCATTGGTTTTTTTGTTTGTTTGTTTTTCGATATAGGGTTTCTCCTTCTAGAACTCACTCAGCAGACCAGGCTGGTCTTGAATTCACAGAGATTTGCCTGCCTCTGCCTCCCAAGTACTGGTATTAAAGGTGTGCAGCACCACCACCCAGTAGTTTTATGTAACTTTTCTTCTTAGTTGTTATTGTTTATGAGACATCATTTTGGTATGTAACCGGGGCTGCTTTAAACTTGTATCTTCCTGAACTCTGGGATTACAGTCCTGTGCCATTACTCTTGTTTATTTAATTTATGTAAAGTTTAACCAAAGTTAATGTTATGAAAATCAGGCTACAGTTCTAGAATAAGATAAGGTAGCTTGAGAAAACACAATGTCTTGTTCATTCCTTTAGAAGTTTAGGAAAAAAGGGAGTGCATAGGCCTCCAACATAGATCAGACATGGCAGAATGTTAACAATGGTTGGATTCAGGAAGCAGAACAAATGCCCAATTCTTTCTTTTCTCTACTTTCCTTCCTCCACGCTCCACCCTCCCCCTTCCTCCTCCATCCCCTCTTCTTTCCATAGTAAAACTGGGGAGCAGAATCTCACCTCACATCCTCAGAGCTTCCGGAATGAAACGGTGGAGCTGTGAAACCATCCTTGAAACAGTCCTCAGAGAAGGTGGGGACTGAATAAGTGAAGCCACTGTTTCTCGTCAGTATGGCATTGATTGGGATGTAGTCTTTACCATCCTAAACACCAGAGACAGACCCCTAATCATAAAAGTTTCTCCTTCAAGTTCACACACATACTCTCATTCACACACATACACACAAACACACACACACACACACACAGTCTAACACATACACACACACTATCAGTCTACACATACACACTCACACACACCACTTTTTACTGCTGTTCTTTCCAGTTCTATTAGGAACACATTTGACCTTCTGATCTAAACTTTACCTGTTGGACATTGGCTTGAAGCAGGTCACCTAGCTTCTCCACGAGTTCTGCGAATCGGGGCCTCTCTTTGGGGTCTCTGTGCCAGCAATCCAACATGATTTGGTAGCTGTCGATGAGAAGCACACAGAAAGAGCTGGACAACAGTGGGGTTGATACAGCCCGCCCTGCACATTCTGATGTGAGGGTTGTCGGTTCGTAGCTCAGACCATGCTTTTTATAATATGTGATGTGGCTTCAGTTTTAGGTTTGTAACATCAGTGCCTGGGGGCACACGCATGTCTACTGAGGCAGAATGACAGACCAACTCTCCTGAACACCTGACTTACCTTCCTTAGGTGCCAGGGCCGGGTCTTGCAGATCAAAGGAGGGGACTTAGGAAAGAGGTGCTCTGTGCAGTTGGGTGTGAGTAAAGCACTCCTCCTATCTCAAGATGATGTCCCCAAAGCTAAAAACAGTTACAGTCTGACCAGTTTGTAATGCCCACTTCATTTCCTTATTTATTTATTTATTTATTTATTTATTTATTTATTTATTTTTGGAGGCAGGGTTTATATAGCCTTGGCTGTCTTAGAACTAGCTCTGTAGAGCAGGCTGACCTTGGACTCACAGAGATCCACCTGTCTCTGCCTCCCAAGTGCTAGGATTAAAGATGTACACCCCTACCACCCAGCCTCCCACTTAATTCTTGGATTGTAATGAAGGCTGGTTCTACTTGGCTTCTCTGTGTGCACCTGACATCTTCACATCCTAACACCTCCTTGGGAAGGGCCTCATTTCCTTGCGAAAAATCCTTACACTTCCTTGGGAAGGTCTGTAGACTTCCTTGGGACGGCCCTTAGATTCTTGGAAGGACTTCCACACTTCCATTGGAAGGGTCTGCAGTGGAGACTGGTGGAAAAGGCCCTAGGGTCACGACACAGGTTGCTTCCAAAACAGGTGAAGAGACAGTAGACTTCAGTAGTTCCTTAGGGTGTGTGCAAGGTTCCCTGTGTGGTGGCTTACTTTTTGCCCAGATTTTCAAAGCCCCTGTTACAAAGTAGTTTCTCAACACTAAGGCAAAACTGGACGGGGCTTCTGGGTTGGAAACATTGTCCTCAGGTTCCTTAGTCAGCAAGTTCGTTTTGCGTTTTGTTTTCTTCTTATATTTTAGCTGTGTTGCTATTGGGCTGTTTGACATATAAACTGGTGTTGGAAGTCTGTATAGACTCCCTGTGCACGGCACATGCCAAGAGTCCCCGAAAACACTGAGCCAAGTGTTCCCTTGCGCTCTCCTGGGGATTTTTCTTTTCTTTGTCTCTTCTTTCTGAGGAGTCTTTGGACCACAGCAGACTCTTGATTACATCAGATCAAAATCTGAGTGGGCTGGGACTTCAGAATGAGGTCTGGATTCATCTCCCCTTCTCTGTACTCAGCACCCTCACACAGTAGCACCAACAAAAGCTCTGCTTGCCCTGTGAAGTCTTCCGTCATAGTGCAGGAATTACTTGTAGTGCTAGAAGCTGAGGGCAGCTCAGGGAAAAGCCCAAGGGACCCTGGGAATCGTTCTACCCTGCCAGTTATGTGACACAGGCTTCCCTGATGGTCCCCAGTGTCTCTTCAAAATATTTTTGTTTTGTCTTAAGGCATGCCATGCCTGACAAAAGCAGTTAAGAAGACAGGGGAGCCTAAGGGAGAGGAGAAAATTGGTAGCAGGAGGGAAATGGGAAAATCACGAGAACAAATGGCCAAAGTGTGGGCAAAATTCCCAGGTGGGGTTTACGCCAGTATCCTGAGGACTCGGTAAAAAGCTGGCTCTGACAGGGTGGTGGTGGCCCATGCCTTTAATTCCAGCACTCAGGAGGCAGAGGCAGGCAGATCTCTGTGAGTTCAAGGCCAGCCTGGTCTATAGAGGGAGTTCCAGGACATGCTCCAAAGCTACACAGAGAAACTGTTCCTCAAAACCAACACCAAACAAACACCTGGCTCTGGCTAGGTGGTGGTGGTGGTGCAAGCCTTAAATTCCAGCACTCAGGAGGTAGACATATGAATTAGAGGCCAGCCTGGTCTACAGAGTGAGAGCTCCAGGACAGCCAGGGCTCCACAGAGAAACCCTGGCTTAAACAAAAACAGCTGGCTCTGCCCTTGCAGACAGCAGAAGAAGGGAGGGGTGATGGATTCTGAGGTGCACACACATCAGAGCTTAGACACAGACCATTACTCACAAGAAATATGGCTGCTCCCTGAGCTGAACTCTTGGACATCCCTCCACATCAATACCAGCCAAGAGTAATGATGTCACTGGACTGTCAGGTACAAGGATTTTTAGCTTTTTGTTTGTTTTTCTAGACAGTTTTTTTTTTTTTTTTTTTTTTCCTGTGTACCAGCTCTAGCTGTCCTGGAACTCACTCTATAGACCAGGCTGACCTCAAACTCACAGAGATCCGCCTGCCTCTGTCTCCCAAACGCTGCGATTAAATGTGTGCGCCATCACCATCCAGTGAAGCTTTACTTCTTGTAGTCTGTTTTGGTATTTTTCCAGATCAGATCTTCAGATCTGCCCTACCTACTCCTCATGATCACGGGAAGTCTACGTGAGACTACATAGGGAAAGCACCAGTCAAGTGCAGCCTGGCCTTATTTCAGCCGCTTCTGCAGTGGTGAAGGGTCCCAGCAAGTCTAAACCCTCTTTGTGCCTAGCAGGCACCTTGGGTCAGTCCATCCCTTACACTTCCCTGAAGAGGATACCAACCAACATTAATAGCTTCCCCTGTGTCTTCCCTGACTATACCTCTGAGTCCTTGGCCTCTCTCATTCAGTTCCCGGGCTTGGCATTGACCTAGCTTGGTCCTTAGATAATGAAGGAAAAAGATGGTGACCTTGCCCTTTGGGCCAGCCCACACTTCCTTCTCAGCCCTTGACTCCTCCCCAGGGCTCCACGGGACCTCATTGTGTGGGTGGGGAGGGGAGGCTGCCTGCCAGTTCAGGAAAGGTGGCGCCACCTCAGGGAGGCCCAAGTCCTTGTCAGCAGCTCCCCCAAACTGCAAGTGTCATCACATTCCTGCTGAGGCCTTGGGATGCTAAAATGGCACAGTTACAGGAAATGGTACCTACAAAGAGTCAAGCTCACCCACTGACAATGGAGAAGCCTGCCCAGAGCCTCTCTCCTCTCTGACTCTCAAAGAACTTCCACAAGCCCATTGGCTAGTCCTAAGGGATTCTAAAGAGGCCTTGCTACCCCACATTTCCTTCCTTTCTTTCTTTATCAATTTATTTCTAAGCTTTTGGAAACAGGTTCTCAAGTAGCTCAGACCAGCCTTGATCTTTATACATAGCTGAAAATGACCTTACATTCTGGATGCTGCTGCTCCCACTCCCAGGGTCCTATGATGAAGACAGTACATGTATGCATTGTTGGGGATGGACCCAGGACCTCGTGCATGCTGGGTAAGCACTACTAAGGTGACTGAGCCACATTCCAAGCCCCACCCATATAGCCCTCTGGAGCCCTCTGGAGCACAGTACAAATCAAGTCCCCAGCCCCCATGGCTCTGTCGATGGAGGCCGGAGCTACAAAGGCCTTGACCTGAGGCGGTGAGTGAACCCTTGCATTCAGTTCCTAGGTGCTATTTGTTCTACCTGGCTTTCTGACTTCAGTTCCCAGCTAAAGTCCTTGAGAGATCAATCAGTGGGTGGGAGAGGAAATAGGGATAGATCCAGAGCACAACCAGTTCAGGAAGCCACTCCCAGCACAGCAAAGCCCACCAGGGACTGGGGCAACATCTCTGAGGAGCTGAAAACAAATCTGTATCCCTTACCTATCACCCCAGGGTGCCCGTGTCCCTTACCTATCACCCCAGGGTGCCCGTGTCCCTTACCTACCACCCAAGGGTTCTCGTGTCCCTTACCTACCACCCCAGGGTTCCTGCATCTCTTACCCACCATCTTGGGGTGCCTGTGCCCCTTACCTACCACCCCAGGGTCCCTGATGAGTGGAGGATGAAGCTTCAAACTCACATTTCAGGCGTTGCATACTCCGGTGCCCTCATTCTCATGCCTTCCTTCAGGCGGCTGCAGAAGTCTTCATCCATCTGCACCCCTGGGTACGGAGAACCCCCTGCAGGGGACAGTGTGGAAAAACACATGCATGTTAAGGTTTCTGGTACAAAAGACCATTGGGGGAGGTACATGGTGGTGCACACTTTTAATTCTTGCACTTGGGAAGCAGAGGCAAACGGATCTCTGAGTTTAAGGCCTGCTAGAACTCAAGCAAACAAATAAGCAAACAAGCCTACCCAAAAGACCATGAGGGGCAATTCAGAGTTGCCCTCATTTCTTCAAAGTGATGTTTTAGCCAGGAATGGAGGCTGAGGCAGGACTGTTAGTTTGAGGCCAGTATGGGCTATCTAGTGACACCCTACCTCAAAAGCCCCAAATAAATATACAGTGATGTTTCAGTGATAGATTTCCAGTGACTGAGGTAACACAGAGGTGTTTGGCAGGCCCTTCCTGAGGGCACATCCTTGGCTGGCTCATGGCCATCTCTGTTTGGTCAGGGAAGGGGCAATCTGAAGTGTCCCTGTCCTGGCCTCACAGACAACTTGAAAAACATCTAATTCTTAGGCACTCATGCCATGGGTTAATAACCTGTCTTTGGAAAACCAATGGACAGCTGGGCTGTGGTGGCACACACCTTTAATTCCAGCACCCAGGAGGCAGAGGCAGGGGGATCTCTGTGAGTTTGAGGACAGCCTGGTCTACAGATCAAGTTCCAGCACAGGCTCTGGCTCCAAAGCTACACAGAGAAACCCTGTCTCAAAAAAAAAAAAAAAAAAAAAAAAAAAAAAGACCAATGGATGTTGGTGAGGCTACTGGTGGACCACTCAAACTTCCCAGACGGCCTTCATTCCAAGGCTTTGGGAATGAAGGATTGAAGGATTATGACAAGTCTAAAGGACAGAGCCTTGGGTTCCAGTGCAGGGCTGACTAGGGTGGATGGAGGTTTTTAGGGGTACCAGGATACTACGCTGTCTTTGCTAGCACCAGTAGCCAATCCTCTGTGGGTAGCCTGGGCTAGATAAGGTGGACAAAGCATTGCAATATGCTTAACCTTGCAGCCAAGGCCACCCCAGCATGTGTTTGTCTGTACTTTCTAGTGATCACTGCTGGTAGGAAGCAGCTGGGAGACACGCAGAACTTGGCACGGTGTCACTACAAGGCCATTATAGCCACCGAGCTGCTTTCCAGGAGTGGAAACAACAGGTGCCTGTCCTCGAAAGCAGGGGGATGATCTGGACACATTACAGAAAACTCGGGCTGTTACTGTGGGAGACAAAGCCTGAAGATTTTTGGCTAATCCTCACACTTGGGAGGTCTCATAGCATCCCTGTCTGAGCAGGTGCAGATCCTGTGCCCATCTGTAGGGATGAGGCTCTGAAAGTTTCTAGAAACCCAGAGGAGGTAGGCATTGGCTGCTCTTGTAGAGGACCTGGACTCAATCTTCAGCCCCACTTCCATCCTGGTTCAGAAGATCTGATGCCCTCTCCTGGCCTCCTCAGGCACTGATTACACATAGTACATACACAGAACTTGTAGGAGCACACACACACACACACACACACACACACACATACACACACACACACACACACACAAGTCCATAGTGGATAGTTCTGAGCAAACCTAGCTAGAAACAAAACAAAAAACCTAATCAGAACTTTTTATTGCTCGTCTGCATAAGCTAGTGTGCAAAGCTATACCAGGCATTAGAATCAAAGGTATTAGATCAAGACCAGCTGCCTCTAACAATGCTTGCTAATGGTCCGGCTGTGTACATCAAGGCCTTTCCCCAGAAGAAATTCTGAGGGAATGGATGTGTGGAGGAAAGGGGTGAAGACATGAGGACTGGTATTGCAGAAACTGGAGAAAGGAGCAAAGGACAGACAGCTCTGTCTCTAGATTTTCTGCCACCGGACTTTGTCAACAATGGTTTGAACACTTTCTATAGTAGTGTATGTACATCCACATCACTGTCATCTCCCAGTGGCTCCACCCAGATTTGCAATGGGTTCAAGTGCAGACCTCAGACTTGGATGTGTCCATAGGATGCTCTGCAATAGGACACACAGACATTTGCTTCTGGGATGCTGTAACCCCTCCCTTCTCCATATTTACCTAAGGAGAAGATCTCCCATAGCAACACTCCATAGGACCACACGTCGCTCTTGGTGCTGTAGATCTTGTCAAAGATGGATTCAGGAGCCATCCATTTCAGGGGGAGTCGAGTCTGGAAGAGGAAAAGGGGCCTTGAGCATGAAAACAAAGCACTGTCTGCAGGGCCCAGGGCCCCTTCAACTTAACACTTATGCAGAACCAGAGCAGCTGTGGTTTCCTACACCACAGAAAACCATAGGGCATGTGACATGTTGCTAAGAGAGAGCATTAGATGCTACTCCATCTCTGAGGACCAGGCATGGCAGGTAGACTTTTCTGGTGCACCCAGCAGGTCCTTATTCCATGGATCTTAAAAGAAGCTGTGCTGTCATGATCCCCTCCACACCTACACAGGGACTTGGTAAAGTGGTCTGAATTAGGAAACACCCTGAAAATTGATAGCAATTCTTACGAATTTTTTTTTTTTTCTGAGAAGGGGGATTTTGAAAGACATCCCTATGTAAAAAGATGGGCTGTTAAGTCTTGAACTGAGGGCTAGATGTGGCTCAGGAGTGGAATGTGTATTTGAATCAGACGAGGCCCTGGCTTCAGTCTCCTTTCAATCTCCTGCATCCCTTGGAAGGAAGAAAGATGATATTGTATTAAAGTGTTTTCCAGGGGCTGGAGAGATGGCTCAGAGGTTAAGAGCACTGACTACTCTTCTAGAGGCCCTGAGTTCAATTCCCAGCAACCACATGGTACCTCACAACCATCAGTCATGAGATCTAGTGCCCTCTTCTGGCATGTAGGCAAATATGCAGGCAGAACACTGTATATGCAATAAAAACAAGTAAATAAATTTTTAAAAAGTGTTTTCCATTTAGGAGAGTATGTGGCTGGATTTCAAGCATGCAGACCAGTCCCTCTCTTTCATACAGCAGGGACAATAGTGAATTAGCTGGGAGCTGGGCTGGTGGGGGTTAGCAAGGTGTCTGGGACAGCGGGGAGACAAAGACTGTGGAGAAACAGAGACACTGAGTCAGGGACAGCAGAGGAACAACCTGAAACATGGACAGAGTCCAGCATTCCACTAGAAGCCGGACTCTCTCAGAAAAAAAGTGACTGAAGGGCTGGAGAGATGGCTCAGCGGTTAAGAGCACTAGCTGCTTTCCCAGAGGACCTGGGTTCAGTTCCTAGCACCCCACATAGTAACTCACAACCATGTGTACCTCCAGTCCCAGGGGATCTGGCACCCTCTTCTGGACTCCTCAGGCACTGCATGCATGTGGTGTACAGACATAAATTCAAGTAAACCAACCATACTTACAAAATAAAATTGAAGTTAAAAAAAAAAAAAAAAAAAACAAAAGGCAAAGAAAGAGTGACTAAGAAGGGGTTCTAAAAGTGTGGTCTGGGGGCATTCACATAACACGGTCCAGAAACTTGGTAAAAATGCAGATTCCCATCAATCACCCCCCTCCCCACATTCTGCATCAAGGGGTATGGGGTGAGGACAGACAGCTGTGGCTCAGAAGGCTGCTGTGTGGTATGACTATTTCCACAGTCTGACAGCCTCTGCTGCAGAACAATCCAGAGAGCCAGTCACAGGCTGAAGCCCTCCTGGCAGAGGCCAGACAAGAGAGGACACCAGAGGTCACCCAGTTAGTGACAAATAACATTATGTTCTAAACCAAATGGGGAAGAGAGGCCAGTGTGAGCCAGAAGGGAGATGGGTCCCATGAAAGGCATCCCTGGGGGTAAGCAGCTTCCTCCCTTCAAGATAGTTCGTCCCGTCCCCCCACTTTTCCCGGAGGTACAGCCACCTGCTGAATCAATCATTTGGGTTTATCTGAGGGGAAGAGGTCACACTGTTCTTTCCAGTGTGACATGGAACTCCGCTAGGGGTGGCAGGCAAGGACTGATGTGGTCTCTGAGGGCCTAGCACGCTGCTTAGACTAACAAGCCTCGTGTGGTCCTCTCAGGGTGCAGAGACAGACAGAAGATGCCACCATGAGGCTTCTCAGGGACACAGCTCCTCCGGACCATCACATGAGAATTTGGGTGGGGGGGAATGACTGCCTGGGAAGTGTACATCTTTACAAGGGCTTCAGTCTGTGGTGTAAGAATGACAGGGTAGAAATGAATCAAATATACACCCGCTGACTCACATCTCCTTTTCTCACATAGTCAGGGTTCTTATAAATATCCCGGGCCAGGCCAAAGTCGCAAATCTTCACAACATTGTTCTCAGATAAAAGGATGTTTCGTGCTGCCAGGTCTCGGTGAATGCACTATAATAAAACAGTTATGTAATGAACCCACTTCCTTAATCCAGCTGCTTAATTTCCTGTATCCACTCTGGGTCATAATTCTTTTTTTATTTTTTTAAATGTGTGTGTGTGTGTGTGTGTGTGTGTGTTGTGCACTTGTGTAAGCATGCACGTAGAGGACAACTTGTGGAAGTCATTTCTCTCCCGGGATTGAGTTTAGGTCATCAAATTTGTCAGCAAGATCCTTTACCAGCTGAGCCATCTCACAGGCCATAGTTTTCCCATCCTTAACTCTAAGCTCCATTTCATATGTGGGAAAGGAAGAAAGTCCCAGCACACACTCAGTTGCCATAAACACAGTGCACTTCTGCGCAAGTAGAGTCCAGGAGGCCCCAAAGACAAGTTCTAGATTAGCCAGGCTCCTGTTCTGCCGGAAGTGTACTGGTCAACCCCACTGACGGTCTGAATTACTCCAGAGAGTGAGATTTCTCCACAACCTTTTAGATCAGATCTTTGGGAGCTTTGGATCAGTGTGGTTTATTTTGTCTGCTGCTGCTGCTGTCTTTAAAACAGAATTCTGAGCTGGCTGTGCATTCAGGAGGCAGAGGCAGGGGGAATCTCTGTGAAGTCCAGGTCAGCCTGGTCTACAAAGCAAGTTCCAGGACAGCCAGAGCTGCACAGAGCCCTGCCGTGTAATGACATTGATCGTGAACTCGGCCAGGTTGGTGTGTAACCAGGGATCCTCCTGCCTCAGTCTCCCGAGTCCTGGGATAGCCACAGCTGGGCTTGAGCTGAGGTTCTTTTGGGAAGCCCCATGTGGGTGTACCAGAACAGCTTCTCTGTGAAGCCTGGACAGTTTGGAAATGTAATAGAGTGCTCTGTGGAAGACGGTGCTGGGTTCATGTAGTTCAAACACCCAGGAAGATCTTCTACCCTTAAGTTAAATTCACCCCTCCTCCGATACCACTTCACATCAGAGCAAATCAAGGTCATTGTGGTGATGCCTACTGTACAGTTCAGAATATAAGTATAAACAAATCCTAGAAATATGGCTTTACAGTAGAGGCCTCACTGAGACAAAATGTAGAAGAATGGATTTTCAAAGTTTTCACTGTAAAGTTATGAAACATTTAACCTGATTTAAACATTACCCAGCATATACATGTATTAAAACTTGACATCATTAATACACACTAATTAACATATATAATTTATATGTTTTTATGCATCAGTTAAGTCAAAATAAAAGTCGGGAATGGGGGAGAAAAACTAGAGGCAAATGTGCATTTCTCTTCCGGGCAGGTTGTAAGTTTGATAACATAGATGAAAATAAGATTTAAAATGTAAATCAAGAGCTTTTGAAAAACTCAAAACCTCTCTCTATGCACGGCAGCCGTCTTCCAGTAACTGGCCAAAATGAGAAACACGAAGGGAAGAGGAGGAGCACTCGCTACATGCTCTCTCGGCCTTTTAGGAAGCATGGAGTTGTTCCTTTGGCCACGTATATGCGAATCTCCAAGAAGGGTGATCCTGTAGACATCAAGGGGATGGGCACTGTTCAAAAAGGAATGCCCCACAAGTGTTACCATGGCAAGATAGGCAGAGTCAAAATGTCACCCAGCATGCCGTGAGCATCACTGTAAACAAACAAGGGCATGATTCTTGCCAAGGGGATTAACGTGCGGATTGAGCACATAAAAGCACTCTGAGAGCAGAGACAGCTTCCTGAAGCGGGTGAAGGAGAACGACCAGAAGAAAAAGGAAGCTAAGGAGAAGGGCACCTGGGTTCAGCTCAAGTGCCAGGTGAGATCCAAACCAGGCAGCGCTTACTACTATTAGTAGTAGCCTTGAGGAATCTTTAATTAAAGCTTTGTTGACTTTTCGGAATGTTTTCATAGTCCTTTTCTTTACCAGCCTGCTCCACCCAGAGAAGCACACTTTGTGAGAACAAATGGGAAGGAGCCTGAGCTGCTGGAGCCCTTCCCATATGAATTCATGGCCTGATGTACAAAAAAAGACCCGGAATGTAAAGGGTTTTTCTTAAAAGAAAGAAAGAAAGAGAAAGCAGGGAAAACTGTAAAGAGATGAGCTGACCTTTCTGGAGGACAGAAACTCCATGCCTCTGGCCACTTGGAAACTGTAGGAAATCAGGTCTTCCATGGTGAGGGGCTGCTTGGAGATCTCACTGTAGTAATCTAGCAAGAGTTAGAAACTTGTCAAGCCTTTTGGGACTGGGCCAAATCCCAGTTTATTAAGCAATATTCACAAAACATAAAACAAACCAACAAGGGCACCAGGGTTCATTTGCAAGAGAATTTGAGTCTCAACATGAATCTCAGGGATATTTCCAGACCTTGGGAGTGGGGGTGGGGGGTGGGTGGGAATGGGTGACCTGTTAAGACAGAAAGAAGAGAACAGTTCTTATCATAGCAACGCTATAAATAATCTTTATTCAAATCTTGTCTCTCCAGGACATTACCCTCATTCCCAGGATGTTTATTGGGGTGATAAACACTAAAAAAAAAAAAACCCAAATGTGTGAGATGCCCAGTACATTGTAAAAATACCCCAGATGGAGGCCAGGAAGGAATGAATACCTACCCTCGTCTTCTTCAGCGTCGCTCACGCTTCTGTCTTCCTGAAAGCCCGAGCTGGCGAAACTCTCACTGCTGTTGACACTGTCTAGTCTGGGTTTCTGGTCCTGTTCCAGGCCTGGCTCCAGGTTTTCTTTCTTGGGCTCTGAATGCAAGGCTGCTTCCTTAGAACAGACAAGAAACACAGGTGTGAGAGGGGTCCAACGAGGATTGGAGGAGCCACGGCATAGGGTGGTGGCACTGGCTCCTGAGGATATCCCAGGATGGAGCCCCTTTCACGCCCTTGCTTAGGCTCCTAGAGAACATCTTAAGTCAACTGACAGAGGTCCCTGGCAGCTGATAAATATTGAGCACTTAGTGTGACTAACATATACTTTCTCGATTTTCCCAAGAGTTTATGTTGTTATCTGCTCTCATGCTTGCACACCAGAAGAGGGCATCAGGTCTCATTCTAGATGGTTGTGAGCCACCATGTGGTTGCTGAGAATTGAACTCAGGTCCTCTGGGAGAACAGCAAGTGCTCTTAACCTCTGAGCCATCTCTTCAGCCCCAATTGTGAATGTGTGTGTTTGGGGGGGGGGTTTAAGAGATTTATTTTATTTTTATTTTTGTGCATGTGAACATTAATGTGTCCACAGAAGTTAGACAACATCATTGGGATCATAGTAGGTTATAAGCCACCCAATACGGGTGCTGGGAACTGAACTCTGGTTCTCTGCAAGAGCATGGCGTGCTCTTAACTGTTTAGTTTTTCCAGGAAGGGTTTTTCTGTATTGCTTTGAAGCCTGTCCTGGAACTAGCTCTGTAGACCAGGCTGGCCTCGAACTCACAGAGATCAGCCTGCTTCTGCCTCTGCCTCCTGAGTGCTGGGATTAAAGGCATGCATCACCAACACCCGGCTCTTTCCCACTCTTCAAACAATTTGGACACAAGCAGGTTCTGAATAGTTATGTCCTCAAAGCCATACCTACTAATTGGCAAAGCCTGACATGCAGCTTGGAAAACTCCCAAGTCTGTGTTCTCCACTGCTTTTCATGGCACATGACATTTTGCTTGAAAGGTGACATAGGCCTTCAAGACTTGTCACTCAATGACGTGAATAGGGCTCAGGTTACCAGTTCTTTTGGTTTCTTGGGGGAGAGGAGAGAAGATAAACTTTTCTCTGGATTTCCCTTTCATTCAAGATGAGGATGCTGCCTATACCAACCAGTCCATCCTAAGGAAGAGCAAAGACCACTCGCTCTGAGCATCATAAGTTTGGTGCTTTTTTTTTTCTGTGTTCTCTAACCATTCTCCTTGCTCTTCTATTAATTGTACAATCTTGGGCAAATCCCCTTATTTTTCTGAGTTTCATATTTGTAGCATGAATTCTAATTATTCTTTTTTAAAAACTTCTTTAAAATTTTTATTATGTATACAGTGTTCTGCCTGCACCACAGAAGAGGCACCGGATCTCATTATGGATGGTTGTGAGGCACCATGTGGTTGCTGGGAATTGAACTCAGGTCCTCTGGAAGAGCAGCCAGTGCTCTTAACCGCTGAGCCATCTCTCAGCCTCTTTAATTGTTTCTAATAATAAAAACTCAGAGTCAGATATGGGGAATAAAGCTGAAGATCAGAGAAGAAAAGTGGCCTTCCACTAGAGAGTTCTCACCTGTACCAATGCTCAGAGCAAAGGGATGTTCCTGTCCTCAGACTGCTTAGACTGCATTGCTCCTCAGACTGCACTGAGCTCCGGTCTCCTCCCACCTTAAAATCCTCTCTCCACCCAGCCATATCACTCCTGTGTCTACCTCCCTAGCGCTGTGATTAAAGGTGTGGGATCCCAAGTGCTGGAATCACCTTTGTGTGAGCCCTATTTTGTCTTTTAGACAGGATTCAATCTCATGTAGTCCAGGGTGGACTTGAACTAACAGAGATCCCTCTGCCTCTGTAACCTGAGTGCTGGGATTAAAGGTGTGTACCACCACTGCCTGACCTCTATGGCTGTGGCTAGCTTTGCACTCTGATCTACAGGCAAGTTTTATTTGTTAGCTCATAAACAAAATATCATCACACATTTTCCTCATCTAAAAGGCCTTATCTTACATTTTGTGACTCATAGGAAAGGATTTACATGTTCTAGTGTTTTGCCTTCAATAATTCATCTGCTACTTGACACTTGAAACACATCCTGTCCAGTGGCTTTTAGGATTGGACTGTGTACCATGTATGCAGCCTAGGTTCTGTTAGATGGCAATGTCTAGACAGTTGCTGGGAAGGAATGAGATTCAGGGGCATAGCAGCCTGTTGATCCTGCTTTGAGTTTTCTAGAAATGTCTGAGTAGTGGGAGTGGTCCTTCCACTAGAGGGCATAGTGGAGCAAGCAGAAGATCCAGCATACTTTAGGAGGGACAGCTCCAACCCTGAGATACAGGGTACAGTGGTTCCCACACCAAGAATAGAGACTATCCTGGGAACACACCCTACCCACACACTCCTTTCTGTCAGGTCCTTGGAGAGAGTTTTGCTGCCTGGAATTTCAGGCCTGGAAGGAATGTGAAAAGCCCAGACACCTTTTCCTCAGGGCAGGTAACAAACAAACAAACGAACAAAGCGAACATCGTTTTTCTCTCTTTGAGGCCATTAGCTTGCTCAGATGGAGACTAGAATTTTATGTTCTGGAAATTTACTGCCTCTTCCCTCATACCTCCCTGAAACTAAAACATGGAAGCTGTCCCCAAGTCACCTTACCCTTCCTCTGACCCCTAATCAATGGTATACTGGGTTAATTTAGTGGATTCTGGAAGAACAGTGGATTTATTACAAAGTATTGTTAAGAATCTTGACCAACTTGGGAAATAATAGAACCTACTTTCAATTTTGTCTTTTGGGCTGCTCCTTTGTCTGTCTCTCTCTATTCCTTTAGACTCCCAATGTGACAGATATTCATGAGTTTTCCACAAAACACAGCTCCACCAAGTACCACGGGGAGGCAATCATTAAATATAGCCCCAAAAGGAAGCAAGCTCTTCCAAACAAAGGATGCACAAACCCAAACGTTCCATCCTGCCAAGTCCCTGGGGTGTTCTGAGGGCTAAGCACTTCCTGAACCCAGTCTAGGACATCAGGACTGACAGGAATCTGTGCTGCTCTTGGCTCAGAGCACCCACCACTGCACCCCTTATTTATTGGGGTTCATAGGGAAAGTTCTAAAACAGGGACTGAATTGAGATAGGTCTTTCTCTTGTCTTCATCTTGTGGCCACTATATCCTTTAGTTAGTTTATTATATGATTATATATTTATTTGTGTTTGTGTGCATGTATGAATGTGGAGGCCAGGGAACAACTTTCTGGAGTTGGTTCCTTCCTATTGTGTGGGATTCAGAGATCAAACTCCGGTCATCAGGCTTGGCAGCAAGCACCTTTACCTAAGGCTGAGCTGTCCTGTTAACCATTACCGATTTCTTGACTTCTCTGGCTACATATATAGTCTCAGAGCTCATTGTTAAAGATGGGAAATACAGTTGAGTAGTGGTGACACTCACCTTTAATTCCAGCACCTCAGAGGCAGAGACAGGTAGATCTCTTTGAGTTCCAGGACAGCCTGTTCTACATAGGAGTTTCTGGACAGCCAGAGATACATAGTAAAACCCTGTCTCAAAAGGGGGGTGGTGGTATGTAGTATATTCTCAACTGGCTGGTAGAGCAACTATGTCTTTGATAAAATCAGTCTGGATGAAAGAACGGGCCAGCTGTCCAGTACTTTGTTTTTGTGAATTTGTTTTTTGTGAAGGGTCTCTTTCCATATATGTATATATTTATTTAAATTATGTGTACACATGTGCATAGGAGCACAGATACCCGGGGCTGTCTGATGTGGGTGCCGGGAACTGAACTCTGGAACTTTGGAAGAACAGCAAGACCTTTTAACTGCTGAACCATCTCTCTGGCCCTGGTCTCACATTTTCCAGGCTTGAACACATGGCTCACACATCTTAGACCCTGGAGTAGCTAGGATTGCAGGTATATACCACAACATCTGGCTGTATCCTGTGGTTCAATTTATATACAAAGACTCTCCCCTAAATGGTAGAGATGGACACATACCTCCACCATATAGCTGAACCCTCTATGTCTGTGTCTCCTTCTCTATCTCTGACTCTCTCAATCTCTGTCTTTCCAGTGCAGGAGAAGGGATGGATATAGGGCCTCACACACGATAGGCAAGCACTCCCCACTGAGCTATGCCCCATCCTTCAACATCCCAGTGGATCAAAGATGACGAAAGGTGACAACAAATCACTTAAGGGAAGAGTTTCGTTTTCCCAACAATCCCATCCTGGGTTCTATTATTAGCGCCACTTAATGCACAAGGAACTGAAACGGAGAGAGATTGAGTAACTTGTTCAAGGTCTGGTTTCAGGAGAGGAGACGCAGGACTTAAATCTGGAAAGTCTGGTTCTGGGGCCAGAGAGCTTGTCTCCAGTGTGCTCCTGACTGCCACTGCCAGTGACTGGCTAACATTTTCAATCACTGTCTCACAGACTTCTTCAGCCCAGACATGGGCACAGCCATGGTACCACAGAACACACCACAATGTTTGAATATATTGTTTCTTCTTCAGAGTCAATGATTCTTTAAAGACTTGTGTGTCCTCCATTCTTGGCCCAGGTCTTCTCGTTTGTCTTGTGTGTGTGTGTGTGTGTGTGTGTGTGTGTGTGTGTGTGTGTGTGTGTGTGTGTGTAGTTCTGGGGCTCAATCCTAGGGTCTGCTAGCAACCAGGCCAGTTTCCTGTCCAGTCCTTCCGATATTCCTCTTGTTACATGGCACAGCTTTACTTAGTGGATCAGGTTTATTGAGGGGCTGGAGGAAATGACTCAGTAAGAACAATTGCTGCCAAAGTATGAGGACCTAAGTTCCGATCCCCAGCACAAATGTAAAAAAATAGTCCATAAGCCTGTTATCCCAGCCTGTAATCCCAGCACTTGGGAGGCAGAGACAGGAGGATCTCTGAGTTCCAGGCCAGCCTGGTCTACAGAGTGAGTGCTAGGACAGCTAGAGCTATACACAGAAACCCTGTCTTGAAAACAAAAACAAGCAAGCAAAACTCACGGGCCATTGCTTTGCACACTTATAACTCTAGTGCTATGGGGAGTGGAGACAAAAGGACCACTGGGGCTTGCTGGCTGCCAGCCTTGCTCCAGGCAAGGACTGATAGAGCAAGACAGCCAGTACACGCATGTGGCCTGTGCATGCATACCTACACACACACAATTATATAATAACAACAATAATACAAGAGGAAGCGCAAAAGACAGTAAACAAAACTGTTTCTAGCTCTGGCCCGTCACTGCTCTATTGGCGACTACAAACCTTACTCAACTGTTTGTTTTCTTGGTTTATCTATTAAGTGGAGACAAGTATATTCATTATTATTACTTTAAGAAACAAATGTCTTGGGGCTAGCCTCCATGGATAAAGTGCTCATTGTGTAAAGACGATGACCTCGGTTCAGATCCCCAGCAGCTACGTAAAATCACTACAGAGTGAGTTCCAGGACAGCCAAGGCTTCACAGAGAAACCCTGCCTCAAAAAACAAACAAAACAAAAACAAACAAACAAACAAAAAACCCACCACCACCAAAAACCTAGAGTCTCCCAAGGAGACAGAGCTTTAATTGAGGAATTTTCTCGGTCACATTGGTCCGTGGGGGCATGCTTGTTGTTTTTGTTACAGGGCCATCCCTAGGCAGGTGGGCCTGGGCCAAGGAAGAAAGGGAGCTGACGAAGGCCGGGGAAGGGAGCCAGTGAGCAGTGTTCCTCTGTCATCCTTGCTGGGGTTTCTGCCAACTGCCATCAGTGATAGACTGGGTTCAGGACATAAGCCACAGCAACAGAAGGACAAATCCTTACCTTGTTAAGAAAGAAGAAGTCACGTTTGCTCTTGAGGTAGTTGGACAGGTTTCCATATTTGCAGTACTCCACGATCACCATCAGAGGCCCTGCAGTCCAAACGGCACAGGCTCAGCCACACCAGGCAGCCATTAGACAGCTTCCAGGCAGGCAGCCCTTGAGATCTCAAACTAACCTGTTTTTATATGCGTAGGGCCTCCCAGTGCAACTGGGAGGAGAGGCCATGAATCAACTACTCAATTCAGCCTCTGCAGCATAGAAATGGCCCTTGTGAATATAACCAAGAATACGACCTCGCTCCAATAAAGTTTTATGAACATGGGCATTTATATGTCATGCTACAAAAATATTATTTTCTCTCTTTAGCTCCCACCCTATTTAAAGGGGGTAAGCCATTCTGAGCACACAGGCTGCTTGCCCTCTACCCACTACATTGAAGGTCTTAGGCGGTACCATGGAGGCCTCCGTTGTACGGCTCTGTGCTTCCCCAACAGCACAGAACTACTTCCGGGCAGAAGTGGACAAGGCCCCTGAAGTCTAGTGGCTAGTAACCAACAAACTCCATAGACCTCTGTGAGGAGAGCACTAGGCAGGTACCTGGTGTGCCGTGAAGTCTCACTGAGGATAAGACTCTGGAAAAGTGACTTTTTCAGTTTTTATCAATACTTTACTGGCTTTTCAATTCTGATATCACCCCCTTGTCCCTCAGGGTCCCAGAAAGGAAGTTGCTTCAAGAGCTGGGGTCGCCCCACCACAGAGCAGGCCTGGCTGGGCCCAGCTGCTCAGTCTCAGAGGCTTTATTCTATCTTCCAGGTTCAATGTTGAGGCAGATGGAAAGTGGTCACTGGGGCAGCTGCTCGAAGAAGGCTAATCCAAGGTTAGAAGCTACGGGGCCTTGTCTGGCTCACTAGGACTTTGTGTTTCCAGCCTCCCTTAGCCCGTCTTTCTACTTGTGATCTCCTTTTCTTACCTCTGTTGCTCCATGTCTGCTTTCTGTGTTGGGAAACTGAAGACCTTTTGTGTACAATCCCTCAGCACCTTCATGACTGGAGCTTCTGTCTACATCTACACTCAAGGACTAACCTTACCATAGCGGAATTAAAATCAGCAAGGGCATGCTTGGGCCCAACAGTCTTCAGTGCAGCCCTGCTCCTGTTCCCTGGCCCTGTGGCAAACAAAGGCCTGTCCTGATGGCCACTTAGAAGCAAGGGGCCCTTCTGGTTAATTCCCATGGCACCTCCTCTTGGGATTTCACCAGTTGTGCTTGCTGTGAGGCTGAGGGAGCCATAGTCACACACACACACACACACACACACACACCCCAAGTCATCCTAAGAGAAAAAGGCCCGCCATTTGACCTAGAATCCGGGGAAAGATAATCTAAAATGGAGTGGCTTTCTTCCAAAGCACTGGGTGGCCATTTTCTCAGGGGTGAAGGAAGGGAATTATATGAGTCAAGTGCTCCCCTCTTGTGAGTCGAGCTCCCTTCTCAGCTTGGGCAAAGCAGACAGCACAGCCCCCTCCCTCCACTTTCTTCCTTTACCTCCTTGCTTGGTGCAGGCACCCAGGAGGTTAACCACGTTCAGATGATGGCCGATGTGAGTCAAAATCTTGAGTTCAGTCATCAGAGCCTTGTACTCACTAGCCGTGGCCCCCTCTGTGTGAGAAGCAAGAAGAGTCAGGGTATGTATGGGACAGTGGGACTGCTTCCGCCCCGAAACTGCGTTCCTGCCATCCGTGTTTGTCATTTCTCACCCTGGGTTGCTTCATTCACTTCCCCACATTCTGCAAAAGGCCAAGTCACCAGACTGTTTTTATTCCTCCTACCCTCCTGAGCCAACATCCTTTGAATCGAGGTGAGGCCCGCTGTGTTGGTGGGGTTAGTCACTGGACATTTCCTTTTGGTGGCCCTGGCTGTGCTCAACAATGTGCTGACTCAGAATTGGCCACCTTATGACCTCCAGAGGCTTCCCTTCAAGCAGAAACAGGTGAGGCAAGACCCCTTCAAGCAGGGGGCCCACCCACACCTTCCCTCTTCTCATTCCCCTCTCTAGGGAGTCACAAGAGAGGAAGGGGGATGAGGTGGGGTGGGGCAGGATGGTGGGCTCTGCAATGTCAGGACAGCTGCTTCTATACATGTTATTTTCTCCACAGATCCCTTCATGCCTGGAACTGAAGGGTTATCTCAGGCAGCAAGGATTCATATTAACTACCTTTTTTTTTTTTTTTTTTAATGTGTATGGGTGTTTGTGCCTGCACCATGTGTGTGCCTGGTGTCTGTAGAGGCCATAAAAGGGCACCAGCCAGATCCCCTGGAATGGAGTTACAGGTGATTGTAAGCACCATGTGGGTGCTGAGAATCGAACCCGGGTCCTCTGCATGGGTAGCAAGTGCTCTTAACCCTCCAACTTTTAACTTCATTCTTGGCAATGGTCTGTATCAGTTCAAGAGCCAATAGTGTAGAATCTAAACTGAGTTCCTCTTGTATTTGTTCCTATCATCCATTTTGAGGCATTTCTAATTAAAGCTATGTTAAAAATAGTAAAACGTGTTACTGCAAAAATATTCCAACAGTATGGGTTAGAGTATGGAGATCTGAGTAGGGGTGTGTGAGAGAGTGTGTATGTTCGTGAATGTGTATAGCATGTGTATATTCATACGTGCATGTTTGTGTGTATGTGTCTACATGTATGCATGTGTAGGTGGTTACAGCACAGTGGCAAAGCTTGTCTCTAGCATATGCAAAGCCTTGAGTTTAATATTCAGTATCAAAAGTCAAATAATAAAAAGAAACAATAATAAAAAGTGATGCAAGGAGTCTGAGGGTCTAGAGTGAAAAGTGCAAGTCACTTGAAGCAGCCACTGTGAACAGTTCTCGCTTCAGACCTTTCCCTATGCACTTATAAACACCCACCGAGGGCTGGCACAATGGCTCAGTCAGCTAAGCTTGATGACTTGAGTTCAATCCCTGGGACTCATGTGTGGAAGAAGAGGACCTTACAAGTTGTCCGCTGATTTTCATCACACACACACACACACACACTGATCCTCCTTTTAAGATCAAGAATCCTTCTCATTCCTATTTTTTAAAAAGCTTTATTTATTTTTATTTTATGTGAGTGTTGGGAATTAAACTCTAGTTCTCTGCAAGGACAAGAAGTGTTTGTCACCACTGAGTCATCTCTCCAGCCTTCTCTTTATTCCTTTTAATGGACTAATGTGTTTCTTCTGACATGTATAGTATTCAGTGTGTATGTGTGTGGGGGGAAGGTCAGAGGACAATCCCAGGTGTCATGTGTCATTCCTCAGAATCTGTCTACCATGTATTTTGAGACAGGGTCTCTCTGTGGTCTAAAACACCAGGGACTCAAACTCAGGTCCTCATGGTTGTATGGCAAGCACTTCACAGACCGAATTACTGCCCCAGCCACAGGGTTTTGTTTGGTTGGTTTTGTTTTTTTGAGACAGGGTTTCTCTGTAGCTATGGAGCCAGTCCTGGAACTAGCTCTGTAGACCAAGCTGGCTCAAACTCACGGAGATCAGCCTGCCTGCCTCTATCTCCCTCATGCTGGGATTAAAGGTGTGAGCCATCACCCTTTTATTTATTTATTTATTTATTTTACTATTACAAACAAAGCTATAATAGACAGCTTGAGTGTGAGTGTGCGCACGGAGTCCTGGAAATGGCTCAAAGGTGTGTGTACTTAACATTGTGGTAGATATTGATACAGTATTTTATAAGATGGAATCATTTTTTAATAATAACCAGATAAACTCGAAAGCCTGGCTGGGGTAGGGGTCAACAAGTATTTTTGTATAAATAAACAGCGCTATTAGTTTTCTCATTTTGGACATTTTTTTTTCATTTCCATGTGGGGGCCAAAAAGCTTAAGGTTTAGCTTGGGAACACACTGAAAGGACTTCTGACTATAGCCTTTGTCTGACATTGTGCTTTTTTTAGTTCCCCTGGAACAAAGAGTAAACTACTTTAAGCAAGAAAGCTTGAGGGATTGGCTTTTTTTTTTTTTTTTTAATTCTATGGCATGGATGTTGTAGAAATCTTTTTTCTATCAATGATGACAACATAAACAGGATTCCTTTATAAAGACTAATTTATTCTTATTTTATGTGTATGACTGCTTTGTCTGTACATATGTATGTGCATCGCATAAGTGCTGCCTAGTGCCTGTGGAGGCCAGAAGAGGGCACTGGATCCCCTAGACTTACAGACAGCTGTGAGCTGCCATGTGAATGCTGGGAATTGGACCTGGGTCCCCTGGAAGAGCAGCCAGTGCTCTTAATTGCAGAACTGCCTCTCCAGTCCTGAGTTTACAAATATATTCTGGATTATGTAGAGGAGACTGGTCTTGAGAACAATCTCAAATTAGAATCTTCTCCCTTATAACTTAACAGTTCCTCCTAAATTGGTATCCTTGTTTGGCAAGGAGAAAAAGCCGGGGTCTGTGGCTCAGACAGCTCAACCTTTCTGAGCCACTTTTCCACATCTGCAGTGGAGGGGGTAGAACTGGAGGGGCACATAACACTGTGCATTTCTCAAGACTGTTGACAGGAAAGGCTGGGCAGTGGTAGCACACACCTTTCATCACAGCACGAGAGAGGCAGAGGCAGGCAGATCTCTGTGAGTTCCAGGCCAGCCTGGTCTACAGAGTGAGTTGCAGGACAGCCAGGGCTACACAGAGAAACCCTGTCTTAAAAAACAAAACCAAGCAAACAGAAAAGATGGCACAGCTTAATTTTGCTAAAGTGCCCAGTCCGGGGCTATCTCCAGTAGAAGCCATGCTGATGCTAATCCCACAATCCAGGGCGAGAGGACAGTGCTGGTCCTGATGGGATTCTCACAGAAATATCCGCTATCATCTGGGCAGTCCACCCTAAGCAAACTCCTTATGGTGAGGTGAGCATAATAACTGTGGCTATCTATGGGGTATGCTATGATACAGGATACTTCTATAGTGTGTAGTGACCAAATCCAGTAACTAACATTTCCTTCTTCATAAATCTTTCCTTTTTTGTGGTGGAACTTCTTCAACTCCTCTTTTGTGGTTCCTTATAAAACATCTAAAAACTTATTGTGTGTGAGGGGCTGGAAGGTTGAGAGTGCTTGCTACCCTTTCAGGGGACCAGGGCCCAGTTCTCAACAACAACACTGGGCAGCTCACAACCACCTGTGCTCCAGTTCCAGGAGACCCGACGCCCTCTTCTGGCATCTGTGGGCACTGCATGAATGGAGCACACATCCAGACAAGTAGGCACACACATATATACATAAATAAATAAAAATTTAAAAAAGCAAATAAGATTATACAGTGTTCTATAGTCACCCTGTTGTGTTGTAGAGCACAGAGTCTAGGTTGTAGTATACTGTCCAGCCCCTCTCTCCTTTAGACTCTTATCTGCCTTCCAATGGTGAACACAGCCCCTTTGAGGTAGAAAATGTGTTTACACGGGGCTTCCAAAGAATGGTGTCAATGGGGAAGAAGAATGAGAGGTTGGAGGCCTCTTTTCTCCTGGAGTCAGACCTCAAAAATCCCTCTGCAAAACATGGTAGAGACACTGGGAGGTGGAGACAGCATGGTTGGGAGTGTGAGGCAAGCCTGGGCAACGTGAGAGCCTTCCTCAAAACAAAAAACCCAAACATACAAAATTTCCCCCACCAGGCCGGGCGTTGATGGCACATGGCTTTAGTCCCAGCACTTGGGAGGCAGAGGCAAGAGGATCTCTGTGAGTTTGAGACCAGCCTGATCTACAGAACCAGTTCCAGGATAGGCTCCAAAGCTACAGAGAAACCCAGTCTCGAAAAACAAACAAATTTCCACCATATTGGAGATTTTGGAAAGCCAGAATTGCATTGAAGGTTTTTGTTTGTTTGTTTGTTTTGTTTTGTTTGTTTGTTTTGTTGTTGTTTGGTCTGCCTCCTTCTTGGTTTTGAAATCTTGGTATGATGTGGAGTGTGATTATTTCATCACACATGAAGCCTTCCTTCAATGCAAAGGATGTATGGCCCTTCCAGAGTTTGGCTTCCACACTTCTCCTTGAGTCTTGTTTTTAGTCTGTCTGATGGTGGCAGTCATAACTTACAATGTGAATTGGTCCTTCCTCCCACCTCTCAGTGAGACATGGAATTCTTTTTTAAAAAAGTTGTTACTTATAAAGAAGAAATGCTTATAATTTTTACAGAGCTTAGCAGCATCACAGAAATCAAATCTGATCAGCTAATTTCCTTTAGCTTTTTCACATTATAGTGAGAGCAAACCCAGGCCGAGCCTTCGGGATTTGTGAAGTGTGCAGTTTCCTGACAACCACAGTAGATCATGACCACACTAGCCTCCTGAACCTATGATGGCAACCGATGTGAGAAAAGAAAGACCTTAGAATAACAGAGATCATTTTACTATGCACAGTTCTGGATTGTTCCATTGACAAGGGTTATACTGAGCTAGTGTAGCTGAATCTAAAAGTCCTGGAACAAAGAAGCCTTGGATGGAGCAGAAATGGCTTGTTTGTTTCTAAGCTACATTAATCCTGAACCAATATTTAGAGAGTGCACAAAGGTAAAAGGTCACTCAAAGCTAGACCATGGCATTTATGGGAATACACGCACGCACCTTTCAACATCTTCACAGCCACAGTCCGGCAGGTAGGTGATTTCTTAATGCCAAATGCAGATGCTTGAACCACTTTCCCAAAGGCCCCTCTCCCGAGTGATTTGCCTACAATAGAAGAAGGTCTTGGTTTGTTTGTGAAGCCAACAGCGAGGAAGAAAATGCCGTGTTGTACGTGTGATGCAAGGCGCACATCTTTGAAGGGATTCTGCAGTGGACTGACCCCAAAGGAGGCCAAGTGAGTGCATTTCTGGTGTCCCTTGCTCTGAACTCATTCTTCTGCCTCTGAGCCCCCCCACCCCACCCCTGCCACATCCTTCAAGACTAGTCTAAGCTTCTAGAGCATTCAAAGAAGGAAAGTGGCCATTTCCCCTTGCCACAGAGCCTTGAAGGAGGGAGAAAATACCAAACACAGGTAGTTTCTTTCACTGTTTCATGACTTATATGCTCCAAGCCCTCTTTCTCCCCGTCAACGTCATGCCCCGTTTTCTGCAAAAAGGATGAATGGTGGTGACTGCTATGGGTGTAACTATGCCTCATATCTTAAGATCATTAAGATCGGTCATTTCTCAGACTTCTGTGCTGGGCAGAGCATTCCCTGCTAGCTATTATACGATTATAAGTCATTAAAAGCCTTTGTGGTTTTCCCTACATGAGCCATCAAACATGGGTAGTAATCTGCTACAACCCCAGATGATTGCCCAAATCACTGAGAGCAGAGTGTCTTTCGTGATGTCCATTATGTTTTGCTTTAGTAACTGTTAACACACCTTTCTCTCTCTCTCCCTCTCTCTCTTTGTTTTGTTTTGTTTGGGGTTTTGGTTTTTTAAGACAGGGTTTCTCTGTGTAGCTTTGGAGCCTGTCCTGGAACTCACCCTGCCCTGTAGAACAGGCTGGCTGTGAACTCATAGAGATCTGCCTGCCTCTGCCTCCCTGGTGCTAGGATTAAAGGCATGCGCCATTTCTAGGCTCTTTCCTCACTCTTGGAGTGGGAAGGACACTGCCTTAATTATCAAGTACTTGGTGTAGGCAAGGTTATAAAGGAGACCCTGTCCAGTTACAGCAGAATGGAAAGCCCTGTTAGGACTTCGGCAGACAGTTACTAGAGAGGCTTGTCGAAGGGAGATCTGCTCTTCAGGCAGAATACCCCCCGGAAACCTCAGGTACCTTTTCTATTTAGGGTCCTCTTTTGCCCAGTAAGGAAGCTAAACCGAGCTGTAAGAAACTGGCTCTCCCTAGCTCGGTATGTTCAAAGAAGAGTAAACCAAGAAAGTCAACGTTTGGGGGCTCTTCTGGTGATGTGTCCTCAGGGGCAGGGCAGGGTGGGATAGAAATAACAGAACACCATTGGTCAAATGAAAATCCCACCTGTCAGAAGGTTAATTTAATCCTCCTTTTCATCGAAGTCTTCTTCCTCAGTCTGCCCTGGTAATGAGCCTTTAGCTAATTAGCCTTCCTTCCCCCCAACAGGATGGAGATATATATGTTCTTGTAAAGTTTATGATGATGAAGCATTTGTCATATCAGAGCCTTGTCTAGTGATATGCAACTGCTCAGAAGTCTGCTTCTTGCTGTAGCTTCAAGGCTATTGGCCTCCATGAAGCATCCACTTAGGACCTGGGCAGTTTCCATGACAAGTGTCATCACAAGAGCTGTCTCCTGGGACACTCTGCTCAGTGGGGGCCACCAAGGAGATGGTTCTCCAAAGCCAAGCATGTACTGTGGGCAACTGCTCAACTCAATTCCTCCTAGCGCATTCAACAGGACAGAGATACAGCCCCTCAGCCTGTCTCCAGGTAAAATGGTCCAAACTGCAATGGACTCTTAAGTTAAAACAGAGAGCAAACTGGCTCCCAAAGTGCCAAGTCTCCAGGTTAGGTGAGGAAGAGTTTCTCAGGGGCCTCATGGCTTAAATTAAAAAAAAAAAAAAAAAGGTTGGGTGATGGTGGCCCACTCCTTCGATCCCAGTGGGTTCAAGTTGGTGCTCACTGGGCAGGCCACAGCCCCATAAAATGACACAAAGCTATTGTGGGCTCTTTAATTATCTTGTGCCCTGAGGTCTGTCTTCAGACCGTGGTTCTAGTTGCAGCCAGACTAGTTCACACTGAACTTGACTTATCCTGGTATTTTCTTTCCCTGGAATTCTTAGCGTTGTCTGGGATGCCACACACTAGTTCAGAAATATGGTAGGTCACTGTCACGCAAGGCTGGAATGGCCTTGAAGAGTCCTAGCTATTCTAGGGAGGGGGCAAGGTAACATGAACTCGACCTCCATTATGTTTTCAACATGAAATGTCCTCCACAGATTCTGGTGTTGAGTGAGGGCTTGATCCAGATCTGCGGTGTTATTTGAGATGGTGGGTGTGAGGGGTTTCCTGAAGCTGTAAGAGGTAGACTGAGCTGGAGGGTATAGAAACAGACCACAATATCAGACAGTAGCCTGCACATTTATAGGAGCTGCATTCTCTCCCAGGCTTAGTAAGGAATCCTGAAGGAGCCAAGGAGTTTTCTTCTCAATTTCAGCAATTCCACTAACACCACCGAGTTCCAACTGAACAGTCAAGTAGCAGGACTTCTGACTTGCTTTCTACAAGGCTGAGCATTGTGTCCAACAGAGAGTGGGCACTGCTAAAATCACCACTTGGTCTGTGTATTTCTTACACTTTTTTTTTTAAATTCCAATATAACACTGTCTATCAAACAATTTTCCCCCTTCTCCACCAATTTAGATACAACCGTGGTAACTTTCAGTTGCCAGCCATGATTTCAAATCACTTTGGCATTTCCTTGGCTAAAAAGAACCAAGAAGTCTGGGGCGTCCCTGCTCCCACGTTCATCAGAAGGGCCATTCTGCCCCGTCTTGTGGCCACACTGTGCACTGAAAGGCTTGACACCAGTTCCCACCGGTCGGAAACACTCAGATAACAGCAGCCAAATCACAGCTGAGGCGTTTCACACAGCACAGCGCTCAGAAGAAAAACCTTCACCAAGGAAAATCTTATGAAAAGTGATTGTGTGACACCCCTGAGCCCAAAGGAACTCTGGAGACCAGGGAAACACCTAGGGGGGTGTGCTGTGAACTGAAGTGAGAGGGAATGAAGAGCTGGGGCGGGCTGGGGTAGGCCCAGGAGTTGGCAGGGAGCTCTCATGGATCCTGTCCTCCGAGAACTATGTTTAATCTCAGCTAACGAGTTTGGAAAGCAGCATGGCTCGAGAACAGGTCCTGATTGTGAGGGAAATGATGCTGTGTTGTTCCCTGCCAAGGTCACCGAGGGGCTCAGTGAGCCACTTTAGAACCGTCCCTGGCAGAAGGAATTCATCTAATGTGCTACCTAAGTTTAACTGCTCCATAGTTAGTAGACCCCCAAGCAGCTGTTTCTGGCTTTCTCCTGCTTTTAGCTGACTTCCAAATGTTTCCCCCCAAGCCAAACAGGACCTGCACTGATACTTTGCTCTCCCTGTGTGCAGAAGCATTTCAAGACCTAAGAGAAAAACCGTTATCACCCTCTGTCACCACCACCCCAGTGAGGCTTGCCTGTAAAGAGAGGGCTCACAGTGCCAGAACATCGAGCTCTCTTGCTCCAAGAGTGACAAGCCCAGAGAACATCGGGCTCACAATCTGTTTTCCTAGTTCCAACCGCTAATGACTCTGGCACACATGGAAGCGAGTGGAAAACTTTCAGAAGCCACGCTCCAAACGTTTTGGGCAGGAGCAATTGATTGTTTTGCAGCACCAGAGCTGGAGATGAATGCACATTGTGACGTCTGTGTCAGAGGAACTGGGGTAAGCACGGGGCTGCTGTTTACAACATCTTCCTTACCTGGAAAACCCGTTTCTGCTCTTCAAAAGTGAACTTCAGTGATCCCTTACGGTTGGACCACGGCCCACCAGGAAAGTCACGGGATGTCTTACAACGTGAATTTGGACAGAGAGCTTGATTTATCTGAACCTCACTCTGCTGGATTGTATTCTAGGCAACATGTCTTGTCCCCAGTAGCTTCATTATTTAAGAGTGCCTGGGCTTGTAAGCCACAGACTCTCTTCCCTCCTCCTTCATTTACCTGCAGGCTGGACACTACATTTGGAGAGAAGAGACACAAACATCTTGGCATTTCTAGGGCTTATGTTGGCACCTGTCATTCAGACCCAGTGCTCAGTAACTAACTACTGAATGATGGCAAGATGCTTCTTGTTGCCTTGTCCTACTGTTTCAGCAACAGCTTGCATTCTCTCTCGTCCGTGACTCCAGCTAGTAGGTGGGCAGCTGGAGGGTAGACTTCTAAGTCTAGCTCTCTGTTGCTTTTCTCAAAACAAATGTGCTACATGGATTAGCTTGCTCTCATAGACTTGCGAAGCTGCCAAACAGAATACATTACCTAGTTTAAGTCTTTCCCGCGCAAACTCCCACTTGCTGGCATCATAGGGCAGCCGTTCACACTGCTCATCCAGGGGGACT
The DNA here is from genome assembly GCF_943737965.1 of Phodopus roborovskii. Taxonomy (NCBI): domain Eukaryota; kingdom Metazoa; phylum Chordata; class Mammalia; order Rodentia; family Cricetidae; genus Phodopus; species Phodopus roborovskii. Next base: position 10,947,785 of record NW_026126599.1, on the reverse strand, counting down.
TCATCTGGGTCCATTATGATTGACAGGTAGTCCGTCTTTACTTCAGAAGAAGGCTGAGAAATAGAGAACCAACCCCAATGTCATCAAGAAGAAAACAAACACCTTTAAAGGCCCTTTTAAAGTTTACAACACTTTACAGTACTTTGTCACACCTGCCATGTTGCATCATCAGGCCAAGCCCAGCGGCCCTCCCACCTACACGAATCACACTGTGGTGGTGTGAAGGCAAATGGCCTCCAAAAGCTCAAGTTTGAGTATTTGGCTCTCAGTGGATGGACTGTTCAGGAAGGATTAAGAGGTGTGGTTTTGTGGGAGGAGGTGTGTCACTGGGCGTGGGCCCTGACCATGCTCTGCCTGTGACTGTGCATTGTGTGTGCTTTCAGCTGCTCTCCAGTGGTGGTGGGCCAGGACTCACCCTCTGAAATTGTTAAGCAGGCCCCCAGTTAGAAGCTCCCTTTTAAACGCTGCCTTGGTTCTGGTTTCCTCACAGGAACAGAACAGTGACTGAGACATACACACGGCAGCGAGCCATTTCCAGGAGACATCTCCTTACTTTCCTCTCACGACATTTCTGCAGGAACAGTAGCATCTTTTCCTGAATGAATGTGCCTCAGGCCTCCACTGGCCTCACGTGCACATCATGTTCTGATTTGAGAGTTTTTTTTTTTTTTTTGGTTTTTCGAGACAGGGTTTCTCTGTATTGCTTTGGAGCCGGAGCCTGTTCTGGAACTTGCTCTGTAGATCAGGCTGGCTTCGAACTCACAGAGATCTACCTGCCTCTGCCTCCCAGTGCTGGGATTGAAGGCATGAGCCACCATCGCCCGGCTTGAGATTCCACCACCACCCGGCTTGAGATTTTTTTCTTTAAAAAATGAAAAGCATTTAATACAATTCTAAGCAGTGACTGACATTAAAAAAAAAAAGGTTTATATATTTTTATTTTATGTGTATGGGTGTTTTGCCTGAATGTCGGAGCACCATGCTTGGCTGGTGCCTATGGAGACCAGAGAGGGCATCAGATCCCTGGCACTGGAGTTATAGATGGCTGTGAGCTGCCATGTGGGTGTTGAGAACAGAGCCCAGGTCCTCTGGAAGAGCAGCCAGTGCTCCTAACCACTGAGCCATCTCTCCAGCCCCACAAAGTCCTTTCTATTCTCAGAAGTAGAGGCTGACAATTTCAAAGGCTGAGAAGTAAATGTAGTCACATCTTGAGTTCCTTAGGGCATTGTTCAGATGTCACATTCTTAAGATAGGCATGTGCTATGAACCTGACTTCTTGGAAATACAAGTCAAACCCAGAGTAACCACTATGGCAGATTACAGATGTGTAGATTGACAGCTACAGTCCATCATCAGCAGGTTCAATTCCTGTTAATGGACACATATCCAGGGCTGATGACTGAGTTTCTGTGGGCAGACTCCCGTATTGGACAGAAAAGATGTTTCCCAGAGATCCCTTGCCTCAAAGTCACATAAACTACATCGCAATTGGCCTTCGCCTTTGAAGTTTGTTTCCCTAACCAAGAGGAAGCACGAAGTGTGTGTGTGGGGGGGTGGGGGCACCGCCTTTCCATATCCACCACTTCACACCCACCACATTCCTCAGCCCTTACAGGCAGTCACAGCTCACCTCATCCATCATTTCCTTCCACACATTATCATTAGAATGTGGGACAAATACCTCAGGGCAGAGAGTTTTCTTAGCCTCCAACAAAGGGTAAAAAGTCAAAAGATAAGGAATTGGTAACATGGGTGTTAGGCTATGGGTGCTCTGGGGAGAAGAACTGGTAAAATTTTGATGACTTAACATTTTTGTGTGTTGAATATCACCAATGCATCCACAAAAAAGCATATGACAGCCGGGACCTAGCAAGGGACACCCTGGGTTTCTGCAGAGTGGGGAGGTGTCAAGGATGTAGAGTGGCATAAGAGAACAGGCCAAGGAAGAGCTTGTCCTGTGAAATTCAATGCTTTTATCTCAACAAGGCAGGAAACTCCATACAGCCCTGTGAGGGAAGTATGGTGGCAGAGGACTAGTTGACAAATATTTATTCTTTCAATCGACACTAACACTGAACAGCTACTCGGCACTTGGCATGGAGAATAACCGCCTGGATTTGAGCCACCCATTTGACTTGTTGTACACAGCCAAATGAGCTCCCAGGCAAGTTGCTTAACTCCCCTAAACCTGGTTTGCTTATCTATGAAATGGTAATCGTAATTGTACTTATCTGAGAGGGTTGCTATGGATATCAAACGATTGGCCAACCTGTTAGAACAGGACTTGGCTTCTAGCAAGCATCAGCACATGCTGGCCATTGTTCGAATACTGGCTCTACCAGGTGGGGACAAGGAAATAAAATGCATTCTTTATCAATGAGGAATTAGCATGCGGTTAGAAAAACCAGGTGGACATACATCTCTTTTGGACTCCTTGTTCACCTTTGCCTCCTCCAGTCAAGCTGCAGATGACCTCTCGCGCCCACCAGTTCCTACGATGTGGAATCCTGGCAGTGTAAGAGCAGTGTAAATCTGTTCTATATCTTTCCATTCTTATCCCATAAGGTCTTACTGAGTAAGATGGCTGCTGCTCCAGTGAGGGCAGGAGAAGCAGGCAGAGTGGAGTGTGGTGTTTTGTTTTTATTTTTTTCTGGCCATTTCTTCCAGCTACACCCTTCCAGCTACACCCTTAAGCATTGTTTCCCTCTTAGCTTTTTCCTTCCATGCAAGTTTGCATTTTTGCAAACATTCCTCCCCCCACCTCCCAGAAGATGTGCTCTCTCCTTTCAAAACTATAATTTTCTTGTAAAGCAGTGGCCTTGTCAGGTCTCAGAACAAACACTCTGAGCCAAAAGCCTGGTGTCCTGTATGGACATGGAAGGTTGCTGCCAGCCACCTCTTCCATCCCAACTACCAAGTGTGCCTTAAGATTTTCGGTATCAGTAGGAAGTCCAACAGTCTCTGCTCAGAACTGAATTGCTGTAGTGACATTTGGACCCATGTCTTTACCTCAGGGAGCCTCAGTTTCCCTCTTTTAGATGGGAATAATAGTATGTCTTCCTCTTTGACATTTTGGTAAGATAAACGGACACCCTGCACAAGTTGTTTCCCACAAGACCTGGGACAAATGCAAAGGAGAATCTCCAGGAAACGCAGAAAACACCAGGCTGTGGTGGCACACACCTTTAATCCCAGCACTCAGTCAGCAGGTGGGATCTTTGTGAGTTCGAGGCCAGCCAGGTCTACAGGAGAGTGCCAGAGATAGACAGTGAAAGCTTGTCTTGAAAAACAAAACAAACAAACAAGAAGGAAGGGAAGGAGAAAGGAAGGAAGATGCAGTAACCTTGCCTTTCCCAAGTCCTGTTGATACTCCCTCCTGAAGACCTCTCAACTCTAACCTTCTAATAAGTCGCATGCTTCTTCCTTACACCATGACGCTTCCTCTGGTCTTCAAGGTGAGGCTCCCCTAACTGGAGCAGTAGCCTCTTCTTACCACACCTCACTTTTGCTTAACACTGCCCCTCTGCCTTTGCTAAAGCCTTTGGCTAGCAGATTTGCTTCTTTGCATTGTCCAAGGCCCTGAGCAGCTGGGCGTAGCCCTTCGCTGGCCTCGCCTTGGCAGGCTAACCTCACTACTGTTCCATGTGTTGTGTTCCTCTATGCCCCTGCTCCCACTAACACTGTTTCCTCTGGAGTCCACACCATCCCTTATATGTTTTGGTTAGCTCTGTTTCTTTTCTGAAACAGTGTCTCCTTACGTTGTCCAGGCTGGCCTCAAACTTGCAATCCTCCTACTGCGCCTCCTGAGTGCTGGGATTACAGGCATGAGCCATTAAGTTCAGGCTTGGTCTGCTGTCCCTTACACCTGATGCAGAATTGCAGTTGATATTTGGCTGTGTGATGGAGTCCAATCAGTCTCCTTCCAGACTGTAAACAGTAGTCATTGCTCTCCAAGGTCCCCAGAGGGCCTGACACGGGGCCTAGTGCTCCGCACCACACAGACTCATGGGAAATAGAGCAGAGCCAGCTCAAAGGCTGGTCTTCTTTTCACTTGCCCTTTGATTTCTTTTCTTTTTCTGGGAGGATGGACATTGAGACAGGGTTTCTTTGTGTAACCCCTGGCTGTCGTGGAACTCATTTTGTAGCCTCGAACTTACTGAGTAAATACGACCGGCTGAATCTGTTTAGTGTTGTATATATGACTTCAGGGCTGAGCACTTGGTAGTGGATAACCAGTTAGTGGGGTCATCCCGAGGAGAGGCTAATTCTCCCTCTTTCAGTATTCCTTAGCAGCCTTAGTTCTTTTGTTTAGGGACGAGGCCCCTGTGATCCCGTGATATTAGTTATAGCTATGATAGCTCAACAATATGGCTGCCTAAGTGAGACCGAACAATGACAATACGGATGGCCATACTTGCATGGAAGGGGGCAGAGCTTAGTGTTCCTTTCTCCTGTGTTCTTACCCGTTTCAGTTTCCGGATGAAGAGAGTTAAAAGGAGCCAAAAGAGGGTCGCAGCCACGCAGGTGCATGTGAGAGTGATCAGCTCCAAGTTCGACTTGTCTGAGGATCCTAGAGAGAGAGAAAGCACAGAAATGTCTGCTAGGAATAAAGCACGTGGGGAACTCGGTGGATTCCACGGCAGGTGAAGGACAAACACGCCAGGCAGACAGAGCTTGAGTTTTATTAGAAAGGGAAGGGAATGAAGAAAGGGAAGGGATAAAGGGGAGAGAAGAGACAAAGAGGGAGATGAGGGTGAAGGGGGGAGAGGGAGGCAGAAAAAGTCCTGTCTGCCCCTTCAAAGGAACAGCCGGAAAGAAAGCGGAAGTGGGGAGGGTTTTCTTTTAAAGGGTCCTTTGCACCTGCGTGCAGACTGAATAGTGATATAGTCTCCTTGGAACCCTAGGCTGACCAGGATACTGCCTGAGTGCATTCTGCCAGGTGACAGAGGGCAGGCTAGCATAATGCCCGAATCCTTACAATGTCAACACAGGAACCCTCAAGGGCGGTGACCCCACTTGCTCTAGCTGGGCCTCTGCTGGAGCACAAGTCCCATTTTCTAAGATATGCCATGAACTCGCACCTAGAAGACTTTCTAGAAATTCCACTGAGTTTGTAAATGATATTCTCCGAAATGGTTAATTAGAAATCAGAGGAGAAAGTAAAGATCGAGGGAAATTAAGGCAGGGGGAAATCTCATTAAAGTGTGAAATCTGGAACATGTTAAATCTCCCTAATTGGTTTTAGAGGAAATTCTAAAGAAAAGAAAAAGACATTAAAGGGCCCCTTTGGGACTCACAAAAAAATCTTCAAAGCTGACATTGAAAATAAAAATAAAAATTCAAGGCCGATCACAATAGTCTGCTTGCCACTCTGAACCACCCCCAGTCTAGTCCCCTGTGTCTGGATCTGTGATCCCAGTGCTGATTGGACTGGCTGAGAGGGAAGAGGAGACCATGGGCCTGCCCAGTCACATCTATTCCAGGGTTAAGAGCAAAAGAGCTGAGCTGTGTCCCTTCCAGGCCCAAAGAGAGACCAGGGCAGTCATGTGATGCCTAGTCAGTGAGGGAAGAGCCCCCTGGGCCCAGCAGGGTTCCCTCTCAAAGGTTCCAGGGGCAAGTCTCCAGGAGTTCTGAAGAAACACTTTTTCCTTTGATTTGACAAAGAAAGTTAGGCCGAGGCCAGGTGAGACTTGTTCTTAGGCAAGTATGGTGTGCTCACACCCACCCCGTGGATATGTGACAACAATATCATAGCTTCAAACATCAGTTCCCCACTATGGGGTTCTTTGTCTTAATTCAACTCAGTTCTGCTACGGCAGAGGTAGGCGCAGGAGGAGACAAGAAGATAAGTAGTGGAGAGTCAGAACATTCAAGAATCCTGGTGAGCCATACCAAGAGTCTTACAGCAGACACCAGGACATTGGCCTTTCTTTATTTTTCATCCTTTGAAACACAGTCGCCCGCCCATGCATGTATCCCAAGTGGGCCTCAAACTCACAATTATCACCAAGGATGACTTTGACCTTCCTGCCCTTACCTCTCAAAGTTGAGATTATAGGCATGTGACATTATAACCAGTTCATGTGGTGCTGGGGATCAAATCCAGGGCCTTGTACATGCTAGGTGAGTGCCCTACCAACTGGGCTACATTCCAAGTCCAGTAAAGCAAACTTTTTTTTTGGGGGGGGCAGGTGTCTGAGACATGGTTTCTCTGTGGAGCTTTGGAGCCTATCCTGACACTTGCTCTGTAGACTACTCTGGTCTCAAACTCACAGAGATCCACTTGCCTCTGCCTCTTGAGTGCTGGAATTGAAGGTATGTGACACCACTGCCTGGCCAGAGGGCAATCTTTTTAACTACTTCAGAGGGTTGAGGCTATGGCTCAGGTGGTAAAGGTGTTAGACGGTTGCTTGAGTTTCGTTCCCTGGAATCCATGTGCAAAGTTGGAAGTGTTGGCACACACCTGTAATTCCCAGCACTCCTGGGTGAGATGGGGGCGGGAGCAGGAGACTCCCCCAGAAACTTACAAACTGGCTAGTGTGACATACTCAGCATAGCGAGAGACTCAAGACAGACCCCCGATGGGAGATGCCATTCTGTAAATATGTTCCTCTTATTGGTTAACGAATAAAGCACTGTTGGCCAATAGGAAAGCAAGATAGGTGGGACTAGGAGACTAGGAGGAGAGAGGAAGTAGTAGGGAGAGATTCAAGATGGAGGACAGAGAGAGAAGAACGCCGGAGCCTCTCTTCGGTAAGATGAGACCACGCGGAAATACTTAGGTCAATAGAAATGGGTTAATGTTTAAGCAGAGTTAGCCGATAAGAAACTAGTAACTGGCCAACAGCATGATATCAAATACAGCATCTCTGTGTATTATTTGGGGCTGGCAAGGCAGTGGGACCAGGCCGGCAGTAAAAAACCTACTCATAACAGACCCCTGACTCCAAAACAAGATGTAAGGAGAGAGCCAATTTCCAAAAAGTTAGCCTCCAGTATCTACACATGTATTGTGGCATGTACCCCCTTCATAGTAAACAAATGAAATTTAAAATGCTTCAGAGCCTGAGGGATTCAATGCCCTCTGGAGGGTGTATTTTAAATGGGTTCTGAATGGGAGACATGAAAGCAGGGAAGAGCATCACGGGAGTGGGAACATCATGGGAGGTGACTGTAAATGGCGGTATGACAAGAGGCACAGAACAGGACTGGAGCATCATGGGCTCTGAGCACCTGGGTGACAAATGCACTAAGTACAATGTTGCAGGCAGTTGGAGTCAGTGAGATATCCTGCACGGAACTATGGTAAGTAGACAAGCACTCTGGGAACCTGTGAGTGACAGCTGACTGAGTGCCTTCTGTTCTGGGGACACCTCTAAGGATTGGCATATGTTTACTTACCAAGACTCCTGCCAACACTATGTGTTGGATTTCCCCATTTCTTGAATGAGGAAGTAGAGGGCGCTGAGAGATTAGGCCTCTTGCCTGTGAGTAGCAGGGCTGTTTTAACCGTGCTGAACTGAGTCCAGTGCTTAGACATCATGTGTCTAAGGGTACTGTCTCTTCCTCCTCTACTCAAATCATATGAGCCTTTATGAGAGCCTGTTAATCACTGTAGAGAGGCAACATTCTCTGTCCCACCTGCTCTACTTTCTTTGCTTGTGAGGGTATTACCTCCTCTCATTCCACTGTCACTGAACCCTTCAGTTCTCATCTACTTAGCTTTGCCTGTCTCTTTCCAGGCCATAAATGTAATCCTGTCATTCGGCTGCCTCCCTGCCAATGTGTGCTCTCTGTTATTGTCAGGAGAGAATTCAAACAGTGACCAGGCAGTATAGCTCAGTGGAGGTTAACTCTGCCATTTTTTTTTTTAAAGACTGGTTTACATTTATTTTATGACATGGGTATTTTTTGCCTGCATGTATGTATGTATGTAAGTATATGTTCCAGCATCAGTGGAGCCAGAAGAGGGCAATGAATCCCTTGGAACTAGAGTTCAGATGGTTGTGAACCACCATGTAGGTGCTGGGAACTGAACCAGCTCCTTTGTAAGCGGAGTCTGTGTTCTTAAATGCTGGACCAGCACTCCAGCCCTGCTCCCAATTTTAAAAATTAGTTAAAATTTTTAAATGCTTAGGTCTTATATCTTCTTTTGCCCTTCAATATCACTATACATTCTCAGATTGGGAAAACTGTAAGCCAAAGTTCATGTGAGTATGGGTTTTCTTCAACTGCACTCTCTCTCTCTCTCTCTCTCTCTCTCTCTCTCTCTCTCTCTCTCATGCACACACACCCACCACCACCGTATACACTACACATCACACACACACACACACACACACACACACACACACACACACACTTATGCTGCAAACAGATTCTGTGGTAAGACTGGAACCTTTTGAAGGCACCCTGCAGTGGCTTCCAACCACCACAGATGCTGATGGTACTGTCTTCACAGGGGCTTTGCATACACTCCCTGCATGGAATGTGAAGCCCGTGGTCCTCTCCAGACTGTGGGAATTTTCCCACCGCATTCCGTGCGACAGGAAGTTGGCCCCCAAAGTCTAATTCCATAGTCCTTACTCAAGCAAAATTCCTGTCAGTGGGGCTATTTGTGCATAAACACATATTTATGGAAGCAGCTCATTAGAATACCCTTATGAAGACTGTCCATGAGGCCCAATTTAACACTAGTACACTGCAATTTAGTAGAAATCTCAGCACTTTATCACATGGCCTCTATGGCCTCACTTGATAGTTCTCTCTCTCTCTCTCTCTCTCTCTCTCTCTCTCTCTCTCTCTCTCTCTCTCTCTCCTAAAGAGCTGTCAGGACAGACTTTGGCTGGACAGGCAAAGTCCTTAGGTGCTTTCTCTACACACTAGCCTGGCTATACCCAGCATCAACTGGCTGGTGACAGGTGATCAGGTTAGTACTCAAAGTAGCCTAGCTGCTCAGAGTCACAGGCAACATGGATGGGACTTGATAACTATTAGGAGTGAGTGCTGGTCTCAGGGACATCAGTCCCATAAATGTGTGTAAAAGGCCAGGGTTGGGGACTTTTTCTCAGGATGCTGATAGGAATGTGGCCGAAAGTACATGATAATGGTGCCTTTTGTTTCTGCTTCTCCCCCTCTGGCACAGACAAATGTTTGTCAGTTGCCTTCCCAGACTTTGTGTCATCCCTCCAGTGCCACTTAGCAGCTAGTCTGAATTCTGAGGGGTGGTGTATCTTGTCAGGAGTCTGCATTGCATGGTGTCTTGAGCCTTTTCAGTGATGATGGCAGCTCTTTGTGCACCATCTAGGCGCAACTTCACAGGACAGTTACCTGGGACAGGCTTTCTCTGGGTAGGTGAACCTAAGCAAGTGTTTAGCTGTTTTCACAGTAGCTAGGCACCCACATACTGGCCTGGCATGTGGCTCTGTGTGACAGCAAGTGCCAGCCCCTTGGGCAGCAGAGCCATTAGCTCAACTTACAGAGTGTAACAGGTGAGCTCCCAAAAAGGAAATCACAAGAAGTTTTGTCCCCAGAGCCTACCCTGCCCCAGGGATGGGGCGTGGGTGGTGGGGGACTAGAGCAGCTGCCATCAGGAATTGGGAAAACGTCCTTGCAGGAGCCTTCAAGCAGCTGTGTATGGCAGACCCAAGGCTCAGTTTCTTTTTAAAAAATGAAGATAACAGGGTGACTGTGCAAACTGTTAACTATGGTTTGAAACTTTCCTCCCTCTCCTTCCCCTTCTCTCAACCCCTTTGAACTTTTAAATACAGTTTTATGGGCTGGAGGGTTGGCTCAGCAGTTAAGAGCTTTTGCAGAGGACCCAGGTTCAATTCCCAGCACCACAGCTCATAATCGCTGTGATCCAACACCCTCTTTTGGCCTCCTTGGTCACCAGACACACACACACACACAGTACACAAATGTACGTTCAGGTAAAACATATGCACATACACATAATTAGTAAAGTAAAAATAAATAAGCAAAAATTTTATCATGGTCTGGACCTCAAGTGGAAGACTGTTGGTTTGGGTTTGGTTTTGCTTTATTTCACTTCTTTTCAGTCAGGCATACACCATGCATCATAGCTTGCCTTTTCTGCCTAAAACAAACCAGATTTTGACATAATTGCCTGGAATCTTTTTGAGTAACCTGCTTCTCATAAGGCTTTACCCGACCCTGAAGGATAGGTTAGGTGATCTAGAGTCTACTGTTATTTTAATTTGAAGTAACAAAGTAGAAGACATATATTCTTTCTGTGTTTCTACCTCAGGCCCAGAGAAAGTCAATAAAAATTTATACATATGAGGAAAGATTAGACCTCATTCTAATAACCTAAACACAAGTGCCATCATCTGCCTGAAGTTCAACATGGCTTCCCCATGACTACTGGAATAGTACAATTGGCCTGCAGATATTTGCAATGATTTTTGGTGCTTTTCTTTTTTTATTTTAAAAAAGTGTACTATATATTTGTGTGTGTATGTGCACTGGCATTTTGCCTATATGTATGTCTGCCTGAGGGTGTTGGATCCCCTGGAACTGGAGTTACAGTCTTGATCTGCCATGTGGGTGCTGGGAATTGAACCCAGGTCCTCTGGAAGAGCAGTCAGTGCTCTTAACCACTGAGCCATCTCTCCAGCACCTTCTTCGGTGCTTTTTAAGAATCTGTATAGACCAATTTAAATCTTCTCTTCAGGTCTCTGACATGTAGATCTATTATATTTGGATTAAATTTAAGGTACATTTTTTGAGAGTAATTAAAAATAATTACAATTGCTATTTGTAACATTTTTCTCTGTAATGCATTTTTATCACAACAAACAAATCTGTAAACTAAACAGGAATGCTGTGGTTTGGGACACCAGCTGGGTGACTCACAGAAAGCTCAGGGAAAGTATGCAATACTGAAAGTTTTGCTGGTGCAGAGGACCACATTAACCAACACTAATAAGAGTTAATATTTCAGATGCTATCATGACACAGTCCCTTCGTCCTGTAATAGCCAGGGAAAGGCTAGTCAACCACTATTCACACTCCCACTTCATACTGCAGATCTGAAACACTAGGAAGGGTGGAAATTTCCCCCAAGCGATTCAGATTCTGAAACAGAGACTCCCACCTGCCATGTGACAGGAGACACAGCAGAGGAGGGAGCTCAAGCATTTACGATTCTCAGCTCTGCCACTTCCTAGCTTACTGACCCTGTGATGTTATTTGACCTTTCTGTGGATCACTCCAAAATTTAAGCAGGGACTGGGTATGGGGATGGAAAGATGTCTCAGTGGTTAAGAACACTTGCTGCTCTTCTAGAGGACCTGGGTTAGATTCCCAGCACCTATGTTTGACTCACAACCAACTGCAACTCAAGTCCCAGGGTCTCTGATGCCCTCTGCTGGTCTCTGCAAGCATTGTATGCATATGGTGCACATACATACATGTAGACAAAACACCATATACATAATAACAAAATAATTAAATAGATTAGTGCATACTTGCTTAACATAGTATATCACATGTTTGATAAGACAAGGTATAATTGATAGGCCCAGACTTTCCCAGGATCCAATACCAGGTTAGCAAAACTACCATCTATGTCTGGGGTACTCTACATAGATTCAAGTCAGCCTGGTTTTCATGGGAAGAAAAGAGATGGGTATGTTTGAAGTCTAACTATTTTGCTTCAAGAACTATCTGCAAAGGTCTTAACTCACCCTAACTGAACTCTGGTACCATTTTAAAAATTCTCTGCTAAGGTGAGGTTTATCCTATAGTTTGGAGTTGAAAGTTTAAGGGGGGAAAAAGGAGTGTATATTTAGGGCTCCTAGCCTGCCATGCACAACTAGAAACAGGTAATTCATCTGTTTTGAGCATGGCTTGTCACTTGGGACATCTCTGAAGATTGCTAGCATCTATGTGAGAGAAACATGAAGGCCCAGGTTAGTTTAGAATTCAGGAAGTCAGTGGGTCAGACTGTATGTCAAAGAGGGCCTGGGAATGGAGCACTGATCCCGGGGTAGAACACAGAGACACCTGCTGAGTTTGTTTTGAGCTGTTTTTATGTTTAAACTTGGGATCTGATTAGGGGATGCGGTGCCTGCTTCTTACTGTGTAGGTTCTTTCTCAAGCAGATGTGAGTGTCCGCTGCTGTGGCCTGTGTGTGCAACTGACACTATGTCAGTACTGAGACTGTGACCTCTTTGGGTTTTCTCTCAAGCCATGAGCCATCTTTAGCAGATGCTTCTAATGGGAGTCATTCTCCGAGGTGTTGTGTCCTATGTAGTTACGTGAGCCATTAAAGCGCAGTGGTGCCTAAGTCTTTTGTAAGAAAAGTTTTTGTGTGGAACATAGTTATCAACCTCAATGCGAAGAGTTTAAGCTTAGGTTAAGTCTTAGGATACAAATAGGCCAAGTATGTTAATATTAGAAAAGATCTTGAGGGGACTAGAGAGATGCTCAGAGGTTAAGAGCAACGGATGCTCTTCCAGAGGTCATAAGTTCAATACCCAGCAATTACATGGTGGCTCACAACCATCTGTAATGGGATCGGATGTCCTCTTCTGGCCTGCAGGCACACATGCAGATACAGCACTCATATACATAAAATAAAGCTTTTAAAAAAAGAAATGATCTTGATTGCTGAAATTTTTACTGTGGTCTTGACTCTGGAACCCGGGGGTGGGGGGGGGTGGGAAGGTTGACCTCCACATGTGCTAAGGTCCAGTCCAAACCAAACAAAACCTGGAATTATTTAAAGAAGCCACTTTGAGTCCTGAGTCCACTTGTCCTTTTCAGATACAAAAATAACACATTGTTTTATCTCTGAATATAAGACTCCTTTTTCAAAGGAAATAAAATGAGCAGACGGTTTCCTTCCTGGCTGATTCCTGAACCTCTTTAAAATCTGTTAAACATAGCCACAGACACAACCCATGTGCCTAGACTCCTAACCTCAACTGGACAAGATAGGAGTAGACCAGGAAACTGAGTCTGAAGCTTGGGGATGCTTCAGGAACCCTCAATGACATGAGTCATGCGTTCAAGGGCGAGAACCCAATTTCAATTATAGTCAAAGGCAAGAATCCAATTCCAATTATCAGACAATCTGCAGATAACCGTGGACAACTGCTCTGAACAGTATCACATGGTCATGTTAATCCAGGGAACCCGGAGTACTTTGAGACACTGGACCTAACTCATATGTGCAGGCTTCTCTGAGTTCCATGGACTGTCAACTTGCAAACTGCTCTCTGTTTCAAATTCTATCATTATATGGAGCTGACACTGCACCCCCGAAACCTCATCAATGAGAGGCTTTGGAGAGCTGTTGCAGGTGAATGCCTGGGTCACAGATGTTGTAAAGCACAGGCCAAGTGACATGGTCCCTGAAGATTTACACGCGGCACGCACACTCCCCTTGCTGCACATCAGGGTTTCTCCCAAACCACCAGCTATGCAGCCACTGCAGACCGTATCACCCAGAAGAGAGCATGGGGACAGGTACTCAGAAGAAAGTAAATTTTCTTTATGGGCTCTGTCATTGCCCGTGAGTGTCCAGTTACCACTTCCTGCCTCTGGGGGCTCCCTAACTGCTCTGCACACTGGAGGCTGAGGGGTGTTCTGCTTTCCCCTGGCCTGAGGAAGCTGCTGCAGTGGCTGTACCTGATGTCCCTGCCAGAAACAGAGGAGCAGACATTTGAGAAAGAGCCTGTTCAAGAGGGATGCTTGCTCAGTCTCTTTTGATGTGTGGCACAACTGGAAGACTATTTTAAAAGGAAGAAGATTTGGGGGACATAAGAGCATTTCCTCAGGCTGTTTGGGGGAATGCTGCCCTCTTTCTGGAAGAACAGATTTGTGGGAGAATAGTTTCAGCCTTTCTTCCTTCCTGGCTCCTCCCCAGAAGCAGCCACATGCTTTCATATACACCACTGAGCACCACGGAATGGCTACTGAACACATTCTACTGCCAGATCTCAATATGCCATTTATGTTAGTATCGGAAAGGCACCCATGCCCAACACCATGAGGCTGTAAATTTTAGGGTTGGGATGGAAAACTGAAGCCTGGGTTGAAACTGTTTTCCAAATGGAAGTCACATGGCTGCAGTCAGAGTAGGACCTAGCTACTTTATGATTTGCTCTGCAACACTATCTGGGGCCCCGGAAGCACAAAGGGCAGTCTCTGAGGTGGGAGCTATTTTGTATGTGGTGCATCTGAGAGTATTTAGTGTCTTCTCATATTAAGAACCAGCTGAGGAGTGGGGCAGTAGTGGCACACAACTTTAATCCCAGCAATTGGGAGGCAGTGGTGGTGGTGGTGGTGGGGTGTCTTAGTGAGTTCAAGGACAGCCTGGTCTATAAATCAAGTTCCAGGACAGCCAGGACTGTTGCACAGAGAAATCCTGTCTCAAAAACAAAACAAAATACCCCAACACCGAAAAAACCAGCTGAGGAAAAAGTAGTGCCTAATTTCCAGGACTCAGAAAAGAGAGTTGGGGTGGAGATGAACAATTTCAGTGGGTTCCCCCCTCCCACTTCCTTTCTTCCGGACCTTATTTCTCACAGATGTGGACCCCTTGGGGCGCCATGAGTCACATTGCCCGCAGCAGTGTAAGTGGCATCCCAGGCTCCCTTCTTCCGGGTAGTACTTCCCTTGCTGAGAACACTGGATTGGGGCTCAGGAGGACAGCCAACCTCTGCCTCCACACAGAGCCACACAGTGTCAGCAGTGTCCAGAACAGGGAAAGGGGTAGGGAAGGACCCACTGGGCTTCCAGAGAACAGGAAGTGGGAAACAGGTGTCCGGGCTGCCCGCTGTTTACCTTGCACGGTGAGGTAGGCTGAGCTCTCCACGGCCCCCTTCTGGTTGGTGGCCCTGCACCTATAGACACCTTCATCCTCCTCTGTGACTCTTTCGATAAACAGTGTGCTGTTGCCCGGTCCTAAAATAATTCCTGGGGAGCAAGAGATGTTTAGATTAGCAGGTCTGGAGGACAAACACAAACAGCCCACAGGAAGCTCAGTGCCTTCCTATCCTAGGCTCCCAGGAGACTACTTAACCCCAGAGCAGGTCATTTGCTCACTCACGGCTGGGACTAACCAGCATCTGGCCCATGCTTGCCCTGTCGTGCTCCAAGCCTCGCGGCACCCAGCTCACAGCTTGAGGCTTCCCGGCACTCAGAAGGCGCTGTTCTGTCCCCCTCACACAGAGAAAATGGAGACTTCCCAAGAAGCAGCAGCTTAACCCACAGCACATTGTGGAATAGGGTCCTTTGTCATGTGGCCTGTCACATGATACAGTGTGGAGGTAAAGAGCTTGGGCTATGGCTGTGTTTGAATCCACACCTTAGCACTAGAGGCAAATTACTCTATGTTTCATTTTCCCAAGTCTTGATATAAGATGAAAGCAGTTCCCAGTTAATACACGTGTCGTGGTAGTGGGTGCTCAGTAGATGTAAGTACTTAATACTCAGTACTACATAGACTGGGGTGATGGAAGGACTCGCAAGAATTTCCGGATCCCCTGAAAGGCTTCGAGACACAGGTATCTACACCAAGTACTGTCACCAAGTATTTACTTGGTATTAATCTCCCATCAGTCCAAGTCTGGGGAATAGATAGCCAACAAGAATGCAAGTGGGTACCTCAGGAAGGCTGCTGGGGGAGGAGGTGGCCCTTGAGCCACAGCATGAAGGACTGTCAGGAGTGAGGTGTGAAAGGAGGGCATGGGACAAGAGGTAGAAGGGAACAGGCCTGAGGACTTGTCCTGACCACACAGGACAACATAATGATGAGATGATAGGTGATAAGAAGATAGATGTAGATAGAGACTGATCGATTAATGATAGATAATAGACAAATGATAGATACGTAGATGATAATATAGATAGATGATAGATATACATAGATAAATGATAGATACATAGATGATAAAACAGATGAAAGATGATTGCTATATATATGTACATATATAACATATACATATACACATACATATATACATATATACAGGTGATAGAACAGATAAACATCAACCCTCTTACTCCTACACACTGTTTTATTAGTCTTCTCTGTCTCCCCTCCCCATTAAACCCAGGGATTCATACAAACACTCGACTACTGAGCCTTTCCCTGCCCCTTTAATTTTTTCAAAAATATTTTTTTTAAAATAAGGATTTGTTCATTCATATGGAGGTCTCTTTTATGTACCAGACAACTTTTAGATACTGGGGAGACCATGACAGGCAGACAAGTCACATCCTTGCACACAGAGGTGTCACATTCTGGTTTACAGTGAAGTCTACGGAGAAAACAGACTCCTGAGAGGGTCAAGTTAAAGAAGGTGCAGAGTAGGCTATTGTAGGTAGGGAGCTCTTCTCCAAGCTGCTCAGGGGAAGCTCTTCTCCAAGGTGACTTCTGAGCAGGGACCTGCAGGAAGCAAGCAGCCCTATAAAGGGTTGGAAACCAGCATTCTAAGCAAGTGAGTTGCAGATGTATAAGTAGCTCATTCCTGGGCTGGAAGATGGCTCAGTGCTTAGGACACTTCAGTTCCAAGGGAGTCAATGCCTTCTTCTGACCTTTGTGGGCACCAGGTATGCAAGTGGTTCACATGCATCCACGCAGGCAAACACACATAAACATAAAACAGTAAGTCTGAAAAAGAAGAGGAGGAACAAGACCTCTGTGGCTTGTACAGTAAGCAAACAGGAGAGAGAAATGGCCAGGACCCAGGTCCTGCCTCAGTTGTCCCCAGGCATCAAAAGGACTTAGGGTTTGTTGTGTTTTTCCACTGCTCAAAAGCCACTGGAGAGGCCTGGAGAGGTGGTCCGGCAGTTAAGCGCACTTGTTGCCCTTCCAGACAGCCTGGGTTCAGTTCTCAACACCCACATCCGGCAGCTCACAACTGCCTGTAACTCCAGTTCCAGGAGTTCCCATGACCTCCTTTGAAAACACTCAAACATATAAAATGCATGTATATACATACAAAATAATGAATGACTAAATCTACTCCTGTAACCCTCACACGGGAGAGGTAGAGACAGGCGTTGAAGGTTGGCCCCAGCTATACGGTGAGCTTGAGGCAGTCCTGTGCTATATCCCGTTTCAGAAACACAAGCAAGCAGATCCAGAAAAGCACCTTAAGCCAAAACAACCCACAGTAGCCTGGGCTGGGGGTGTAGCATCAGTGCTAGGGCGCTTCCTTTGAATGAGTAAGGTCCTAGGTCCTCTCCCTGGCATCACAAGAGAAAATGAAGCAGACGACATTAGTCATTGGCTGGCATCAGCAGCAGAGTTGTCGTCAGGCATGGGCAGCAGGCAGACATGGAGAATGGGTGGCTGTTGTGGGGGCGTCTCCTACTGAAAGGCTTGAACCAGAGTGCTAATGCCACATGAGGGATTGATGTGGAGATTTTTATTTTTCTTCTAAAGAACAAACCAGCTTGCTTGTGGATTGGGGTATGGCATGTGTGAAAGGACAATGAAAAGATGGCTTTCTAATTCAATTGTGCAGACTACTGGGGTGTGCAGTGTCTGGAAATGGAAAAGATGTAGGAGAGTGGAACGGGGTTGTCGGTCAAGAATGCTGGCGTTTCCCATACACTTTAAGTTCAAGATGGCTACCGCACATCCCAAGGGATGATTCATCTGGACACCAGCAGGGGTTGGGACTTGAAACTGTGTGGGCTTGGTGCTGGGAAACCAGTTGAGTCCAAGGGCTACAGGCAAATGTCATGGGTGCAGACAGTCCACAGGGAGGAGTCAGGTCCACAGCCTGAGCCTTGGGGACTTCAGAACAGGTGAGGGAAGTGGCCAAGTGTGAGTGGGAGGTGACTAGAAAACCAGGAGGCTCCTGGAACCCACAAAGGCATTTTCTCACAGGCAGTACTGAGCTGTGCTCAGAGAGGCTCAGAGGAAGGAAGCCAACCGCCTGCTTTAATGAGGTGTAGGAGAAAGCCTGACCAAGGGCATAGAAAGAGACGGCAGGATGACCAAGTGGAGACAGCCAGGAGTTTCTGGCATGTGCACATGACTGCAGATGTCCAGGGAGGCCACAGGCATCAGATCCTTTGGAGCTGGAGTCACAGGTGTTTCTGAGCTGACTGGTGGGGGTCCTGGGACTCAAACTCGGGTCCTCTGGAAGAGCAGTTCATATTCTTAATTGCTGAGCCATCTGTCCAGCCCAGAAATTCTTTCTTTCTTTTTTTTTTTTTATTTTATATAACCAAGTCCATTTAAATGAAAACAAACATTTATAGACAATATTTGGGAATTTGGGCATCGTTCTTTTCAAACTACTTCCTGCTGCAGAAATTCTTTCTTAAGATGAAAAACTTTCAAGCATTTTTATGTTCTGACAGAGGCAATCTGAGAGAGTGGGGGGGGCAGGGAGGGTATGATGCACAGATTAGAATTTTCCAAGAAGTAAGAGGAATAGAGTTCTACTGCTCAGGTGGCCTGGGAAGGAGCATGACAGTCTGTTTGTTTCTTATATTCTTCCTTCCTTTTTTCTGGAGACAGGGGCTTGCTATGTTGCCAAGGCTGGCCTTGAACTCATGATCCCTCTACCTCCTCCTCCTGACTTCTGGAATTACAACCCCTCATATTTCCCCAATTCACTTCACTCCATCTCAACTTCAGATCATTTTTTTTTGTTGCTGTTGTTTTGCTTATTGTTACACATATACAAAATATATAATTACATATGTATGTGAATGGACATGCAAATACAACCTGCTGAATCTGTACACACACAAATGCACACACACACACACACACACACACACATTTTTAGGGCTGAACAATTGGCGTTGGATAACCAGTTAGGTTGCTCATTCCTAGGAAGACTAATTCTCTCTTTAGCTCTTCATCTAGGGGTGGGGCCCTGTGAGATCTTCCCCAGCCATGCTGGCATGCTAAATGGCAAAGCCATTGTCATATTCCTGATTTATGATTGACATGCCCTGTGTTGTATAAGAAAGCAGGCTGAGCAAGCCAGTAAGCAGCATTCCTCCATGGCCTCTGCTTCAGTTCCTGCTTCCAGATCTTGTCTTTTCTCAGTGATGGATTGTGACCTGTCAGCCAAATAAATCCTTTCCTGCCCAAGTTGGTTTGGTCAGTGTAAGATCACAGCAACAGAGAAGAAACTAGGCCAACTGGTTAGCATTGCTCTGGAAGGGAATGATAAATTGTTTTGCCTTTCTCCACCAATATTGAACATTGCCATGTAAAACCCAACAGAAACAAAAAACGAAAACCCATTCCATTGCTGTGGTGGGTGACATAACTGCTCCTTTGTTTGAATTCTCTGAACATTTCTCTGTGGGCATGTGAGTCATCTGTTTCCCAAGCCCCTGTTCTGAGTGAATGGCAGATCAGGGGGGACTCTGTAGTCAGAACTGGTTCTGATCCTGGCTTGGAGGAGGAGAGGCCTGCGGATATTTGGCTGTGGAAATGACATCATGGAAGTGGCATTTAGGGGGGTTTAGTCTAGCAGAAGGCAGGATGGGCTGGAATGAGGAAGGAGCAGCATGGGGCAGTCCGGTTCTCTACTTGAAATTTAGGCAAGGGATGGTGAGGCCGACATTTGCCCCTGACCCCCATCCCTGCCACAAACACAAGCTGGACAGGGAGGCTGGGAAAGGAAGGGGGAGGGAGAATTGGACATACACACTGGGAAGAAACAACCTGCAGGAATTCGTGCTTTATTGGCTAAAGCAGTGGAAGGAGATGAGCTCAAGTGGATGCCAGTATTTTAAGCCCAAATAAGAGGAAACACGTGTTCTTCCCAGAGTTCTCAAGGACATTGGCTAAGTCCTTGAGTCCCTTTGGCCACATTTTTCTCTCTGTAAAATGAGGGTAACACCGGCTTTGCATTGTAAGCATTCCAGAAGCAGGGACAATAAACGCAAATGAAGTTCTAGCAGAAGGTTTGAGGGGTACGAGTTTGGGGGTGCCTCTCAGTGGTGGAGCACTTAGCCGGCATGACCAAGGCTACTTTGAGTTGTGTCCCCAGCACCGTGGAAGCAGGAGAGGAAGGAGCAAGCAAGACCATTGGAGTGACAGCATTGTTGAAGCTTTGGGGGAAATGTGAGACATGGGGTGTAACTAGCAATCAGAAAAGAGGTTGTGGCTGTGGAGTTTGGAATGAGAGCCCATCTTGTTGCCCACGTCTCTCTACAGTGGTCTGAACCTCTGCTACTTCCCATCCTCAAGTGCCCCCCCTTGTATGCTTTCTTCATAAAAATCTATAAAAACATGTACTGGAAGCCAGGTGTATGCCTTTAATCCCAGCACTTGGGAGGCAGAGGCAGAACAGCCAGAACTACACAGTGAGACCCTTTCTCAAAAAAGCAAACAGAAACCCCCAAACAAACAAACAACAGAAAAGAAAAGGAAAACTATTTACTGGAGTTTCGCTTTTCCCTTATTTGGTTTTCTGTCTCTGGGTTTTCTTTTGGAGAGCGGTGTGCATAGGGTAGGAAGCGAGGTAAGGAGCCGACCTCTACCATACAGACAGGGGGCAGGAACAGGCTCTCATTATGTAGCTGTTGTTACCCTGGAACTCATTCTATGAACCAGGTTAGCCTCAAACTCAAAGAAATCAATATACCTCTGCCTTCTGGGTCTGAGTGCTGGGATTAAAGGTGTGTGGCACCACACTCAGCTCAGTGTCAATTATTCAATAAAATGTTTTTTGTTTTGCTTTTTTTTTTTTTTAAATATAATGTTCTTTTCTGGCTGAATTGTGGTGCCAGTTCTGAGAATGCAAGTTCCTACATATTTGTGCTTCTGTTTCGAGACTCTTTCCTCTTTCATTGGTCTATGCCTGTGTTACATCATTCCAAACACGATGTTTCATAATGTATCTTTAAAATGACCTGTGGTGGCTTCTTTTTACTTCATGTGTATGGGCTGCTGGCTGACATTTGTGTCTGTGTGCCATGTGCATGTAATGCCCCACAGAGGTAATCAGATCCTGTGGAACTGGGGTTACAGATGGTTGTGAGCCACCACGTGGGTTCTGGGACATGGAGTCCTCTGGAAGAGCACTCTGAACTGCTGAGTCATTTCTCAGCCATCTTGTTAATACACCTTGCAGGCTTAAAAGGCCTTATAGCCCCTCTTTTCCTCAAGAGCCTCTTGACTATTCTAGCCGCTTTCTACTTTACTCGCCTGTCAAGTTCTGCAAAAAGTACTGCTAGAACTGCAGTACTGCTAGTACTGCAGAAACATACATTCTGCTCCATAATAATTATTCCTATCCAGAAACCACAACTATTTTGAGTTTCTTTTCTTCTTTCGAATTTGAGTTTCTTTTCTTCCTCCCATTCTTGGGCTTCTTTTATGTCATTGAATGCATTTATTTTCTTTTCAAATAACTTGCTTTTAAAGTTATATTTATTATTTATACAGTAATTTTTATTTATTTATTTTATTTATTTATTTATCTGTGTCCTTTACCTGCATGCATGCTTCATACATTATATGCATGCAGCTAGAGGCTAGAAGAGGGCATCACATCCCCTGCAACTGGAGTTACAGATAATTTTAAGTTTCCATGCCAGTGCTGGGAATTGAGTCCAGGTTCTCTGCCAGTGCTTTTAAGTGCTGAGCCATCTCTCCAGCCCCATGTGCAGTATTTTTGTCTGTTTTGCACATTGGTATTAGTTTGTTTGAGGGAGTCATACTGGTTGAGTTTTCTTTCTCCTTTGAATATGAGTGTTAGAGCCAGCAGGCAACGTCACTTATAAATGGGTTCTGCCCTTTTTGTTGCTAAGATAATTATCTACCAGTGTATGTCTAGCAGGATGGCCCAATTCATTTCCACATGCTTTCTTATTTATTTCCATGGATTCAGACAACCAATAGACTGATTCTTCAATCACTGAACATAACACTAACCCCATTCCTATTCCATCCCTATGCATACTCAGTATTTCTCTTTTCTTTTTTAAAATAGTTTATATATTGCTTTTATTTCATGTGCATTCCTGTTTAGCCTGGATGTGTATCTGTGTGAAGGTGTCAGATCCCCTGAAACTGGAGTTATAGAAGGTTGTGAGCTACCATGTGGGTGCTCGTATTTGAACCCAGGTCTTCTGGAAGATCAGACATATCTCCAGCCCCTTGCTTCTCTTTTCTATTAAATATTTTTTTTTCACACTTATTCATCTGAGGCAGTGGTGTCTTACATGCTGAGGCTAGAGGACAAAATTGCTTCTCTCCTCTACAACATGGGCCCTGGGGATTGAACTCAAGTTGCCAGGCTTGGTGGCAAGTTGCTTTACCTGCTGAGCCATCTTGCCAGCCTAGAAAAAGAAATCCTGTATTGGACATATAGGGAGCAGGGAAGACTTAGTGATGGAGCTACTTACTGAGAAGCTGACTAAATCAGTTGGTATGGGAAATGGTAGGGAACTGTGCCTACGAAGCTCAGAAAGCCTGTCTTCGGTCTAAAAGAGGGAAATGTACTCAATTCACACCCACGGGCACTGGGAATTTAGTTCTAGTACTGTTCTTCTAGGTTTTTAAAGAAAAGACAGGAATCTGAATTTTTAAAGTTCAAACTCATTTTTTTTAACCTTCACCCCACTTTTATTTCGTTTTTGTTTTTTGTTTTGTTTTGTTTTTTTGTGTGTGTGTGTGTGTGTGTGTGTGTGTGTTTTTTTTTTTTTTTTTTTTTTTTTTTTTTTTGAGATAGGGTTTCTGTGTGTAGCCCTGTGTGTAGTCCTGGAACTCACTGTGTAGACCAAGCTGTCCTTGAACTCACAGAGATCCGCCTGCCTCTGACTCCCAAGTCCTGGGATGTAAAGGCATGTGCTACTGCCACCTGGCTCAACTTATCATTTTTTAATGTTGGCTAATACATCCATTCACCATGAGGGCCAATAAAAACAAGTATGCTGAGTAGATCAGACAGACCCTAAAAGGATGCTACTATCCATAAGTAAACTTCAGAGTTTTGTTAGCCAAGGACCTGTGTGAACTGGCCCTGTCTGTCTCCCAACTTTAGGCTCTGGTATATCCCTGCTTAAGGACGTCTGGCCTGGTGTCTTTCATTCTGCAGTTCATGATAAGCCGAGGCAGAGGCAGCTTCACACATGCTGGTCCTTTGACTCATGCTTACTTGTTTTTTGTTTGTTTGTTTTTTATTATTTGGTTCCTGGGCCAGCCACATTGCAAGAGATCTTCCATTGTTCTTGGACCCCTGCTCTGTTGCTGAAGTCACCCCGTGCCTGATCCACTTTGGTGTGTGTCATTTTGCGGTGAGATCACAGACTTTCTTATTTGTCCAGTTCAATATGGAGAACAGTAACCGCACCTTAGCCTTCCTGAGTCCCCAGTGTTTAGCACTGTGCCAAACAACCAGCTGGCCTCTGGAGACTGGAGAATGACAAAATGCGTGAAGACCCTGGGCAGTGGAGTGAAGGTCAGAAGAGGGATTGTTTTGTGGTCTTTGCAAGTCTTCACTTAGGGCTGCCATTAGTGCCAACTCTGTATGTAGTAGTTCAGTATGCATGCATACCCAACTCTCCTCAGAATCAAATTTATGCCTCTCAGCTATATCATCCTAAATTCAAACACATCCAGTTTCCTGGAACATAGACATAATTCAGGGAACTGGGTAGGTGTCGGTAGCCC
This sequence comes from Phodopus roborovskii, assembly GCF_943737965.1. Taxonomy (NCBI): domain Eukaryota; kingdom Metazoa; phylum Chordata; class Mammalia; order Rodentia; family Cricetidae; genus Phodopus; species Phodopus roborovskii. Next base: position 10,924,147 of record NW_026126599.1, on the reverse strand, counting down.
CAAAGAGACAAAAGAAGCTTCTCTCTAGGTTGTGTTTGAGGGAATCTGTTATAAACCCTGAAGGGTGGGATGAGCCTCAGGGTAAGACCGCAGTGGCCTACCAAGCTGGTTGATGATAGAGGCGATAGACCAGTTTGTGATCAAGTGATCTTCAGGTATGTGTGTGTGTGTTGGGGGGGGGGAGTCCACTTGTGTCTAAACATGCCTAGCTATTTTAGTACTTCCAAGGGACTTTGTAAATGATTTATTTTTCCACTAACGCTTTAAGGTTATGGACAATGACAATGTTATGTGTATGAGAACTATATTTAGTCTCAGAAAGGGTACACAACTCACTAAACCTGTAGAGTTTTTGATTCACATATTTGGTTAAATAAATGCACACCGTGTTCCAGCGTGCTGCTCCTTCCACACAAAGGACTCTGCTTTTCTAACTGGCTTGTCAGTCTGAACAGTGGCTCCTCCCTTGTCACATTACCATCTATACATCTGACCCAGAGGTTATGCAGCCATCGGATTTAGCTAAACAATCTTCATCTTCTTTAAGATTTACTTTTTATTAATTCTCTCTCTCTCTCTCTCTGTTCACTTGAGTGTATGTGTCATGGAGGCTATGGGGGGGAGCAGATCCCTTGGAGCTGGAGTTACAGGCAGCTGTGAGCCACCCCACATGGGTATTGGGAGATGAACCCGTGTACATTATAAGTACATGTGGACACTCCTGGTCAATAAATGCTTATGGTATGTTCACATTTGCCATAGACTGACTGGAAGGATTGGATTCATTACTACCACAGACATAGCTGTCTTCATACAGTGGTTTTTCTAGGCAAATATATAGGCAAATACTATTATGTTGTATAGAGGCTAAAGTTAAGGACTGTTTTTTCAATCAACAGAGGACTAAAAGGTAATTTATGAGAGTACATATCATACTGCAACACATGGCTGCTAAAAAAAAGGAGACAGGACAGTGTGTATTGACATGGATAGACCTCCATGAATCACTTCAAATACCGTATTGCACCCTGAGATTTCACTTTATATACCAACCTTCCTTTATAATGCCATTACCAGGCACTTAGTATAATCCATTGTTTCATTTGGTTTTTCTTTTCTCCTTTTTATTGGTTATTTATTTTCTGGGACAAGGTCTCTCTGTGTATCCCTGGCTGTTCCAGAACTCACTCTATAGACCAGGTTGGCTTAAATTCAGAGATCTGCCTGCCTCTGCTTCCTGAGTGCTGGGATTTAAGGAGTGTGCCACTTATTCATAGCAGCTATCTATCCGTTTTTATACTATATGCTCTGCTTGTTAAATTGATTGTAATTTTTATTTTTATGAAAGTGTGGATTCGGTGTCTTATTGTTTGTGCCTATTGTAATGCACGGCTCTCAGTGAATACTGGTCGGATGAAGGACTGAGACTAAATTCCATTCAGTACGCTTTAAAAACCCCAAGTTCACATGCACATACAAAATGTGAAAAGTGGATCTGGGCATGGCGTAGCATGCCCAGCACACAGGGAGCAGAGGTAGGTGGATCTTTGTGAGTTTGAGGCCAGAGCTCCAGGCCAGCCAGAGTGACATAGGAAGACCTAGCCTCAAAAGAGAAACAAACAAACAAAAAAAAAAACCAAATTAAACAAGAAAGTTGAAAAAATAATATGACAGCAGTCTAGCCAGTACTGTGCGTTCGTTTTCTGTAAGGAGATTTTTCTTTTCAGTGCGGGCAGACACTGTGCCATCCAGCTTTGTATCATATTAATTAGGATGCTTGGTTTTCAAAATTGTTCTTTGAGTTCCTGGTCCATGTTTCTTAAGGGGGGAAAAACAGTGACTTTTGCCTTGGGATGAGGATAAAAGTTTCTGAAATGGCCTTAAGTATACTTCTGCCATTTTGCATTACAAAATTGTGCAAAGCAGTCTTCTCAACTTGGTGGTTGTAAAGTCAAAGTATCCATCAACTCTGAGAAACACTGAAGATGTTTGTGTCCTGTGGAAGCAAAAACTCAGCCAAGACTTCATTCTTCAAGTAAATCACAAATTCTTTTTCTATCACATTAGAATATGTTTGCTTTGTCTTTGATGAATGACAAGATGCTATGCATACCGACACACCTGTTTTAAAATGAATTTCTTTATGATTTATTTTCAGTAAATGCTTGGTCTGTCTGTCTGTCTCTTGCATATACTCACGTTATATGTGACTGTGTAAAATAAAATATAAGAAGCCCTGATATAGAGAGTATTTTCTGTGTTTTCTTTGCTTGTTGGTAATGCCAGCTGAATAGTAAGCTGACCCAGTTGAGTGAGACAAGTTCCTGATTTGATGGAATGGAGGGCACTGAACTTTTTTGATTCAGCTGCTGCATTAGTGACTGAGCCCTGAAAACAGTGTAAGAAATTCACCCAACAGGTTATGAGAGCATCTCTGTTTGCCTCTGGCTTTACCTGGGCGTAGCGGAGACTCCGTTGGCACGACTGGTGTGTATGTACCAAGTTAGGTCTTTGTTAACCTCTTTTAAGTTTGTATTTGGGAGGAGGGGGGATCTCCAGGAAAATTCTGGACATGTGGAATAGAAAACCTCCATGCAAAGACATTGGTACACCTAAAGCCACGATGGGGCTTCCTCTCTAAGCATCATCTTTAGTGTAAGGATCTGGTAGATTGGGGTTGGAGCCCCACCTGCTGAGTGCCCACTTGGTGTCTTTGGATAGGGTTCAGCACTTCTGGGAGAGAGTACCTCCTCACCCCCATGACCCTAGACCTCTTCTGTCCCCATCTCTTCCTTTGTCTTTGCTTGCATCTCTCTCTCTCTCCACAGAGCGTCTCTCAAGCCCGATTGTTCTCTGGATCAGGGCTGCCCACCTCAGCCATGCTCAGGGTGTGAGTCTGAGTGTGGGAGAGTCACAGAGGGAATCCAAAGATCATTTTGGTCCATCATTCACAAGGAAAGGCTTTGAGAGTCAGAGAAGCAGCTAAGTGGGATGAAGCCCCGGATGAAGACCCAGTGCCATACAGACACACATTCAGTCTCTCCCTCTCTCGTTTCCCCTTGTTATTTAGGAAGAAGATGGCAGCATGTCTGTACAATATTGTGACTGTATCTACTGCCCCTGAATTGCATCCTTTGAGATGGTAAAATTCACGGTGTGTATTTGGCCACCATTCCTCTTCTGGAGAAATTGGGCTGATTCTAAGAGCTCAGGCAAAGCAGATGGCTTTACCCTCCCTGCCCTCCCCTGCAGCACTCTCTCTCCATCTCTCCCCGCATCCCTTCACAATCAGAGATGATTTTGATCTGTCACTATGGTGCCCACTGGTGCTGATCTTTCCGGTTATGACGCAGTGTTGACAGGACAGGTTACTCAGTGACCAAGGTTCAAGGATTAATCCCTGCCTTTGGGAGCTTCTCTTCTGCTCCAGCTTTGGCCTGCTAGAGACACAGAGTGCTCTGGATAAAACACTACTGTTTTAACCATCAAGGACTCTAAGCACGCTGGACTGTCACAGACATTTCCTTTCAGTGTTGTTTGGTGGATGGCTGCTCCAGGTAGGCTTTGCTAAAAACTCTTGGTCATCATTACCTTCTGTTCCCTGAGATCTTTGCTACAGAGGAAGCAGCTCCTCCTCAGCATGCTGTTAGTGCTCGGAGACCTTTTGTGCTCTAGTCCTTTTGAGATTCTAAGCTACATAAGTCCACCTCTGCATCAGCTTTGTAAACGGCCTCACTCCTACAAAATGAGCTATTTTGCCTCCCACCCCTGCCCTTTGGTGGTACTTGCTTAGCCAAGTCACTGTCTGAAACACATTCTGACCCTGGTGGAAAGGCTGAGAGGAAAATGGATGGAGCTGAAGAAATGTACTACATGTGAGCTGCCAGTGCCTTGGGCAGGTGGCATTCAGAGCCAGCTTCTCCAAAGTGACTTTGCAACACTGTTTCAATCTGGGTGCAGACTATCATAATTTGTAAGTGCTCAACAGAAGTGAAACTTCCCGGCAGGAGCTGTGAGGTCTGTCTAACTCTAGGGACCAAAGCATGCTCCCAGCAGCCACTGTCATGAGTAATTCATCTTTAACTAATGCTCGATGTCCAGCTCTAGGGTCTGGTCCTTCTGTACCATGCTTTTGTCTTGTCTCAGGTCCTCTGTGTTATACCTGCTTTCACCTGCCTTTGCTTTCCCCGCATCCCTTCAGAGGAGATATATCTGCCCCTTCTCACCTCTTTCAAGGTTCCTCTCATTTCTTCTCTGTATTTACCCAACAGTTAACTGTTGGAGCCTATTGCACACAGAGCCCTAAAGCAGTGATGCTAATGAAGAAGACAGATTCTTATTGTCTAATGTAGTAAAGATTTTAAAAATTAAATTTACTTTTAACCCAGGTATAGAAACATAAAAGGTGCTAAAAAAAGGGGGGGGATATGTGATTTTTTAAATATATATATATATAGATGGGAATTGTGTGATTTTAAAATCAAGTTAAACATATCTGTCGACTCAAATGTTAGACATGTCTTCATGATGAACACTCTTAACCCATATCCTTCTGGCTTCTCAGTGTGTGTGGTCTCATTGCCACTTGCAGTCATCCAAATGTGCCTTGGCACCAGACTTCCTAGCTTTTCCTTTACCTGCATTAACCACCTATTGCCCAGCTCTGGTGTTACATGGATCTGAATCCTGGTATTAAGTTGTGGTGTTTTCTCCTAACTTCATTTTATTAATTCATCCTATCCCACCTTGAGGCCAGCTGATATGGACAGTGGCAAGCCAGACAAGGATGGATGCTAATGTGGACAGTGAGCAAGTGAGTAAGCCAGAGAAGGATGGTTGTTTCATGAAAAAGCCACATCCCATCAGGACACATACACGAGTTCATTACTTGTCTTTTGGTTATATAATGTTTTAAAATGTTAAATTTTGATAGTAGCTTCATTTGTTTAATTTTAATATCCAGAGTTCAGGCCTCAGTGGTGTACTCTTGTCTACCACGCATAAGGCCCTGAATTTGGTCCTCAGCTGGACGGGGCAAGTGGAAGACAAATGTATGGATTCATGGCATGTCTGCATACCTAGCACAGTGCCACATAGAAAGTAGCAGCTTATAAGCATTAATTAAGTAAACAAATGAAGTCTGAGCTGATGTGGCATTAATTCTGACCCCTTTAAATCTTTAAATCAGCTGGGCATGATGGGGCTTGCCTTTAATCCCTGAATAGAGAAGGCAAAGTCAGCCATCTGCCCCTGTTAGTTCAAGGCCAGCCTGGTCTATACAGCAAGTTCCAGGTCACCCAAGAGCTACATAGTGAGACCCTGTCTCAAAATAAAATAAAATAAAGACAAATGAACAATGAAACACCCTTACAGATGACTAGATTTGGCTTCAAGATAATTTCTGTCTTTATATGTGGCAGGCCCAGGTTTTAAAAATGCTTTAAATATGTTTTTAAACCATATTTTAAATACAAGCTGTAGAAACCTTTACATTTGAGAGGAATGCAGAGGTCTTCAATGCTGTTAAATGATTTTTGATGCCAACCTGGCTGTTTAGCACTGATGCTTGTCTGTCGTCTTATGACAGATGTGACACATCTAGTCATACTAGTTGCACATGTCAGAGACAGGCTTAGCTGCCCACGTGACATGACCTGAACCCCATCATTTCTCCCCTCTCCCTACTTCTTCATGCTTGAATCTATAAAATAGGCAGAATAACTTAGTGAACTTCTCCACACTGCCATGAAAGAGACAAATGAATGCTAGTGAAATGCCTAAGGCAGTAGTGTTTGTGAAGCAAAAGCCACCGTGAACCTTCTCACACCAGCGTCCACCTCAGGTAACGGTGAGGAACATTAAGTGAGCTTAACATGGTTCTTGCTGCCTGACTGAATGATCAGTAATTTGCACTTACTGTGGGAAGACCTCATACCTGTCTTTGAAGATTTGAAAAGCAAGTACACAGGAAGCCAGAGAATGGGTGATTGCATGAGGCATGAAAGGAAGCTTCGAAGAAAGGATGTCTCCTAGCCACGAGACATAAAAGAAACACCCTGGTGACAAAGATTCCAGGTGGACAGTAGGTTTGCCAGGCAGGGACGGAAGGAGGCCAGAGGGTAGAGGAGGCAGGCAGAGTGAGGAAGGCGAGCCCCTTGGCAGGTGATGTCCACGGATCAAGCGGAGAGCCCACGGCTGCAGGAGTCAGTGGCATGGCTTGCTGGGGCCTTTTCCTCTTGTTCCATGGCTGCAGCAGAGGTGACCCCCATGCCTGTGTGCATGCTCTCCCAGGCCTGCACACTCCAGATTTCCTTTTGTTCCTGCCGGCTGCCCTTTGGCCCAAGAAGTTACTACCCAGCTTTCTTGCCTTTGCTTTCCTTTGCAAGAATGGCTGTGTCTCACTGCAAGGGGTTTCCTGGGAGGAAATGAGCAGGGAGCAGAAGTTCCAGCTTCCCTAAACTCTTTCAACAAGCATTTGATGGTCACCGGGGCATGAGCTCGCATGCGTACCCAGCTTCCTCTCTCCTATTTTCTTTGGAATGTTGAAGAGTTATCAGTTCTCAAGTAACAATGATAGTGGACCGGATCCTGCTAAGGATCCAGCACCCCCACGACTCTCTGGGTATGCAAGCCCTTTATTGAGCGGCCAGACTTTCTATGAGATTCACATCCTGGGCTGTATGCTCAGGTTTACAAACTTAGTCTGGCCTCACTGGTTTAACATATCATGCAGGGGGTTTCTGCTCCATGGAGCCTTGGCAAGTCAGGGCTGGCTACTGTGGTGAGTGGTCCTTAGTCACAGGTTTGTAATGGAAACAGCCACAGTAGAGTCAGCATGTTTGATGTTACCTGTGTTACATGTTAAACATGAGCGTGAAGGAGACAAGGTGTGTTATCCTGACTTCTGCACCCCAGGTTGCATTTGAAATGTCGTGGGTGTGTGAACTGCCTTCCCAGAAAGTTACAGTAGGAGTAAGTCACTTGTGGGAATCAGTCTTCTCTGTCCACCACATGGGTTCTGGGGATTGAACTCAGGGCATCAGGCTTTGCACCAAGCACCTTTACCCACAGAGCCACATCAGTGGCCCAGCCATCATAGCTTTAAACAGTAAAGCGAGAAGATGGGCATAGACTGGCGAAAGTTAACATGCTAACAGTAGTGTTTTGTTAAGGATCTAGTGTAGCTTCATAGACGACTCACTTAAGGACTTCTTTGGGGGGTGGAGTTAGACTGATGTTTGGGGGGCTTTACTGAGTCTCAGTGCTGTCATTTGGGTTCCGACTCATCAGCCAGTTTCTGCACAAATGTGGAGAGTCAGATGGCTGTGGTGGCCACTGTGACCATGGTGGCTTGGCTAAGTCAAATGATCGAAGCCTCACTGTGTCCTGTGCAGTCTACATTATTCCAGTTCCAGAAGTAAACAGGACCTCAGAGCGCAGGAAGCCGAGGGTAATGCTGGGACTTCAAGCCCTGGTCTGCAAAGTGGACTTACCTAGCACTTATACTCTCTTTCTCCCGTGTGTGGCTTTGAACCCTGAATTCCCTCCCAATACTCCTGCATCTACCTCCCAAGTCTTGGGATCACAGGCATGATCCACCATATTTGAGTTTTAAACTCAAATTCAAGGTTTGACAACTGACACGTGGAATATGTGCTGTGTCCGATTAAGTGAGTTTGGAGAACAAAGGGTTCAAAGTACTTTACCAGGCTTCTGGCGCAAAGGACTCCTTTGGGTCTTTATTATGTTGATATGGATCCTAAATTTACAGAGGAAGAAGTTACACCAGTCTTTTTATGAGCTATGTGTTTGTTTATCCACACACTCACTCATCTTTTTATTCTGGCAGAATACCTCAAGGGATGAATTTTCCACAGACTAGCATTTTGGTAGTGCATCATCTTGAGTTAGTCATTTAATCTCTTTGGGCCAAGTTGTCTATTCTCCATATTGGCCTAAGATTTTGATATTCCAAAATCTCTTCAGTCTCTGATATAGCTCTATTATAGACCCCGCCCCAACCTAGGTATTTGGGTTACCAACTGAGCTACCAAAAGTAGTGTACACATCTCAAAAGCCAATCAGTCATCACCCTTGGAGCATTTGACTGATTGCCAAATATGATGATGAATAGGACACAAGTAAGACTATCCACTTGCTAAGGGAACTGCGTATCAGCTGATGATTAAAGGTAACACAGCAGCTAAGAGCATGTGATGGTCTTGCAGAGGATCTGAATGTGGTTCCCAGCACCCAAGCCAGGCAGATAGCAACCACCCTTAGTTCCAGCCCTGGAAGAATCCATGTCTCTGGCCTCCTCAGCCATCTGCACTCACATGCATACACTTACACATACACACATGCACACACACACTTAATAGAAGAAACAGGCTTTTATCACTCACACACATTTAAAAATGAATCTTTAAAAATAACAATACAGTATGAGAATAGAAGAAACAGTGTTATATCACACACACACACACACACACACACACACGTAATTACCTTTTTAAGTAACCTCAGTAAAAGGGAAGTAAAACTTTCGAAAGGGAAGAAGACTCCTTTTGGCGAGAGGTAGGCCTTTGGGAGCAGTGACAAGTTGGTCCCAGCTTGCTGCATTTGTATAACAGAAGTATTACTTCTAGATATGGTGTGACATGGCTGGCTTTGCTGGACACAATATAAAGTCTTTCTAAGACACTGTCAATATTGTGAAGCCATCATACCATGGCCTCATTCAGGCCAGACTCCCACGGAGGTTTTCTCTGAGTAGGGGACTCACATTTCAGAAGTATGCCACACTGTCACATGGGTGATTGAGGTTGTCAAATATTGTAAATAAATGACAATTTTATTTATAGTATGGGCATCTAACCAGGCCCTTGTACATGATAGACAATTGACAATTTTATTCTTTACTACAAATATAATTGTCAACCAAAAATATGAATACGTTTGGTTTAGTCTTATTTAGCCACAGCATGAAGCAGGCAGAACACACTGTTATAGTCATTGGTTTTAATCTAGCTGGTTTTATTTTTGAAAGAAAATAACTCACAGCAATTAGCTGAAGTTAGTAGTTGTTTCTTTCTTTCTTTTAGGGCTGGAGAGATAGCTCAGTGATTGAGAGACTTGCTACTCCACAAGAAGACCTGACTTGAGTTCCCAGCACCCAGGTCAGGCAGCTCACAATCACTGCTAACTTCAGCTTCAGGAGATCTAACGCCCTCTTCTGGCCTCCACTGGAACCTGCACTCAGACACACACACACACACACACACACACACACACCTAAAAGAAAGTTGTTTTGTTAAACTACTATAATGAAATAGTGCCTCCCAAAGAATTAAAATGAGTGCAGATGAATTTAAAAATTATAAATCTACCTGTCTGAGCTCCATTTGTATTAGGTGTTTAAAACTGTAATATGGGCTGGAGAAATAGCCCAGTGATTATGAATACTAGCTGGTCCTCCAGAGGACACAGGTTTGATGGTGGCTCACAGCCATATGTAACTCCAGTTCTAGTGGATCTGTCACCCTCTCTGGCCTCTACAGGCACCAGGAAATCAAGAGGTACATAGACATACATGCAGATGAAACATTGAAACACGTAAAAATTTAAAAATTAACAAAAACAAAACAAGCCCATGCAATCCCTCAAGCCAAGAAATTCATTCCTGGGTCTCCCAGCTGTCAAGGTGATTTGAGCCACTTCCTGGGTGGCCTTCCCCTTTCTTTCCCACTGAGCTGCTTCAATCACTCAGCATGAGCCAATGTAGTAAGAACACTTTCTAATGAGAGAGACTGGGGTGGCAAAGCCAGCTCCATGCCTCCTTCTTGGAAGCTGCAGTAAACATGGTCTGCAAGCATGCTAAGAAGAAGGTTCTAGATGTTGGAGAGGCAAGGGATAGGGAGGCTGGGAGGGAAGGGGGGAGAGACGAAGGGGATGAACAGGTGTGAGGGAGTATCTTACCAGGTTCTTGTTGTATTTTGTGGTTGTTTTTGAACCAAGTGATCTGAGGCTGGGGGAGGCCACTAGCTTGACAGTCTAAGGTCGTGGAGCCGCTGATGGACACCTTGTGGTCGCTGAGGTTTTGCAGTAGGTGCGGTGCCTCTTGATCTAAAGAGGAAAGAGAGGGCCGTGGTTACTTCTATTGCACAAACAGACTGGCATTTTAGTAGACAGAAACCACCCAAGGTGACCACCGTAAGGCATGCATTGTGTCCCCTTTCCTTTCACTCATTAAAGCTATTGCTTCCCTTAACAAGTGTGACAACAAATTGCAGTGCGCTAGAATGGGTAAATAAGGGACTAGGCTGGATTGTCAGGTTTTTAGATATTAATACACAGGCTTTGACTGACCAACTCACTTTCTTCTTTGACAAGAAAAAGCTTTTCTAAAACTCAAATATTTCATGCATTTCAGGACGTAAACATGAAACACATAGTTGTGTGTGTAGGGTTATAATTTTTTTTCTTTTTAACATTCCTGCTACATGTTGTGAGGGGCCAAGGGAACCATATGTTTGAATTGAACCTGATGGCACCTGAGCTTGTACTGATTGGCGCTTTATGGAGTGGGTTGTGTTATTCCACAACCTGCATTTTGAGGCAGCAGACCAAACAGGAGAATTCTTACATCTTCAAAGCTTTATTGGTTACTCCTCTCCCTCCATTCCCTCCCCAAATGCAAGCAACCAAGAAGTTAATTCAAGAGGCAGAGGCACAAATTATAGGTTTTGCGCTATATAATAGCACAAATATTGTATTTTATATTATTTTCTCTTAAAACATACAAATATGGTACAATACAATTTATTTTTTAATAAAATGCCAACCAATATAGTACAACAAAAATGAACTTAATACATTAAGATGCAATACATTATAATATTAAAATCCCACATAGGAACCACAGTACCCCCAGGGCCCCGAATGAGTACAGTGTCTCTGTGTAAATGAAGTAGACGGTCAGTCCTGCTGATGTGTATACATTCTAGAGAGGTGGGATTGGACCAGGGGCTCAAGCCCAATAGAGAAGGACAGAAATGTCTCCTAATGTGGCTCCCCACCCCCAGTCCCCACCTCAGTCCCCCTTCCCCATCTTGTTTGCAAATCCTAGGTCAGAAATCCCAAGGGTTTGGGTATGACTTACATATTCTGCACACTGGTCTGAGCTTTCTCTGACCAGGTTTGGTTCCTCGTCTTAGGGCATTAACACAGGGAGAGAGCAGCTTAGGAATGGTTACTACAAAGTGACGCTGTGGCCGGGGTTCCATGTCCCCTGCAGGAGTCTGCTGCATCCCCACACCTTTCTCTTTAAATTCCTGCAGGAAAACTCTCAGGGTCAGCATTTGTTAAGGCCATTTTGAAATCCCAGGTTAAGAAATATATCATCATATTAACACGGGGAAGTAGCAATAACGGGGTAGGATTACTATCCATGAGGAGATTTCTCAAGGGTTTTGGGTTCCATAGCTTATCATTAGTCTTCTTGTTTTACATAAAATGAAATCCGAAGGCAAGAGTTGTTGAAGGAGGTGCTAGCTGATTAACAACTTCCTTCCAGAGGTTCTACGCAAGAACGCTCTTATTCTCGCCTCAATCACAGTCTCTCCTGACTTAGCTCACCCTCCTAGGCAAACCCATCCCTGCATTTCTGTGTCTCCAATCTAAGTAATCTGTCAGCTTTTCTTGATTGAAAATGCAGCCCATACAAAACTTTCAATATATGATAACTTGTGCATGCTCGCTCATTACAGTGTTGACATTGTTACAAAACATCAGTGAGATATGACAAAGTAATAAAGTACACATGTCTAATTAGCATTTAACAGTGGCCATCTGACTTGGACAGATTTAAGCTCAAACTCAGACCCAGTGCATTGAGTTTCCTAGCTTCCCTCAGCATATTTTACTATTACCAATGTGTTAACTGTGACAAAACAGCTTATCACTGCTCATAGGCCTTAAGAGAAGTTTGAATACAGGGCCTATAAAACACCATTATTTTCATAGCTACAGTTTATAATTTGATCTGTACAAATAAGTTTTGAGTTTCCCTGACAGATGAACTTTGAAGAGAATGTTTTAACAAAAACATTGCAAAGAACATCCACAGGGCCTATTTGTCTGATACAAACTTCACACAAGCTGTGGAATAAACACAGAACTCTCCCTTTAAATACAAGGTTCACACATACCTTCTGAAGCACAGAAAACTGTTTTTTATGTGCTCTGTCTGTTTTTGCTACTGTCTATAGGACCATTCAACCTAAGGGTCATATTTTGTTAATTTTACCTCATGCTTTGTAACAATGTATTTTGACATTTTAAGTTAGAAAGATACGTGGAACCTATACATAGTTGGTAGAAATAGAAATCTGACCCCTGTACTAAAATAATATGAATTAACAGAATATTTTTGCTGGTTATCAGTAGCCAAAGACTTAACTGCCCACAAGGGTTTCTTTTCCTTTTATAGGTATGACCCTGGGTTGCTGGCAAGGTCCTAGGTCCTGAAAGATATGGTTTCTCTTCTCCACTTTTGGAAGGGACTGAGGAGCCAGCCTCATTACCCTACTCTTCATTTAGTCTCATCTATAGGCTCTCTCTCTCACCCTCCTCTCTCTTCATACCCCAAAGAAGGACAAAAAAAGAATCTATACAATAGTCTCTTTTCTTAAAAGAATCTTCTGGAAGGATTAATTATACAACAAACAATGAATAGAATTCTTAAAATTGTCTTTTGGAATACATCCCCGTGCTCCCAGGGAAGGAGTTGGAATGTTCAGTTCAGTTTTTCTGAGAAGGCTTCCTAAATCCTCCATTCCTTTTTTTATTTTTTTTAAGCTTCCCTAAAAGCTGAGCCCCCAAAGTCTTCTTAATGGTGCTGGTGCTGAGGTTTTGTTTCCTGAAGGAACACATTGCCTCAGACTGAACAAAGAGGCCAGGCCAAAGAGCCATAGGTAAAACTTCAAGACACAATTGATTATTCTTTCCTCTGGGCTGACAACTTCCAGGCTACTGATTGTTTTCACAGCGTTTGGGGCTCCATAAAACAGGCATTTGGGGGAAATGCTATTGTTTACTCTTTCACACTCTGACAAAAGCAATTCCCACGTGAAAGACAAGTTTAGCCATGGGACCCAGTCTGTTACCTAAAGGAGGAAACAGGCTGGTGAGTTCCCAAGCTTGAGGAGTTGTCATATTGTCACCTCCTATTGAACTGCACAGCCACTGTGTTTCTCAGCCATGCTATTTTCGTCATTATTGCTGGCTTCCCCCAACCCCTATAGTTCACATACAAAGATCAATCATACATGGAAATAGAACAATGCATATTAAAAGTACCTTTCCTTCGAATGCAAGTTGAAAATGTAATTGCTCTTGATATTTCAAAAAGGCACACATCTAAATAATTGCAATGCTGTTTTTGTACTTTTGCAATTTCTTAACCCCCATAAATATCCTACTAACATTTGCATATATAGAGAAGGTAGCCTTTTCTTTTTTTTAATGGGTAGATTTTCTAATAGATATTAAGAAGGTTGCATGAAATCTCAGATCTCAATATTTCCTGGATACATGAATTGTGGACACCTGTGAATGCCAGGGAAGCATGATGAAGGGCTTTAAAACAGTGCCCAGGGGCCATGAGTATTGAGGATGAAGGCTTGCTGTACTTTCACCGGCTGTCAGGGGTTGCTGGTCCAGTCCGAGGCAGTGAGGAGCAGTGCCTAATTGCTGGACTCCCTACTGGGGGCATAACTGTGTAATTCCTAGAATGGATAGAGGAGGGTGGAGCTGACTTGTGGACCTTCATAAATCATATTGAGACAAAGCTTTGCTCTTGGAATTACATCAACATTTTTCGCCCCTGGGAACCCATCTTAGAACCCCCAGTTTAACATACTTCATGTAAAAAAAAATACTTTCAAATAAATAAGCATTATAACTTGTTATCCAGGTACTATTTACAAGTCAAGAGCAAATGAAACAGTTAAAAATAAAACCAGGTAGACACCAAACAAAGACTCAAATGCAACTGTACTCATCCTGTGCTGAAAAATTAACTTATTCATGTCCATCTTTGGCAGAAACCAGCATTTGCTTAAATTATTCAGTTTGTGCAGCTTCACAACTTAAAAAATATATCAAAAGAGGTTGGCATCAGAGTGGAATAAAAGGTGAGTCCCAGGTTGCTGTCTATCAGGCAGGAGAAAACAGAAGAGCAAACACAAGAGAAGGCAGAGTACAGGGATCTTCATCCAAACACACACCAGGTTGCCCAGAGAGCGTCCTGGGCCAGCGGGCACTGGGGATCCTTATTACACTGTCATGTCCAAACTCATTTTGAGAGGAACATCTCCTCTGGGCCTGAAAGTTAGCAACAGTAACAATAAACCAAGATGATAGGAGACAACTGTTACTTTTCAATGAGTCCTTTAATGTTTGACATTACTTTGTGTGGTACAATCATTCCTCCTGCTTTTAAATTTGGAGATCCGAGAGAAAATAGCCTTTTTGATGCAGTGCTCACCTCTAATGAGAACTTCTGTTTTCCGAAGGATTTCTTCCCCTGTGTATATGTTCCTGGCTCTGCAGGCATAGGTGCCCGAATCTTCCAGGGACACGTTCTTGATGACAAGGTTCAGAGTGATGGAGTACTCTTGAGTGGTGGCCATTTTTTGCTTGCTGATGCTGTGGTGCATGGTCCGGTTGTTAACTGTCCGTAGCAGAATCCAGGTAATGTCTCTGTACAGGAACTTGTTGACTGTGCAGGAGAGTTTCAGGTCCTCTCCTTCTGTTGGCATCTTTTCCAAGGAAACGTGAAAGCCATTCGGTATGTCTATAAAAATAAGAACGAAGAACTTCAGACCACTGCCTCCCAAGGAGATACTCAGGCACGGCAAGAACAATTCATTCCCCCACGGATCCTCTACGCATGAGCACGAGCCAGGACAAGGGTTCTGTCTTTTTGTGTTAGCGGAAGTGATGATCAAACAAAGCAGGGGGAACCTGTGGAGTTGAGCCCATCCCAAGTGACACAGGAAATGCAAAACCAGGGCTGTTTGGGGAAGGTAACATTTTCTTATTTGTCTCCAGCTGCTCTTCATGGTGAAATGGTTTTTCCTAACCTCTTTCCCCATCTCTTTATCACACACAGTCCTGGTAAACTGACATTCGAAGAGAGTAAAATAATAAAATAATCTAAGAGCTAGTTCCAAACAGCAATTTTCAACGAACATGGGAAGGCTGGTCAGAGCTAGTCAGTGCCAGTCCTCCAGGGACAGCCCTCACTTCACAGTGACCTCCACCCTACTGCTTCTGAACACTCCTGGGCCTCTCTACAAGTCCAGGGGGCCAGAGGACAACCAGGGTACTGGCCCACTTAGGCTCCTCTAGTGGAATGATCGTACTCATACACGAAAGGTAACAAATTTTCTTTTGAAAATGTAAGCAAATCTGGACCAGTTTTAATAGTTTAAAAAGTCAAATTTAGGGCTGGGAGCATATCTCAGAGGCAGAGAGTTTGTCTAGTTAGTGTTCACAAGCTCCTGGGTTTAATACCCAGCACCATAAGGCCGGGAGGTCATATTCTAAAGAAAGAAAGGGGTGGAGCATGGAGGGGGACACGTGTCATTCCAGCACTTAGAAGGAAGAAGCAGGAGGACCAGGAGTTCAAGGCCATCCTCAGTTATATAGGAAGCTTGAAGAGGACTTGGGCGACTTGAGGCGGTCTCAGAAACAATAAAAAAACAGTTTTAAAGGTAATGGCGTCAACAAAAGCCATGCTGTTTAGGATCAGTTTCTATCCTTTCTCTACATCTCCTAAGCCCCTCCCCATTCTACGCCAGTGTGTGCATGCCACCTCTCAGTAGTCCTTCCAGAACTCAGATTTGAGTTTAGGGGTACAGCCCTCTTAGTGCCATTCTAGAACATTCATTGGAGGGCTTTAAAATCATGGCCACTGGCATCAAACTGACTTATTCTTAATACCCTCCCATTGCTTATTGCTGGTGATGTATCTATATTTGAGCTAAGAATTTGGGCCAACACTTTACAAAGAGCTTTGAAGATGAAAAGAGCTGTTGTCTGTTGTTATTATTATCCTCTGTACACAAAGCTATAAAGAGACCTTTAAACCTTAAGGGGACAATAGTCCAAAATTAGACATCGTATCAGCTCTTTCCTAAATCTCACTTTGCTTGTTTTTCTGATTTTTCTGGCTTTGGCTGTATTATAAAATGTCTCGTCTGAAGAAATGCCAAAGTATTCATTTGAAACCTGGAAGCAGGGGGTAACCTCAGTCTATGAGGTGGTGGTGGCTGAGGAGCAAGGAGGAGACGGGAGACGCTCTTGGTTGAAAATGAAAATCAGAGGATGTGACAGAGGACACAGCAGCCATCTGAGAATGACATATTTGCTGTCACCATTCACACACATGAGGACAGAGGGCTGCACACAGGCTGCTTGCCAGCCGTTTCCTAAGACCGGAGCCCTTCTCCATCCCTCCAGATTCATCCTAGTGAGTTGGCACCCAGGGATCCCGGTCACACCACTGAGGTCATGTACAGAGTCTCTATTTACTTTAGTGATTTGAAACTTCCTGTGGAAATAGCTCACAGGTTTCCTGATGGAAGATTTTGTTTATCTTTGCCAAGCGCCACCAGGAATCTCAAAATAAAATGCATTTAGTGACATTGGGAAACAAGGGAGATAAGACATTGCTGTTCCGGTTTCACCCTTGGTGATAGCTCACACACCCATAGTCACACTGGGTGCCAGACCCCCCCCCAAAAAAAAAAAGCATCCAAAATTCACCAGGAGGAGAGAAAAAACAAACAACCAAAACCAACCAACCAAACAAACAAAAACCCAGATCTATCTTGCAAGTCTGTTTCTGGGGGTGGAAGCCATCAGACAGCCCTTAGGATTGTCTGTTTCTCAATGTAACCCTCTTTCTGTGGACTGTGCTTTCAGTCTACACAAGACTGTAGACAAATATCTTTGTCTACCAAATAGGATTTTCTCCTTCTTTAAGCCTGAGTATAGAAATGGCCCTAAGAAAGGGCTGTTGTTCTCCAGCTGTGCCAATTCCTTCCTAAAACAACCATCATCAATACCAAGTAACACTCCTCCTCTGGACGGGGTTCACCTACAGTCTCCTGAGGGCTCCAGAAGAGAAGCCTGCCTCACTCTTAAAACACAGGCAGTCTCTTGTAGACAGAGCATGCCTGAATACAAATGGGCACCTGGGGGGGTGGGGGGGCAGGCATTTTCCCCTTACTGGTGTGGCTAGAATAGAAACTGGTGTGATCTCATTTGGAACACTGAACACTTTACTCCCACTGCAAACTGGCAGTAATATTCCCTGAAAGGACAGGAATGGCTTTGCTTAGTTCCTAGATACCAGATACAAGCACCAAAATCAGGAGAGGACACGGCCAAGGATGCTAGCTAGTTCCCCAGGAAGAAGGGGGAAATCACTGTGTTTTAAGAAAAGGGACATAATTAAATTGAGAACCAATAAAGTGTCAAATCGGTCTCCACAGCATTTAAAGTTTATACGTCTACCTTAGGGGTGAGGGATCCCAGGGATTGAACTCACGACCTACATGATACTGAGTCTAAGGGGCTCTACCAGTGAGGTCACTGTGTAAGTTACTGCAGTAAGTTCAAGGACAGTGTGCTATACATAGAAGTTCCTGGGCAACCAAGGATACATAGTGAAACCCTGTCTTAAAATAAAATAAAATATAAAAAATTTGGAGCAAAGATTTGATATGAAAAAATATAATAATTAGCTAAAAGCCAGTGGTGAATTGACAGCTCAGTCTCTCATCAACCCACACGTACACTTTTCCAGGGCTGGTAGAGGAGAGTTAGGGGGAAAATATATCCTAGACAACAAGGCCTAGATTATGAGCTGTTTCAGGCTTAAGTTAAAGTTTGTGTGTTTTCAGAAGTGCTGTGAGCTTCCAGCAGGTACACCCTCTCCCAGAACCAACTCTCCAGGGGCCTCTGGGTTTGGCTGGACCCCTCCCTAAAATATGAAACATCCATAGGCCAAAGGAGTGTGCCTACCCTGAGCCTGTGCCACTCTAGCTAATGCTCAAGGGCCTGGGGTGGAGGGTGGTCCCAAAATTCCCAGAAAAAGATGGTTCCCAAGTGTGCCTCTAGACTGTCCCAGGCTCTTCTTTCGCCTGAGGGCAGGCCTCATCAGTGTGCTCACTGCTGGGTCAGTGTACAAGAAGTGGCCTAAGGAAAGACTCAGTGAGGGGTCAGGGGCAGGCAAAGGCAGGGGAGATGTGGGCATAGATGTGAACATGGCTCTCATCCACAGGGATGGACGGAGTGAGAGCCAAGCCAGGTATGGCTAAAGGCTGCTGAGCACACATAGCTTTGAACCACTGACTAGTGATTTGTGTGAGTTAAGGTCTGAATTTTATTTCACTTATTTTAAATCGATTAAAATTAAAGCAGAGAAGTGGGGCCTGAGTGTATACGTGTGTGTGTGTGTGAGAGTATATGCATGCATGTGTGTGATTGTGTGTGTGTACCTCTGTGTGTGTACCTCTGTGTGTGTGTGTGCCCATGTGTGCGTGTGCTCTTTTGTTTTTCTGTTGAACACAGGATTGTGGGCGTAGCTCAGTGGTAAAACATCTGCATGAAGTCTTAGGTTTAATCACCAGGAAAACCATCCCCTAAATGTTGACTACATATTAAGAATATAATATAGTATTTTAGAGATACTGGCTTAAATAACACGTTATTCTTTTTCTTTCTTTTTTTTAAAATGGGGGTGATGTTTTGGGGCAGGGTTTCTCAGTTTAGCCCAGGCTGTCCTAAAACTTGCTCTGTAGACCAGGCTGGCCTCCAACTCAGAGCTACCTGTCTCTGCCTCCCAAGTGCTGAGATTGCATGCACTACCATCACCCAGCCTCTAAAATGTTTTTTCTATAAAATAAATGAATGCTAGAAAAAAATTTAAAAATTTTCTTTTCTTTTTGTTTAATATGTATGCCTGTTGGTATGCACATGTTTGTGCAGTTGCCATGGAGGCCAGAAAGAGGGCATGGAACCACCTGGAACTGGAGTTTCAGACAGTTATGGACTGCCTGATGTGGTACTGGGAACCAAACCCTAGTCTTCTGCAGCAGCAGCATCGAGCACTCTTAACCATTAAGCCATCTCTGTAGCCCCCAGAAAAGTTTAAGTTACATACGTGCTTCTATCTGTTGGATAGTGGCGGTACCAAAGAGCAAATCCAAACACCACGTTATTGCTACAGGTGATACATACTGATTCTAGGACACACACAAGGTGATACATGCCCTCATCTTTTTCCTGGGGGACCTGGGCTTATGCTGATATGTCGTCAGAATTGACGTGTGCTATTCCGCAGTGGATGCCGTCAACTGTTGCAAGCTAGTGTACTGTTCAACATAGATGTGTTGAAAGTTCAAAATAGAAGGCATTGTCCCAGCTTTCATCTTCCAAACCACACATGCTTTGACTATGGATTTAGACTGTAAAAACCTGTTCCCAACTAAATAATAAGAATAATACAAACTTTTGTATTTAATTAGTCCAAAGTGCCTGGATTTAAGCTCGGATTACTTTGAGTGAAATCTCTGTGAGAATCCATCCCCAGAATTTTCTTGCTGGGGGTAGACAGAAAAGATGCACCCCTTTCTGTTACTGTAAGTTGAGAAGGCAGGGGGGCTTTCCTGTGGCTGCCTCCCCTCTCCAGAAAACACAGGGCCACTGTCCAGGTCTAACCTATGAGAATGACCTTCAGGATGTCTCCATGGCCCAGATACTTTAGGACTTGGCTCACTGGCCACAGGCTACTATCATCTAACAACTCAAACTATGTCATCAAATTAGTCCTGCTTGTTCTTTCTGGAGACTTCTAGGCAATGTCAGCAGCAGCCTGCTCCATGTACTGTGAAGTTTCCAGCGTGTTGGCAGATTGCCTGGGTTTCCTCTGAAATTGGGGGAGCATGGAGCCAGGCAATTGTTTTTAGACTTTGAGTTACTTATTTCCTTCCTGAACCCATGGAGGGACATAGGGAGTGCCACTCATGTACCTTGCAGGTTTTAAGATTTGCAGAGCCCATCAGGTTTAAAATTAAAAATCCCTAAATGCTCAAAAAAAAAAAAAAAAAAAAGCCCATTAATTATGATGAACAAAGTTTAGTTTCAGATTTTGACAGGAGAGTCTCAGTCCCCCAAAGGTCTGAATGACTTCACTATGAACTTCTATGTGTAAAAAAACAAATAAACAAACAACCCCCCCACAAAACCAACCCCTCAAAAAACAAAAAACAAAACAACAACAAAACACCCCGAAAACAAAAGAGTAAAAGATAAAAAACAACAATAACAAACCCTCTAACATCATAGGGGTTGGGCGTAAACTAGTTCGTCTTTTCTGAGAGGATGCTTCCCAAAGGGGTTCAAAAGCAAGCATATGGGCTCCCAAATTTATAATCCAGTGTGGGAAAGAGACATAAACACACTGAGAGAGAATTCAGGGAAGTGGCTCTTTAAAGAAGCCAACAGTGTTGTGGAATTCTACTCCTCAGAGCAAGAATGGAGGTCCTCACAGCTTGCCGTGTCTACAGAATGTTTTTAAAAAAAAAAAAAAATCACCAAGGGCACTGACAGCAAAGGGGGCTGAAGAGAGACAGAGGCCATCTAGTCTCTGTGTGGGTGGAGTCAATATAGCTTACCTGTGACGTAAAATTTTATGTTTCTTTCCACAGTCCCTATTTTATTGGAGGCCTTGCAGCTGTAGATTCCAGAAGTTCTCGAGTCAGCCACCACCAAGGTGCTAACCGTCTGTAAAAGAGACAAAGTTCAGCTAGAGGACAGAGATCTTTTGGAACAGCCCTAAGCAACTCGGAGGGCTGGAGTGATTCAGCTATTCCTTCACGTAGCCTTTAAAGGGGGCATTGCAGGCAGGGGTGGTAGCCACCAGCAAGCTCTCGGCTTGTGGAACCCCAGCACGAACAGAAAAATAACAGGAAGGCAGGTCCTCAGGAGACCGGAGCCTATGACATCCGACTCCTTGTAGGGTTTTAGGCTTATCTCAGTCTGCTAGCATAACAATCACAGACCTGAAGCTGAGGGTGTGGGACTGCACGTCCCACCCCACGAGGTGGTCAGTCCATGTCTGTAAGAGGGACAGGTGAGGCCCAGGCCTTTTCTTGTTTGGGTGCCCTGAGAGTGTGGGTGCCAGCTGGTCACAGGAGGCATCTGTGTGGGCACAGACTGAAGAAAAGGTGGCTCAGCCATTTCTGTCTATGCACAAAGGGCTCTAGACGGGTTAGGTGTGCTGGCTAAAGACAAAGATTATGCCATATGAGACCCAGGCACTTTCCTGAGCAAGCATTCCCACGAGTGACTGATCTTGGAGAAGGTTCATAACATTTTCTTAGTGGTTAAGTGACATGGTGAACACTGCATGTGTGGTCTCTCAGCTCCTCTAAGGAATTAAGCCATTTCTGTTCTTAATCTACAAACCAAGAAGACTAAAACACAGTTCAGTGGTTAAGAAGCACTTGTTGCTCTCACAGAGGACCTGGGTTCAGTTCCCAGCACCCAGTGGCGGCTCACAACCACCTATAATTCCAGTTCCAGAATCCAGATGCCTTCTTCTGGCTCTGTGAACACCAGACATATATGTAGTACAAATATATACATGTAAGCAGAACACTTCTTACACATAAAATATAGGTGAATCTGAAGACTACAAGCCTGCTCAATGGTTTTAGCCAGCAAACTCCTTTCTCCATTCCCCGTCCCCCCAAATGGTTTCCTGACCGTTGGAAGTATCCACTTAATCATACACATTCATAGGTCCTCTCCGTGTCATCAAGACTCTAGATAATGAAGAGGGCTGTAAGATATGGTATTTTTCATTCAGTTTTTTGGACACTCGCTGTGAAGGCACTGCCAGGATGTCAATGGGAAGACAAGAGAGGGCAATCCCCATGGCAATGACTTTAAAAGTGTTTGGAATCAATCATTCCCTGCTTAAGGGTCCAATAAATGCTTTCTTCTTTGCAAGGTGGGCAGCGAAGCCTGAGAGAATGTTTTGATTGTTAAGTTTAATTAAGAGTGGGAACTGATGAATTCCAATAAGCAACCTTCTTTTAATTATTATACATGCACTAACAAGAGGCATGGACAATGTGAAAGTAGTGAGGTGTCAAGCTTGTTGGGGGGCAGGGGGCATTGTGAGGGGACCGTTAGCTGGTGGCAGCTGGAAGGACAAAGAGATGACCAAGTGCACTGTGATCCCCAGTGTTGTCTTGGGAGTCTGGGCTCTGGTATGCCCAAGCTCTTCACCAGAAGGTCAGAAGTGAGTGCGGACTGAATCCTTCCTCTGCTGGCAGCCAGCTTAAGGCCAACTTCCTTACGAAGTAAGTTCTTACTGTTAACCCTAAAGGACCCAGGCAGACTTATTTAGATTCTTGGATTTATTGTTGTCCAGTAAAGTAAGCAGAAACCCATTTCTGCTGGCTTGAGACTATTTGACATTTCAGACAGTCACTCCCTGCCTCTCTATAAGTTGCATTTGTACTGTTGTTAACATGAGTTTGATTTTGCTGAATTCTGAGCAGCTGAGGAGCTGGGGTTTGTGGCAGGGTGAAGTCAGCCTTCATATGTATCTTTGCCACATTTCAGAGCTGCCCACAGTGTAGCCAAAGAGAAGGCTCAGTAGGACGAGCCTTTGTTCTTGCAGAGGATCAGGGTTTGATTCCCAGTACCCACATGGTGGCTCACAATGGTCTGTAACTTCAGATCCAGGAGATCTGATACCCTCTTCTGACCTCCACGGTCACCAGGCATGCACATGGTGCACAGACATGCATACATGCAAAACACCCAGACACATGCAGTAAAGTAAATAAATCAACCTTCCCAAATTGTCTAGAATGGTTACAACCATTTTAGATTGATATGTCAGACTTTTCATGTATTCAGAGACTAAAGCCGAGATGCCCAGGGGTGATACGACTCCATGTAAATATGATTCAAATTTTTTTTCTTTGCTTGAATGATGCCTTCCAAAACAAGACACCTTATACACAGGCAGGCAACCTTCAGAATTAAACCTCACCATGGTTTCTGTTCAAGTTGAAATTATGTTGGTGGGAGTGTTTATTATCTCTTTGTGTTGGGACCTTCATGTTGTCATTGATATGTACTGGACAGCATTACCTCATTGAATCTTAGCTCTATGAGATGGGGGTGTCATTCTGCTAAACAAATAAGGCAATCAAGGCTTCTAGGGGCTAAATGAAGAACCCCAAGATGCCAGACACCATAGACAGGCCTGGTGTAGAACACCAGAACCCAAGCTGATCGCTTACCCACCCAAGCTCACCACATCTTATCCATAGAGGTCTCTCTAACATTTGCAAGGGATTTTCATTGAAAGACTAATTAATCAGAGTAGTCGGTGACATGAGCGAATGCCGCTCTCCTGGGATGGGATTTCACACAATCTCAACTTTTTTTTTTTAAGTGGTATGATTTGAAATGATTGGTGAATGAAAAGGTTCTAACTAGAGAAAAACTAAACTTTACCATAAGGTGAAATGTAAGACTTATGATCAATTTTACTAAAAGTTACTTCTAGAATATTCTTTTTCTAGCAAATATGTCTTAAAGTTAAAAAAAAAAAACCTAATTATCTTTTCACATAACATCAAAGATATAGGCTGGGTGTGGTGCTGCACACCTTTAGTCCCAGCCATAGGAGGTAGAGGCAAGTGATCTTGTAGGTTGGAGGCCAGCTTGGTCTATGTATTGAGGCAGGCCAGCCAAGGATATATAGTGAGATCCTGTCTCAAAAACAGCATAAACCCCATGAAAGATATTTGACGAGTATAAGCCAGGTCAGGTCAGAGACAGGGGCTTAAGTGTGACTGTGCTCAGCATCCTTTGGTTGGACTGGAAGACAGCTTCTCATGGGACAGTAAGTAAGGATGCATGAGTCCCTTGTGTTAAAAGGACCAACCAACCTGATGGATGCTCACAACCACAGGGGAAAGTGAAAAAGCAGAGCAGAACACCAAATCGTTCCCTTTACACTTTAGAATAGAAAGCGCCAAAGATTTGAGATGTAACAGATACTTAGAGTTGTAGTCATGTATTTCCTAGGGCACACTAAAAGGACATCTCAGGACACATTAATTCTGTAATTAGTGAAAACGAAGGGAAGAGAACTGAGGACCAGCAACGACAGCAGAAGCACTAGGCTAAACTCTAATTAGCATATTCACATTTGACTCAGTCAGAGAAGTTGTAGCAACTCATTCACGATGGGTGACTTAAAATCCACACTGGCCTAGACAGAGGATGAACGTGGCAAATTACAACATTAAGAAAGACGGAAACCCTTCTGTTGATGGGCTCCTTTGGGGTTAACAGCTTCTAGCAAGATTTCCAGTCCAGCATACTCTGCATTCTTAAAGGTTTTGTGCTTGTTACACGGTCCCTTTTCTATGACCCAGGAACATGCAACAAAAATGTCATCAGAAGCCAGACATGGTAGTGCAGGTCTATTTATGGAATGGTGATTTTAATCCCAGGATGTTTCTGACACAGCTTTCTTTTCAGCATTTTAGGGAGAAATAGAAGGAGGTGTATAATGGAAGAGCTGAAATGAGCCTAGAATGGCACACTGGAACCTCATGATGGGAAAACAGAAGCAGAGACTGTGTGGGAACTGGACCATGAGCCGTAGTTCTGGGGTTAGTATGACTGTCTATGTCATGGATTGTCTCCGATACTTACACACTTCCTTCTTTACCCTCACACAAGTCCATAGCAATGCCGCTATTGCAGGCAGGCTGTACTTATTCTCTAGCCTTACAAAATCAGTTCAGGGTTCTGTCCACCTCTGATTTTAGAGCCACAAACCTCCATTCCTGGTGGCTCATTTGAACAATGTGAAAATTCAACACTCACTTTTAGCCACTGACAAATGTGGGCCAAAGCTTGCCAATAAGGAAATGAAATTTTGGAATTTTCTGTCTCTTTGTGCCCTTCACTGACCTAAACAACAAAAAACAAAACCCCCTGAATCTCCCCAGGGCTCCCACTATGAAAGCTCCCGCACCTACACAAATCCACAGGAGAGCATTGCTGGGCAAGTGGTGTGACTGTGTGTGCGTCTGTAGTGTGTTTCAAACTGTACCAAAGAAACAGAAAGGCCTAAACTGTAAAGAACATTGCGTGCAACACCGGGCATGGTGGCACACACCTTTGGCCCCAGCACTCTGGAGGCAGAGTAGACAGATCTATGTGAGTTCAAGGCCAGCCTGGTCTACAGAGTAAGTTCCAGGATTCCAGGATAGCCAGGACTGTTACACAGAGAAACCCTGTCTCAAAAAAAAAAAAAAAAAAAAAAAAAAAAAAAGAAAGAAAGAAAGAAAAGAAAAGAAAGGAACACTGATTGCATACAATTAGAAACAGCAAACTATGCTTGTAACTGTCAACTGAAGAAAAGCTTTTTCTCACCCACAAACATATAGTAGTTAATTAACTAATTAATTAATTAATGCTAAAACCAGTGAGTTCTCCTAAATCCAGAACCTGATATCATCTATTTATTTCCAGCATAACTGTATCAGCAACTGCCCGATGGATCGGGACTCTATGTTTATTTTCACTTCCTTTATGAAGAATATTAAATGTTTTATGATCCAAATGACCTTGGATATTCTTCATTATCTGTGACTGAGGCCTTTTGGGGGATTACACTGCAGTCTGTGCAGCAGTCATGGTGGTAAAGTTCTGTGTGTAGAGGGCCCCCTCCCCAGGTCATTTCAACTTTACCACAGGAAGCGAGGGAGGATAAACACCACTAACTCCATTTCTTTGGAGGAGCTGTGGACATCTTTGCCCTTGGCTATAAGGATGGAAGGAGGGAGAGTTTGACTTGTGCCTCCTGAACATGGGCCAGGTGGTACAACAGCCAACCGTGCATAGAAGTTTTTATCTACACAACTAAAAGACAATACATTTATTTCCAGCCTGAGTGGAAAATTGGGGTAGACTTTTTTTTTTTTTTTTTTATCTCAGCCAAGGTTTTCTTCTGCTCTCACCAGGTTCTTTATTAGCAGGCATTGTACATGGAGTCAGGTAACTCCATGAGTTCATGCCCATCAGGAATCTCAACCAGCTTTATTCCATTCAGTTTTATTGCTCACTATATATTTTTGTGGTAGGAAAACAAGACAGAAATCCCACTGAAACCACACTTGTAAATTCTCTTGGTAAATGTCTAGGATCAGCAGTACATTCGCCTGTGTGGCCAGGAAGAAGGAAAAAAAATGAACGGGCCAGTGAGGTCATCTGGGAAACCCGCAAGCAGCCTCTCTAGGGTTAGTGAACAATAGCTACCCAAGCCAAACGTTCAAGTTAACCGAATGCCCTCTCGTCTAACTTGTTCATTAAAGTCTTTCACCAATGGCTGGACACCATGGAACTTTCTAGCTCCTGATTACTTTGTTGGGGGAAAAGCTATAAACCATTCCAACTACTGAAGTACCTACAACCATCCCCAAATCCTTAGCAAGTGACCGTTAATGTCACACAGTGGACTATTTGTCTTCTTTTGGCTTAGTTGGCCACGAGAGTGCAGAGTTTGGAATCTGGAGACTTTGGTTTGAATTTCTTTACCCTTTTACTCTGTGTGGCTTCGGGCTGTCCATGTTCCAAATGGAGAAAACCACTCTGACTTTCCAAAAAAGGATGCTGACATTAGTATATTAAAAAAGATGCTTAAAAAAAAAAAAAAAAAGCAGGGCCAGCCATGGTGGTGCATGCATGCTGTTAATCTCAGCACTCAGGAGGCAGAGGGATGGGTGGACTCTATGAATTTGTTTTTGTTTCAGGCCAGCTAGGGCTATAGTAAGACCCTGACTGAAAGGAAGGAAGAAAGAAAGAAATAAAGAGAGGGAGAGAGAGGGAGGGAGGGGAGAGGGAAAGAGAGACAGAGAGAAAGAGAAAAAGAAAGGAAAATAAAAATGGGAGATGAGGGCAGCTGTAGTCATGGTTCAGTGATCAAAGAACTCTTGCTTTTGCAGAGGACTCAAGTTTGGTTTCTAGCACCTACACCGCAGCTCACAACCACAGGTAACTCCAGTTTCTGGGAATCCAGCGCCCTCCTCTGGCCTCCACAGGCACTGCATGTATACAGTGCCCATACACACATGTAGGTGAAACCAGAATACACGTAAAATGAAAAACAGTAAATCTTTAAAAAAAAGAAAAGAAGCATCTTACATAGGGAATGGTGCATCTGCTTTTCCTCCTCTAATCCAAGGACACAGCAGAATAGATGGCTATTTTAAGTATAACCCTACTTGAAAAGGATTTATAGGCAAGCTCTACTTCAGATCAAGACGAGCATGTATAAAGAGATGTTGGCAAGGGGTTATTTGGTTTGTTTTTTAAAATATTGCTAGTCCCTTGCCCAACTACAGCTGGTTTCTAAGCACACCCTTCACTACTTCAAGGGGAAAATGTCTTCCTTTGCAGCCCATGGGGCTTTTCTGACTCCCAGGGTGCCAGCTCTTTCCTGCACTCAGAGGGGGAAGTGGACCATGAATGGTACAAGAATGGAAGGGGAAAAATATACAGTGGGCCCATGTAGTCTGAGGAACCTCAATAGATGGTGTGTGTTTGCATGCCCAGCCTAGACTTTACCTGGCAGGATGGAAGGATAGATGGCATTTTGTTGAGACAGAAATGTTGAACTTTGGGTTGAAGCCTTGTCTTAGTGTTTATTTACTAGGATCCCACTTTGTGTAAACCAGTAGAACCCAGGCATGGTTGTAGGCTAGAATCACCTGGTAGTGTGTGGCATTAACCCCAGCACTCGTGTGGACTCCAGGCCCCACCCTAAAAATGTGACTGTAGCAGCAATTGGTAGAGGCTTGAATATGTCATTGGGATGGGGAGCTACTGATATGCACCATCTTGGTGTTCATTAAGAATGAATTCTCCAGGCTGGAGGGATAGTTTCTCAGTGGTTAAGGACATGTATGGTTCATGCACAGGACCCAAATTCAGTTCTCATTCCCAGCACCCACATGGGAGAATGAGAGCGGACACTCACAACCACCTGTACCTCTGGCTTTACAGAAGTCTGATGCCCTCTTCTGGACTCTGCGGGTACTGCACACATATGACCACACACACACACACACACACACACACACACACACACACACACACACACACGGGAACAGGAAGAAAGAGGAGAACCAGGAGTCTGAAGAATTCAGTCAGGGAAGTAAAGCAACTTGAATAATTTTAATGTATGGTTTCATGAAGACATGCCTAAGAGATTTTCTTTCTCTCTGTATTTTGAACTTTTGAATTACTTCTGGGTCTAAAAAACCTAGGCGCAGGATCTGAGGGCATGTCTTGAGACTATCCCAACACCCATTTCCTACAAATGGTACCTTGTTGGTTCCTTCTATGATCATCATGCGTTGAGTGATGCTCTCAATTCTGTTTCCTACATTGCTGTCAGGATCCAGGATGGAGGAGTCTTCATTCTCGGAACAGAACTCATACCTGTAGATAAGAAGAAGCCATCACAATGTCACAGCACTGCCTTCAGCACAGAACAGGGAGATGGAGAAGGTGGGGACAGTTCTCAGGTAGAAAACCACAAACTTATGACCTTCTCTGTCTTAGGCCCTCTCCTCATATTTAGGAACTAAAAATAGCAACTGTACCTACTAAGTAGGGAGATACTCCAACAGCATGCTATCAGATGTCTTTCCTAACCTCACTATTTGTGTAAAAATACACAAAGCAGGACATTTAATGCCTGGATTTTAGTTAGTTCCTAGTGTGTGTGTGTGTGGTGGTAATAGTGGTAGTGGGGGGGTGTTATATTAACGAATGGAAACCTTGAGGAAATAAAGGCATTTTACATCTATGCAGGGTGGCTTTAAGTCATACTAGTTAGTTAGGTAGACAATCTTTATTTCCCTCCATGGAAACAAACATCTTGGAATCATTTACTTAATTTAATTAATTTCTCTTCAAGTTTGGTCTTAGCACAGCAAGGCTTCAAGTGTTTAACCAAAGGAAAGTGGTAACAGTGTTGACATTTAAAGTCTACGAACTCTCTTTTACTTTTTAAAATAAGATGCATTTCTTTTAGTTTATGTGCAAGGGTATTTTGTCTGCTTGTTTGTGTCCGTGTAACATGTGTAACATGTGGAGGCCAGAATAGGGCATCAGATCCCTGGAACTGGAGTTGTGAATGGTTATGGGTGTTGAGAATTGAACCCAAGTCCTTTGCAAGAGCAGCTAGTGCTCTTAACTGCTGAGTCATTTCTCTAGTGGGGGGTCAGGAACTTTATAAGCATTTTATTGTCTTGTACTGTGGTGATATATTATTTATGATTTATTAAATCTTCAAGCTGAAGATCAGAAAAGCAAAGCAGCTGGCCACTAGGTCTTACCTGTACCTCAGACTGAAAGGCGATTCTTGCTCCACCAAACCTCAGGACAGTAATACCAGACTGCTATGCTCTCCTCACTGTGGCTGGAGAGTTCTGAGACTGAATGCCACCTTTGAGCCCTTGCTCGTGTCTAATACACCTCCCTAGTGCTGGGGATTAAAAGTGTGTGGTCCCAGGTGCTGGGATCAAAGGCATGAACTCTGTTATTCTTCACTCTTGTGTATGCCATGGTGGCCTTGAACTCAGAGAGATCTATCTATGTCTTAATCCTGAGTCCTGGGATTAAAAGTGTGCACCACTGCTGCCTGATCTCTTTAGCTTGAGGCTAACTTTGCTTTCTTAATCCTCAGGCAAGCTTTAATAAATTTTAAAAAAAAGGTATCACCACATTGTGTCCTTACCAGCTGGTCTAGAACTTTCAGTGAACAGAAAGTTTTCTGGCTGCAATTTGAGCATGGCTGGGGCAGAAGAACCCGGAGACTCTCAAATGAGAAGGAGTTTTAAAACTCCAGAAGGAGTATGTGGCGGGTCCTAAGTGATCCAGAGCAGTGATGACTTACATGAAATAAAAGAGGCTGGAGAGATGGCTCAGTGGTTAAGAGCACTAGCTTCTCTTCCAGCAGACCCTGGTTCAATTCCCAGAACCTACATGACAGCTCACAATTGTCTGTAACTCCAGTTCCAGGGGACCCAACACCCATGGTAAAACACCAATGCACCATGGTAAAAACCAATGCATATACAAAAAAATAAGTCAATTTTAAAAAATATATAGAAAAGTAGGACAGTAGAGCAAGTGAGAGAGACAGGCTGGAGAGGGCAGGAGATCCTCCAGGGGTCCTGAGCTGGGAAGTGGCTTCAGAAGGTTAGCATCTGCTGGCTAGGCCTCTGGCTTCTATTGCATAAACCATAATAGTCTCTTGTTCTGCATTTGCCTGCTTTTGAGTCCCCAGCCCAGACCAACACTACATGAAGAAGTGATTATGTTGTTTCTTCACAAAGGTGTGTGCATGTGTGTGCGCGCATGTGTTCGTGTGTGTGTGTGTGTGTGTGTGTGTGTGTGTGTGTGTGTGTGTGTGTGTTCCTAGGGATGGAACTCTGGCTTCAGGCAATGTGAGTGCTCTACCACTGAGTCATGCCCCTGTCCCCTACTGCCCAGTTTTCATAGTCAGATAAACATGCTTTAATGGAGATCACTAAGAATATGCATATCTTTTATCATGACCACAATGTCACTTCGATAACTAGAATCAGTGACCAAATATGTCTGGGCTCAATCCTCCCCACCAAAACCACCTTATAGTAAATGAGAAGATTTAAAATAAAAAAGAACAAGGGTGGATCCTTCCTTGGGGCAATTATGAGGTTTCTGCTAACTGGTTTTGTAATCATCAGGTAATAGAAGTGAACATTTTTGCTCTTATTGATTAGTATAATGAAACAGAACCAAGAGGAAAATACACATTTCCCCCTTCTAGTAGAAATCTTTTTTTCTTTTCTGGTTTTTCAAGACAGGGTTTCTCTGTTGCTTTGGAGGCTGTCCTGGAACTCACTCAGTAGACCAGGCCAGCCTTGAACTCACAGAGATCTGCCTGCCTCTGCCTCCCAAGAACTGGGATTAAAGGAGGGAACCACCACCGACCAACAGAAATAATTTAACAATAAGGTTCCAAGATGATTGTGTAAATGTCACTTTCCCTTTGTTTGCATGATCAATATTCTGAGTTTTAGGCTATAGCATTGGTATCGTGAACTGTTAGTGAACTGTTCACCCTTGCCACATCCTCAGTGCCTACAGGAACTGCTGCAATTTGTGTAGGCACTCCTCCTCATGGGGTTAGACATGCACATGCGCACACATTTGGGTTTGCCACTGGGAGAGGCGGCTTCGGGTACCTTCTTTTGCCCCTCAAATCCTTGAAAGGAATGAGGGGAGGCTTCCTCAAAGATCTTAAAACTTGCAAAGAAATAGTCATTTCCCAAAGGAAATACAGTCGGCTGGGCTCGCCTGGGGCCACTGGCCTCCAAACCTTCCACGGCCATCCTGACCTCTGAGGACATTTACCAAGACTCAAGCCCTCCTGTGGAAACTGTCGACTTCATTTGCTTGCCAGGTCCTTCTAGTGAAAAGGACAGGTTCTGTGGCTTTTTTTTTTTTCCTAATTTAGGGGCTATTATTTTTCCCTCTTTGTCATTGAATCATAAAAATAGAATGTCAATGAGGACCTGCCTCTATAACACCACTTGAAAAGAGACTGGGGGGAGGGGCGCTTGCCCAAGTCTTAAGAATACATCAAGCTCTTGAGGAAGTAGATTGTGCCATGTTTGAAGACACAAAGATAACCACGGTGCTGGGAACAGTCTTGAGGGAGGCGGAAGCCGAACAACAAGAGGAAAGCAGAGCTTGCCCCTGGTTTCCCACAGGAAGCCCACGGCAACTCCTGCCAGAGAGAGATAAGAAAGCTCCCATGCACTACTCTGGACAAGGCCACTGTCACCAGCTCTGGCGCGTCCTCTGCAGCACTCCAAGCCCTGTCCTTTCCTAATGAGCTTCAGTTTTCCCGCCTGTATTTGCACAGGTCCATACAGTGTGTCAGCCACACTGAAGCAGAGGTGTTTATAAACAACCAAAGGGAAATAATTCTGGGGGCAAGGGTGGGTTTGTATCATCTCTGTCCAATGCTCTGGGGCTGGCTGAAGAACTTCGGTAGGATCTGAGACCAGTATAAATAAATTAAAAGAAGTCAGCCAATTAGGTACTGACATATGGAGCTGGGTCCCCCTCAACTGTCTAACTGCAAGTGAGACTGCTCAAGGTTCCTACTTCCAAAGTCCTTCCCTTGACACACAGTGGGGACAGCTGCCCTCACTGCAGATGACAGAGACCTCTGTGCTTTACATTGGTCTCTTTGTGGAGATGGGTTTGCACTATTCCCTCCTGGCTCTCTTATAACCCAGACAGGAGGCAGGTTGGACCCACAATGAACAGCAATGCAAGTCAAAGTGCCCGTCTTGACCCTTCTGCCAGCAGAACGTGCTTTCCCTTCTGGCACATTTCCGAATACCACACTCAAGCCTTTCACCTCGTGTACTATGACACCCACAGACCCTCATCATGTTCCAGGAAGTCACTGTACTCTAGGGTTCTTTCAAGAAATTAAGTTTATTTATTTATCAATTTCTTTCTTTATTTATTTATTATTGTATGTTTGAGTTTGCACAAGTGCCACTTTTCCATGGGTTCTGGGGATTGAGTTCGGGTGGTTAGGCCTGCATGGCAAGCGCTTCCACCCGCTGAGCCATCTTCTCAGCCCCCCAATGCTTCTTTGTGTATAACAAGAATGCCTTCAGCTCTTTGTCAATACTATTATGACATTGGGGAGTTTTGGCTTTTATAAGCCCACACACATAATTAACATCTCTCATCTCAGTGTGCAATCTCATCTCATATATTGCTCACTGAGTTGATAAATTCTACAGCTCCTGAAGTCAAGGCCATTCCCATGACTAACAAGTATGGTGTATGTAGAGCACCTGTGCATTTCCTTTCATGCTTGTTTTGAACAATTTTGAGTTTCAGACTTCCTCGGGCCTCCTGTCTTCTCCTCCCACCTCAAATTTGGGTCTATTCTTCCCTTTCTTTGGAGGGTGGAGTTGTGCATCTGGTGGGTTTAGCCACTGATGAAGTGGTCCTCTCATTTGAGAAGATGGGTGCCAGACTCAGGACTGAGGGAAGCTGACAGAAGTCCACCTGTTTTAATAGACTCCAGGACACCCCTGCTGTAGGGAGAGAGGGGCAGTGCTGGGCTGAGTACCCCAACACCTACCAAATGTCTACATTAAGCCTGAACCATTGCCCAAGTGTATTAAATATATATTTACAATTTAATCAAGGAAGAAAGAGATCAAGACTCTACAAAGTTCTACAAAGACCCAAATCAAATGTTCTCCCTGTTTTTTGATTCGGTTCCGGTGAGTGAGGATGGGCATGTGCTGATGTGTTTAACGACAATGAGATTTCATTGCTCCTGCTAACCATGGCTATACTCTGTAAAAGCAGAATCCAAGTTAGGGAACAAAAGGGAAGTGGAGCAACAAAGAGAAAACTGAAGCTGCAAAATGTCTTTAAAACAAAAGAAAACAAAAACCAGAAAGGGAAAGAAAAGCTGCTTGGAGGTGGGCCCAGAAGGCACACCCAGGGCCAGGCTGGCTGAGGTCGCCATCATGGCCTCCGTCCTGCAGGAGGCCCTGATGTAAACATCTCACTGCTACTGTGGGTGTTGTGTCAAAACACTGGTGATAGCGCTTTGGAGCAACAGATTGATAAACTCTGCCAGCGCTCTTCCCCCTCCTCACGTTCTCTCAGAACAAACGAAAACAGTCTGGGGAGAGGATGCTGACAGAAGAGGCGTGGGGCTGGAAGGCCTGTTTAGACAAAATGGTTCCTGCTCCCTCCACTCAGGAAGAGAGCCTGGGCCTTCAGGGTGGTCATGGGGTCAGGCCAAGGGGACTCTGGAGGAGTGACTTTCTTGAGAGACCTTGTGACGCCTTAGAAGCCATACTGAAAACTACTTCTTGTCTCAATGAGGGGGTGGGGCAGTGAAGAGTTTTGGGGACTGTAGGTAAGCTTTGGGTCAGCTCCTTGGACAATGGTGGAGGGGATCCAGAGCCCTGGGCCACCCCTGTTTAGATAAGAGCTTTCCCGTGAGTGCCTCAGCTTGGCCGGCTTCCTGCTCTAGAGGCCCTGTGGTCCATTCACACTCAGGCCTGTCTTCTAGCCTCTGCCCTCCTTCCTCATGCTGGCCTCTGCATCCAGTAATAGTGTGAGCCCCGACAGCTCCTACCCCACTCCCAGGGTCTTCCAGAGTCTACACCAAGATCAGGGCTCCTCAGCCTAACACCTGGGTGGACCTGGAGGCCAAAAGTGTTACACCCAGATAGGAACCTCAGTGTAGACATCTATTTTGTCTATTCATTTTTCCTCTCAGTGAAGGACTATTTGGCCAGCTAAGGAAGGGTGACTTTAATAAAGAGATCTTTAAGGAAATGTTAGGCGTGGCTACCAATAATATCCTTTAACACACTCAGGAAGGACACGTAAGAGGGTAGGTAGTTCAATCGTTCAGTGATGGACATGTCAGACTGTCATTGTGGTTTGTTCTTGCAGAAAGGAAGACAGCTTACTTGCTATGCAGCAGGGCACAGAGTCATGGTTTAGCCTGGGGGGGGGTGAGGGAGGAGTAACTTTTTAGGTGGGAAAGCAGATGTCTGACTACAGGAATGATGGTCACAGAAAAATCGTTAAGGACCTTGGATCCTTTTGCTTTCTTAAACAAGTTCAAAATTTTGTCTTTGGGTCACAGATGACAAAAAGTCACTTGTAACAAATTCTGCTTGGTGTTCTGTCATTGGCCAACACTGAGCAATGTTACGACTACCAGCCCTGAGGCCCTTACTGGGGCAGAAACATAGTTGCAGAGTCAGCCTGCTGTGGCCCAGACAGATCCTTCTATCTTGCTCTCTCTCCTGTACTCCATCCGAACCACCTCTGGTTCTGTGACAAGGAATGTGTTCTTTGCCTTGCCAGCTGTGACGAGCCAGCCCTATGCTACCATGACTCTCTAGTGTAGGTATTAAAAAGCAAGTGGAAAGAACTGAAAGATGATCCCAGTGCTACTGAATGACTTAATTGAGACAACAGGCTTAGTTAGCATCATACCAGCACACAGGGGGCAGGCTGGCACATCCCTTGTCATCTAGTTGCACTAACAGCTACAGAGGAGCAGTGACTGTCTTATTAATCGTTCCGAGCTAACTACCCAGAGTGTCCACCTGGGCTCAGCTAGCTGCCCAGTGAGGAGACTGAGTTCCCCACAGGATGGCCTATCTGGGAGTGGCACCCAACTGCCATAGGTCACTGACCTCACATGTGCTGAAAAGAGTGGCACTAGTGACCATCAAATGACCTCAAACCACCTCTTAAACTAATCGCTATGTCACACCATTAGTGTCCATCCACTAACAGTGGCAATTTTAGTGACAACAGGATCTGATATGGACCTGAATGAAGTCAGCTTGACAGAGTCAGTGCCTGACAAAGTGACATTCCTGGACAGTCTCAGTGCAGACAAGGATGCCGACATGGGAAAGAGGCATCTTCTGGTCTAGTGAAAAACAGGAGATGGGCCACTGGTGCTCTTCTCCAGCCTGCAAGGGTGGGCAGAAGCCCTGGCTCATAGTCACAGCACCATTTTAATCCAAATTACCTTTTCCTCCTCGTGTACATTCTCCTTCCATGTCTCTTGGAAGAAGCACATGGGTTTTGCTTCCTACTTTTATTGAAGGGTGGCTGTGTCTATCAAAGAGACAAGTCACATTTATGGAAAATAGCAGAATAATGTATTTCTAATGAGAAAACACACAAGCAAAAAAGGCCAAGAGCCGAGAGAGAGAGAGAGCAAGCTTCTGAGGGCTACCCAGGACTGGAGTCAGTGAGCACTTCATAGCTGAAGAACTGGCTACCATAGACACAGCTGCCGTAACCTTCTAACATAAATAACTGGGGCTACAAGTCATTTCTGGTCCCTTTTCTTTAGAGTAAGCTGTCAGATACTTGCTCAAAGACAAAAGCATGCTTCTTGGGAGAACATTTGCCAAAAGGCAGGGATAGTCTTGTGAGATAGTTGATGGTCAGTGCACACATGTTCTCAGCGGGTTTGACACCTCTTCAGGAGCAGGTGTGGTTTGGCAGTGAGCCACCCCAGAGCTGCCTAAAGGGTACCCTATACAATCTAGGCAACATTCACCAAAGAAGCTCAGCATATGCGATATGCCAGCCACAGGGCTGAGTGTGTTGTATGCACCGTCCCTCTTAACCCTCCATAACCTCCCCCTGTCAGTTCTGACTCCACTGCACCCCAGACTCAGGGAGATATAGGATCTCTAGGAGAGATATAGGCTGGGAGATGGCAGTGGGTGGCAGAGCCAGATCTTAGGTTGCAGAGTTTATGTCCTTAAACTGTACGCCACATAGTCTTTTTGCTAACTTTGCATAATGGGCTTTTGATATCATAACACCAGCTTTTTGACTGAAATTACTCATTTGGTGGTTGTCATTTTAATTTTAGAGAAACCCATGCTGGAAGCAACATGCAAACTGCTTCCAGCTGCCTCCTCCTGATGTACTGGCCACTTTCTTTCTTTCTTTTTTTATTCCAGGCACATCCACCAGGACTGTTTCCCAACAAGCTTTCTGAACCCTGGGCCTGAGTTGAAAACCAGTGATGCTAAAATCTCTGCCCCTGGAAGTGCTGTGGTAATTAGATGAGATAATACAGGCATACTACACATTAAGTTTGCCACACCCTCTTAGTAAGGGCTTAATTACTGGTCTCTATAAAGAGAATTAACATGTTATACTAAGCCTAAAGTTTTCCAGCACCTACTGTTGATGGTGTAGCTGGCAATCAACTCTACTTTGTTGCCCTCTTTGGCCAAGGGCTTCTCCATACTCCAAAAGGCAGATCATCAAGAAGGCAGTGGCAGGTGACCATTTGGCTTCACTCCCATTGATGGGGCCAGGAAAAGGGAACATTGTCACCATGCAATTTCACAGTCTGTGTTCTCACCTTTTCAGGGATTCAGTGCCTACGTCACACATTAGATATGAGCACCAGTAATGAGTCTGTAAAAGGCCATCTGTAGGAAGTGACAAGGGGGGCTGACAGTCAAGAGACAGCAGAATTTCTCAGGCACTGCCCGGGGAGGAGTGGTGACAACTCCCCCCCCCCCAAACTGTCAGGTTGTGGTAAAGCTTGCTTTCCCTATGGTGCCTTTTTTCTTTTCTCGGAGCCAGACAGGTGCGCCCTCTCTAACTAGACCTCAGCCACACCTGCCCCATCACTGTCCCTTTCCATGTGCTATTCCAAGTCCTACTCATCGTGTTCAGAGCCTAGCTTGCACCCTTTCATGACCACTCCTCTAAACCGCCATACTAGCCATTAGCCACCCACCACCAACCCAACCTGACAATAGACACGACCCATGTAGACCCAATGCAGTCCTGACAGGGAAACAAGGCCATGGCCTGTGGGGGGCTGAGTGCTTGCTGAATTTCAGCCCAGAACATTCATCCTGAACAGTAAATGAGCGAATGGCGCTTTTCTGCCACAGATCAATTGCTACTGCACAGTGAGAAAGCCACGGAGGATTATGGTCACGAGGGAAAAATAGACAGTAAATAGATTCATTAACAATCTGTCTCACTATTGCCCTGAGCTTCATTTCATTCAGACCTGCTGTTCACACTGGCTCACACACGTTTCCTCTTATTCTATAATCTGAAAATACCTGACAAACAAACTCTGAGCTTCAGGCTCTATATGGCAAAACTGTAACTCTCATAGAAAATGGCTATGTAGACTAGAGAGTATATATATATATATATATATATATATATATATATATATATATATATGATGGACAGAGGTTTTGATGCCAAAGGGACAAACCAATCAAACCTACAAGATCTACTATAACTCAGTAGACCATTGTCTTAAGGACAATAGGGAGTGTGAAGCAGCAAGGACTGGGGTAGGTATACACTGTCGGGTACCATTGAGGCTACAGTCCACATCCTCCCACCTCTATTTACCAGGTTCTTTTTTTGTGCTAAAGGGGCACTGAGTTATATTAAAACTGCCTGCTAAAGTCCGTATTTCAACAAACAACTCCATAAGGTCAACGGTTACAGAGCTAAAACATTCTCATCTAAACACAGATCTACAGTCCAGCCTATCATCCACCAGCTAAGGATCATCTGTTATCCAGATCACAATAAATATGCTCATCCCATATTTAAAAGTCTTTCTCTACATGGCCAAGGATAATCCAAAAGGCTTGGCTCATCTTCTTGAGGCATTTTCTTAAATTGTGTGTCACTATCTTTTGCTATCATGAATCCTGGTAAACTATGTCAACCCCCACTGAAAGGACCACAATAAAACTCATCCAGCATGGACTTCCTAGGACACAGCCTTCTGGCTTAATTTAAAACACATAATGAAATGTTTGATAGCAATTATAGGAGACAGTTAATTCATTAGAAACAATTACATGTTGGGTTCCCTGCAGTAGTATCAACAGTGGGAAAAGAGAAATCTTATAAAGCATTGGCAAGTGGAAAGGCACATTTGTCTGGAAGATAAAGCAGTGCTTCTCTCCTCAGGACTGTGTATGAAATATTAATAAGGGCTGTTGTCTGGACACTCACATTGGGCAGTATGTGCTTCCTCATCCCACAATTATCCCAGAGAATGTAAGAAGTGTCTCATTAGTAAAGGAACATTCACTCCTGGCTAGCGATAAGAGTTCCCCGTATAAGACAGCCAGTCTTACTCGGCTCGGTTTTTTTCTCACATGCCCTGTTGTTTGTGTCTTGTTTCATTCTGCACACCCCACTGATGATGCCCAAACTACTGATGATTCTCCAGAATGAAATGAGCTATCCCTGACACCTCCCTAATGATGCAGGCTCGATTTGCTTGCCCATGTGCAAATATAAACAATAGAGAAATGTAATTAGGACAGCCCTTCTCAGAGACTCATCTTTCTCTGATTTTGTAGGCCACCCCTCCTCCCATGGGAGCAGAGGGCCAATCGCACTTAGTCCTGAACCTGTGAACTTGTTCTAGATGTGCACCCCCAAACCCCTCTCTTCAGTGTTTCAGAGATGGGATGTCAATGTGTTGTTGAGTGGCAGAGAATGTTTTTGTCCTACTTGTCTTCTAAAATACATAATTAGTTTAAACTCCATATGTGACCTACTTAAGAGTTGTAGAAACAGCGATTTTTAGGGTCCATCACAGATCAAATGAGTTTTTCTTAGAAAACTCACCAGTATAGTTAAGAATGACATAAAGATAATTTTACCCCCCACAGCCTTCCACGAGCTAAGACTCAGTGCTGCCTTTCCCTCCCTGAGTGGGTTCATGGGAAAAAGAACAAATAAAGCAGGGAAATTTTTAGAGCCAGATGGACAGAGGTGATGTCTGCTGGGCTGTAGCTGCTAGAGATGGTCCAGGCTAGCCTCAGGGAAGATGTGGGATGGCTAGGCAAGTGCTCTGGCATTAAGCATCACCAGCCCTGCCTTTTTTTCTAACTTGGTAATTACTTGTGTTAAAAATCACAGAGCCAATTCTATTTGGCAGAACATTGCCTATATAAGTACCCAGCTTCCATCAGTTAAAATGTTGTTCATTTGTCATTAATCTTCAGCTACTGACCAAGTTAATTTGCAATTTATAAGCAACCGAAGAGCAAGACCATGCACATCAGCTGGATTGTTATTCCGTGGCTTTTTGAAAGGAGAACATGTGATTTAAAGGGATTTTTTTTTTCATTGAGCTCCTCCATTCCTGGGAATGAGAGGAAAGGGGAGACTAGGAACTGCCATTCACAGAGGGGAAGTTCCTCAGATTAACTAACTGGCCAGGGTCCCACAGAGGTCAGGGGCAGTGCCAAGAATAGACCCCATTTCCTTGATTGCTGATGTTCTAGCTCCACAATAGTACATAGTAGATATTCTGCAGGTACACACGTATGTCCAATAAGCAAGCACCAAACAAGTGGGGCCCTACACAATCAAATGACAAGTGATATTTAACATGGCCAGTATGATTATTTATATATATATATATATATATATATATATATATATATATATATATAATTAGTCTATGTGATACAGACAATGTTAATGCAATCTCTAAAACATTTCATTGGCCATCACTCAGCATCTTACTATATAGGACTGGCTGGGCTGGAATTTTTTATATAGCCTAGCTTCAAACTCACAGAGATCCATCTGCCTCTGCCTCTCAAGTGCTGGGATTAAAGGCATTCACCACCACA
Source organism: Phodopus roborovskii (assembly GCF_943737965.1). NCBI lineage: Eukaryota > Metazoa > Chordata > Mammalia > Rodentia > Cricetidae > Phodopus > Phodopus roborovskii. The sequence goes on along the minus strand of NW_026126599.1, from coordinate 10,883,711 downwards.
GTTGATTCTTAAAATGACATTTTTGCAAAGAAGTCAATACTATAACATTGTAAAGCTCAAGTTTGCTTTTAAAGTGTGTCTGGTCCTTTACAAAAAGGAGGAAACACACCTAAAACAACCATGTTGCTCTGGCTACCAGTGGGGCAAATGAGCTAAGCTGGCAGAAAGTGCCATTGAGAATGGCCCAACTACTCCCTATTTCATGCCTGTGGGGATAAGACGAAACATTAGCCAGTTACCTGAAGGTCTCATGAAACTCACAAACAAAAGCAGCCTTTGAACACCTAGATTCCTCCTGGGAGAACAGAGCCGATGACTGGGGACACAGAGAGACAATGTCCAAACTCCTCTCCTCACCCTCTCTTGGGAACCCCATATCCCCAGGAAGGGAGTCCTTGTTGCCAGGCTGTCACTTGGCAACAGAGACCAGGCTCTTTGCCCTGCATAGTCTTTTCTGAAGTCATCCCATGTGAGTGAGTACATTAGCGCTGCAGGGGAAGAGCTCATGGGGGACCTGCCATCAAGAACAATGCCTGTGGCTGGATAGATGGCTCAGCGGGTAAGAGCACTGGCTGTTCTTGCAGAAGACCTGAGTTCAGTTCCCAGCATCCATATGTAATGGCTCACAAACATCAGTAACTCAGGTTCCAGGGGATCTAATGCCCTCTTTGGGGCTCTGCATGTATCTGTTGCATATACATACAAGTAGACAAATGCTCATATACCAGTTTTTAAAAAATCTTTAAAATTAAATAGAAGAGTATCACCTGGCCCAGGAGGCTTAATAATCCTATTTCATTCTTTAAAATCAAGAGCCAAGTGAATTCCAGGAACTGAGTGTGGGCTACAGGGGAGGTAGCTGGTTCACCAGCCTATCCCGCCTTAGCCCAGCCTTATCATCTTTGCAGGGCAGGGCAGAACCACTTCCTGCCAGGGTGGGAAAGGATGGATGGAATGGTCACTGAGTGGGGAGTTGCATCAATGTTTCCAGCCCACATCTCTGTTCTTCTTTTTACTTTTATTTAACTCTTCCTAGTTCCTCAATTTTTCTTCCGCTGACCCTCTTGTTTCCCCCAGACTTACTAGATTTCTATTTTTAAAGCACAGCGAAATTGCATCTGACTTCCCATCATCTCTATTCACTTTTCAGAAATAGTCATTAACATTTCTCATGTTTTGAAATTAGCTGACGAAGGCAAACATGTTCCCTCAATGTTCCTTAGAAGTGTATGAGTCTCCAAAAAATGTCCTCCTCAATGTGCTTGTAAGAGCCTAGTCTCAAATTTCTCTGTCACTGTGGACTTTCCCCAGGCATGTTACCTCTGCCTGTGAAGTGTGCTTAACCATCTTTATTTCAGGTGACATACATGTGAAGGATACCCAACATTTAATACTCTCATGGGAGCTTCCTAGGTGGATGCTGGGCTAGCATGGAAGAGGGTTAGCAAACATCTGGAAGTCTCTGTTGGTTGTTAAAGATAAAGAAAACTAGTCCCGAGCCCCTCTTCACTCAGTGCTGACATTTTACCTCCACTTAGTGCTGACATTTTACCTCAATTCTTTTTTTAAATTATGATTTTAGAGACAGGATTTCTCTGTAGCTGTGGAGTCTGTCTTGAAACTGGCTTAGTAGACCAGGCTGGCCTTGAAATCTGCCTCCCAAGTGTTGGAATTAGAGGCATGTACCACCACCACCTGGCCATGCAATTTACTTCAATTCTAGTAAACATTCACAAGAAATTGTCTCCTTCTCTGATCATCTTTCCACACAAATACATAGGAAAGGGACATGAGAGACATTCAGTTACTTCTTGCTCATTAGTTATACAAATTTAAATAATACCCTCACTTTATTTGTAGTGTTTTTAGGCTGATGCATATAATCCTATAAACTAGACATATAATGGGGTGCTGTGTGAAACTTTCATGCACAATTAAATTGTAACATGTTTAAGTCAGGTTAAACATAGCTGGAACATTAATCTTTTTTTTTTTTTGGTGGCAAGAATGTTGAATATCCTTTCGTAAATTCTTTTGCGTTATAGAACATATAATTGTTATTTATAGCTATCCTGCTGTGTTGCTGTGTAATAGCCCACCAGGGCATCTTACTAATGCTTTACAAGAATGAATTATAGAGGAAACAAAAACCACAGTGTTACTCAGTTGAAACAAAGTTCATTTGCATAAAGCATTTTACCCCATACTTTTAAGTAAGAAATTTCTAGCTGCATTGTACTTCCGAAGTTCTAAATTATTTGTCATACTCTAGGAAATGTTGAAATTTGAGTGCTCTGAATCTCTCTTTGTATTAACTTGGGTATATTAAGTGGCTGGTCATGGAAAACCAATGAATAATGTTGGGATACCAAGTAAACTAGTGCTTGAGCTGTGGCCGTATATAGACATGCCCTTGAATAAGGTCTCAAATGTAAGTACTAATAATTATTCTGCACATATATAATTATTGTATATAAAAGAATTCTAAAATGTTAGGCATATTTATAATCAAAGATCATGGGTAGACACTATCATGCAAATACGTAACTGAAGATAAGTGTAACAGAACATCCCGAATCATGATACATGTTACTAATGAAAGTTCTATCTACAAAGTAATCTAAGTTAATCAAAGCAAAGAAAAAATGTTTACACAAAGACACCTGTAAATTTTTAGTAATGACAGAGGGCTTCTTTTGGGTATAAGCCCAGCTTTTCCCCCCAATACAGTGTAATGAAGCTGTTCTGATATTTTTAGTATGTCACTCTCATTGGTGACTCTGAATACGTCTTACTCAGCCACCAAGCACTAAGCCTCAGGCAGATTCTCCATCAGTACCCTTTGATCAAAGAACAGAAGCTGCTCACAGATGTATCCAATTTAAGCAGATAATTTCAAGCAACACCACAGTAGAAAAAGAAGGAGCCATTGTGGAGAAGAGCCAAACCATCCATGTTTGATCTACCTCATATATTATTAAATTAAATTAAAAAATAATGAAGTGACTTTAACAGAATAATTCAAGTAGTCAACAAACATTTAAGGTGAGACTTCTTGAAATGTTCTTTTCTTAATGGTGTAAGACATCTTTCCTTGGTGAGCATCCTCCACAGAAGGGGAGAAAGACCCCACACAACGCAGAGACTAAAAAGGGAGGTGGTGCATACAGTGTTCACCTGAGACCACCCACCCACCCCCGCCCTAGCCATATGTCATTAGGGTCATTCAACCCCAAACTTATAATACGGTGTACCATCCCTCATAACTGAATTTTTCTAACATGTTACTGTTAAAATGTATTAAGACTAGAGTTGACATTTTAGATTTGCTGTTACTAAAACAAAAATTTAAACATCTATAAAAGGTTATGCCACTTCATAAAAAATAGAACTCTAAACTTTTATACTAAATGACAAGTTTTTACTGTTTCGTTTATTTGCTTGTTAGTACAAACATCAATTCTCAAAACAGGTGGACTGACTAAGTGGGGATTGGTGCCTAACTCAAACTAGCAAATAATACAAAATCTCAGTAGGTCTCCTGTGTTCTCAAGGAAACTTCCATAAGTCCTGAATATTTTGTAACTTCTATGTCTATTCTTAGAAAATGACTCTCAAATGAAAAATCAGACTTCTGTGGAAATAGCTGGTCTGCATGAATCCCATAAGTTCCCAGTAACTTTCCACTATCATCACTGTGGCTCCTAAACAAGGGATTAAGACACAGTTGAAGAATCAGGATTGTGGGGACAGCCTAGAAAACCCAAAAAGTCATCGTAGAATTATCCCTTGCTTGTTTTTTCTCAAGCCAGTTTGGAAGTTTGCTTGCTTTGGTTTAACAGCTATCATTCCCAACCTTCTTCAGGCAGGGTTAAAAACAATAAGGAGAATAAATGCATAGTGGAAACCCACGGGTAGTTTCAATGGAATCTCCCTGTTGTACTTGTCCATTCTGTTCCTGTTTCTCCGGTTAGCTCCCATGAACTAGCACAGGTATCATGTCTCTAGACTAAACAAACAGGGAACAAAAACAAACAGGGCTCAGTCACAGACAGGATGCAAGGAAATTGTCGTGTAGCTCACGGAGTGTAGGATGCATTCACTGTATGTGGCAGCTACTGAGTATCTGCTAGGTGGTTGCAGTCAGCTGATCCAGAGCCTAAAGACACAAACCTGGTCTCGTGGACTGCTGTAACGATGATGGTGTGTGAACAAATCTCGGAGGGGAGAAATGAGCTGGAATGAGGCAGTCCAGAGGTTTCACAGAGAAGGTCACAAAAGAGCTGAGCCTTGGGGTCTAATGAAAACCAACTTCTTACAAGACAGACAATGGGTGGAAGCAAAATTTAGACAGATGAAAAAGCATGGGCCACACCCAAGATAGGAAACGGTAGCCATGTAGACCTTGGATTCCAGCCAATGAAGAGAAAAGGAAAAATGGGAAGACCAGTAAGTGACATAGTGGGAAAGCTTTTAGCCGTGTAATTCAACTGGGAAAAGGCGCATGCAAGCTCTAACCAAGCCACATAACAGCTCCCAGGTCCCAAGGAAACCTTGGTTCTGTCCTATGTTCCTGTATACTTGAGCAAAATGTGACCCTGTGAGCCAGGGGCAAATGTGTCTTCAATGAGAAGCAATAGCTGTTGTCCACCTATTTGAATGCAATGAAAGCCTCTACCTAAATTCAATGCATGTCCAGTGAGTGACCCCCAACTGTGGCCATTAGAGAAGTTAATCTTTGAAAATTACTCAACAAGTTAACTGTCCATACCTTTCCTTGGAATGATTGTGGTGACAGGGGTGCCAGAGCCACTTTATTGTAGGCTGAGGGATTCCGTACACAGTGCAAGTGAGGGCTTGTCTGCTGCCCAGTGGGTAGAGAGCCGGGCTCGCAAAGGATGACACGGACTTTTCATAGATCTGAGGTTTCGCTGGAGAAGAGGAGAAGCAGAGAGAAGTCAGGGGAAAGAGGCAAGGATTTCCTCCAAGGTCTCACATGAGAGATCAGTCACATTGGTTTTGACGTCAGGGAAACACCACCACAAATAAATGCTTATATTATGTAGGAAAATGCCTATTTGATTCCACAGTATAAATACCACCTGGCTGCCTGCAGGAGGTAAAAAAACAAGAAGTAATAGCTGGGTATGGTGGCACACACTTTTAATCCCAGCACTTAGGAGGCAGGGATAGGAGGAGCTCTGTGTATGAGGCCAGCCTGGTCTACAGAGTGAGTTCCAGGACAGCCAGGGCTCCACAGAGAAACCCTGTCTCAAAAAACCAACCGACTAATCAACCAACCAACCAACCAAATAAACAAACAGAAAAAGATGAAGTAGTTATGATGCAGGCAGAAGTGTGGTATTTTTTTTCTTTTGTTTCTCTCTGGTACTTGGGCTGGAACCCAGGGCTTTGAACTCACTAGGTAAGAACTCTACTATTGAGCTTCATCCCAGCCATTAGAGATGGAATATAAAAATGTATGTGGGGCTGGAGAGATAGCTCAGCAGTTAAGAGCACTGGCTGCTCTTGCAGAGGACCCAGGTTCGATTCCCAGCACTCACATGGCAGCTCACAGCCATCTATAACTACAGTTCCAGAGGATTTGACATCCTTTTTCTGACCTCAGACATCAGGTATGCATGTGGTACACATACTTGTATATGCCAATTCAGGAAAAACACTCATATAATAAAAGAGAATAAACTCAAAACCAAATATTTTTAATGTTTGTTTTCTTTGACAGTTTTTACTGGCTTTTGAACTCACAAACTGTCAATAATAGCTGTAGAACCCAAAGATCGAACAAAATTAGACTTACCATTTACAATCAGAGTGGCCGTGAGGTTTTTAGATAGGTTTGACTGCTTTATGCCCAGCACGATCGTATAGTCCCCTGCGTCCTCTGTAGTCACATCTTTGATAACTAATGAATAGCCATGCACCGAATAGCGAGCAGACTTCTCCGTTGCGGGTGAGCCATCTTTTAACCTGTGGTTAACAGCATGGTGGGTAAGTCACTTCATTCGCTTCATGATGCCACTTTGATGGCATTTGCCATTTCAGTTTGTAACTTCAAGGGGATTAATTTTGAATCTTTGGAAAACAGCGCTTTTTGTTTGTTTGTTTGTTTTGTTTTTGTTAGACACTTAACTGTTCAGTAAAGTCAGGTGAGGATTTAAATTGGGTAGCATTTCATCTTTACCCACAAGGAGGGAGGAACAGAAGATGAAGAAGACAGTGGTGGTTTTATATACCCACAAGGTACCTAAGTACCAAGTCAGAGGTTCTGGTCTGAGTCTGTCAAGCTGTCTGTCAAGTGTTTTCTTTAAGGCTCCATGAGAAGTTCCAGAACAACTCTTACACATCAGATCAACTAGACCTGATAAAAATTAAAAATAGACACTCCTATTGTGGGCTCATGTGGAGTTCTTATTAACTGCATTAATGGTCACACCAATTGTCCCTTTCATAGAGAAACTGCAATGAAATCAAAATAATCCCCCTCGAGGAAGAACAATGAAAGGCACCAGGCAACAGGAATTTTAAAATGTTTTTAATGTAGAATCAATGCCTTGATGTCATCTGTTTGTACTGGGAGTCAGGTGACCTAGTTCTCCCCTATCTGCATGCTGCCACCTGTGCAACAGATAGACCAGCTTGAGCTACAGTGTCCCTCAAAACTTCTGGAAGTTCTCAAGACCCCTTTGAACTCAGCTAGTCTATGACTTACTTATTTTTTTCAAGATTTACTTTTATTTGATGTGTTAAGTGTTTGCTTGCATACATGGATGTGCACCGTGTGTGTGCAGCACCCACAGGGGTCAGAAGAGGGCAATGGACCCCTTGATTCTGAGTTACAGATGATTGTGAGCTGCCGTGTGAGTGCTGGGAATGGATCCAGGTCCTCTACAAGAGCAGCCAGTGCTCTTAACCACCAAGCCATCTCTCCAGCCCGTGATTTTAAATGCACAGTTCTTTCAAAAGGCCCTTTCATTTGTAGTCTATGTACTGTGTTGTAGAAAGGTAAAATGGCTCTTAGTCAGGCCAGTAGACCTGGGGACAAACTCACCAGGTCTCAGCTCCAATGCAGTTAATATGGCCATGCTGTATTTTGTGGTTACAAATAGCATTTTAGTATTGTTTCAGTTGCATCCTATCTTTTTTCTTTGTTAAGTTTTCATTATTATTATTATTATTATTATTATTATTATTATTATTATTATTATTTCATTTTGCATTCCAACCATAGTTCTCCCTCCCACCCCTCCTAACCCTTTTCACCTCCCCCACCAGCCCACCACCTATCCACTTCTCTCTTAGGGTAAGGGCTCCCACAGTGTGGGGACCGACAAAGCCTGGCTCATTAAGCTGAGGCATGACCAAACTCCTGCCCCCTGCATTAAGGCTGAACATGGTATCCCACCATAGAGAATGGGCTCCAACAAGCTAGAAAAAATATGGAACACTTTGCAAATTATCATGTCATCCCTGCACAGGGACATGCTAACCTCTGTATCATTTCAGTTTTAGTGTATGTGCTGCCAAATCAAGTACCAGTTGCATTCTACGAACAAGGCATCATTTCATAAGTAGATATTTTGGTTTTTTTGTTCCTTGTTATTAAGTGACTGAATAAATCATCATGAATAGACAAGGTTTTTTAGACATGAAAGCGTGAATATGGTTCCTGGTCATTAAATTACTACAAATTATTCTATTAAATTTAATAATTTTTCTTTTCTTAAACCATACTTTTTATGTCTAGCAAGAAAATTAAAATTTTCTATTAACTTTTTAGATATTACAAAATAAAAATGTCCATTTACTTCCCACTACAATGCTGCAAAGGTGTAGTATACAGTTTTGACTTGTTATTTAATTTTCTATTAAATATTTGAGTTAGCTTCAAACAAACACCGATGGGCCAAGGGCCAGACAAGCTCTGGTGAGGATTTTCCAAGTGGCAGGGCTTCTGTATTGTATGGATTATTTTTACAATCAACTGTGAGTGGACCTTTTGTTTAAAATGTAGTGGTTTAAGCCAAAGATAATGACATTAAAAAGTAATTTAGCAAAATGACTGCAGATTCTAAACAGATTGCATTGTTTTACATAGGTGCTGTACTAGTTTGATTTTTTAAAGAAAAAAAATTGTGTAAGGCATTTCTGAATACTACAATCCAAAAAAAACAAAAAACAAAACAAAACAAAAAAAAAAAAAAAACAAAAAACAAAAAACACCTTTCATTAATTCAAGTAGGTTCACTTATCTACACCTACCAATGAGTAAGTCCTGCCACTATTTGTTGAAGTTTTAAAACAAGGCTGGGGCTTTCAACCCAGCTGCACATAAAGGAATTATTTTTGGCATCCTCATTACAAGGGCCCACTTCTTCAGGGTTAATAGAGCATGTTACACATTCAAGATGCCTCTGTGTTATTGCCCAACACATCTCATTTCGAAGAATGTTGGCATCACAGGAAGGTTTGGAGATGTGGGGATTTAGTATGTGTGAGGGACTGCCGAACTGAATGGAGCACTCAAACCCCTCACCTCTTGCTTCACCTCTGCCCAGCGCTTCCAGGTCCATCCTGCCCTCCCCAGTGTCACTACCCAGAAATCAACACAGTGTCCAGCTCTCCAGAGCTGCTCCAAGCAACTTCTCTTGGTGTCTCTTTCAGGACTGTGAGTCACTGAAGTTCTTACTTATAAACAGTATCTCAACTGACATGGAAATGATTGCGGGCCTACCATACGACTTCTGGCGAGGGGAAGGCCTTCACTTTCATGGACAGCCGATAGGACCGCTTTCCTGCTATGGTCTCCTGCACCTGCTGCTTCCGATGCTTCACACTGATGAATCCCTTTCCTTTGGAAGAAGAAACAAGGCATCAGGAAGGGATGCGCTTATGTAAACATAAGCTCACTCCTTCCTTTAGTGGAGATGTGGTCAATGAACGAATCCTGGCAGAGCCTGTTATAGGGCCTAAGTGTCAATCAATGACGCTTTCAGGCAAACTGACAGCAAGTCCCAGAGACGTGAAGCAGTGTACTGGCAACTGGAACATCACTATTGGTCACAATAACAAGGGACAGTATCTCTAAAATCTACCCAGTTGATACAGCAAAGATGGAGAAAGTTGCTCTGGGCTGGAAAGTCAAGCTGAGAAAGCTGTAAGGGTAGAAAAGTGCCTCTGATAGCACAGAGCTCTTCTCAGAACACCATTCTCCTTTGCAACAATGGACACAAAGCCTTTTAGTTATCTATCCTTACAGAATTCACATCTAATAGTTAAGCAACCATTTGGGCATTCCATGATCATTAAACCAGAAGTAGAAGAGCATGAATTCCATGTGATTTATTATATTTTTCTACATCTACTTCATGGCAGTATCAGGGAGATGGCCCCCAGATAAAGTAAAACTGATGAACAGGTTCTGATTTGTTTATATGGCATAGTAAATGAGGAAGTCATGACTGTCCTACAGTCTATGTTATTAATCGGAGCAAATCAAAACTGCCCAAATCAAAAGTAGAGTTTTTAAAAGTTGGTATTATATAGTCTATATTATATTGATCAAATTCACCTCCCCTTCTTGTGTTAAGTAAGTCCTTGAAGATCTAACCCATCTCCTCTCCACTGCCCAACTTCAAATCTTCTCTTTTATTTAATTACCCATCAATTCCAGCTTATGCTGGCATGTACTTCTGGGTGTGGGAACATCCTCTGGGGGCACAATTGACCTACAATGGGCCACATCCTTAAGAAGAACTGACTCTCCCTCCCCTGGAAGCCACCTGCTGTCCAAAGCTCCTCAGTTAGGGGTGTGGGCTTGTGAATCCCTTCCCTATCTATGTGGGAATGTTAATTGGCTTGGTCTTGTATAGACCCTGTGCTGGCAACCACAGCTGCTGCGGGTTCATGAGTGCTGAGGTCTTGTCACATCCGGAAGACATTATTTTGCTCTGGTTCCCCACAACCTCAGACTCTTATAATCTTTCTACTCCCTCTTCCCAAAAGTATTACATTTAAAGACTTCATGGCTTAATTTGCCTTTAGGGACTCAAGAGAAAGCAGCCTTCGTTCATGGTTGCATAACTCTTAGTCAAAAAAAAAAAAAAAAAACATTGACTTATTTTGTTTTTAAATAACTTACTTATTTTTATTTTATGTCCACTTGAATTTTACCTGCATGAATGCCTTTATGAGGGCACGGATCCCTTGGAACAAGAGTTAGAGACAATGTGAGCTGCCATGTGGGTTCTGGGAGTCGAACCGGGGTCCTCTGGAAGAGCAGTTAGTGCTCCTAACTGCTGAATTGCCTCTCCAGGCCCCCTTTTGCCAACTTTTAATGTCTAGAGTGCTCAGCATGTGCAGTGTAGTTCTGCATGTCGAACTTCTGCTGCTTACCGTACACATGCACGGAGGTGTTGAAAGACCTGAATGATGACCCACTTTTCACACGACAAGTGTAGAGTCCCTTATCGTGTCTCTGCACGTCATTGATCTTCAGAACGCTGTGGAACACATTGTTGTGGGGGTTGCTTTGGTCAATCCGTTGCCTTATAGAAGCTCTCTTAGTTGCCTAGAAAGAAAAGGCACAGTGGGTGTAGAAGTCTCCATAGTTTCCTGCTTAAAGTTCCAGTGTGTTAGCGTGCCTCCAATCAGGATTTAGGTCAGGAGGCATGTCAGATCGCCACAGGCCGAACATTAGGAAACTGCCTTTGTTCAGATGTGCATCAAATACGAAGTGTGCTAGCCTTTATTTAGCACTCCATCTCTTAAAATGGGCTTTCACACACATATTGTGTCAGTTGCTTTTTGAAAGCACCTAGTGAGGTCGGAGGGGCTTTGCTTTGTTACTAAGGAGGAGATGGAAGCAACAGAGATATTGGCCACAGAATACCAGGAACTTGGGTCTCTTGGGTATGCATTTAGTGATTTCTCCCCAACACAGGCTCTCCTCTACACAGTAGCCTGTCCCCTCTGCTCAATGGTGGCGTTCCTGTGAATAAGCACAAGTTTTCCTTCCTACTGATGGGAATGAAAATTCCAATCCTGGCTTCAGCTACCCCCATTTCATTAGTTCACCTGTTGAACCATGCTCACCAGCTTCTGCTAAATGCTGGTGAAGGGGGGGGGATGGGATGTGCACACCCCGAGGTCATTTAAGCCATCATCTGCAGGATCTGTGCCTTATCTCAGGGAAAGACCTCCTTCAGCTGCCTGTTAGCTACCATGGCCTGCTCACTGCAGAGAAGATGTGGTCTCCTCCAACCCTTGCATCATTTCCCCCTCTTAAATCCTTCCCAGGGGAGGGTCATGGGAAAAAGACTTGGCAGCTGTCCAGACAGAGCTGAGGGGCTTGGACCTAGTTCCCTCTACCATGCTTAGTCAACTTTCACCCACCTACCTGCCTTTTAATTCCCGGTTGGCACAGACATATGTTTAGGCCATTTGCATGGTTCTCAGCAATAACAAAAGATGCAACTGTCAATCATTGCTGTAAAAAGTCAGACGAAGTCCCCAGTGTAATAGACCAGGAGCCTCTTGGCCACCGGGTCTAGAGGCATGACTTCCCCTCTGAAGAGCTGGCTTCCCAAGTGTGTTTTTGGCAGTTTGTCCCTTGGGAAACGACTCATCCAGGCCTCCAGTGGTGCCCTGTCCAGCTCTGCAGCCACTAGCTGCATATGACTATTTAAAATAGTTGATCAGGATGAAGAATTCCTCACTGCAGCTAAGTGTTCATCTACCACAGTGGCTAGTGGATACTTTAGTGTACAAGACAGACAGAGATTTTCTATCACAGGAAATCCTACTGGACAACACTGTTTTAGAAGGTCATTGGCACTCAGTAGATATAGTACTAATACCATCTTTAAATTTTTGTTATTAATTGATTTATTTTCTGTGCATGGTATGGGTGTTTTGTCTGCATGCATGTCTATACACCATGGGTATGCTGAAGCCTGAGAAAGCCAGAAGAGGGCTTTGGCTTCCCTGGGACTGGAGTTACTGATGGTTGTGAGCCACCATGTGGGTGCTGGGAATTGAACCTGGGCCCTCTGGAAGAGCACCCAGTGCTCTTAACCTCTTTGCCATCTCTCCAGCCTCCAGTATCAACATTCCTAATAGCAATAGGAACTAGATAAAAGTCTCTTCCCCTTGAACATTTACTGAGAATTTTTATTTCTATCAGAAGATATTTGCTTCATGTTATAGCACTCTTATTTAAACAGAACAACAGTATTTTCTAGAAAATTGTCAATATCTGATCAGTTCCTATAGGGAACAGATTACATCTTTTGTTGCTAAGTTTTTCTATTTCCACAGGCGAGGGGTGAGGTGGGGAAGCTGGTGAAAACAAGTTGGAGGTGAAGCATTAATCTTTTGTTCATTATTTAATCATAAATTATTTTTGATTGGCAGTCTGAACGACATAACAAAAGCCCGTCCTTGGGATATGCAACATAAATCACACTGGCACATGAGAAATGGGAGCGGGCCTCCTGCCAGCATTTCTTCCCAGCTTATCATCGTTCTCCCATCTGTATATTTCAATAAATAACTGTGGCTTGCAAGGATGTTTCACCTGAATAAGGAAACAGACTGTCTTCAGTCTTCTCATTTTTGTTTTTTAAGGACAGAATTGCCCCCTTGAGTGAACCAGTGCAGTATTGGATGGCTGGCTTGATGTATCTTTACCAAACACACCGTAATCAGGTGCCTGACTGTCTGCCAGAACCTTCCATGAAAGCACTGACAAGGACAATCTCCTGAAAAGTTGTTATGACAAAAGATAGTCCCTGCCTGGCATTTAGTGATAAATTCCCCTCTCGTCTTGAAATCCTAATGCACCGTTTCCAAGGATAAAATGGTCCCTCTTGCCTTCCAGACTCACCCGTGGAAACAGCAGCCCTTAGCCTTCAAAACAAGCTCCAGACATCAAAGCCAGGTTCCCCACTATCACATCCAGGGGCCGCCAGGCGAGGGAGGCAACCGTTCAAACCTGCCGCTTTCCTGTCCACCCACACCACCCTGGGAGCAGGACTTTCTCATTTTTCCCACTTCAAAAACCCAGTGGGGTTTCACCTGCTCAAAGCAGATACAAATAGTGCCCTCGGGAAGAGCTAGAAAAGCGGCCACTCACTTTACCAGGGTAATTCCAGCTCATCTGCACTCTGGTGTTCAGGACGGTGGTGGTGGTGCAGTTGAGGACAAGAGTTTGACCATAGAGCAATCTCACAGGGCTTGGAGGACTTATGCGGACATCTAGGATGGTATTGGCTGCAAGCATAAGAGTAAAAATACATACATACATGCAATGTTAAAGATCAAGATTTCACAGGCCAGGTAGAGCTCAAAGGACTGTGCTTGGTGTCCATCCACACCCTTGGGGACAGCCACTTACTTTGCCGATGGGTCAAATAGTTTGTCTGGTATAGGTGCCCATTGACTGTGGCTTCACAGTTCAGGAGTCCTATTTCTCTGTATGTTGCATTTGCTATTATAAAGCCTTTCCGGCTGTCCCACGTTATTCTTTCTCCATCAGGGGTCAGGGTATCAGATGGAAACTGCAAAGAAAGAAGCATGCTAAACAAGAGTCCTGGCAGTAACGTGTCAGAACAACACAAGAAAACACGCTTTTCATTTACAGTGAGAACTAGTGCACTGAACCATTCAAGGAGGGTGCAGGGACACTGACTGGGGGTGGGAGGAGTCATGAGATTAACACCAGGGCCCAGTGTGGCCAGCAGTCATCTGTACTCTAACCTAGGTATTTTCTTGAGCAGCTGAGTAAGCCTACTCTACTGATTCCAGCCCTGACACGAATTAGCAACAGGACACAGGTGGGACAGGAAACCAAACCTGTCCCTGAGGGATGCTTCAGAAATCACAGCCAAAATTTTTCTGGCTTCCCATCTCCAGCCACAAAGCTTACCTGATACCCACGTGTGTGGACTGGTGAGGTGCTGCCTTAGGTGGGGTTGGGGGCTGGTTGGTCCTTACCTCCTAAACTTCTCTGTGGGAAAGCGTTTAAACAGCCTTTTGTACCAGCAGCCTTCTGGCTCCTTGGCTGAGGCTGACATTTTCGTTCTGTCTTCACGGGGCTTGATTGAAAACATGGAGGAGTCTCCTGAATGAATTTTTCCCCCTCTTTTTTTTCTGAGATGTTAAGTTTTGGTACCACCCAGGACTTAGGCCTTTGCCACTAGGACATGACAAACTCAGACCTAAGGGTGGCTCCTTATGTGTGGATCCCAAACAGGTGATCCAGTGGCCCTGCTGATGGCCCCAGCTCCGGCAATGGTACCTTTGCCAGACACTAGCTTATTCATGTGAGCAATGAAATTAACACTTACTTTTGGATGTATGACAATATAGCAAAACTGTCATGAGTTTAGTTCTTTCGTTATTTAGATTTCTGCTTAGGACATTATCATTTGACTCTGCTTAAATATACAAGGGGGCAGGGTAACTCCCACCAGTGTTTCTTGGTAGGAGAAGAAAATTACTCCAGAGACTTAAAATGTCATAACACCCATTTGAATAAAAAAACAAAACGTGATGGGAGTAAAGAGGTTTACCTTTTTTAGAGTGACTGTGATGTTGGGTGATGTCACCCGGCAGGGGATGATGAGTTCTCTTCCTTCCGTCATGTACACAACTTTAGGTATGTCACTGTGCATCTCTATGAAAGGACTCGCTGCATCTGCATGGAGACAAACACAGAGAAGTAATTGAAGATGTAAGCATGTAAGATATTGTAGACTGGGACTGTCCCTGGGACTATGCTGCAGCCATGACAGTCCCTTGGCCTTCAGTGGGATTACTCTGATACCCTAATGTGCAATGGAGTTACAGAGACTACCAAGTGCCAAAGCTTTAGTTGGGCCATGAGAGAGAAAGGGGGAGATTCTGCTTAAAGTTCAGCTATGTTAAGTGCCCCAGGAAGTTCCCTCCAGGGCCTTTGTGACCACTGGAAAAACACAGGTGCTAATAAAAGGGAGAGTCAGGGGAAGACAGAAGTAAGCAAACGAGAGGGGATTATCATTTGAATGGCAGAGGCTCCACTTAAAGACTTTCCAGACCTTGCCTGGTAGACAAGAATGAATGAGAAAGGCATCTGGGAAATGCATGCATTTCATAGTGATTAGGTCCATTTCTTCCAGGTTTATCTGCTAAGAACAAAGCTTGTTAAGAGGTCTGGAGGGCCTTTGCATAATCACCAAAACACCTCTTTTCAACTACCTGTTTGTCTTTCCTGTAATTCCCCCAAGGAATCACAATGAACATCAGACATTTCTAGAAACACTGTCCACCCTGCTCTTGTCTTCAAATGATTTCTTCAAGGAGTGTTTGGTACCAGCCTTTAGGGGGCCTGGAGTCCCACATGAAAGAACCAAAGAGGCCTCAGACCTCAAAACTGAATGCTGAGCTCTTGAGAAGCAAGAGCTGTCAGCAGGCAACTGTTGTCCGACATCCACAGTGGCTGTTGTGAGTGAAGCTGGTGAGATCCTGAGCCCTTTGCACTTCTGAATGGGGCCTATATGGAAAGAGAGTTGAGTGAATGTAATTTTTAAGCTAAGGGCCCTTAGCCTATAACAAGCTTCTTCTTCCTTTTTTAAATGTGCACTGGTGTGAAGGTGTCAGATCCTCTGGGACTGGAGTCACAGACTGTTGTGAGCTGCCATGTGGATGGTGGGAATTGAACCCAGGTCCTCTGGAAGAGCAGCCAATGTTCTCAACTATTGAGCCACTTCTTCAGCCCCTAAATAATACTAATCTTAAAACAGCCCTGTAAGAACAAAGGCAGAGGCTGATGTGACATCTGCAAGTCAAAGAATACTGGGAAACCAGGGCAAGGAAGAGGTAGGTGAGGATCTAACAGGTACTGCAGCCTGCTGGCCCCGGGAGCATCTTCATTTCAGACTCCCAGTGGCAGAGAAAACAGAAAAAAAAAAAAAAAAAAAAAAAAAAAAACTGGACCCAGGTTTTGTGGTCCACACCTATAATCCCAAGCAAGTCAGTCAAGGATGCAGAACAAATGGCCAGCCTCAACTACTGTTGTGTGCATGTGTGAGTGTGTAGGTGGGTGGAGGGGGAGTTAGTTATCCTTGGGTGTTAGTTTTAAGAGTTATTTTCTCCTCTCCTCCTCCTTGTTTTCCTTCTCTCCCTCCCCCATCTCTCCTTCCCTTTCTTTCTTTCTTCCTTTCTTTCTTTCTTTCTTTCTTCCTTCCTTCCTTTCTTTCTTTCTTTCTTTCTGTTTGTTTTTTAGATAATGTAGCTTTGACTGGCCTGAAACTCACTTTGTAGACCAGGCTGGTCTTAAACTCACATAGACCCTCCTGCCTCTGCCTCTGATGCTCAGCTCGGTTATTTTCTCTGTTGGTTTTTTTTTTTTTTAGAATGATCACACATCATTAAATAATAACTGTTAACGTTAACACTCAAATTAGAAATCACTATCCATTTGGACTTGAGGAAAACAACACATTTGTATGTCACTGATTGGCTTTCATTTTGACTGTCAGGGTTAATAGAGCTGTTTGCTGATTAGGAATTCTCAGTGGGTGTAGAACACCATGGACAAAGAGAGAAAATGATTGACTGGAGACACGGGGGTGCTTGTCAGAGCCAACTCCTCCATGAGATGCGGTTGCAGAGGCAGACACCCAGCAGGGCCAGGGAACTGCATCATGCTCTTTTCCCCTGCAGGTCTCTCTCTATGTATGTATGTATGCATGTATACATGTATGTATATTGTATGTCCCAAACACCAGGAAACAGCCTAATTCATTTAACTGAACTGTAAATCCTCCATATCATTTTACTGTCTTCAGACAACCCTTCCCAACAAAGAACACTGACATCAAAAGTTTCTAGAGGAGATAGTAAATATGGCTGTCATTGGCTCTTAACTAATGAAGCAGCAATTTCAAATGGGATTGTCTTTACCTCTGAGTTTCTTTGTCTCTTTGCTCATGTGGATTCCCCCAAACACTTACATTTCACCCAGCTCCCATCTCCCAAAGACCTGCTTCTATGTCAGTAGCAGGCCCACAGCAACTCAAAGGTGCGAGAGTTCTGTGTCCAAACACAACTAAAAACATATTGTCAATAGTGGCATTAAAAATCATGTCTGTAAATAACTCTATGCCTGTATACACACGTATCCCTCCCCCCCCACACACACATAGGCACATACACCCATCACTCTATTCTTTGAACTTATTAAGAGTACATTTCCTTTGTAACGTGGTTCAAGGAAGGGCTGAGAATGAACTTGCCTGACGTAATACAAACATATTTTGTTTTGTAGGACATAGATATGGGAGAGGTCACGGTTCCATTAATATCACCAGTAAAACCACTTACTGCTCCCATAGGATGCATTTGTCTTTGTCACAACATTAAAAATGACTTTATACCCAGCCAGTGGGTTCCTGCAATCAAAGTGGCTGTGTATTGAAAGAGTGAGGCAGAGGCCAGTGCTCAGGCCACTCATAAAGTCACCGGGGACTCAAGACAATGCGCACGTAGGTGAAATCATTGCACCTTTACCCCCTGAATGTTCAGGGCTCAAAGCAGCAGCAGGAACCTGGCAGGACACATTCGGTCTTCCTACCCAGGGGGAGAATCTAGGTGGTCACTCTTCAGTACAAGTGAACAGAGAGAGATCCAACAGGGACCCTTGCTAAGAGTGGAGCTGAGTCTGTTTTTAATGGCTGTTTTTGCTTTCCAGACCCGTAATCACGATGGCACATGAAGGCACAGTGCAGAGAATGTCATTCTTACTCCAGCTCTGACTGATCCCACTGCAAGTGGAAGACCCTCCTTCCCACTACATTTTAACAGGCCTGTTTTCCCTTACTGGAAAGCGGGTTCAAAAGTGAGCACCCTGTTTCCTATTGCACACCTATTTTAAAGGTGCATGTAGACTTTTTCCTGATTATTTTTGCTTTGTTTTTATTTTCTGCCAAGTCCTAGTCATGGGGACTCTTGGGAAGTAAAAAGGAGGGTGTGGTTTTCATTTATTGAAGAAGTGGAGAGGACAAACACTAACCCATCCTATGAAGACATCTGTATTACAAAGGCTTTCACTATGGATTATATCTAACACTCAGGATGGTTTGTTGATTGGTGAAAAAAAAATTCTTTGAAATATAAGCAAAAAAAAAAAAAAAAAAAAAGGAAGAAAGAAAGAAAAAAGAAAGAAAAGGAAGCATTATTCACAGATTTACATTGTCTGATAAGTGTTTCTTAGTTCAAACAGCTTTTTAGCTATCACATGGTAACTGTTGAGTGCCTGTGACATCAGACAAAATAATCTTTAAAAAGATTTACGTGTGTGTGTGTGTGTGTGTGTGTGTGTGTGTGTGTGTGTGTGTCCGTATGCAATGGAGGAGGTCAGAAGAGGGCATTGGATCACCTGGAATAGGAGTTATAGGTAGTCGTAGGCAGTTTATCATGTGAGTGCTAAGAATTAAACCCAGGTCCTCTGTAAGAGCAGCCAGTACTCCTAACCACTGAGCTATCTCTCCAGCCCCATATTACTTTCAATTAATGTGGAATAACTAGACAGAGGAACAAAATACTTGAGCAACAGTAGTAAGCAACCATACTTACACATGAATAGAACACCCTACTCGTCCAAGCAGGCTAACCTTTTTCTTAACTGTTATGGAGAATTTCAATCACAGAGCATATCCTAGACCATAAAACAAACCTCAATAAAGTCAAAAGAATAGAATTAGTGCAGAGTGTTATTTAGTAATTGTAACAAAAATTGGGGAGACTAAAAAAAACAAACAAAAAAAAAACTAGAGATGACCTATTCTTACACAACAAGTTGGTCGAAGAGGAACTTGAAGAGAGACCAGAAAATGCTATGGATGAGATATGAGACATGAGAACAGGCCTCATGGAAGTATAGGCAGTATGAAGCAATATGGTCATGTAACATTACCTAGATGACAGATAAAATGGAAAGATTTCTAGAGAAACACAAACTACTGGAAATACCAAGAGGTAGATGGTCCAAACAAACCTACAAGAAGAGATTAAATCAGTTATTAGAAAACAAAACAAACCTACTTGCTCACAAGGAAATGCCAAGGCTCAGATGGAAAATGAATTCTACCAAATGTAAAGATTACCACTTCTTCATAAGCTTTTCCCCAAAAAAATAGAACAAAGAAAACTTTCTAACTCATCCTATGAGGTCAGTGTTACAATGACGCCCAGACTGGAGACTTTACAACAAAGCTATCAAATGAGTGTGGATGTACGATCAAAACAAATCCCAACAAAATAATTACATGTTAAAGCCAGAATAAAGTAAGAATAAACGGAGAAAGAAAAAGACTGACAAATGACAAAATACATTTTACCAAAACTGAGAACTTTTAGTCTTCAAAGAAGACTATCCAGAGAGTGAAAATATAAAACCCTCCCAAAGAATGGGTGAAAATATTTGTATCTGCTAAGACACTTGTACATAGAATGTAAAAGGTATATTTAGTCCTGAATACATTTTAAGCAGTATATAACACATATATCTATAATACATACAAATCTAGATAAAAAATACATGAGACATTTATGATATTATATGAAATAATAATAAATGTAAGACCTTTTATACCTCAATAATAAAGACAAACAACTCCATTTAAGACTGCAAGAGGGTGGGGCTGTAGAGATGGCTTAACAGGTTAGAGTACTGATTGCTCTTGCAAAAGACCCACGTGCGGTTCTCAGCACCCACATCGGGTGGCTCACAATCCCATGTAACTCCAGCTCCAGGGAATCTGATGCCCTCTTCTGGCCTCGGCTGGAACCCGCAAACACTCACACAGACACAATTTGAAATAAATAATAAAAATGATATTTTAAAAAAATAACACAAAAGAACTTGGGCTGATATTTCTCTCACAATGAGATACAAAGGATTCGATAAACACATGAAGAGTTGTCCAAGATCATGAGCCATCAGGAAAATACTAATCAAAGCTATGAGTGACCACTTCACACCCATTATGGCTAACTGTAAAGGACATAATAACAAATGTTGACAAGGATAAGGAACAACAGATGGAAATGTAAAATGACATTTAAAACAAAACAATAAAACAGTAGTTATTTCCCCCAAAGTTTAAACAGAACTAGCTGCCTTACCACTCAGAAATTCTACCTATAGGTGCACATTCAAGACAATGGGCACTTATATCCACAACAAAAGCTTGTATACTGTATTTACTGAAGTACTACTAAATTAAAAGTAGCCATATGCCAAGTGTGGTACTACCATGTCTTTAGTCTCAGCACTAGGGAGGCAGAGGCAGTTGGATTGCCGTGAGTTCAAGGCCAGCCTGAGCTACATAGTTCTCGGATAGCCAAGGCTATATAGAGAGACAAAACAAAACAAAAACAACAATTAAAAAAGAGAAAGTCAGGAAGCAGAAACTGAAATATCTATCAGCAAATACATGGATCACTGACGTGTGGTCTATCTATACCATGTAGCACGATTCAGTTAGCTGTAGGAAGAAAAGAGGATGATGCAATATGGGGAGCCTCAAAAATATACTGTGTAAAAGGAGCCAGGCATGGCTGGACTCTGGTGCAATATCCAGAAGAGGCTTACTAAGGACAGAAGAGGCATGGATTGTGGGTATGGAGCTGGGACCACGGGGTCAGCTTTCCTCTGAAGGAAGTGGAATGTTTCGTCAACACACTGAAGCCCACTGAACTCTCTATTGTAAACAGGTGAATCGTGCAGTATGTAGACTATATCGCCACATGGACCATGTTTTCTGAGCTGGAATGACTTCTGCTCACCCTCTGGGTCCCACAGTCTTTCTATCCAACCCCAAGTCGCATCCTTTCCAGGCCACTGACAAATGACGGAATTTGCCCTTGTGCCAAAGCCATTATGTGTCCTCGGTTCTCCCTGGTGGCTCTGAGTCAGCGAGAGAACAATGAAAGCCTTTTTGTCTTCATTTAGACGGACAAAGCTTGCCCATAGTGTGCAAGAGGTGTGCATCACACAGGGTGTGCACCTTGGTAGCCTCTGGAGTGTTGTCCTGGTTACCCAGAGGATCAGCTTCCACATTTAAGAGGGATTTAAAAAAATGTCGCTGAGGCTGGCCTAGTGCCTTAGTTAATTTCCTTGTTGCTACAACAAGATACCAGTAAGTTAAGGAAGGGAGGATTCGGTGGCTGTATTTCAGGAAATTCAGTTCATCACAGCGGCGGGCGCAGAGACTGAAGTGGGTCAGTCTGTGGTTGAGGGTGCATATAGCCACAGCTTCTCACGTGGTGTTGGCCAAGAATCAGAGGCAGAGGCTGGACCTGATGGGAAGCTGGGCCATAATCTTCCAGATCTACCTCCAGTGGCCTATATCCACCAGTGGACCTTGGTCTAAAAGGTTCCACAGACTCTCAACCCAGTACCACTGCAAAGGACCAAGTATTCAAACACAGTAGCCTGTGGAGAACTTTCACATCCAAAAGCTAACACTCAGCAGTAAGCTCATCGGTTTCTGCCAAAAGGACAGATACCTTACACAAAACATGTCTGCCACAGCAGGGGACACAGAGAAGGGCCATTGTATTTACCATCCAAGATGCCATTGTAAACAACAACAACAACAACAAAACCCCTAAAATTAGCAATTCATTATTTGTGTGCTACAAAGTAAGAGGCACAGTTCCCAAGAAGGCCTTTCCTTACTACCTACCTGTCTGTCTTGGGCTTCCCAGTGCTTCCCTTATAGCAGAGGACTGAACAGCAGCAGAAGAGAAAGGAGACAATGGCTCAGCCTTGCCCTCCTATAGTTCCTCCCCTAACAGGGAACCAGGGTCACCCTCTCTGTCTACTGTCCAGCAGCGCTAAACAAATGGGCCTATGACTCATGGACAAAGATGTTTCTGGAGAAGACATCCACTGAGATGGTTTGAAAAGTGTGTATGATGATTCAACTCTATGCACAAACACATTTCGGGATTCATGTCCTTAGCAGTCTGAGGTGTAAAGAGGCATGCACTTGTCATACAGCAGGAATGGCCTCTCCCATTCCTGGGGTTAAGTTCTGAATTCTGCCTGGAAGGGGGAAATGAGACCTCTATTTTTTTAAAATGTGCAGCACAAAGGAAGTTGATCTATGGAGGACCTCAGTGAGCATGGAATGCTAGGTATAGGGCAGGCCTTCCTTCTCCTAGGTACTCATACAAAGAAGCCTGGCCCATGCCCATGTCCTGCTTACCAGACAACCTGAACTGCATCTCAGAGAGAAGGCATGAAAGGGTGGGGTGGAGGGGGGAAACAGAAAAGGAGAAAGATGGTGTAACTTTTCTACTCCAAAACTGGAAGCATTTATTTTTTTGATCATAACTGTTCTTTGCCTTGGACACATGAAACTGTGAAATCTCCCAGGGATGTTACAGACACTTCCGTGTGGCTTGTCCTTATAGATGAGGGAACAGAGACCCACAGGGAAGGAAGGACCTTCCAAAAGCACAGGAATGGCAGAACCAAATGGAATTCAGGTTTCCCATCCTGACACACCTGTGTCACCCATGGGAAAGCCATTACTTTGGCTGTTGTTCACACACAATGGGAGAAAACACAGAACCTTCTGATGGACCCAGCAGTATATAAGCAAGTTGAAAGCTAATGGTTAGAAACAAGCTCTGGTCACTGGATCCCTTCTTAGCCACACTGGGGCCCCAGCAAAGAAGGCAGGTGAGTAGAGGAACCCACCTCCAGCTAGTGGGCGTGGTAGCTGTATCTGAAGAGGGTAGCTCCAGCTTACAGCTGGTGCCAAGTGACAATATGAGTCATTTTGCTTGTTTTTTGAGATAGGGTTTCTCTGTGCAGCCCTGACTGTTCTGGAACTCGCTCTGTAGAGCATACTAGCCTTGAACTCAGAGATCCACCTCCCTCTGCTTCCCGAATGCTGGGATTAAAGATGTGCGCCACTACAGCCTGGTCCAACTTTTAAAGTAAATAGGAAATCAGATTTTCAATTCTTCCAACTATTAAGTATTGGCAGCCAAAAGTGCTGTGCTTTCCTATCAGCCCTGACCCTGGCCTGCAGGCTTCTAGTTGGTAGCAATGTACATCTCAGGAAAGTTGGGATGGATGCCGAAGCGAAGATGGAACAGTCAGAGACCTCACTGGGAACCAGACCTGGACCTGAAGCTTAATTGATAATGTCCATTCTCTGACATGAAATTCAGTATAAAAGATAGTTAGAAAGCATAAGCAACTGACCTTGATATACTGGCATACCACAAATAGAATTTGTAATGAAGCTTAGCTTGTTGGGTTGCAATGGAATAGGCCCAAGAAGTTAGCCATGAATGACAGGCACCTTTTCCAGGAGAATCTCAGCACTAGAAAGGTGTCACAGGAGCATCCAGTCCCATCCCATTCCATCCAGTCCCGTCCAGTGAGCACCTGCCTTGTCCCGAATCCCTGCACATGAAGGATCTCCACCTCCCAAGACAGTTCACGCCCCAAAGTGCCTCCTCAAGTCACTATGCACTCTGCCTGTCCTGACTTCCCCCCTGCTCAGGTACTCTGCCATCAGGGTTCTAAAGACAATTCTACAGCCTGATCTTTTTTCACATAAGTACAGGATGGCCACACCCAAGCCATCATCTCCCCTATTTCCCACCCAGGCTTGTACTTTTTTATTTTTGTTTTATGTGTGTGGGTATTTTGTCTGCATGTGTGTCTGTACACCACATGCATACGGTGTTCAAGGAGACAACAGAAGAAGGCACTGAATCCCCCAGACTGGAGTTACAAATGGTTGTGAGCTGCCTGGTGGGTACGAGGAATAGAACCGAGGATCTCCACAAGCGTAGCCAGTACCTTCACAGGTGGGCCATCTCTCAGGCCCTACTTTAAAAATTATTCTTTGCAAGTGGATATCCACTTGTTCTAGCAGCACTTGCTGAAAAGGCAGTCAGGTAAACACTCGTGCACATGGATAAAAATAGACATAAATACAAAATTGCAAAAGATTAACTCAGAGTGGGTCAAAGTCTTAAGCATAGAATGAGGATCCTCTGCCAAAGATCATATCGGAACAATAAAAAGTCAGCCAATGATGCTCACAAAACATCTCACCAAATAATAAATATGCTTCACAACACGACACTGGGAAGATATACTCCAATACAATGAGACACCACTATATGTGTCACCAAATAATATATATGCTTCAAACATGCCACTGGGGACATCTACTCCAAAACAGTGAGACATCACTACATACCAGTAAGAACAGCTAAAGACCAGAACATTGACAACACTGGATAATGATGAGGCTGTAGAGCAGTGGTTCTCAACCTGGGGGTCATGACCAGGGTTGGGTGTCTCCTATCAGATACTCTGCATATCAGATATTTACATTCCAATTCATAACAACATAAAAATTACAGTTATGAGTAGTGATGAAATAATTCTATGGTTGGGGACCACCACAACATGAGGAACTGTGTTAAAGGGCCACGACGTTAGGAAGGTTGAGCCCACAGCTGTAGAGCAACATGAACTCTCTTCATTGCTGGTGCGAATGTAAGATGGTGTGGCTGTGATGGCCACTCTGAAAGGCAGCTTGTCAACTTCTTAAAAGCAATCATATAGTTTCCATGCAATCCAGCAGTTATGGTCCTAGGTATTCACCTGAGGAGTTGATAGCTCTGTCTGTGGATGTTTGAAGCATCTTAGTCATACTTGCCAAGACTGCAAAGCAGCCAAGACCTTCTTCAGTAAGTGAAGGGGCAAATAAACTGTGGTATCTCCAGACAGGAGTATATTACTTAGGGCTAAAGGTCTAGGGATTAGGTTCAGTGGGTTAAGTATTTCCCTGGTATGCATGAAGTCCTGGGTTTGACCCCCAGGTCTACACAAACCATGTGTGTTGGTGCATGCCTGTAATCTCAGGTCATCCTCACATAACAAAGCTGAAGCCTTTCTGGGATACATGAGACAGAAGGAGGAGGAGGAAGAGGAGAGGAGAGGAGGGGGAAGTGGAGGAGAAGAGGAAGAAAGGAAAGAAAGATCAAGGTTATAAGAAAACATGGATGAATCTTTTTATTTTGTTTTGTGTTTGTTTGGGGATAGGGTGTCTCTATGGAGCCTTGGCTGGCCTGGAACTCTTAATGTAGGCTGGCCTCGAACTCACAGAAATCTGTCTGCCTCTGCCTCCCTAGTGCTGGGATTAAGGGGGGGGGGGGAAGATGCCATTGCACAACATGGAGGAATCTAATGCATATTACTGACCTATAAAAAACACTGTATGAGGCACGTACATAAAATTCTGGTGAGGGTGAGTGAGTGTGTGTGTGTGTGTGTGTGTGTGTGTGTGTGTGTGTGTGTGTGTGAGTGGCTTCCTGGGGTGGGGGAGGGGCAATTAAGTGGAACGGGGAATTTTTAGGGAGGTGAAACCATCCTGTGTGACACTATGATGATGGATGTGTGCCATCATGTATTACTCTAAATTCAAGATTACACATCAAGATGACCCCTACGCCAGGCATTGCAGCACAGGCTTTTATTCATGGTGTTCAGGGGACAGATATAGGAGAACTGCCACAAGTTCAAAGCCAGTCAGCTCTGCAGAGCTTCAGGACAGCCTAGGTTACACTGTAAAGCTCTGTCACTCTGACATAAACTGGTTATCTACACATTTTTTTTTTATTATGAATGTAAATGTTGGCTCATCAGTGATACCACTCTGGCAGGTGTGAACAATGGGGGGCATCCCCATAGTTGCAGAAGGCACCCCAGATGTCTTAGTTCCTCCTGATCAATTTTGGTGAGTTTTTATGTAAACTATGAGTAACGTCATTTTTTTTTTAAAAACCCACAAATGGAGCTGGAGGGATGGCTCAATGGCTAAGAGCACTTGCTGTTCTTCCAGAGGACCTGAGTTCAGGTGCCAACACCCATAACAGGCAACTGACAACCTCCTGGGAGATCCAACACCCTCTTCATGCATACTCTCTCTCACTCACACTCATACATATACAGAAACAAAACAGCAGGTACGTTGGTACCTGTTAAAATTTGTAAAGTGTAGAGAATGTGGTCCCTTTAACACTAGCTATTATCCTTCCAATCATTTTGCACAAGGTTGAAGACCTCGTAAGAACCGTAGCAGGAGTTCAAAACAAATATGAAGTTCAGGCTCTGCCATGTCATTGGCCACTTATTAACTGATATCTGATGAAAGAAGGAAGGGATCATGGGTGCTGAATGGCATGTCAGCCATACAGGTCAGTGTGGCTCAAGGAAGATGCAACTAATTAGAGAACAAATAAATTCCACAGTACGGGGGAATCACCAAGTGTTAGCATTGCACCACCCGCTGTAGGGACACAGATTGCTGCCCTTTCATCCCTAGATGGGACAGGCATTCCATCCAGAGTGTTAAAGTTACAAAAGCTCAGATACCTAAAGCCTTTTCAGTTTAAGGGAATGTCTTTTGAGAAAACCTCTTGCTCGTTTTCCTAAAAAAAAAAAAAAAAAAAAAAAAAAAAAAGATTGCTTGATGGGATTTTTTTTTTAATTCTTAAAACTTTATAAAGTTTCAATCCACTATTTTTCACATCTTGATTACTGTATTGGGGGAAATGAGAACACACAGCTAATCGTACTGCCTTTAGACCTCACTGAGAGCTGGAGAGTTCATAATTCTATCCCCAGTCATCAACTTTTTAAAATTGTGTGCTGTGTCCAAGTGGCGTGTTTGAGGCTATGCTCATTTTGATTACTGTTGAGTGCCTGTGCAATTCTGTTAGACGCCTGCAGGCACACACAGGTATCATTGCTAGCAAAGCTTATCGATGTGGCTTACAGAACCCACATGCCAGATCTTTCAGATGCGTAGTCTAGCAAACACCAGAAATTGTTCTCTTTGAGTAGAAACTTGGACATTTGACAGAGCTAAGATGGCAATCTAAGGAACATTCTAGATGAACAGAAAGTATGCCAAGAACATCAGCAACAGGAATGGCTTCCACCCTGGTGAGGAGTCTAATGACACAAATGTTTCTTTAAGAGAAACATGAAATTGTGGGGCTTAGAGACATCAAGAGTGTCTTCCATCAAAGTCTGTGTTGCTGAAAAGGAAATTGGTCGAGTTAAGTTACTCCTCTCTGAACTCTGGCCATGTGGTCCCAATCAGCCACCATGGTGTGATGGATAGAATGGATAATCTCCTTCATGCTTAAGCCCCAGAGGGAGCACGCAGCCAGGACACAGAGGGTCCTGTTTCCCAAGGAGGAAATCTACAGTTCCAAAGCAGGTCTGTGCCTATTGTAAATGACAGAAATATTTCTTTCATAATTTCACCAAAGTGAAAATGACCGTAGCAAAACTTAACCTTGGTTTTTGATGAAGCTATATGTAGACAGGTCAGAAAATTCCTAGGAACTCTCCAGAAGACCCACTTGAGATAGAATTCTACAGATGCAAATCACCCTTCTACTACTATCACTTTCAGAAACTCACCTCAACTTCCCAGCATAGAGCCCACAGGCTTTAGGGAGACATTGCTTACCCTGATGTGTTCATGTGACCACGTGAGATAAAAAAAAAAAAAACTACCCAACCCTCGAGCATCTGCTGCTGGTTGTGCTGAAGGGCTAGGAGTGACAACTTGCAGGAACCAGAGACAACACCCCAGAACAAAACTCCACAACAGATCCCTCTAGGAGGAGTGGGCCAGTGGGGGCATCACTAAGGTCTGAGAGATGGGGTTTTTCATCATTTAGAGAAAACTCTTCTAAACCATAGCTATTCCAGGAATAGCAAAAATAAAAGCGGGCTTTGTTTTAAAGGTCCACAAACTGGCACCATCATCCTACAAAGTAACCAGTGAACTGTATAAGTCTATACTTCAGTCTTCTGGACCACGTATGGAGCAAACCACAGGCTGTTACACATACTAGGTTTGCTATCAATATCTGTAGACAGACCCCTGCCAATAGGAGCGCAGAGCCAGGCCTGGTGAGATAGCTTGCATTTGATCCCAGAAATCCATGGTGGGAGGAAAGAAGTAATTTGTGAAGTTTCCCTCTGATCTTCACACACTCACTGGGGCACACACATACTCACACGTGCATGCTTGCACGCATGCGCACGCGCGCACACACCCCCCACACCAAAACCTCTGTGGATCAGTTTCCTGCTGTCCACATAAAACTCATATAAAGATACTTTTAAAGAAATCCTTCGACTTCAAGAAAAGACCATCCCATAGCCAAATCCCTGCCCAAGTACCTGAAGTATGAATCCTTTCCTTCCCACAGGAGACAGAGGTGCCTAGACAGCTCTGGAGATACTTTGTAAGGAAGAGCAAGGGAGAGGTGCAGTGTGATGCTTCATTTCTTTATGAGCCAAAGCTTCATAGCTACACTTTCTGGAGAATTCCATTTTAACAGCAATTCTCATTCAAATGCCATTTGTCCAGACCACATCAAGAGTATATCCCAGGGAATGACCCTCACATCAGTGTCATTTACCAGGCCGACTGCATTCCCCAGAGCTACCAGCTCTCGCTTCTCTATCACGCTCTCTCCTGCTGTGAGGCACAAACCACCCCTTAATGGCTTCCCTCCTTCAGTCTGGCCCTGAGACTTCAGGGAAAGATGGTCTACTCCATCCTGCAATTGCAGGAGCCTGTTGCTCTCTGTAAAGTGAAGCATCTGGATTAGGAGTGGGCATAAATGGCACTCTATAAACACAACCACTTGCTTATGCGAAAGGAAACTTTAACAAATGGAAGAAGTTATATTAGTGGAAATTCTAATGTGCCAGCCAACTTAGTTAAGCCAACTGAAGTAGTCAGACACAATTCCTTGGATAATAAATTATCCGAATGTAGTGTTCTAATGGAAGGAAGGCTTGGTGGCCGGGTACAAATCCTGGAGACAGAGTAGTGGTAACTGGTGTTCTGTAGGCTACTGGATTCTCTGCCCACATCAGAACTTAGCTGGTGACTGTGCCTTATTTGCTTATAGCTCACCTCCTGTATTTGGCAGTAAACAGGAAAAGCTCTCCATGCCTGAGTCTTTTTCTCCAAACCCCTGGGGCTACACAGATGCTTTTCAAAGCATATCTATACAAGGTTTGTCATCTTTCTAAGATGTGACTATGAAGTGTCAACTCATCTGTAGATTCCACACAAAAAAACACTTCCTGCAATAGCTATTCCATGAGGAGTGAGTGACAGCCAGTTAGTGTGTAGTGTAAAAGGTCGGAATTCATTAACCTCAGAGGCAATGTCTGCATTATCAGAGACAAGCTTTGTGCCCAATGGCTACTGTGCATCTCTGTGGGAGTGATCAATAAAAATGGAAGAAACCCTGATTATCTCAGAAGAGAACTAAAGTAATGTAAACAAAAAAAATTAAAGTTTTGGCAATAGAGTTCCAGTTGTTTAGTAAATCATCATCTAGGCTTAAGGGAGGTATATGAGACTAATGACAACCTCCAGAAAAAGGCAACAAAATAGGTGATAATTCCATGACATGGTGGCTATTATTTCCCCACCCATTCTATGACAGACATCAGGAATTAGTTTTGGCACATTTTCCTACTAATCCGAAGTATATCCTCAGTATCAGTTTGAGCACGGTATTCCTTCCGTATGGCGGGTGTTAGGCAGTTCGTTTATCCGTGGAACGAATGACTCTGGCTATGCATCCCGACTTTCCAAGATGACACACTACAGATATAAGCAGTGAAGACGCTCCTGGGCCTTACGCTCCCAGAATTTGTGTTAACCAGCAGTTTACCATGCAGAGTAATGGCTTTTTTGCTGGATCTGCTCTATTTTATAGTTGCAATGGGAATGAGTATGAGTAATGAAGTTTCTCTTCAGTGATGAAAGGGACATGGAGTGGAGGGTATACATTGGAATTGCTGATTCCATGAACTGGTGAGATCTATTGAATGGTGTAGGAGTTAAAGGGGAAATCACTGAATCTTGTTTTATTAGGAGTTAAGACATTACTAGTGTTATTATTATCGTTATTCATCTCAATGTCTGCTTGCAAGCAGTGTCTTCCAAACCCACGGGAGAAAGGTTGATGATGAGTTCTAATGTGGATGGATGCTTTCCTCCCTCCCCCATCCTCTAAGAGACAGAGGAAGACCAGGGCCTCCTGCAAAGCTCTTTGTCTCAAGTGTCAGAAGGAACAAATATCCCATAGGGTACGTTCTGTAGAACTACAAAAAGAAAGTGCAAGGCTCAGTATGCCCAGGCAGCAGGTGCCATGTCTGCTTCCCCCTTGGCCTGTGCAGTTCTCTGCAGCTTTCCCATCCACCTCACTTCCTGCCTGCCATTCTCTCTTCCCTCCTCACCTGAAGCTCCCTGGCCACTTTTAGTTTTAAGTGGGCTGTGGCCTCCCTGTGATGGCAAAGTGAGCTAACCCTGGAAGAAGGCAAATTGTAGGAACAGAATTTGAGGAGCGGGGCCATAATAGTGGTTCAGTCCAAATCAAGGTGACAGCCAGGCACAGTGTGGCTTACTCCGGTGACCACATTACTTCGATGGCTGAAGAGGAGGGTTACAATTTTAAAGCCTGTCTGGGCTACACTGTGAGCTCAAGGACAGAAAGGCAACTCAGTGAGGGCCCTATCCCCCAAATACAAAAGGGCTATGGATATGAGAATGTGCTTGGCTAGCATGTATAAAGTCCTGGGCTCGACCTCAGTGGGGAAAGGAAATTCCAGTGACAGTAGCTGGAAAGAGCTCACTGTCACGATCTCACTGTGATGACTGTCTCCTGATCTGGGTAATTACATACTCTGCTCAGGAATCTAACTCCAAGACACAATTTATCCAGCCAAGAGGTAGGCTCACAATGGGCATTTTCAAATAAGATTCATTGATTTTTATTTTATGTGCATTGGTGTTTTGTCTGCATGTATGTCTGTGTGGGGGTGTTGCGATCCCCAGGAACTGGAGTTACAGACATTTGTGAGTTGCCATGTGGGTGCTGGGAACTGAACCCAGGCCCTCTGGAAGAACAGCCAGTGCTCTTAACCACTGAGCCACCTGTGTTTTCTATTGAGGCTGATGGCTGTCTGCTTTGTTTCTTTACAACCAGAGTTTGTGACTGATGTGCAAAATGATTTCATATTACGGTCTTTAGATCTCAACAAGTTTCCAGTTTCATTAGAACTGAGCAAGGAGGAATGGGCACAGCAATGGCGGTCTTCCTCTGGGAGTGACTTCTATCATTGATGTCTACTTGTTGAGGGGCTTAAATCCCTCCCTTCGAATATCTCGTCATTTGATCATTCTCTAAGGATGCAAAAGGCAGTGCTGCAACATTATGACCAAAAGACCCATTTCTGCCTTTTGTCCTCACCAAAATATGTCTGCTCTTTCACTAATATTTGCTTACTGCCAGTGAACTAATATACTGTAGCCAACTGCAACAAATATGGACAGTCTTAAGAGATAGTGGCAATGCTATATGTTATTATATTACTATTTTTAATGATTTGCTTATTTTCATTTCATGTGTATCAGTGCTCGTCTGCATGTATGTATATGTACCATGTGTGCACAGTGCCTAAGGACTGTGTCAGACCCGGTGGAACTGTAGTAACAGACAGCTGTAATCCATGATGAACCTGGGCCCTCTTAAGGAGTAGCAGGTGCTCTTAACAGCAGAGCTATCTATCTAGTCCCTCAATGATTAACTTAGTAGAGAAAGCTGTTCGATCACACCCCCAACCCTGTGTGTGTGTGTGTGTGTGTGTGTGTGTGTGTGAGTGTGTACACGTGCACTTGCATGTGTATGTATATATCCAGAGCTTTAAACTGACCTATATTTATTCCCAGCTCCCCCAAAATATTTTATAATTCTAATATGTAATAGATTGCATCATGCTGAAGGCCCACCACCTTGCACCACAGACTGAACATCTCAATAATTAAGACCTGGAATTCTGATCCTACCACTTGGTCAAGCTACACTAAACCCTGTTCTGGTGTTGTAGGAGTCAACTAAACAGACAAGAGTCTCTTCCTACATGGCACATTGAACTCATTGGGTTCTTGAAAATTCTAGCTGAAGCTGAGCACAAAAAAAAAAAAAATGCAGGTTTCTGCATTTAGACTGGTAGCCCTATGCTGCCCATTTGTGTCATATTTACCAGGAAAACCGTATTCTCACCCAGTCACAGAAGACCTCAGACCCAATGCCAAACAAAAGCAAGGAGAATATGGAGGGTGACCTCTTACCACTAACAAATATGTAGATTGCAGATTCTGTTTTCTTTTTCTTGGAAGCGGATTTGGGGAGGTATCTACAGGTGTAGAGGCCCGTGTGGTTGGCCTGTGCCATGTTCAAGGTCAAGGTGCTACAGAATTGTCTGTTCTTCCTCCCACAGGCAGATCTAGTGACGCTCAGCCTCTTCTCCTCCTTACTCACTGTTGCAGGCAGAGACCATGAGTGGGCTGCCTCCCCCCTGCAACCAAAGCAAAGCACAGTCAAGGCTGAGGCCAGGCTCAGGACCAGGGCTGAAGCGTTTGTTATTCTCAGGAACAGTATTTCCAGGCCTCCTGAGTGTCCATCTGCCTCATTAAAAACAAGCCACATAGTCTAAGGGGCGTTACCACCATGGTCAGGATAGAGAGGTGATGATATTTAGGCATCGTTCACTCAAGGTGCATGAAGCTCTCACCTCCATAGGACAAATTCTCTACATGAGGCTTAAAACAGGAGCCCCTGAGGCTCTGCCCCTCTCCCTTTGGTTCTGACGTGACTTATCCATCAGGGAGTCAGAGGGTTTGATTTGGGAACATCCAAATTACTGCACCCACACCCACCTTACCCACCTGCACTTCAGAAAGAGAGTCTGGCCAGCTTGCATGACGTGCTGGGTGCCTTTTAAACTCAGCTCAGGGCCTTTCAACTTTGACCCTGAACCAGATCCTGTAAAAGAAAATTTTATATGTGTTATTTGTAAATGGTTCATTACCTCTTCTAAAAGATTGCTTTTTTCCTTTAACATGTGCTAAAGGATACACCGGATGCAAGTTCTCTCTCTCCCTCCCTCCCTCCCTCCCTCCCTCCCTCCCTCTCTCTCTCTCTCTCTCTCTCTCTCTCTCTCTCTCTCTCTCTCTCCCTCTTTCTCTCTCTCCTTACTTTTTGTTTGTTTCCTGGAGTCAGGGTCTCACTAAGTAGCTCAAGGTGGCCCAGAATTCATGACAAACCTCTTGCCTCAACATCCCAAATGTTGGGATTGCAAATGTGAGCCACCATGCCTGGCTGTGGCTTCTGGATGTCATTCATTCATTAGTTGAGCAATATTTGGGGCCAGTCATTGAGTCATTTTTCTTTCTAAACTTGTTTCCTCATTTGGAAAACTAATTTTAGACTCAGTCAGTTTTAGAAGCTACTTGGTGTGGGTTGCATAATCTGTGTCTTGCACAATCCTCAAGTGGTCGGGTAAAACGGATTATTCACTCTTATACAGCATCTGGCAAGCCCACTAGGGATCATTGGGCAGCAGTAAAATAAGGCACGTGAAAGTGGGTTGCAATCTGTGTGTCTTTACACAATGCAATAATGACATCCATCCCAGGGACTATGTGGGTCTGGACATCTCTGTCTCTCTGTCCCTGTCTCTGTCTCTCTCTTCTCTCTATGAACTGCACTGAATTCTCTTGCATGTCTGACTCCCATTTGGACTCTTTGAGGCGTATGACTCTTTGAGCTTCTCTCTGCCCTCCGAACAGCATCTAATGGGCTAGAGCCTCCTTCTTCCTCTACCCCTTCCTGTTTCCCCCTTCTCCCTCCTTCCTCTTCCTGCTCTACCCCTCCCTGTTTCCCCCTCCTTCCTCTTCCTGACCACTGTAATGACAGGTAAAAGTCAAGGTTGGAAGCCAGGGACAGTGATCCCTAGGAAAGAATGGGGATTGGGAGAGTGGGAGTCTTGGGGACAGATATACTTGTAACCAATCTTAGTGAGTATTTTTACTTGAAAATGGGTTTTCACAGCAGTAAAGGGAGAAACTTGAAGTCCTCTAGATTCCCTTGTCAGGTTACAGATGTGTGAGGTGAGGTTTTTGTGTCAAATCCCTGGGCCACACCTGACTGTGATTGCCAGTGTTTCTCTGGGACACTTCAAAACTCTATATTGCATAGGTAGCTCCCTTTCCTTCTTTCCAACTGTGTGGCCTTAGTTTGCCACCCCTTAGCATCCATGTTCTACCGCCATGCAAAGGGTGCAGGCTCAGAACCATGTCGTACAAGAGGCTGACTCACTGCCCACCATGGGGCACACGTTCCCAGCATAACTGCTGCTAGAAAGTGTTCTGTTGGGTATAACATTTTAAAGGAAGACATTAGGTGAGCCTTCCATCTTCTAAATGTTGTGGTGGTAAAATATACCAAATTATTAACAAATTAATTGGCAGAATACTCAAGACTTTAAATAAATTAAAGCCACTGCTTCATCTAGACCTACATTCTGCCACAAAACCCATGGAAGCCAACCTGCCTGGGTAAGAACAAATTTTGTATTTTATTCATCCCTTTGAGTTTCCTGGTGCGATGACCCCCGAGAACAGTAGGTTTTCCTAAAGCCACAGCTAGTGGTTGGTGACACCTACCCTAAAAATATTCCAGGCCAGAATTGTTTCTGTCTTTCTTGTGTCATGGAACTTTGGGGGTTTAATTGAGCAATTGTCTCTGTGCTGGGAAAGACCCAGCACAGCTTCCTGCGGAAAATTCTGGCATTATTTGCAATTACCTTCAGTCTAGGTAGATTTGACAAAGCTTACCCTGCAGGAGAGGCCATGAGAAGAAACCTTTATTTTCACAACTTGAGGTTCCCAGCTGTATTAATCTTTCTTGGGGGGGGGGGGTGGCTGGGAATACTAATGTCTCAACCCTTGTCAAGGGAAACTGTGGCTTCAAGGTACATGCCTGAGAGCTAGGAAGTATAATTGCAAAAGTCCCTTAAGGACCAAGTCCTCCACAGTGTCTTCTCTACACTTTGTACTGTCTTCTGACCCAGACACCACATGGAATGAGTGATTAGAGACACTGGAGGGAAATGGTGTTACTGGAAAGTTTAGGGGAAAAATCTTAAGAAAATAAAATTTCACCGTGTAGTTTGTCTTCACTATCCCCAAAGAATTCTTCATTTAGAGTGAAGAAGCTAGATAACAGCCATTTTGGAAAAGGAGAAAGAGCTAGAGAGCTCATCAGTTAAGAGCACTGGCTGCTCACACAGAGGACCCAGGTTCGAATCTTAACACTTACATGATGGCTCACAACCATCTGTGTCTCCAGTACCAGGGGATCTGGCACCCTCTTCTGGCACCCATGTGGTGTACAGACATACATGCAGATACAGCAGCAATAATAATAAAATAAAAAATACTTTTAAAAAGGATATTTAGAAAAGGAAAAAAGTATAAGGATACTATATTTCTGAGTTGGTGGGTGCATTAAGGCCCTTCTTCAGTGAATAGGAAATTGGGCTCACATGAGGAACCAGATATGATAGCACCTATCTATAATCCCAGCATTTGGGAGGCTGAAGCAGGAGGACTGTGACTTCAAGGCTAGCCTGGGCCACACAATCAGGCCCCATCTCAAGAAAGCAGCAACTATAGATAACAGAAAACTAGTAAGGAAAACATTCTCTAGTGTTTCTAGAAAATATTATTAGTCCTTAAAACATTTCTAGCCTGGTGGTGGTGCACACCTTTAATCTCAGCACTCAGGAGGCAGAGGCAGGCAGATCTCTGTGAATTAGAGGCTAGCGTAGTCTACAGAGTGAGTGCCAGGACTATTTCATGGAGAAACTCTGTCTTAAAAAATCAAAGCAAAACAAACCCTCTCAACCGCCTCCCCAAAACCATTTCTCTGAGGCAGCTGGATATCCATTTCCCAGCAATAAAAGTCCAGGTACCAACTTGTAAACATCTGTTGCTCATCAGACACATGTTGCATCATTAGTGGTACCCAGAGTAGACACATCCTTGCTCAGGGTAGCACAGAGTTGGGTTGCCCATTTTCAAGGGTGGAGTACTCCATGTTAATGATTCCCCATTGTAAAGCTTGGGTGGGTATCAAAACTTTCCACTGTTTGCCACAGTAGCCTTATCATCTGGACTTGAATAATTTTTCTCTCTCACCATCAAAGTCAACTTCGGTATGAAAAACATAGAAACCTTTTTGCATCAGGAAAAGTATTGCCATAATAATGGAAAATCCTGACGCAGCCGAGGACAATAGGCTTGTTGTCAAGTTTCTTTTAGGGTCAATCACTGTAGCAAATAGCACACACATTCACAAAAAAAGCTTGTTGTGCTTGGCACCAAGACTTGGGAAGCAGAGGCAAGTGGATTTCTATGAGTTTGAGGCTAGCCTGATCTACATAGTAACACCCTTTCTCAAAAATGAAAACAAAAACAAACAGCCATGAATTTGTTCTTATTAAACACTGATAACTTTGTATTGATCTTTTCTGCACATGTTCATTATTTTTCAGCTCTTTATTGTCCTTCCTATGTGAAGGAGACACACCCTCCACCCTTGCCTTCATTTTCTTGTGCAAAATGGAATGCATTCTTTAACTTTAGCAGAGAGACTGAGTCAATTCCAAGCAATGCATGGTGGCTTTATTGTGAAAGCTAATCCAAGACCAGACAGAGTCTCCTTCAAAAGTTCTTCAGGGCTGAATGATGGGTTTAAGAGAAGCTCCCCAGAGGTCTTTAGGGTGGTAGCCTTGCAATCACTTAAGGGTCTGTTCAGAAACTCTAAAGAGATGACTCAGTGAATGAGGACACTTGCTGCTCTTGGGGAGGACCAGGATGTTGAACATAGAGTGAAGATAAGTCCTTCAGCTTCTCTTCCAAAAATGTTAGCAGACCTTATTATACAGAACCACATGATTATTCTCTTTAAGGAGGGCATTTTAGTAAATACAATGCCACACTTTAGTCCATATTGAAAAGTATATACCGTAGTGGGGACATAGATCTTGTAACAGCATGTCCCACTTACTGTATACACACAAGTCTATGGTACACATAGTCTATAGTGCTCACAGTAAGGACTTGGTCTAACATGCATTTCTTAGGAAGTATCCTTGCCATTAAGCAATGAACAACTGAGTATATCATGAAGCATCCTTCCTATTTTGAGTCATCCACTTCCTCCCTTTCTGGTCCTGCTCCTAACTAGCCCAGTGTGGCCACAAAGAATCTACTTAAGCATCTGAGGTGAGACTCATTTATACAACCTCTTCCAGCCTCTGACCTTTGTGACCTTTGACTCTGAGGTCACAACTTTCTATAACAAATTAGAAACCTCATGTTTAGGCTGGGCATGGTAGCACACACTTTTAATCCCAGAGCTTGGTGGAAGAGGTAGGGAGACCTCTGAGTTTTAGTCCAGTCTGGTTTACATATTGAGTTCCAGACCAGGCAGAGCTACACAGTGAGAACCACCACCACCACCACCACCATCACCACCACCACAATCATCACCATCATCATCACCACCACCACCACCATCGTCATCACCACCATCACCATCACCACCACCATCATCACCATCATCATCAACATCATCACCATCAACATCACCACCACCACATCATCATCACCACCATCACCATCACCACCACCATCATCACCATCATCATCAACATCATCACCATCAACATCACCACCACCACATCATCATCACCACCATCACCATCACCACCACCATCATCATCAACATCATCACCATCAACATCACCACCACCACATCATCATCACCACCATCACCATCACCACCACCATCATCATCAACATCATCACCATCAACATCACCACCACCACATCATCATCACCACCATCACCACCACCACATCATCATCACCACCATCACCACTACCACCATCATCATCACCACCACCACCACCATCATCACCATGATCACCACCACCACCACAATCATCACCATCATTACCACCATCACCATCACCACCACCACCACCGTCAACACCACCACCACCATCATCACCATCATCACCACCACCATCACCACCACCACCATCAGTATCATCATCATCACTACCACCACTATCATCACCATCACCATTGTCATCATCACCTCCACCACCATCAACAACAATATCACCATCACATGCTGAGAATACGGTATGCTTAATAAAAAGTCAGATAGCTCAATTCGGAAAATTGACAATGGATCTGAACAGATATTTTCCCAAAGAAGATATGAAAAAATGAAGGACACCTTTAGTCAGTAAGAAAATCGAAAGCAAAAGTACAATGAAAAGCCACTTTACTAAAGTGCCAGGATAGCCAAGTCATAAGAGGAGGGCAATACCCAGTGTTGTCACATAAGCAGGGTAGAGAAATTAAGAGTGGGGACTCTGCTGGTAGGATTTTAAAACAGTGCAGTCACCTTAGAAAACAGTAGCTACTTAAAAACCCTAATACTAAGTTAACCATTGGTTTAGTGGATTTTCCAGCAACTACATTCCTAAATACCTCCCCAAAAGAACTGAAAACACA
Source organism: Phodopus roborovskii (assembly GCF_943737965.1). Lineage (NCBI taxonomy): Eukaryota > Metazoa > Chordata > Mammalia > Rodentia > Cricetidae > Phodopus > Phodopus roborovskii. The sequence continues at coordinate 10,845,114 of NW_026126599.1, read as the reverse complement.
ACCACATACAAACTCAGACAGAAAGCATGTACTGCTTTCACAGAGGACCCAAGTTGGTTCTCATCACCCACAGCAGGTGGCTCATAACCACCTGCAACTCCAGTCCCTGGGAATCTGATGTCTCTGGTCTCCCTGCACAAACACACATGCTCACACATTCATACACACAAAAGTGCACATACACACAATTCCAAATAAAATAAATCTTAAAAACAAACAATAGTGCTGTGTGGTGGCACATACCTTTATTACCAGTGCTTAACATGAGGTGTTACATTTGTTTTGTATCTTAAATTTTTAGAAGGTTGATCATTTATCTTTCATGTGGTAACATCACTATTCATGTACAAGTTTTACAATACATTAAAAAAAAAAAACAAACTATCCTCACTGTCGACTCCATCATAACACTTTAAATTCAATTTATTGTTAATATTTCAATCATTTCTAACTGCATAAAATATGCACTATTTAATGAGAATTTTAATCAGATTGGATCACACTGACAGTTCAGATGTAGATAGAAATCTGTTAAGAAAACTACTGTTTGTTTTGTTTGTTTCATTTTGTAGTAAAGTTCTTGATTTTTTTTTTTTTTGTCAGGTGTGGGGGCATACATCTTCAATCCCAGCACTCCACAAGAAGAGGCAGGCAGATCCCTGAGTTTGAGGTCGACCTGTTTCACATAGTGAGTTGCAGGCCTGCCATGGCTACACAGTAAGGCCCTTTCTCAAATGAAATGAAACAAAACAAAAATGAAGAACCTGCCTTCTAATTTACGTGTTTTAAACACAAAGCTCTGTATATAGGCTTATTTCAGATGTGGAACATCTGCTTTTCATTTTGCGTATCATGTTTCCAACAGAACATAATCCTACATGATAAACGGCCTCTTTATCTAAATATAATCCAACTATCATGTTTCAAAAAATTGAACTGAAGGACAATGAGCCACTTCCCAAAGTTATGCGAGGTCAATTAAACACAATTCATAATAAAAGAAGGTTTCCCCTTTGCAACGGAGCTTATTAAAAGCCCACATCCCGTAGTCTGAATAGCAAAGAACCATCGTGGCTGGCAGTGGGGTGTTGGGGAGGTATGGGGTGTTGGGGAGGTATGGGGTATTGGGGAGAACAACTGTAAATTTCTAGAAGCTACTGAAATTTGTATCTGAGGAGCTAAGTCCTCCAGAGCTTGTGAATTTAATAGAGTATGTCAGTGTTAGCCCTGGGTCATGCTTCTGTACCAGTGCTTATAGATGGTGTGACATGAACGCTGTGGTGCATCAAATCTAATCCCTGTGTTGATACAACTGAGTGGGCCTTCCTGGCTCATTCCCAAGAAGAGGGGAGGAAGGCTGTAGGACTCATGTTTCACCTGCAAACACACTACACACAAGGCGAGATTTGTATGGCCAGAGAACATGTAAAGCCCCAAGTGTGAACCCAAATTACATTTTAAAACACCGAGGTTCCCCCACCCCCAAACACCTGCCTTTATCTTTTTTTTTTTTTTTTTTTTTTTTTTTTTTTTTAGTGCCTCGTGCTTGCTACGGACTGGTACTATCATTTACTGGGACCCTGGCCCTATTTGTTCTAAATGCCTTTAAATCAACAACATAGTCAAAGAAAGGATGCTTATCAAGCACACAACCAGAACACTTGTTGCTGCTTCTCTGTTTGAACTGCTGGGCCAGGACAGGAAGGAGGGAGCTGGGAGATTTAGGGGAAGGGAAAGCCCCTTCCTAGCTGGGATTCCCAAATTGAATTCTGTTTAGGACTAGCAGGCTGCTGAGACACAGTGCTGACTAATACTTGCAGAGAAGAGATGAGTCATGACTTCCTCATGGACAGCAGCACCACATGGAGCATCTTAGACTCAGGATAACAGTAGAACTCACTTCTCTTCAGGGTCCAGAAAGGGCCTTAAATGCCTACAAAGCTGCTGTTCAGAAATCAAACACGTACCTTGTGGAAAGCTTTAAATCCCACTGACTTGCTGTTCACTTAAAGTCCTTCTGGTATATTCACCTTCTCACACTAAACCCATGGAGAAAAGTCACTAGTTTCTGGCAAGATTTTGCTATTTCTAGGTAATCCTCAAATCATTAGGCTCAAATAATGAACTCTGGCATTTTTGTGTTCATAGAAACATAAAACGGCCATATATTCTTTGCATCTTGAACCAGGTGCCACAAGTCAAGCCAAGTTATCGAAGGAAGGGGCTGGGAGACAGCTTGGTGGATAAACACACTTGCTTGTACAACTCTGACCATATGAGTTCATTCTCTGGAACTCTGGTAGGAGGAGAATGAGTCCCAAAAGTTGTCCTCTGACCTCTACATATGTGCTGTGGTATGCATGCATCTGTTTATACACACACACACACACACACACACACACACACACACACACACACACACACACACGCATGTAAACACACAAATATTAATTGTAAGGATTCAGGCATCATGCTGGCTTGGCTCTGTCACCTGATCAATGCACTCAGGCAGTATCCTGATTAGCCCAGGGTTCCATGAGTACTAATCTGCACACAGGTGCAAATGACTCTTTTAAAAGACAGACATCCCCCCACACTTATGCTCTCTTTTCCTCTCTCTTTCCTGCTGTTCCCCTGGGGCAGACAGGACTTTTCCTGTCTCCCTCTTCTCTTCTGTCCTCTCTGTTCCTGTGTCTCTTTACCTCTTTTTCTTCCCCCTCCCCACTTGCCTTTCTAATAAAACTCGCTTAAACTGTGTCTGCCTCGCATGTTTGTCCTTCGCCTCCACCTCAGTTACTCTCAAGCCCGACATTCGAACACACACACACACATATACGTGTGTGTGACATGCATGTGCAAGAGAGAGTTTGTGTGTGTGTGTGTGTGTGTGTGTGTGTGTGGTGTTGGGGATAGAGGCGCTCTGAGGTCTTGTGGAAGCTAGTCGAGCATGCCACCATCAGATTATCCCCCCATACCCACAATTTTAGTTGTCAGTCAGTAAAATCTATAGGCAGGTATGTCAGTCCACAGCACAGGGATGTTAGCTGAAGTGGCTGTGTCCAAAATGACCTGGTCTGGTACAGCCTCACTTACTCCATCCACGGGCTATTGAATTTATTCATTTTCCCTTCCCCTTCTTAGAAATTATTAAAAGAAAAAAAGTCTGTGTGCTTAAAAATGTTTACCAAAGAAAATTCCTCCACCCATATCACACCCTCACTGCCAACACAGAGTGGGGCCATGTCTGCAGCGTGTCTCCTAGACACTGGTTTCTCTGGACACTGGTTCCTCTGAGGGGTCATAGGTTAACCTTCATCCATCATTAGCCCTGTCACCAGCTACCATCAGGAGTCTACCCTTGCAATGACCTATAGCCACGCACAGCTTCTTTTCATGTGACATCGGAATTAATTGGGTTGACAGGGGGAAAATGTCACTTTGACCAAGTGGCTACCTTTTCCCCAGATGTTCTCCTCCCATGAACTGTTCTTTTATTGAATGAAACCACTCTCCATAGAGCCTACCACTGTGTCATTTCATCTTACCACTCCATGTCACAGAAGGGTCACGATATGGTTAGCAGGACATGAAACACCGCTTGTATTTAGCGGAGAAACCCGTCAGCCCCTCATCTGGTTATACAAAGGGACCATGCACAGAGACAAGTACCCTCTAAAAGAGCATCGGGTGTGTTTTATGTTAGAGTCATCATGTCTGTTTTCCTTGTCAATAGCAGGAGGTTCGATCCATTTGGCGCATCCCCCATCAGCTTACATTCTTCGCCAGTATCACTGCTCGGAGCACCGCGGGGAGGCTGGGCCCTGATACCATGTCTTACAGAATGTTTCACAGCCACTGATAAATGCTGCACTACTGTTCAAATTGAACATCATACGTTGTCCATAAAATTAACACCTGAGATAACCACAGTAGCTGACGATGGCTCAGTGGTTCTGCTTTAGCAAACCCATAACATAAGTGTGCAATGCTTTTGTCAGTTGGTGTAGCCTGCACGTTCCACTGAGAATCACAGTTCTATACAAGGCTCCAGAATCAGTAACAGAATGCTGTGGGTAGAGCAATTGGGTAGAATTGCACTGTTAGGTGTGGTAGTAATTGTTGTAAAATGCCTGACTTGTCACAGGTATTAGAAGGATAGTGCTCAATTACTTAGATCTATATATAAACTCCAGCTTGTTTAAAGGCACTCTTTATGACCTCTGCAAACAACGAGTTACTAGTCTGAAAGCAGTGGATGGTGCATACAGCACCCAGAGTTTACACTGCAGAGTCTCTTCCTCCTTACTGTTCAATGGCAGTCTCAAAGCACATACAGACCATAACAACAGTTAGATTAGAGATGGCTCAGTGGTCTAGAGCACTAGCTACTCTTCCAGAGGACCAGGGTTCAGTTCTCAACACCTACACAGTGCCTCACAACCATGTGTAACTCCAGCTCCAGGGAAATCAAATGCCCTCTTCAGACCTTTATTGATACTGCACACACGGTGCACATACATACATACATACATACATACATACATACATACATACAGGCAAAACACCCACACATATAAAAATCGTAAAACTTGCTAAAGCATATTTTGTTCAAGTTTTAATTCTGAATCCAAATTAATGCTTATTTGTGTAATAAAATGAAGAAGACAGGTTGTCATGCACACATGTGTGCAGGAAAGTAAGCATGTACTAAGCTATCCATGCAAGAAAAAAGCCAGAAAAGATTAGTATAGTCAACATAAAGTTTCCTCTGTTTTCTTGAATGGCTCTAGCTTTATAATCTATAGTCTTCTGGGTTGACTCTCCATAAAGGGGATGTTTCAAATCCATTCATGAAGAGGAAATTCAGACACTGTCTGTCTATGCAGCCAATACAATACATACAAACCCTCTGACCTTTGAGACTTAAGTGACCAGCGGTGACAATAAAGTGATCCATCACATGAGAACTGGGGTTTTGAAAGCTTCAACAGTTTCATGTTCCTAAGCCTCATATCTTTCTTTTCCCATTTTCGTTTGTGTGTGTGTGTGTGTGTGTGTGTGTGTGTGTGTGTGTGTGTGTGCCATGCATGGGTACATATGTATGTGCATGTTTAATATGTATGTGGGCATATGTGTGTGGTTATGCCCACATATATACAGATGAAGGCCCAAGGTTGATGTCCAGAATCATCCTCAACTGCCTGCCTCCTTACTCACTGGGGCAAGGTTTCTCAATCAAACACCCATATTACCAGTCTCCCTAAGTGGCTTGCTCTGGGGGAATCCCTGTTTCTGTCTTCCAAGGCTGAAATTACAGGTTTGTCACCATGCCTACCTGCTATCTACATGAGTTCTAGGGACCCAAACTGTGGTGGTCCTCACTGTGCCACCTCTACAGATACACATATATACTTACATATATACACATATTGTTTTTAAACAGAGTCTCCCTATGATGCTCAGGATGGCCTAGAACTCACTCTGTCACCAGCAGGAGTGGAACTCAAGCCTTCGTACCATCACCTCCCGAGTCCTGAGATTATAAGCAAGCATCACCACAACTAGTTCAAAGAACATACCTGAACATACAGATGGAAAGGTGACTAGTCATCTTTGTTGTTCTCTTTTTGTATTTTGTGAATTTATTTATTTATTTGTTTGTTTATTTATGTGTGTGTGTATATGTCATTGTGTGTGTGTGTGTGTGTGTGTGTGTGTGTGTGTGTGTGCGCGCGCGCGCCACTTGCAGGAGGACCACTTGCAGGAGCTGGTTCTCAATCTCCATTATTTGGGTCCTGGGAGTTGAACTCAGGTCATCAGGCTTGGCAGCAGGCACATTTATCCACTAATCCAAAGTAAGGAATGCCACTGTGTCACCTGGATTCTCAGGCTGTGTCGGTGTATCTAGGTTCTGTGCTGGGAGCCTTCACCTGCTGAGAGAGCCTTAGCCTGAGAGCCCATCTCCAGGACAGCATCTCTCTTCTCAGGAGCCAATTCTTCAGTGGCTGGACAACTTACACGCTCATTCTCAGTCCTGAGTCTGGTGTCAATCAGGAGAACACAGCCAGCTCAGCCCAGAACAAGAAAATGGGCTGGATCCAGAGGATAACCGAGAAAGCAGAAAAGCAAAGCCTCCCACACACTGGGAGAGTTACTGCCACTCCCGGGTGTGCGCTTCAACCTCTTCCATTTGCACGTTCACGTGCATGTGGTTCTAGAAAGATGACAGTACCATTGATCACTGGTGAAACACTGCACTCTCACCCACTTCAATATGCTTCTGGTTTCCCTAAAGCTAACTTGGAAAACTGATAAGCAGTGTGGTGGCCACCATTCTATATGGGTTCCATCTAAAGCACATGACTGCATTTGGTCACATTTTCCAGCTATTTCCTTGGAGCAAAAGCTAAAAGTCCTCAGTAGGTGGCAGGATAGGATTTTCGTCTGGATTCTGACAAACATGGTCTACTCTAGGAAAGAAACAGAGCCTGTCTCTTTCCAAGTATTAGGGAAAACAAGTTAACACTGCTTTCTCTTTCTTGACTTTTTGCAGGTCTGAATGTCTCAAGACAGAAAGGAGGAAACACAAGATGCAGCTGAGCCAGCTCAGTGAGACAGAGTTGCCCAATGTTCAGAGTTGCTTCATGTCCAGCCACAACACAACACACACAAACATATGCACAATACATCCATATAAATATACACATACACACTCATACACATACACTTATGTAAATATACCCATACGCACACTCTCACACATATGTTCACACATACACACACACACATACACTCACACATACACAGTCACACATACACACAAACATAAGCACATACACTCACACATACACTTATATAAACATACACATATACACATAAACATACATACACACTAACATGTACACACATATACACATACACACACAAACATGCATACACACTCATACATATACTCATAAATATACACATACACACACATATATACTCACAATATACTCATATAAATATACACATATACAAACTCACACACTTACAATCATAAATATACACATATACACACTCACACATATACACACATACCCATAAACACACATACACACTAACATGTACACACATATACACATACACATGCTCACTCACAAACCAATGTACACACAAACATACATATATACATGCACACAACCTTCCAGCACCCACTGGACAGGATTCAAGCAGGAAAAGCAATCCCAGGCAGAAAACAACAGCCTGCACTGAAGGCCTTTGAACTATTATCTTCCCACAGATGCACTGGCATTTTATTCTAAGCCCCCAAAACAAAATGAGTTGCCTTTTCTTGAATCCCAAGGCTTCCCCAGTCAAGCTATTTTAGGAAAACTTTGGGAAGAGGACTGATTTTGAAATCAAGAGGGACATATTTGCATTCCAGCCTGGCTAATCCACAGCATGTAGCCCTCAGCAAGTCATCCAATTGTTGTCAGCATTGGGTTCCAAATCCATCAAAGCTGAAAGTGCCTGTGTTGGATGGTTACCAAGAAGGCTGCAGGGAGTCATTCCAAATCTGGGTCCTTTCCTAGACCCCTCAGAAGGGGACCAGGCCACAGAGCATGTGCCTTCACAGTATGACACACTTCCAGACACACCCCTAGCCTTTCCCACAGGTATCCCAAAGTCTCTGAGGGTACTGGAGGAGTATGGGATTCCTGGAAACTGTCAGACAGCAGCCCTGGCTTTCACTGCGGATCCTCCTCATGAGAGCTTTGCTAGAATTTGTTGCAGCCAGGACTCCCAACTAGTTTATGGCCATGTCTACGAGAGCAGTTTGGGAGGGCATGTCATGCCATATTCATAATGGCTTTGGGCATCCTATTCTGATATTTCTGTGCGTTTCTTGATTATCCATAATAAGAAAATCCACAGGAAAAAGTATCTGCCTTAATCAAGATCTTAACTGTGTCTTTAACACACAGCAGTGAAATCTCCCAAGGCCACTTTAAGATGGAGTAGCAGTGGCTTCTCACATTCCTTGAGAATGGCAAAACTCCAAGGACAGACAGACTTGGAGGCCCAGGAAAAACAAACACAACCCTAGGAAGGTGCTTTCTCCTCTGTTTTTCGGTTGGATTGCAACACGCCAAGAGGGAATTTGGTGTCTGCTGAAAAGGGGGTTAAAACAACTCCAGCTTTACATACCGCTTAAGACAAGTGCTCTGTTTACCCACAGCCATCACTTTCCTTGAAGCTAGGTGTACCTCAAGAAGAGCCGCTGCACCCTGTTTCCACTTAGCATTGATATGGTGGCAATGAAGATGGAACCATATGTTGTGTTGGCGGGAATCACTCAGGGTTGTAAGTAGCACACACACCTCTGGGATAGAGTAAAGTGAGATATGTAGCAAAAGTGCCTGTCAGTTGGGGTTCAGGCTACTCTACCCCTCTCCCCACACACAAGCTTCTCTGTCTCTGCAGAAGAGAGTCAAGGGTGAAGGACCTGTGTGCTAAGACCTCGAGAAACTACAGAGTTGCAGGGCATGGTGGCTCATGCGTTTAATCCCAGCACCCAGGAGTCAGAGGCAGGACGGTCTTTGTGAGTTTGAGACCAGCCTGGTCCACTGAGTGAGTTCCAGGTCCTCCAGGGCTATATAGTAAGACCCTATCTGGGAAAAACAGTGGGGAGGAGGAGGCAGCAGCATCAGATGGCTGACAGAGGGTTCCAGGATCAGCTGATTCCCTCACAGGAGTCATAGTAATCCTAAAAGGCTGATGTGCCAACTCAGCATGCCAGGCTAACCCTGGCCTGTGTGCCACAAACAAGATTTATGAATGGGAACCTCGTCCCCTAGGCCAGTATGGTGTCATTCCCAAGTTTGTAGGGGTCAAGACATTATTTAACGCTCATAATTATTCATCAGTTACTATAATTTTCTTGGCCAAACTCCAGCCAAGATGGAAAAGCAAAGTGGAAGTGTCAAAGGGTGCTGCCCCTCCCATCAGAAAAGGCTGCCTTCCCAGCCCTAGTCCAGGAATCTGGGCCAGGACTAGCTTTAAGCAACAGAATGTGACAGAGTGATGTGGGAATTCCAAAACGCAGGCCTTCAGACACTGCAGTCTACAATGAATTGCAGGAATGCTCCAGTCTCTGTGAAACAGCCCCATCTGCATTTAGGAGCAAGAAAAGGCCATGGAGGTGGGGGTAGGGGACCATAGATCTCAGTAAAACTGTCATGGGCTCAGGTGAGACCTAAAGGACCTCGGCGGTGTCCCCAGATGCCTAACCTGCAGCATTCTAGATGTATTGAACTGACATGGGCCACATGTCTGGGGACAGCCTGCTATGCTGTGACAGGTGACAGATACAATTGGCCTCCACCCTGCAGAAGCTAGAGGCTGTGTACTGTGTCTGAGGATAACAGTGCCACCCTTTATCACATCAAACACCTGAGAATTCCTAGTGTCCTCAAGGAGTGATTAGCTACTTTGACGTCTGGTGTCTAACAAGGAGCATTCCAGAGTCACATTCCCACTGGGCAGTGACTTTTGATAATGAAGATCCCACCATTATGCATCAGTATGTTTTTCTAGTAGGTAGTCAAGAACACTGACCCCAGCCAAGAAGACAGAGACAAGGAGTTTCATTAACGAATAAAGTGTCTAAGAGGCATCAGACAGCATCTTACTGGGCCCACTGCAATGGCATGGGATTGTACTGTGGCCCTCCTGGTGCCCTGGATGGGCTCATAGTTTGACCATGGCTAGTGTAGAACTAGAAAAAAAGGCCAAGTGCCATGTAAAGGAAAATGGGGGTTGGGGCACTGTTAGCAGTGTTGTCCAAATATGCATTCATTTCTGACTTGTAGCTTCTACTGTCCAACATGGTTTGCCTTTGGTGTCTAGTTATTTCTTCTGTCAAAATTCACTGCCGTGTGCTCTTTCTGGTGGGACTCTTCTGAAACAGTCTCCTCCCCCTCAGTCTAGACAAGGTTTATTTAGTGTCTGTTATAGATCAACACCTGCAGAATGCCCTCCCACATGGCCAGGCCCCCAATACCAGGCCCTAGGCTGAGATCCCCAGGATGCCTTCTAGGCCAGGTATTTCAGCCTCTCCCAGAATTTGTCAGAAAAGTCACTGTCAAGGGTGAAGAGATGGCTCAGCTGGTGGAGCAGGTCCTGAGTCTCCTCAAAGTGCTCTACTGCTGGGCCTTCTCTCTAGCCCCAAATTTGCAATTTGCAGGGGGGGGAGGATGTGCTGCTGCTGGTGGGGATGTTGAGACAGGGTTTCTCTGTAACTTTGGAGCCTGTCCTGGAACTCGCTCTGCAAATCAGGCTGGCCTCAAACTCACAGAGTTCCGCCTGCCTCCATCTCCCAAGTGCTGGGATTAAAGGTGTGTACCACCACTGCCCAGCAAAATGTACAATTCTTGATCTCAGCTGGCTACTGGAATCCTCTGGAGTTTTTAAATAATCAATGTTGGTGTTCCACCTAAAACATTGAGTAAAGCTGGCCAGGGGTGCAGAGCTGATAGGTGTAGCTCCCAAAGAATAACAGAGAATAGCAGAAAGCCCAGGCTGAGGACCCAGGTTCTAAAGAAATGAGGGGGTCCCTAGAAATCCTCTGGCAGGCTAAGTCCTCATCAGGGTTTTGTTGAAGGTGGCCTCAAAGTTAAAAGTGATATTATATTTGCGTATAATAGAAACAAGGACTTTCGGTCATACCGGGTTCACTTGAGACCCCTTGCAGCAAAGAATCTGGTAATTGCCACAGCTTTGCTTCTGGAGACCCCATGGGTGGTGTGGCTTGAAAGGAAATCCCACGTAGACCCCACCCATGCAATGGGAGGATAGAAGATCTGCTGACAAGAAGTGCCTGGAGCAGTGTGGTTATCTTCAAACAATCTAATGTGTTTTCTAGGACTGTGTCACAGTGGACTCACAGAGTCCAGACACAAAACACTCTGGCCTCCCAGCCAGAGGGAGCACATGGGGTGTGGCAGCCACATCACCAGGCAGAGACGCCCCCCTTCACAACCAAGCATTCTGGAAAAGGGTACTTGGGTAGTGGGGTTCTTTTCAGTGTTTGGAAGCAAATGCCTCAGAGAGCTTCATTTCTGGTTAAAGCTTGGCTAGTTAATACCATCTTTACTCTTGAAGATTTTGTCTCATATGATCTGGTTTGTCATGGCTTCCTTGAAATGACAACGGCTGTCTGCTTTGATTAGGGGTCCCAGCTAAGTCTGTGAAAAGAGACTGGAAATAGGATGCAGGAGTCCCACTGGCCACAGACCTATGTGGGAGCCAGGAGAGCCTTGTGGCTAGCCTGGCCTTTGTCTCTTTCTTCATAGCCAATGGCTATCACTAGGGCATAAGGGCAGAGAAACTGGACCCTGACACGGGAGCTAACCACAAACCCTTCACTAAAACCCATGCGTCTCCATTGTAAATGTGAAAACCAAAAGCACCTGGGGATTTTGACAGTAACCAACTCTGCTACAGTGTGTGTGTGTGTGTGTGTGTGTGTGTGTGTGTGTGTGTGTGTGTACGCACGTATGCATGCTGCTACCACTGGACACATTGAGAAGGGTATTTGGGTGTGCTGTGAGTCTGCAGTGTGGGGGTGGGGTGAAGGAAGGGATCAACTTGCACTCATGGATACAGTTTGGTGTCTTTGTTAAATTCAGTGATTGTATTTTTATTATCAGTTACTTCCTGGTTCTTTCTTTGCATTTCATTTGTAATTCAAAAAATTGGTGTGCACATGTCTGTTTGAGTGTCAGCCCTGTGTGTGGGCACCTTCTGAGCTTAGAAGGCATTGCATCTTCGGGAGCTGGAGGTGGTTGTGAGCCACCCAACATGGCTGCTGGAACTGAACTCTGGTCTTTGGAAGAGCAACTGCTCTTAACCACTGAGTTATCTCTCTAGCCCTTAGTTTTCTTTTCATCTGTAAATGAGAAAATAATCACAGATTTATGGGGTAAAGTGTGATGTTTCCCCTGCATATGGCTATTGAGAGCAATCCCATTGGATAACCCCAGGTAAAGGAGGCCTAGTGGTTAAGCAAGAACCTGAAGAAGAACAGGAATTAATGCACACCCAGTCCGAAGAGATGATTGTGAAAGGGTTCTCCAGCAACAATTGTGAAGAATCAAAGAACTAAGACACAGGTTCTTCCCCCAAAGAGGAAGGACAGGGGCACCTAACATGCAAATACTGCAGGTGACAGACCCTACAGGAGGCTGCATATTCAGGTCCCAGGAGGGCAGGAGAAGCCATCCTTCTGTCTATCCAGAGCTACCAGGAGGAGCTGCCCTGCTGTGCTGGGTTTCCCAGGTCTGGAGGAAGGGATGGGGAAGGAGCCAGTGATCTTGCAGGAGGCAGGTAGCCCAGGGACAGGAAACCCCTTCGAGAGGAGGGTAATTTCTTTGACAGAGGCAGAATTAGCAGAGATGGAATGTGGAGGGAGCACACAGATTAATCCCAGTGCCAGAAAACCACAGCCATCCCAAAGAGGGAGCCCAAGGGTTCATGAGGAGAATTCATCTTGGTGCAAACAGCTTCATAGGTTTCTAAGCAGTGATCCTCTTGAAGTTCTTCATGTAAAGGCCTTATGGGCTTTGACAGAAGACAAGCTCAAGCTAAAAAAGAATAGATATTGGGAAGGTAGCTCAGTGGTAGAGTTCTTGTCCAGCCTGTGATGGAGCCTAGGCTTTATACCCAGCACCACAAAATTCTAATAGTACTATTATTATTAGAACTATTACTATTATTACTCTTATAAATAAGTTGAGTAGATTTCATGGCTTAGAAAAAATTGGATTGAAATGCTAACTGAACAAGCCCACTTTGTCTATGGTAGAGGAAATACACAAAATGAAGAAGAAATGACAACTGTGGAATGATCAGCACAGTGTCTTCCTGGGTCTGCCAATGGCCAACAGCGGACCTGAAAATTACACAAAACTGTTTTCTCAATTCCTGAAGGTAGGTCAATGCGGTCTCATGTAGCTCTCACAGGGGATGTGTGTGAGGGACAGGTCAAGTCTCTCTCCCAGGGAGCCTGACATGGGAGACAGATGCAGTCATCAGAAATGGTCTTCAAGTATCCAGGTTTGCAAAGGCAGATGGGAAATGCCCAGAAATTCTTGACATCCCCCCACATCCGCCCAGCAACAATGCAGGAAATCTAGCCCACTATCTTCAGCAGACTGAGGAGAACCGTTTCCTTAATGAACACCCCCACACCCTTGACAGTGCTGCAAAGTCAGAGGCTTTACTCTCCAGCTTTCCCTCAGATACTCCATTCCCCCCATTTCCTTCCTTCAGTCTGGTATAAAGTCCACTGATTCAATCGTCAGCATGCAGCATCCAAGGCACCCACTGCACTGGGCCATCTCAGCAGCCCTGGAAAGCATCCTCGGAGCCGTTCAGCAGAAGGAAGTCAGGCACAGGATGCCCTGCTCAGCTCTGTTAAGCTAAACCCAAGGCACCAGATGTTTTATGCTCTCAGCCACTCATAGTAATACAAGTTTTACTTACAATAAACAGAGCCTTTGGAGTCCTTCAAATATCCTCCCTCGTGTATGCACAATACAAGTACATTGAGAATGGTTTTTACCTGTGATCCCCTCACATCACTTAGACCAGCCTCAATCCCAATTAGAAATTACACAATCTAATTTCCCTCAGGGGAATCACTTTCTTGAAGGGGTGGATGGGTGACTGTCATTATAAAGCTTTTTTTTTTTTCTTTTTTCTTTTTTTCTTTTTGGTGATACATCTCTTCAAATTCTACATGATACACATTCAAGGATTTAGAAATGTCTCCACATTTTAGAGATGAAAAAAGAAAGTAATTATGTGGTTTGTCTTCTAGAAGTCATACACACACAAATAGGTTCAATTATCGGATAAATTTAGTAGCCTTGTTGGGATCTAGAACAGTTTTAGAATATAGCCATTAAAAAAAAAAAAGTGTTAACTTTTCTTTTTTAACCACACCATACATAGGGGAGTAAAGTGACTGATATCTTCAGAAAGGTTAATGTGACTTGTCTCTGTCATAATTACACATTCTGCTGGGGAGTGGGGGGAGCCCAAGCTAATGACCTGGTGGCTGAGGCATCCACCAGCTCACCCTTTGCAAAAGGAAACCCACTGATGACCGGGTTCCTAGTACATTATACCAGAGAAGAAGCAGAGGTATGAGCCTCATAGCAGAGGCCTAGCTCACCATCTATAGTGTCAGGGGCTTAGCGCCCACTAACAAGCATAACAATAGAGAGAAGCAGAGAAAAGAGAAAGACCCTATTCTGTTTTTTTCTTAGAATTTCTTCACTGAATTTTATCGTTGGAAAGGAGCCTTAGGAATCACCCATATTTTCAGGCAGGGCAGCAGTGGCATACACCTTTAATCCCAGCACTGGAGAGGTAGAGGCAGGCGGATCTGAGTTTGAGGCCAGCCCAGCCTACAGAGTGAGTTTCAGGACAACCAGGGCTGTTATACAGAGAAACTCTGTCTAGAAAAGCAAAAACAACCCCCCCCAAAAAAAAAACAACAAAAGGTGGGTAAAACAACAACAAAAAATCAATTGTATTTTCTAATTTCTGCATGTTTTAGAAGAAAAATACCAATTGGGGATCATCTGAAAAGAAACTATAGCCTATTAAAGACTTTTCAACCATAAAAATTAATACTGCACATTTTTAAAAAAGAAATTAGGTGTTCACCTAGTTTATGGCTTATCTGCTAGATGACTGATCAGTCGATCAGACGACTGACCAGAGAAAAACATGGACCCATGAGGGTTCTGAATAATGATCATTTAAAGTATGCAATTTTTGGAAAAGCGCAGCTCCATAAGCCCTGGAGAAAACAATAAAAATCACTATGTAAAATGACGCTATGTAGGTAATATGAGAAATGCATTATGTTCAATTCAGGACTAGGCATTGTTTATTGAGTGAGGGATTCCCTGTGTAGTTCAGGCTGGCTTTTTAAGTTGCTCCACAGCCCACATCCATGCTTGGTTAGAACTCCACTGACTTCCCTCTGCTTTAGGCCCTAAGTTCTAGGATTATAGGCAAGGACCTTACACCTGTATGATGTATTATTTGCATAATTTTCTTTTTTTAATTGAGTGTTACTATAGAGAATATTCCCCCTCCCCAAATTCCCACACTTTAAGTATTTCAAATTAGTTCTACCAAACTCTAAACTTCAGCCGCTTGAAGAAAAGTAGGGGGGAAGAGGGGAAAGGAGAGAGAGAGAGAGAGAGAGAGAGAGAGAGAGAGAGAGAGAGAGAGAGAGAGAGAGAGGGAAGGAGGGAGGGAGGGAGGGAGAGGGAGAGGGAGAGGGAGAGAGAGAAAATTCCAATATTCCAATCAAGGTGTGGTGCTCAAACCTGAACAGAATATGAATAACTTTGATAGAAACAGTGGTCTTGATACAGAGAGGATCCGAAAATATCCAAATTACGGCGTTTGTAACTAGTAAGTATTGAAGGTATAATACTAATGGGCTCAGCGCCTGGCAAGCGGTGCAAGAGGACCCTAAATCCGCAGTCAGACCCTCTCAATTTCCCGTACAGCTTCAATCTGCCTCCGCTGTTCTCAAACACAGATAAAATGACTCTTACCTAAAACCAAGCACGCTTTAAAAACAAAAGGTAAAGACATCTGAGTGAAGCAGAAAATCCAATAAAACGCGTGTTTTTCCCTCTGTAATTTGGAGGTTCAAAGCAATTTTTTAATCTAACCTTGCCTTTACATCATAAATCAGAAATTTCAACTCTCTAAGCAATTATATTGTCATATAAGCAGCTTTTCAAAAACATTCGTGAAATAGAAAACATTTAATATTATTTTAACATCTTCCCACATCCCGAGTTCTGACTTTGCCATCTCAATCTATTTTAATTACCAGCCCCTGCTTGTTACTTTGAATCGACGTCCAGTCTTCACATTCCAAAAGGCTTATTTTTTACTGTCTTTAAAAACCACGCTTAACCTAGCCGCCTTTCTTTCTGCGGACATTACACTTCTACTTGACTATTTCCCATTTTCTTTCTCTATCAAGTAGCTTTAAAGAAAGGCGCTCTCTTATCAGGCTCTGCGGTATGGGACCACAGGAGACCTCTCGCTGCTCCAGCCTCTGCTCTGGGACTCCCAGTTGGAGTTCCCGTGGTCGGTCCAGCTTTGACCTCTGGGTGACAACACTCCACAGTTGTCCTAAAATCTGCTGGTCCTTGATCGGTTCACCGCGGGTTTTCCACATCCCAACGAGGGCTAATTTAGGAGGTGCGCATACCTCACCAATTTCTCAAATCACATCTTTTGGTTCAAACTGTCAGTTCTCTAGAATCACAACCTAAAGACAGGGCTTAAATTCCGAAACTTGAAGCTTTCTAGACCTTAAGCTGCCCCAGTCGCCTTGGGTCACTCAAGCCGACCACCGGGACCTCGCACCCGGCCCGCTCCCTCGGAGGCCCCACCCGGGAGACGGCGCCCAGCGAACCGCTGGTCAGAGCGGCGCTGGCTGAGCGGTCCCCGACTTCCCTGCGACGGTCCCAAGCGGGTCCGGGAATCAGAGCTGGCCCTCTTCTAGGCTCCATTTGCTCGCCGCCGGCATGCGACCCTCCCCAAACTTGTCCTTTTTCTTAGCTCTAGGGGAGTGAGATCCTGGACAGTGACCAGCATCTATCTTTAACGCCCCCCTCCCCGTTCTGTCCAGCTCCGTGCAGCCTCTCCTATGTCTTGCTTGCTCTAGCCACCTCCTGGGAGAAGGCTCTGGATTCCAGAAAGGTCCACGCGTGTGGCAATCTAGGCACCCAGAGTCTAGGGAAGGAGACCCTACCCAGGAGCCGGGCAGGAGACTAGCGACTCCGAGTACAACTAGTAACCCGACTGTGACCCCAGCAGGGAATTAAGGAGAGTCTGGACCGTAATGTCCACCGATCCAAGCCAGCCACTTCCAG
The DNA here is from genome assembly GCF_943737965.1 of Phodopus roborovskii. Lineage (NCBI taxonomy): Eukaryota > Metazoa > Chordata > Mammalia > Rodentia > Cricetidae > Phodopus > Phodopus roborovskii. The sequence goes on along the minus strand of NW_026126599.1, from coordinate 10,828,150 downwards.
CGGCGCCCACTCCGGGAGGTAAGAGAGAGAGACAGAGACAGAGACAGAGAGAGACGGGGGAAAGAAAGAAAGAGAGAGAGAGAGAGAAAGGAAGAAAGGAACGAAGGAAAGAAGAAAGGAAGGAACGAAGGAAGAAGAAAAAGAAATGTATGTCCCCAGGAGTGTGCCCGCTGCAACAAGTGTCCCCGGCTCCCGCCGGAGCTCGCTTCCCGGGCTTCATCCTCGCTCACCAGGAACACCTCGCGCGGCTGCCCATCCCTGCCGAGCTCCGACTGGCTGCGTCTGACGCGCCTCACCTGTGAGAAGCAAACAGCCGAGCAGCGCGCACAGCAGGACCTCGGTGTCCCAGCAGCTGACCATGGTGAGCGCGACGCGGCCTGCTGGCCGGGTGCCCGTGCTCTCAGAGGCCGACAGCGCAGCCGCCCGAGCCGGTCCCTTCGCGCTTCTGCCTGGCGCCGCGAGAGCCCTTCTCCGCGCCTGCAGCCCAGGGGGATCTTTGCTGTCCGGCGTCCTCTAGACGATGCGCTCGAGTCCCGGAGCCCGCTCCGAGCCGCCGCCGCCACTACAGCCGGGGAGTGTCCGCCACCGCGCTCCGAGCCTCCTGCGGACCTCGCTGAAGCGCAGCCGAGGGCGGGGGCGATTTATAACCTTCCCCAGCCCACTTCCTACCCCGGCACCTCCTTCCAGTGACGTCAAGGGGTCCCCCACCCCTCATCCGCCTCCCCACCTACCCTCTTCTTCCTCCGGGAGGGGCGGGGGCCGGAGCAGGAGCGCGCGTGCGGAGGCACTTGGCGCGCGGGTCCCTGGGCAGGTTCGCAGGTTCAGGGTCCTTGCTCCGTGCCCTCCTGCCCCCTCCCCTCCTGCCCATCGCTCTCAGGAAATCCTTGCCCGGTTCCCTCCACCGGGCTTACTCAGCTCTGGTGACCGCCCGAAACTGAGGAGGGGAACCGACTAAGTGCACCGCCCTGCCCCTGGGGCGGGAAGTCTTATCCTAGGGAAGCTGGCCGCGCCTCCGCGACGGTGTCCCTGGCACCGGAGAACGAGGCGCAGTCGGGCCCTCTCCCGAGCAGTCCCGCCGGTCTCTGACCCGGCCAGACTCTTCCCAGAAGGCGAAGGAAGGCGCCAGGGACCCTCCGCATAAGGCACTTGGGCCCAGAGAGTCCGAAAAACACGGACGTTTTGCCAGGCACCTTTGGAAAGAGTACGGACAGTGCAGGTCCCAGGGGAGGGAGTCTGTCTTTTTCGGCTGCATTAAGGCACCCGCCCAAGTCATTTCCTCAACCCTCTGCTTCCTAGAAGCAAAACAAGGAATAACATGTTACCTTTTTAAAAAGACAAGGCGTGAAACATGCTCCTGCAACTTGTAAGGGCCAAGAACTTGAACTCTTATGTCTGTAAATGTTCGATGGAAAAGAAATCTTTTTTGGTGGGAGCTGGCTAGCCAAGACGACTGACCTGAATGTTCTTGGAACAAAAACGGGTGAAATTAACTTGAGGCACTAGATCATTTACGATGACACTAATTCCACGTTGTTCCTCAATTATGTATCCATTAACTCAAAGGCTGAAGTCGTCCCGGCCTCCACGGAGCAGCCCGGTCTTGTCCTTGTAAATAATGCAGGTTTGAAAAATAGCTCACTGGAACCTGCCAGATGCCCATGATAAAATGGCTCCTAAATGGGACCAGCGGCTCTTCCTGAAGGACTAGACTAAATCTCTGGCAGGGAAGGTTGCGAAACCTGAGTTGCCTCACTGTTAAAAAAAAAAAAAAAAAAAAAAAAAAAGTTTTGGGTCACTACCACCGGCAGCTTCACATAGCTACCCGGAGAGCCCAGCGAACCAGATTCCTCTCTCCTTCATGGTCCAGGAGAAAAGAAAGGCCGCTATGAGCCGCAGCTCACCTGCGGGCTCCCCATCGGGTTCTGATTTCCCCATACCCCTCCATTAGGGCCGGTGCTCCCGCACTCTGCCTCCAGCGCCTCAGATTCTCCTACCGAGAATCGCGTTCGGAATGGCCAGCCCCTCCAGGTAGTTATCATTCTCTCCCCTGAATCTCCAGCCCCAGACGGTTTGAGACACATCCACAGCTTCCAACTGTCCCTCTGCCTCTTCTCGGAGCTCTTGTCACGCCCACACATCTTCCACGAAATCGGTAAGGCCCTTAAGCAGCAGCAGGTGTTTGGCCTGGAGAGAGCTTGTCAGTGGCCTAGGGCTGGGGGAGGGGGGGCGCTTGGGGTGCGCTGAGCAGGCTGACAAATCAAGAAGCCAAGAAGACAAGGCAGAAGTTCACGATGCTGGAGGGCATGGCCACTGTAGAGGAAGACCAGGGAGAGGTACCACTGACTTGGGGGCGAGCGCCCCATGCACATCCCACAAAGGTTTACTTTAATACGTTGTTTTCAAAAGGCATTTTGATTTTTCTAAGTACCCAAGGAGACACGAGCCTATTGCCAGAAATGATCCCACAATGAGTTTATGAAGCCAGACAGGTATTTGACCAGCAGCCAGAACAATCTGTAACTTAAGATGTGCATCAACGATGCTAAAATATTACTCAATTACCTAAGGCTGATGGACTCATAATTGAGCTAACTTAGATTTGTATGTTGTGGTTCTCCATAAGTTCCTCCCAACTCTTTCTCTGAGAAGTCCCAGGCTTTTAAGTACAGCCAGCAATTTCCTTACTGCTACTTCTTCCATAGGTTTTTTTTTTTTATTATTATTATTACTGTTGCTGTTATTGTTATTGAGAAGTTTAAAATGGTACAAACTGTTTCGGAGGCAATTTCAATTTCACTCTGATGTGGAGAATAAAGGAGTGAGGCTTAGCCCTTCCACAGAAAGTATTAACACCTTTGAATAACGGGCTACAGGACTCTTCAAACTAAATCATGAAAGAGGTTCTCTAGATCCAACTGATGGGAAAGATCGAATTCAACACGCTTGGTGTGTATGAAAGGCTATTTGCCGTAGATTATCTGCTTGCTTCCTGCCCACGTACAAAAGAACATTCATCTCCTGCTCGCCTAGCAAAACCAGACACTCTCTCGTGTTATCAGCCACATTCTCTTGACGTTTCTTTCTTGCTCCTATTCAAGAACACGCTGTTGTTCAGCCAACAGTTTAAATATTCTCGGCTGAACAAGAGGGTAAGAGCATAAGCAAGAGTGACAGGGGGGAACTGAGCTAGTCTTCAAAAAAAAAAAAGGGCAGGGCACACTAAACTTAGTTGTGAAGAAAAATCCCCATCCACACACAACACAGAGCTTGTTTACAAGCCCCTGATGATGTTATCAAACCCTTCCGCATTGTTGGAAGAAAACAGACAAACAGACAAACCTACAACATCTTCCTGGGACAGCGAGGCTCCTTGGTCTAAGAACACCCTTCCACATCTCTTGCATCCAGACCAGGTAGTACCTTACAACTTTATTGATCAGAAATGGACCAGCCCGCTAGAACAATAAAAGCTAAAGTCTCGTTTATTTCAGCAACCCAAGCCCTAAGGGTACAGTCCAGCAGGAGACCATGGGACACCTAATGCACACCGGGCCCTGGGTTTGGTTCCCAGCCCTGTAAGGAGAGGAGGGGAGCAAGGTCCTTCTACTTATCTGCTGAACCAAGTCCTGGATGTCTGACATAACCTCCTCTTCATGGTTCTGATAGCCCCTCATTGAACATTGATTGAACACTCACAAACACAACTTTATCTCTCAGTGCCCTGTCTATGACTCCTTGGCCACTGCTCAAAAGACATGTTCTAGAAATTACTCCCAGCTTCCCTTGGAAGTGTCCATCTTATTAACATTGCTGCAGGTCTCAGTGGATAAGACTGAGGGACCTCAAATGTGTTTTCATGTTGCCAGTGCCTACAAGACTGAAGGAAAAGAAACCATCTGTGAAAAAACAAACCATGGAGAGGCACAGGATATGTGTGGTGGCTCTGTGTTGAGCAGGAGAGAGGGCAGGGTGACTCTGCTGGGTGGTTGTTGTTAGGGGTAGCTGGCGTCAATGAACTCTGGGGTAGAAGAGGAAAAAGGAGAGAGCCTGGGAAATCTCCAGGGTTCCAAGCCAGTATGTATGTGGTGATGGGGACACAGGGAGGGTAGAAAGGGACAGGACAGGGGGCAACTGAAAGCAACCCTGTGTACCTGCCTAAACTGAGGGAGATTTTAAAGGCATGGTATGGCTCAGGTTTGGGTATGGGAAGGAACCAGAATTGCAATGGGTTTTTCTAATCCTAGAAATATTCATATATATGTGAGATAGGTGGATTTTAGACAGACAGGTAGGAGATGAAATAGGTGGATACATAGGGTAATGATGGGGTAATATAGACAGTAACAGATGGCTATGGACACTGGTAGAACCATGGTGTTTGTGTAATGGCTGCCTTGCTAGGGCATTTAAATGCAAAGTTTAAATGGATAGCAAGGCTCAGATGGCCCCTCTGAGTAGGGAAGGGTGGCTAGCATCCATCTTTAGTCTTCCTTCTTCAAAAGTTCCCTGAAATCCAGACACACCCTCAGGGAAGGCCTGCTGGCCACATCAGTGGAAGACCAGCCCTTTCCTTCCTGTGCCTCTTCCAGGCTCCTCCTGGCCGGCTTTTCCAGAAGACTTGCAGGGGCTGCCAGCGGAGGTCAGCTGTTCAGCCTGCCCCCTGGCCCATCCTACCACAGATTCTGGGGCCTCCTCAGCCTCAGGTGCAGTATCCAGACCTCTGACCTTTGTAAGGCATCAGATCATAATGCCTTTGACTTGAAGAGGAGAAATAAAAAACGTGTGGCTTTAGAAGATTTCTTTTTTTTTTTTTTTCCCTGTTTAAACAAAAATCAAAATCTAGCCAAATCAGAACATTGCCTGAAAATGACATCCTGAACTGCTTTATTTGGTGGCTATGTGATAACTTTGTTTCTGTTGTTCGATGATAAAAATGTGCTCAGTACAACTATATAAAGGTGATCCTAAGTACGGTGGTTCATCCATGGGAAGCAGGAGAAAATGTGTCCTAGGCCACTGGGCAACACAGAAGGACACTATCTCAAAACAGATGAACAAAAGGTATTAAAAATGAACTATGGATGCCCCTGTCATCTCTGCTGAGAAAGCCTACTATGAGCAGCTTTCCGTAGCAGAGATCACAGATGGTGAAATGTGACCCTCGCCATGGTAAATACATGGCTTGCTGCCTGCTGTGCAGTGGGGATGTGGTTCCCAAAGATGTCAATGCTGCCATTGCCACCATCAAGACCAAGCGCAGAGTTCAGTTTGTTGACTGGTGCCCCACTGGCTTCAAGGTTGGCATTAATTACCAGCCTCCCACTGTGGTACCTGGTGGAGGGAGACTGGCCAAGGTTCAGAGAGCTGTGTGCATGCTGAGCAATACCACAGCCATCGCTGAGGCCTGGGCTCATCTAGATCACAAGTCTGATCTGATGTATGCCAAGCATGCCTTTGTGCACTGGTATATGGGTGAGGGTATGGAGGAGGGGGAGTCCTCTGAGGCCCATTAGGACATGGCTGCCCTAGAAAAGGATTATGAGGAAGTTGGTATGGATTCTGTTGAAGGAGAGGGTGAAGAAGAAAGAGAGGAATATTAATCCATTCTTTCAGCCCCTGCATCATGTCAAACTCCTAGAACTTCAGCTTTGACATTAGCTGGCAGGCATTGATTCCTCTAATTGTGTTATCTTCATTCTGTGGTCATGTCTTGTCTGTGTCCCTGTGTTTTTTCCATGATGTCTCAAAGTAAAAGCTTTAAGAAAAAAGAGAAAAAAAGAAAGAAAGGAAGGAAGAAAGGAAGGAAGGAAGGAAGGAAGGAAGGAAGGAAGGAAGGAAGGAAGGAAGGAAGAACTATGGAGGCTGGAGAGATGGCTCAAAGGTTAGAGCAGTGGCTGCTTTTCTAGAGGACACAGGTTCAATTCCCATCACCCACATGTCGGCTCTCAACTGCCTGTAACTCCAATTCCAGGGGATCCAACACACTCAGGCAAACATGAATGTAGATAAAACACCAATGCACATAAAATAAAATTAAATCTTTTAAATAAAAAAACGAACTATGAATGGAAAAGGAGAAGAAGAGATACTATTTTGTATTTTCAACATTTCTTCAAACATTTATCCACATGAAAGAAAAGCTCAGTTCCAGAAAAGACAAATTTTATTTCCAAATACAAGAGGAATCAATGTGCGAGGCATCAAGTAGAACAGTGTGTGGTTTTCTTGGTAGACTATAGAGCCCAGTGGAGAGCCTGGGAGATGGTTCAGCAGTTAAGACCACTGGCTGCTCTTGCAGATGACCTGAGTTCAATTCCCAGCACTCACATGGCAGCTCACAACTGACTGTAACTCTACTTCTGGGAGTCTCTGGGGGGTGTTTCAAACTTCGTCTCTTGGCCTCGGTGGGCACTGCATGTAGGTGGTGCACAGTCACAAATGCTGGCAAAACACCCACACAAATCAAACAATAAATAATAAAAATCAAAATTAAAAATAAAATGCAGCCAAATAACAGTCTATTCTTTAAGTGGTATTTCCTTTCCATATACATTCAAACAATCCACACAGAGTAATAAACAACTAAGTTTTGCTTCAAAGTTGCCCAAGACAAACGATAATCACAGAAGACATGTAGTGCGAAGTTTTACTCTATGTACTCTTTGGCCTTTTGGGGGGGGGAGCTGCCACCCAGCTCCCAGATAAATCACACACAAAATCGTATTCTTAATTATGAATGCCCGGCCTTAGCTTGGCTTTCCCCCCCCCCCAGCTTTTCTTTACTTAAATTATTATCCCAACTACCTTTTGCCTCTGGGCTGTTTCCTTTTCTTCTGTATATCTTATTTTCACTCTTACTCTGTGGCTGGCAGGGTGGCTGGGTGGCTGTGGCTGGGTGGCTGTGGCTGGGTGGCTGTGGCTGGGTGGCTGGGTGGCTGGGTGGCTGGGTGGCTGGGTGGCTGGGTGGCTGTGGCTGGCCTCTGACACCCTTCTCCCTTTGTTCTCTTGTTCCTACTTTAAAAACCCTCCTCCATCTGGCTCTTCCCTATAATTTCCAGTCAGCTAGTTGCTGACCCAGCCTCCTGACTGCAGGTGAATTTTATTTAATCAAACACATCTTTGCATCATTAAACAAATGTTCCAGAGCATAAACAAAATTAAACTAACATACCTTAAAATAATATTCTACAACAGAGGCAGACATGTATTGACAATGTCAAGGATGATTGTGGATAACATATATATATATATATATATATATATATATATATATATATATACAGATATATATCTATATATATGTATGTATATATTTTTTTTAAAAAAAGAAAATATTTACTTTATTGTTATTTATGTGTACTTGTATGTGTGGTAGTCAGAACACATGTATGATGATGCCCACAGAGGCTGGAAGAGGGCATTGGATCACCAGGAACTGAAGTTACAGGAAGTAGTAAACTTCCCAGTATGGGTGATGGGAACAGAACTCAGCCCTTTCAAATGCTCTTAACTTCTAGGCCATCACTACAGCCCCATACCTTTTCTTCTTTTCTGGGGAATGGAACCCATGGTACTAAGACCCCATTCTCTGGAGCTGTAAATCCAGACAGTTAACCCTAAGAAAATGTTAGGGCCTGAGGCTGAGCACAGAGTCAGGGGCCATCCTCCCCATGCATTCCAGATACAGATTGCAAAGAAGTGAAAAACCCGGTAAATTCTTCAAGAGAAAAAACAGTGCTGGTAAGAAGGCTCATAGTAATAGATCACACACACACACACACACACAGACACACACACACACACACACACACAGACACACTTAAATAAAGAAAATGGCAACTTATAGGAGACTCGTGGTTCATCATCTAATGACATTATTATTATTATTATTACCATTATTATTATTATTATTATTTTGGCTTTTCAGACAGGGTTTCTCTGTACAGTCTTGGCTACTCTGGAACTCACTCTGTAGGCCTGGCAGGTACTCACAGAGATCCACCTGCTTCTGCCTCCTGAATGCTGGGATTAAAGGCTATCACACCCAGCATGACATTATTTTAAAAGACCTTTAAAACTATTTATTTGAGAAGTGGGGGTATAGCTCTGTGGTAGAAGCATTTGTCTAGAAGGCCCTGGGTTCATTACTCAGGATAGCAAAAACTAAGCTATATTTTAACACACACATATAAAAAAACCCATCACACAACCACATCCCCTAAACCCAAAAAGCAGCAAATGAAGCTGGAGATTTCTCACTTGCTGCTCTTCCAAAGTTACCCCGGGCTGAGCTCCCAGTACCCATGTAGCAGCTCACAACTGCCTGTAGCTCTAGTTTCAGGGGGAGTCAATGCCCTTCTCTGCCTTTTGCAGGCCAGATGCACACATATGCTGTGTAGATGCAAAACACCCACACACATAAAATAAAACCAAACAACATAAAAAAAAAAAACCATCAGGATTTGTTAGAAAATATACTTGATATACTTGACACATACTCGGCTTGCTTTTGAGATGAGAGTTCCCCATGTAGCCCAGGGTAGCTCCCAACTCACCATCCTTCTGCTCAAGCCTCTCAAGCCCTAGGATCACCAGCCTCTGTCACCACAACTGGCCAGTCTGAGATACTGTAAGGCAATTGGCCATCTTTTTTCCTTTCTATAACCTAGGAAGAATAAAAGACCCAGTGATTAGGGAAAAAAAAAAAAAAAACTACAGAAACCTGATGGGTGGTGATGGGTCATAGATTACTAGTATCTTAGTGTAGAAGTGGGCCTCCCATGTGGCTTCCATCCAATTCACTAATCTTGCTTTGAGAAAACATGAAGGGAGCTGACCTGCTTGGTCCACAGTCACGGTTAGCTCAGAAAGTGAAACCACATGACTTCCCAAGGCCTTTGGCTTAGGCGTCATTGCCCCATGCCCCTGCGTGTGGTGCTTACCCTGCTCTGCCACAGCGCCAGTGAGATGAAGGCAGACCTCCACATACCGATCAGCTCCAAGCCACTTGGTCAAGACTGCCACCTTAGGACTCTGGGTACCGCACATCCAGAAAGCTTTTCTAGTAAAGTATTTACACAACTCAGGAGTTCGAATCTTGGCCTTGCCTCCTATAGCATCCATGACTTAGAGCAAGCTGCCCGACTTCTGTAGAAACCTAACTCTTCAAAACAAGATAATAGAGCCATGAGGGTGTGGTAATGATTAAAGGAAGCACCCAGAAAAGCATGCCTGAACCGAAACAAGCCCCGGATCAGTGCCTTTATTGACATTAGTAATATGGGGCAGGCATACCTTCTGCACTCCACCTCGCTACACTTCCAGTACTCTCCCCATGGTTTGGTGTCACTGCACCCTCGAATCCCAAACTCAGAAATTCCGAATGAGATGTTAGTAAGTAAAAGAATAAACCACATTTGACATTGCAGTCACACGACTGTGTGTCCTGTCTTATTACTCTGTGTGATAAGATTCCTCAACTTTCAGAGCCACTGTGTTTAATTTGATAACCACATTTTTTAGGGACACAAAAAAATAGAAATAATTTAAAGATGATTTCACTGTGCAGTAACAAAGAGAACAGAGTGCTCCGGGGTTTTTGTTTGTTTGCTTGTGTTTTTTTTTGTTTTTGTTTTTGTTTTAAAGAAAAGACAATGAATTGATTGACATGGAAAGTCAAAACACTAGAAAACATACTCAGTTTTATTGTTGTTTTGTTTTGTTTGTTTGTTTTTTTTGGGACAGGCTTTCTCTGTATAATAGCCCTGGCTGTCCTAGAACCTGGAATTGCTCTGAAGACCAGGCTGGCCTCGAACTCATAGAGATCTGCCTGTCTCCGCCTCCCCAGTGCTGGGATTAAAGATGGGCACCTCCACCTCGGGCTCATATTAGAATTTTTTTTAATACTTCTTCACTTATTTGAGACAAAGTAGTTCAGGCAGGCTTCAAATTTGCAATGCTCCTTTATCAATCTTCTGAATGCTGGGATGATAGCTATGTACCACCATACCTCGTTATATCTGAATTTTGAAGAACATATAGTCTTATCATTGTAAAGACCATGCTTTTAAGACCAGAAACATCCTCACCAATGAGTCCCTTGATAAGTCTTTTCCATGCTGAAATTCATATGTTGACATCTAATACTTAGCATGTTGCTTCTAAGAAGCATCTCCCCCCCCACTCTCTCTCTCTCTCTCACACACACACACACACACACACACTAGTGCACATTAGTAGTCACAGCTGTTGTGACAAGCTTCCTGATACCTGTGAGCTCGAGCCAGACAGAATTCCAGTACAGAGAGGGGAGGTTGGCAGGAAGTCCCACCCCCAGTCAAGGTGATAATTGATAACTGATGGCTACTGGGAGAGGAAGAGTCAGTTTTATGAGTATTATCCCCACATCCCCACAGTCCCACCTCTCCACCCCCCATCCTACTCCTCCATTTTCCCATCCCCCCCCAATCCAAGACAAGAAGGAGAGGAGATGAGGATGTATTCAAGTTAGATGTGTAGGGAACGGGGTGGGCCCAGAGAAAACTGAGAGAATAGAGGTGAATATGATCAAAACACATTGTATGAAATTCTCAAAGAACTAAGAAAAATAATTCTTGTAAGAGGACATGGGTCCCTGAGGATACACAGAAGCCATTGAGTTGGTTGGAGCCTTGATCTTGGATTTCCCAGCCTTCAGAATTAGAAGAAATAACTCTTTGCTACTTATGAGGGCCCACTCTAAGGCCTTTTACCATTGTAGCCTGAATGAACCAGGACAACCTCCAAGTCACGAAGAGCCAAAGCAAGGCCAACAGATACATGCTGTCATCCATTCCAGGGTCCATCTCAGAGCCTTATTCTGAATGTCACACCCTGCAGCTGTCACACTGAAATGCCAAATGGATTCCCAAAAGGGACTTTATAAATCCAACAGCCATTCCCACATAGGAAGACTAGTGAGTAGTCAGCCAGCCAGTTGTGTTGGCCCTGAGAGTGTGCTGAGGGAATGTAGACACCTCAGGCTAGAGAATATTGTGTGGGTCATGATTCATATTCATGAGGCTGGGGAGCCTGGAATGGGTCTGTCACATATTTTTTCTGATCACGTCTCACAACGATGTATAAAGGTGGACAATGCAATGACTAAGATTAGTGTGATGAGATAGTACCCGGAGAGCCATCCATCTGCCTCTGAGTGCATGCCATTGAGATGCTTGAATTATCCCCCATCTTAGCATTTTAATAGTGATCAAGCTGAAACAACCAGGGAGCATTATCTTGAAGACTCTATAAGTCCCAATATAAATAAACTGTGTGGTGTGATGAAGAGAGTAGCAGGCATGCTGGAGCCAGCATTGCACACCTCTGTGGATCAAACCCTCCTGAGCAGGGTCCTCTGTCATAGGAACTAAAGCCAGGAAAACCTCTCTAGTCCAGTGTGCCCCATGTATCCCATGATACACCGATGCTCTGTGTGATCATGGCAGTAGAACCCTGTTTTCAAAGGCTCTACAGACATCTTGCCAAATGCATTTTGATGCCAAAAGATATTAAAGGGGCTGGAGAGATGGCTCAGCACCAGGACTTAAGTTTGGCCTCCCAGCAACCACGGAAAAGCCCAAGTACCAGCATACACTTGTCATCCTGTTGGAGGAGAGATACTGGCAGATGCTCAGGGCTTGCTAGCCAGCCATCTGGCTCAGTATGAGACCAATTGTCTCAATAAAAAGAAGGTAGAAAAGTGACCGAGAACTGTATCTCAGCATCAGTCTCTGGCCTCTTCCTGTGCCTCAAGCACAACTAAATACATGCGTATATACAACAGATACACACAATATTAAGGAGCTGGGCATACAGTACGTGAGAGACTGGGGCAGGAGGATTGCTGTGACTACAGGGTGAGACTTTGCTGAAAAAAACTAAAGAAAAGTCAAAAAGTGTTAAGGAAAAGAATGAAAATAGTAATTGACAGCTGTGATGCTGAGTCATACACCCTAAGGGTACACTTTAGCAGATAAAGACAGCTCCCAGGATGTGATCTGCACACTCTCGCACACATGACTGAATGGCAGATTATCTGTCTGTCTTTGACTACTCTGCAGTGCCCCACAGCTTGGACACAGTGTGGATCACCTGAAGCCAGCACCACAAAGGGGCATTAGCTTGAGGGCCCCAAACCACCACAGCCCCCCGACATTCATCAGGATCAGTGATGAGCAGACACAGTTCAGTTTTTTCGTCTTCATCTGATTTGTTTGCTTATTTATTTATTTATTTTTTTATTTTGAAATAGGGTTTCTCCATGTGACCCTGGCTGACCTGGAACTCTCTCTGTAGACCAGTCTGGCCTTGAACTCAGAGATCCACCTACCTCTGCCTTATAAACACTGGGATTAAAAGTGTGCACCACCACCATCCGGCTTCTTCGTCTGTTTTAAATGGTGACATCTTGGAAAATGATTGCTGGGAGGATGCAGACATGTTCAGCAAACCAAATAGATGCTATCAAGAAGTTAAGTGTGACCAATTTAAGTTAGCACACACACAAAGGTTTCCTGATTAGGCCAATTATTCATTCAGCAAACATAGGAGTGCCAACAGTGAATCATTTGTCATTCAAGATCTTTAAAAATCCTATAGCAGACCTTTTTGCATGAAATAAAAAGTTCATAAACTCTGTGTCTATAAGCTATATCACCCAGGAATTGAGGAGAAATGTGCAGAAAATGCAAACCTTTTAACACAAATGTCAAATGCTTCTCAAAACTGGATACCAACTTTCCACCTCCATGTACAATCATTGAATGTGACATGATGTAAAAATCTTAGCATAAAATTGTTGTTTACCTGTCTAGGAGCAGGACAACAGAGGGTCACGTCATGATCTTCACTGCCAGGGTCTACAAATCCAAAACAGCTCAGGAGAATCCATCTGAGTGGCCATGGGCCATAGGTCAATTACAGTTGAGTGAACATGGGTCAAGGGTCAATCACATGAGAAAAATAAGCTTCTGGAGTGTCACCCAAGGCTCTCCTACCTTCCTATTCTCTTTTTTTTTTCCTTAAACAAAGGTGTGTGTATATACATGTGTGTGTGTGTGTGTGTGTGTGTGTGTGTGTGTATTTACATCTATGAGTACATCATGTACATGTAGTACCCAAAGAAGCCAGAAGAGGACATCAAATCCCCTGGAACTGGAGTTAGATTGTGATGAGCTGCCATGTGAGTTCTTGGAACCGAACCCAGGTCCTCTGCAAGAGCAGCCAATGGTGTTAACAGCTGAGCCACTTCTCCGAGCTCCCCTATCATTTTCTTTTCTATTCTTTCCTTTCCTTTTGCTTTCTTTCTTCTTTTCTTTCTTTTTCCTTCTTTTTGTTTTGTTTTCAAAACAGGGTTTATATGTGTGGTTTGACTGTCCTGGAACTCACTCTGTAGAACAGGCTGTCCTTGAACTCAGAGATCCACCTACTTCTGCCTCCTGAGTGCTGGGGTTGAAAGCATGTTTTGCCACCACCACCAAGCCCCATTTGTTTTTTCTTTTTTCTTTCTTAAAGAAGACTTCTGAAAGTGCATATATAGATGAATCCTTGGGCCTCCACAATACAAACTGGTTCAAATTACTTTACCTGACTGTCCTTTCCGTTCACTCTCCTTAAAATTACTTTACCTGACTGTCCTTTCCGTTCACTCTCCTTAAAAGCAGGCACAATCAGGATTGTATCAGTTAGCTTTCCTTTGCTGTAACAAAATGACCGAGGAAGCAAATTTACAAGGAAAAAAGATTTGTTTCAGCTTGTAGTCTGTGGTATCACAGTTATGTCATGGTGGGAGGGTGCAGGGGAAACAAAGGAGAGCCAGACATGGGGATATGGCTTAGCAGTAGAGTGCTCATCTGGAGTGTGGGATACCCTGGGCCCCAATTTCTGACACTAAGGATCTGGGGGTAGTGGTGGTGGCCAAACCTTTAGCAAATGGCTCTTTGGAAGGCATTAAGGATCCAAATAACAACAGCAGATAATGTCACAGGGGGAACTATATGAGAGAATATACTTAAAATAGTATAATGAGTGACTCACAGTAAGTATACAATAAATGAAAACTATTATTGTTTGTTTGTTTGACTGATTGATTGGTTATGTGACAGCATCTCATTATGTAACCCTGGCCTGGAACTTACTATACACACTAGGCTGGCTTCCAATTCACAGAGGTCCCCCTGCCTCTGCCTCCTGAGTATTGGGTTTAAAGTGGTGTGCCACCATGCCTGGCTTGAAAACTGTTATTTAAGTGTTAATTATCACTCTCTCATGTTAGGAGCTGTGTGGCATATTTTGGACCAATATATGAGTATTTGTCCAAAAGGTCTCCAAATGGGACAAAAGCTCATGGAAATAGCTTCACTGGCAGGAGCCAGTGGACTTTGGGGACAGTGAATACTGCTGGGATTGAATGGCCTGCATGATGTCTTCTCTCTTGTAATATTGATGATTCTCTTGGTGACTTTAGTGTCATTTGGTCAATCATGCTTGGGACAGATGTGATCATTTCTGGAAGCCCCATTTTTTTTTCTCAAATATTTCCCCCTAAAATTCTTTGGAAGCTGATTCTTCTCAGGTTTCTGGGGAGGGGGATGCCAGCTGTCACTCCAGACCTTGCTGTGAAAGGTAGATCACCCCATTTCTGTAAACATGTCTTGAACATGATTGTTGTTCTTGAAAGGGTGTGACTATGCCAATCACCATTTAGTTTTGTAAAGACAGGATCTACCTGGCTGGATATTTGGCCAAGCTAGCAAAATGATAAGTTGTTGTTTATTTGTTTAAAGATGTTTTGATGTAAAAGTTGATGTATTTATTTTTGCCAGAGGTTACATTGGAGGATGGGGAAAGAAAATTGTTTGTTAGTAATGCCCCTTCCTGGTCTCAGGACCCGAACCCAGGCTGCAGGGACTGTGGCACTTGCATTACTAAATGTTGTGTCTCCATTCTAGCAGATTAAAGTGTTCTGTGCTGCTGGGAGACCCTTGGACCCTTGGGGTGAGGGTTTGGGTCCTGACAGAAAGGGACTCAACTCTCAACAACTCAACATGAAGTCTTAAATCCATGGGCACCTTCATCTTGAACCTCCTAGCTGTCACAGGCACATTTGTGTGATTTAAAGTCACCCAGTTTCTGGGATTTTGTCCCCCCCCCCAAAAAAATCTTTTATTTTGAAACAGGGTCTTGCTAAATTGTCTGGGCTGGCCTTGAACTCATTCTGTCGCCTATGCAGGCCTTAAATGTCCTTGAATTTACAATGCTTGTATTTCAGCCTCCCAAGTACTGGGATCATAGACCTACACCACCCTCTGAAGCACCCGACTTTGTTTTGGGGTGGTCAGATTTAGATTGGTAGTGGCATAACGGGGTGGTATAAATCAGGTGTCTTTAAACCACACAGACACCAAAGGCAAACCTTTATGTCAACTATGCACTCTCCAATGCCACTTGAATGACATAACAAATGTCCAGCCTGATATGGGATGTTGGTGGTGGGAGTGACAGGGCTGTTGCTTGCACATGGGGAAGGAATATGTAGTTACTCTTCCCTCATCTGAGTTCAAACAAACAAACTGAGAAGCAATGCCCGTGGAACTGTGTTTTCCTAATTTCACTGCCAACCTAAAACTGTCCCCCCCCCCAAAAAAAAGACAGGTAGAGCCTTGGTTATGCAGGTCTGCCGGAGGCTGAGGCAGAAGAATTTCAAGGCTTGCATAGGCTATAACGTGAGTTCAAGACCAGACCAGGCAATTTAGAAAGACCCTGTTTCAGAATACAAGTGAAGAAGAGATTTGGTTCCGTGGTAGAGCACTTGTCTAGCATGTTGAGGTTTACTCCCTAGTAGTGCCCAAATAATGAGGAGGAAGAGGAGGAGGAAGAGGGGGAGGGAAGGAGGTGCTGGAGGAAGGGAAAGAAAAGGGGGAAAGTTTACTGGGAACTGAACCCAGGTCCTCTGGAAGAGCAGCCAGTGCTCTTAACTGCTGAGTCATCTCTCCAGCTCCTGACCTTCAGTTTCTTGATTAACTATTGTGAGACAACATTGCAATCTTGATTTACCACTCTATTTATTTTTAAAAGTTATTAATATGGGCTGGAGGGATGGCTCAGTAGTTAAGAGCACTGGCTGCTCTTCCAGAGGACCTGGGTTTGATTCCAGGCATCCACATGAAAGCTCACAATTATCTGTAATTCCAGGTCCGTGGTATCTGATACCCTCCCACAAACAAACATGTAGGCAAAATGCCAAACACCAATGCACATAAAAGGAAAGTCATTGAGTTACTTATACTGTATATGTACATGATTGGGGGGGGGCGTGCATCTAGCATAGCATGTGTGTGCAGGTCAGAGAACAGCTCTGTGCAGATAATTCTCTCCAACTTTTATGCGGATTTCTGGGGTGGAACTCTACTATTAGGTTGGCATTGTCCAGCAGCAAGCAGCTTTATCTATTGAGCCATCTCACTAGCTCTCTATGCTTTTCTAAGGATCCACAACAATCAAAGGCCTAATTTTGTTCAGTATTTCCCAGTCTTTGTCAAAGAAGCTCCATTGAATATTTCTTTTGAAAGATTAAAATGTTACACATTTTCATAATCTGTTTAAAAAATAAAAACCAGACAGGAGGACAGCCATGCAGCTGAAAAGAGGAAGATTGTAGCCTCAAAATGCCGAGGAACTCTCCCCCACCCCCACCTCCAACCCGCAACCACACCCGCACCATCCATCACAGACATTTGCAGGCTGCACGTACTGAAACTCTCAAATAATCAGAATCCGTCATCCTTTTCAAACTAATTTCACCGAACCCCGAGACATTAGTGGCAGTCACCTTCTAAGACATTGCAGGAATCTTCTTCCAACCCTTTTTCTTTCTGTTTCTAACTGGCTACTAAAATTGGTGTGTTGGTGGCATACTTGATATTGTGAAGTATGTGCGTATTTCACAACAGGAGACATGGCCGGCACACCTTCTCAAGCCCACCCACCCCGCCCCCATGTTATCAGTTTGAATGTTACTTCTTGGCGCTGAGGCCACTTTTGCTGTCACCTCTGTGAACTTTTCAGGAACATAGTGACACACCCTCATTAAGCGCCATCACCAGGGCATCTTAGCCCCCCTGACAAACTTCTTGGGGCTTTCCCTCTCATCTTTAGTTCCTATAATCCATCCCTTGGTTTGCTTTCATGTCTTCTTTAACAGGGGTAGAAGAACTTAAAAGAAGTTTTAGTTCCTCGGGTAGGGTGGGCCTTGGATTCTTCACAATATCTCTGAATAGTTCTTGCCAAAACAGTTAGGGAAGAGTTGTCGTTTAAGCTGGCAGAGAGCCAGGCAGGGTGGCACACACCTGTAATCCTAGTATTTGGTAGGATGAGGCAAGAGAATTATGAGCCAAGGCTAGCCTGGGCTGCTGCATAGTCAGATTCTATCTAAGACAAACAAAATGCCAGAAGACAGACCAACAACAAAGCGGGAAGGAATGGTATAGTTTGGGGTTTTGCCACTAACCTGCAGAAGTTTCCAGTCTTAGGTCGCATGTATATACTTGGAGACAATTTTCCAGCTGTGATTCTGGGTTGTTTGAGCAGACAGACTGAGCCAGCCATGGAGAGCAAACCAGAAAGCAGTGTTCCTTCACACCCCCTGCTTCAGTTCCTGCCTCCAGGATCCTGCCCTGACGTCCATTGATGATGGACTATGACTTGGAAATGTGAGATAAAACAAGCCCTCTGCTTCCCAAGCTGCTTTTGGTCATGGTGTTTCTTACAGCAACAGAAAGCACACTAGGACACTAGCCAAAGTGTGGCATCTTCTGTGTGGCAAGAGAAGAACTGTGCCCCCCTGCTGAGGTCCCCAGTGCCATTTCATCCTCAGGATGTGCAGTGGAGTAAACACTTGTGTGACCCTCAAATGCATGTACTAGAACCCTAATCTGAGTGTGATAGTATTGACAAATGTAGCATTTAGAAGATAATTAGGTCACAAGGGTGAAGCCCTAATCAACAGGATTAGTGACATCAGAAGAAGCCAGAATGTGTGCCCTTACCTGAACCTGGCCAGGCCTGCCCTGACCTTGAACTTGCAGCTTCTAGAACTGTGGGCAATGGATGTTGTTGTTTTAGCCACCCAGTGTATGGTGACTAAGAAGGGAGGGGAACAAAGAAGGAAGAGAGAGACAGGGACAAGGAAGGTGGTTTTATATTTGTTTGCTGCACTGGAGAGTGAGCTCACAGCCTCCCACATCCTAAGCAGAGGTTCCTTCACTGAGCTAAATCCCCAGCCCAGTGTGTTTGGGGGAGGAAAGGCTCCATCTCCGGAGGTAGGCAGCCCCTGGAGCTTGTTATGAACCAAGACTTAACAAGGGGAAGAGGCTATAAGAGAGGCAGGTGCAGAGAGAAAACAGAAAGGCCTGGAGGAAGTTGGAAAGGTATTTCCAATCTGAGTATGTAGTAGGGAACGAGGCTGAGACCTGCCAGAAGTTGATGACAAAAACCCTGACTGACCTCAAACTTGGGACCCTCCTGCCTCAGCTTCCTGAGTTCTGGGATTACAGGTATCTTTCCATGCCCCTCCTGAATTGTATGTAATGTGTTCTTTTTAAAGCTGGTGATTTTCATTGTGTTTGGTATATTCTCTCCCCCACCCCCATCCCCAGTGCTGTGGATGGAACTCCGGGGGGGTTCTGAAGGTACAAGGCTAGACCCCAGCATTCTACATCTTATCTGGATGCTTTACATAATTAAATCATAGCCAGGTAATAAAAAATAGTTTTAAAATAGCTGTCAGAAGTTACTCAGGATGGGGCAGAAGCTTTTAGAAATGAAAATTTTCAGGGCTGGAGAGATGGCTCAGTGGTTAGGAGCACACAGTGCTCTAGCAGGGGACCTGAGTTAAGTTCCCAGCACCCATGTTGGATGGCTCTGTAACTCTAGCTCCAGTGAATCTGCCACCTTCTTCTGACCTCCTCAGGCACTGCTCACATGTGTACATACTAGATACAGACACATACAGTTTTTAAGAAGAGGGGAAAAAAAATGAAAACATATACTACTGTATTGCCAAAAGGTCAATGTATTGCTCTTCAGTATCCAGGTTTAAGGTTTTATTTTATTTATTTAGATTTATTATTATTATTACATGAGCCATAGTGCATGTGTGGAGATCAGAGGACAATACTGGAGAGTTGATTTTCTCCTACATTTACATGGCTTTAGGGGTTTGAACTCAGGGCTCCAGACTCCTGTGGTTTGCTCAACTTTTGCCATTGAGCCAGCTTATGATGGGAGATGTCATTCTGTAAATATGTTTCTCTTATTGGTTAATGAATAAAGCACTGTTGGCCAATAGAAAAGCAAGATAGGCGAGACTAGGAGACAGAAGATTCTGGAAGATGTGGTAGAGAGGAGTCAAGATGTAGAACATGAGAGAAGAGGTCTGGACCCTCTCTCTGGTAAGATAAGACCACGTGGAAACATTTAGATAGATAGAAGTGAGTTAATATTTAAGACAAAGTTAGCCAATAAGAAGATCTAGTCTTTGGCCAACAGCTTTACAACTAATAGAATTTTTGTGTGTTATTTTGGGATTGGTGTGGCCTTGGGACCAGTGCTGGCTGGAAAATGCTCATAACAATCTTGCTGTTTTGTGGAGAATTCCTGTACTGAAAATTTCATCCTGAGTCAGGGACAGTGAGGAACTACTGTAATCACAGCATGCTGGAGGCTGATGCAGGAGGATGAAGAGTTAGTTCCAGGTTAGCCTCATCTACATATTAGGATCCCATTTTAAAAAGCAAAACCCCAAGACAAAACCTACAAAACAGTCTCCTGTTTCATCTACATAATTTATTCATGTATAGGTAAATTTCTCTTGGATTTACCAAGTCTTGGGAAGAATTTAGCATTTTAAAAACCTAAGGTGAAGCTGGCTGGTATGATGGATGAGTAGTTAAAGCCTAATGACCTTAACCCTCCACATCAAGGTGAAAAGAAAGAACTACCCCCCCCCGCCCCCAGCAAAGCTGTCCTGTGGCTTCTTACATGACACCTCATATACACACAGTGGTAAGCAGTACAGTTTTTAGAATAAAATAAAAACCTAAGATGGATAGCTCAATGGTAGCCCAGCTAGCATGCACAAAGCTCGGGATTTGGTCTTCAGCGCTGCAAAAATAAACGAGTAAAATAAATCAGTTGATCATTTCAATCAGTGGTGCTACAGTAACTCACCTGGCTATAGTGCGCGAGCGTTAAATTGTGAGCAGGAGACATAGGAAGAAGCCAAGTAATGGAAAGCTGCAAGATCGTTGGTTGCACTCTCTGCTGGTCTTTCATGGCATGCAACTCACATTAGTATTTTTTAAAGGCATTTATAAAAATGATCCTTTAACTTTATTTTCATTTAGACTTATCTCAGAAAGGTTCTAAGCTTGTCTTTCGAGTCAGAGGCCACAAATGAGGAAGGAAACCCCAGCAACAGAGCCGTGTTGGGGCCTGGGGGAAGCCCCTGTTGAGGGTGCGCATGCTGCAGAGAAGTCCATAGGAGACCATGGTCCTTGGTGCAAACCCATCAACAATGAGAACAGGAATCTGAGCTGAAGGATTTGTGACAGACTACGTAGGCAGGACAGTGACTATCCGGGTGGACAGATTTCATAAGGCAGTATTAAGCAAGAGGTGTGTGACTAAGCTGGCAAGCCTGCCCCAGCTGAAGGATTGGTTCTAGAAACAGAGACCTGGCAACAGTCTGAGGAGACAAGCCGGAGGCAGGAAGTCAGCTAGATCCACCACCCAGGAATAGAGAGGGGGAAGGGCGTCAGGCAGGGAACGGAAAAGCCCCGATTTCCAAGGACATTTGGTTTCCAAGTCCTGGAGTTGACCTGGTTCATTACAGACTGACTTCTGATTGGAGACGAGGAACAGCTTTGTTGATGGTTGCAAAAAGAAAATAATTCACCAATAGCTACCTAAGTGGGCCAAACCAGCTCCAGAAGGGAAGACGGTATTCATCCATCCAGCATCTGCCTGAGGCAGGAAACCCAAGCTGCAAGTTATCAGTGATGCCCCAGGAAGCACTGAGCCCCTGATGTGTCCATTGAAATCCTTCCTCAAGCAGCTGTCATGTGAGGTAGAAATGCTTCCAGGGTGTAGGGACAGGTAGAGGCTTGGGAGTGGCTACCAGGTACAGATGAAGAACATGACAAGTTCGAAGCTTTGTTCTTGCCCAGCTCTTAGCAGGGTCTTTTGCTGAGTTTCTTTCCCTGTTAATTCATATCTAGTTCAGAGTAAAGAGCCAAGGGGTGACGATGGGGAATGCTCACTCTTGAATGTCGCCCCACTTTACAGGCTTGTGGTAGCCTGCACTGTGTGTAAACCATTCTTCTGGGGCAGCTACTTGCAAAAGTATCCTGAACATGGGCACCTGATAGAAAATGCCTCTAGGAGCCAACACTTCTCCACATGCCTTGAATACACACACAGGCAGTGATGGCACTGTGCACCCAAGTTTCAATTAATGGGCTCAATGATGACTTTTGACTTCTGGACTTTTTTCTTTGTCACAAGTTCACTCATATTTATCTCTGTCAGACCTAGATACAAGGGGTTTCTTTAAGGATCATTTTTGTTGTTGTTTTTTCAAGCAGGGTTTCTTTGTGTAACAGCTCTGGTTGTCTCAGAACTCACTTTGTAAACCAGGCTGGCCTCGAACTCAGAGAGATCTGCCTCTGCCTCTTGATTAAAGACTTGGGCCACCAGGTCCGGCTAATCATGTTCTTGTTGGATCATACACAAAGCTATAAACATGGGGCTATAAAGATGGCTCAGCGATTAGAGAGCTTGCTAGCCTT
Source organism: Phodopus roborovskii (assembly GCF_943737965.1). NCBI lineage: Eukaryota > Metazoa > Chordata > Mammalia > Rodentia > Cricetidae > Phodopus > Phodopus roborovskii. The sequence continues at coordinate 10,806,263 of NW_026126599.1, read as the reverse complement.
GGAGAAGACCCAGGATTGGTTCCCAGCATCCACATAGCTGCTCATAACTCTAATTCCAGTTTCAATGGATCAGATGCCCTCTTCTGGCCTTCTCGGGTGTCAGGCATGCATGTGATACACAGACATACATGTAGGGAAGCACTTGCACATATAAAAATATTTAAAACAAACTAACAAACCATAAATGCTACAACAGGTTCAACTCGGAGCTGCATACTTTGTCTAACAGCCAGTATGACTCTAAACTCTTAGGGAGAGCAGGGATTTTTCCAAAGTGCCTGGGGGGACTCTTCAAAGAGGGGCACTCTGTACCAAAAGACTTCTCCCCACTGTGTTACCCCAAGCTACACTTCATTCTGGTTCCCACAGGGTGAAGTATATCTTGGTTGTTTTTTGTTTGTTTCAGTTTTTCAAGACAGGCTTTCATCTGGGTAGCCCTGGCTGTCCACCCTGTCCACCTTTGTTGACATTAAAAGTTTTCCAAGTATATTCCTACAGACCATAAGTTACAATCTTCTCTTCCCTGGGTTTATAGATACCAGGATAAACAATCCTTTATTCATTCACACATTCATTCAGGAAGCAGAGAACAGTTTAGGATTTCATGCCTGGCTCCACTGAGCTCCAATAGAAGATCTATCTACATGGTAAGAAGAACACCTAAAACAAAGCAATTAGAGGACAATTTACATGCTACAAAGGGCCACAGAGCATTCGTTAAGTGTTTCCCCGGAGGATTTAAACATTGTTTTACAGATCACTCACAGCTGGGGAAAGGGTTCCAACTTGCTGTAGTCAGAAAAGAAGAAGAAGAAGAAGAAGAAGAAGAAGAAGAAGAAGAAGAAGAAGAAGAAGAAGAAGAAGAAGAAGCTGAAGAAGGTTTAAACTTGAGGCTTAGTAACTAACTCATTCAGCTAAGAAAAGCCTCAGGGCTTGACAAGCTTCTCCAGTTGATCTGATATCATTTATACATGTGACAGACTCTAAACTCAAGGATTGGGCTAGCTTAGTCATACAGCAATTGAGTAGCAAGTGTGAGACCTGGAGTATTCTTCCTTGCATGGTAAAGAAAGAAAAAAATAAGATCAGTAGTCTAAAGATGAGATGGGGAATAACATGCTCAAGAGGCTGAATTTCTGGGCAGGTAAAATGGCTTAGCTTGTAAAGTACCTGACTACCATTAAGCTTAAATGCCCGAGTTCAATCCCCAAGACCAATGGAGGAGTGACTCCCATAAGTTGTCCTCTGACACCCACATGAGTGGGTGGCATGAACATGCCTCCCTCACCCCTACTGCAAATACACGAATGTAATAAATAAATGTAAACGCTCCATTTCCAACAAATGTTTGCAGTTTTTTTAAACAACTATCTATCTATCTATCTATCGGAGAACAGTCATAAGTTCTGGCGTGTCATAAACACTGAAACTTATTGTAGCAGGAAGATGTGCACATACAGTTCTTCTAAAGAGACATGAATGTCATAAATACACATACCTCCCATGTAGGTTCAACATTTGGGTGTCAGTGTTGTAACTGTGGACAAAGAGATAGTACAGGTGCTGTGGGGGTACCCAGAACAGGCAAGAGTGTGTGCATTTAGTGTGCCTTTTTAGCGATAGACCGCCTGCTATGTACCACCACCCCCTACGATTGGAAAGTGAGCACTATTCTAAGAGATAAGGACTACTGTAGAACTGAGGGCAGGGTGGAATGAATATCAAAATAGAAATAACAGACATTTCTTCCTAGTGTTGATCTGGTGATTGAACACGTCCCCCTATCCCCACCCCCACCTGCAGCCTCTCCCAGGTAAGCACACTCCCAGCCCTGGAACTAGGGAATGCTAACCGCAGTTTAGTAAATCTAGGGACCACCTGGGAAGTTCCTCCTAAGACCTTGGCGGGATGCTTGGCTCAGACTGCCTTTACCAGAGGTGGGGTCTCCAGGCAGTGGGGAGCCCCTCCCGCTGAGCTTGCTCCTGCCCTGGCTGCCCGGGGCCAGGGAGCTTGGCAAGGCTGTCTCCGATGGCCCCAGTGGGAGGGTCACGGCTAAGACACCCGGCCCATCTCATTGTTTCAGGCCCGGCTTCCTCTTCTGGCAGAGGCCAGTGGAGCGCTGAGCGGGAAGGGGCCGGGACAGGGCTGGAGCCCTCGGGATGTCTACCTCTGCTGCTCCTTCCCCTCTCCAGGAGCTCGCGTTTCCCGGGGTGTGTGAGCATTCTCAATAAAAAGGGAAAAGCACCATCCAAGTGAATTTTCCAGCGCCGAGAGGAAATGCTGTTTCCTGCATCGTACAAAACTGGTGCCAATAAGACTGACACAGGAGCCCATTGTCCGGCTAACAATGTGTGATGGGGAAGGGCGCCTGAGAAAATAGACCTGGGGCCACCGAGAGCGTTTGATCCTTCCCTGCAGAGCTTGTGTGTGTGTGTGTGTGTGTGTGTGTGTGTGTGTGTGTGTTGTGGGTTCGGAGTGTGAATTGATAATATATCTGTGCAGGAGTGTGTGCATCAGTCTGTGTGGGAGAGTGTGTGTCTGTGTGGAAGAGTACACACTAGCTTGTGTGTGGGAATGTGTGTGATGTGTGTCTGTGTAAGAGTGTGTGCATGAGGCTGTGCATGATGTCTCTATAGGCACCTGTATGTGAATGATGAGTCCCTGTGTGGTATCTTTTAGGTGTACGTGTGTGCATGTGTATATCTGTACGTGTGCACGATCTTGTGTGTGCAAGGGTGCTCAGGCTAGTCAAGGCACAATGCATCCCTTTCTGTAGGCTTTGTACTCCTCTGGTGGGCTCTCAAAGGTGGGAACAGACCGGAAAACTAGCACAGAAAAGCATAGAAATGGAAAGGATAGGAAAAAAGAAAGAAAGGAAGGAAGGAAAGAAAGGAAGAAAGGAAGGGAGGAAGGAAGGAAGGAAGAACGAAAGAAAGAAAAGAAAAGAAAAGAAAAGAAAGAAAGAAAGAAAGAAAGAAAGAAAGAAAGAAAGAACAGTCTCCAGGGCACTGAACTACATATAGAGCCAGCCAGCAAGTCAGCTGCCCAATGCAGCACAGCATGGATCCGCAGCCTCACTGTCAGCACGGGTCCCGCACCCAGCCCAGACACAGGTGCTTGAGTGCCAGTGTCCCATGCATGCCCTGCCGGGTACCTGAAGCTGAAGCCCTGGGAGGTGATGGAGCTGGGAGGCGACTGGGCGAGCCCACCACCAACATTGGCCCACCTGGGCGCCCGAGGTCAGGGCCTCAGCCTGAGTGTCACCTCCCTGTCCTCCGTGCTCACGTACTCGTCGTGTTCGGGACGTGAAGTGCCGACCCAGAGGCTGCTAGGGCCAGGGCATGGGCTGGGCGATAAACAATCACACAGGATACACAACACCCTGGACTGTCACAAGTCCCTCGCAGGAAAAGACAAATAACATCTGAGGAGCCGCAGGCGCAGCTTCCCCCAGCAGAACAAAAAACTTTGGAGAAGTAAACAACAGGGCCGGGAAGAGTTCACACACTAGCCCTGGAAGCTGAGAGAAACCACGCCATCTTTTCTCCGGGGGCCCGCTCACTCAGGGACCGCTCACTCAGGGGCAAAGGACACACACGCACAAAGGCACACACCCGCATGCATGGTTCAAATAGAGCCCTTTACAATAATTGGCAAAGCAGGGCATAGTGTCACAAAACTGTACTGCGCTTCCAAGGCAGGAAGTTGCAGGCAGGCCAGTCTGGGCTACATACCTAACCTCCATACTGAATCTCATACCAATAAACAAGAGGTTGGCAGGTATCACACTCTGGGTAGAGGAACCTTGTGTTCTGGGCTCTGCAAGAGTTGCCTGTGCAACAGGCAGGGATGGGGGACTGAGGAAATGGGAGGTTTCAGAACTGTAAGGCTGAGATTTTCTAAAAATACAACCTTTTCCTTACGGTTTGCTCTTGGGAGAGTCATAGCCAGCATCATGAAACCCACCTTGATCTCCTGTAAAGGAGGTCACAGCTATTCAAACTTGAGAAACACAAATGTACCATGACAACAAACTGCTCAAGATAGTCACTCAAAGGGTTCACTTGGTGATCTTCATTTTCTCTCACCTGGAGTTATTCCCAAAGCAGCCTCCACCTCCTGTGAGCCAGCCAGACAGCTATACTTCCCTACTGCACACAGATCGCATCCCTGCCACACCAGCACCTGCTGTCCTCTCTGTATCATTCAATTTAGCCATGTTTGTCTCCTGGCAAATAGTTCACTGTGGTGGTTTGAATGAAAATGGTCACCAAAGACTCGTGTATTCAAGTGCTTGGTCTCCAGTTGGTGGGACTGTATGTGGGGGAAGAATTAGGAGGGTGTGGCCTGGTTGGAGGAGGTGTGTCACTGGGGGGGGGTGGACTTTGAGGTTTCAGAAACCCTGACTTCTCCAAGTTAGCTCTCCCAGATTTTGCTTGTGGATCAAGATGTGAGCATTCAGCTACTGCTTCAGTACCATGCCTGCCTGTCCACTGCCATGCTCCCCCATCATGATGGTCATGGACTCTAACCCTCTGAAACTATAAGCCCCCAATAAACTCTTTCTTTAATAAGTTGCCTTGATCATGGTGTCTTAGCACAGCAATAGAAAAGTTAACTAAGACATTCATGTAATGCTTTGGGGGTACACAGAGGAAGCTAAAGACAAGGGGTGTGGGAGGTAAATGAAACAGCCAGTTTCTAAATATAATTCATGTCAGCCTAATGTCTATGTACCAATTTGGATCTCAGACCTTGCATTTTGAGTGACCTGTGGACACAGTATATCTCCTTTTCTGGATTCTTTCTCATGCCTCTCATGTGTGTCAAGTTGGATACATCTGGGTTGGATGTGGGCACAAATAAGTGCCTTAGTGATTGCCTGGATGACAGGGTCCATGTGTTCTGATTCCAACACTGATGGAATCCTACGGGATGTTTCAGTCTGTGGCATGGTCCTCCCCACACTTTGTATTAGTGATGCATGCTCTCCTAGGCAAGTGGTTGCAATGTGGCTCATCTTTGGCTGAGTACATAGCATACTGGGAACATAGTAGGTTCTCAGTGTATACTTACTCACTGCAGAGCAGAGATGCTGTGAACAAATTGATCTGATTGGGAAGTGATACAAGTTAAGATGGCGAACATAACTCATTATGGTACCACATAACTCATTATGGTACCACAGCCACAGGACGACCTCATCGGAGAACACTGGATGACTCTATAATGAGAAGAATTTTGTCCCTATTCTTCTTCCAGGGTTGATTATGTAAGGGCAGAGTGGGAAGAATCAAGGAGCCAGCTGCACATATCACAGCTTGCAGGGAGTCTAGTGCAAGGCATCCGAAACAGTGCCAAAAAATGAATGTGGCCACAACCTGTGTTAAAAGTAAGGGCTTTCATCCAGGGTCTACTCTGTATTGTCTAGACCAGCTCTGTGCTTCAGCCTGGGGTCCTCAGATCAGGAGGGATTAAGATAGAACACTTTGGGGCATGCGAGATGACTCTGAGCTGTGTAAAGGTACTTGTTGTAGAGCCCAGCAAGATGAATGACCATTCCTCAGCATCCTTTGGTGGTAGGGGAGAATTGACTCCTACAGATATCACACACACACACACACACACACACACAGAGAGAGAGAGAGAGAGAGAGAGAGAGAGAGAGAGAGAGAGAGAGATGTGTGTTTCTCCCACAATAAATAAATGTTAAAATTGACATATCCACTGGGAGGAGAGGGACCAGAGGAAAGAGAAGTTCGGCGTCACATTGTATGAATGGGCTTTCAATGTTTGAACCTATTAAGCTAAAATGGGCACTGAAACTGTGTAGATTCTCTTGAGGAGAATAGGGGGGACAGGGGAGATAGCCCAGTCAGTGGTTGAGTGATTGGCCAGCATGCAATGGTCCAGTATAGATCCAGGAGGTCTATAGGTTTACACACCCCTGAAACAAATGAACAGAGACTTTGGTGAAGCTAAGTGGTTGCATGATGAACCCACCAGAGAAGCCCCAAATGAGAGCAGTTACTGTACATAGATAGCCACACAGTTACGGATAACTCTGTCTTTTGGTTCATGTGGGCTCTTAACTGAGGAGGAAGGGAAATCCACAAAGGTCCATTACAGAACCTGGACACACTTCACAAGGGACATAGTAAGAAAGGATTCAAGCATTCCCTTAGGAGCTTTTGTTAGTTAGTTAGTTAGTTTGTTTGTTTTTCAAGACAGGGTTTCTCTGTATAACAGTCCTGGCTATGCTGGTCTCTCTATACCTGTTAACTGTCGTCTACTTCTATTTTGATGAGTGTTTACTTTGTCTACAATTTTTGAAAACCTAATGAGACCATCAAGGTGCATTTCTACTATTGTCTTACAGAGAAAAATGAACACCATGGAAATAAACAAAAATTAAAATTTCTGATCCCTAGACTAGATGTCAAGATATTTCAAGCTATATAGGACTAGTTGGTCTGGAAATTAGCTTAATAGTGGAGTACTTGCCTAGCATCTCAGGGCCATGGTTTCCATTGCCTGAATTGTAAAGACAGCTAGTCATTGCTGATGACTCAGTGTTCTGGGCTGACACTAGAACTCAAGGCTAACCTCTTGCCTAGCATGGGAAATGCTCCAGATTCTATACTGGTACCTCTAAAGGAGAAGAAAGGAGTATGGCAGGTTTGAAAAAAAAAAAGCACAATGCTAATCTTTGTAAAAATCATTGTCTGGCTGCTCAGAACACAGGACAACTGGAAAGCATATGTATTGCTGTTAAGAATGCCAAAGGAGCTAGGTGGTGGTGGCACAGGCCTTTAATCCCAGCACTCAGGAGGCAGAGGCAGGCAGATCTCTGTAAATTCTAGGTCAGCCTGGTCTACAAAGCAAGTTCCAGGACAGCCAGGGTTGTTACACAGAGAAACCCTGTCTCTAAAAAACAAAGCAAAACAAACAAACAACAACAACAAAAAGACAAAGGACCCAGTTTTAGAAGACAATTTGTTTAATGGTTTGTTATAAGTCAAAAGCTTATTGCTACAAATGTTTGTGGTGGCGATACCCAGAATGCTGAAACTGGAAACAGATAAAATGTCAGCAGGTGGAGGGCTAAACTGTGGCATGTTCACATGTGGAATCCTGTTACTCAACAGGAAAAAGAGCAAATTTTTGGTACATGCAACAACATAGGTGAACCTTTAATGCATTCTGCCAAAGAAATTAAACACAAAAGGTCCATGCCTGTGATTGCACTCATGTGACATTTTAAAAAAGGCAGAACTATGGGCACAGGTTAGTTATTGCCTGGTTCCAGGGGTGCAGAAAGGGATTGACAAGAAATAGAATAGGGTGCTTGGAACAATGGAATAGTCTATTCTGCTTGTGGTAGGGTTAACGAGACAGGGTAAACTAACTCACAGGCTTGAACTCCTAAAAGGTGATTTTACTCTATATAAACTGTACTTCAGTAGAAGGGCATAGTGATGCTCACCTTTAGTCTCCGCACTTGAGAAGCAGAGGCAGGCAGATCTCAGTGAGTCTCAGGCAAGCCTGATCTACAGAGTGAGTCCCAAGAGAGCCAGGGCTACATAGTAAGACCCTGTCTCAAAACAAAACAAAACAAAATGAAATTATACTGCAAGAAACTTGACTTCAAAGCTAAATCCATCATCATTAAAAAAAATAAGAATATTATTTTTATTTTACATGCATGAGTGTTTTGTCTGCATGTGTGTTTGTACACCATGTGAATGGCGAGCTCATAGAGACCAGAGAGGGGAGGCATTGGATCCCCTGGAAGTGGAGTTACACACAGTTGTGAGCTGCTATGTTGGGTGCTGGTAACTGAACCAGGTCCTCTGCAAGAGCAGCCAGTGCTCTTAAATGTCGAGCCATCTTCCCAGCCCCTCTATTTTGACTTTGATAGTTATCTTGTGATAATTTGCCTGAAACTGCTCTTCAATAAAATTTGAGCGCATCAGTGAGTCTAAGTGGAAGTGCTACTTCTCAGCACAGTCAAATTGTTCCAAAGTGAAATTGGAAAAGCATGAGTGCCGGTCTTCTCCTGGTCTCTTGGAGATGGCATGAGAGGGTGTGGACAGGCCACAGGGAGCAGCCTCCACAAGATAGGAGACTTTCCTAGGAATTCTTACTCATTCAGGAAACTCCCAGCCACAGCCCCGAGAGTGGAAAGTGCAGGCATTGTTGGAGGGTCTTCACAGGCAGCCTGCGGTGGAGGCATTCAGGATTCCACGGCTCGAGTAGGAGCCTATGTCCATCATCACACATGTGCGCACTCGTGTGTAGTGGGAAGCCCCGAGCCTCTCTGAATATGACTTAGTAAAGGAGGGTTACTGAGTGAGATCACTACTTAGCAGATAATGTCTATAGAATCAAAGTCCAGACTGGGACTTCTGTGGGCAGCAGAAGATTCTCAAAGTGAAGATAGCCCCGGTTCCTTCTCAATTCCAACCCCGCAATTGCCTTTTAAGATTCATTATACAGAACAAATAATCAGAGAGTACCCTCTTCTGATTAAAATAACCCACTACTATGAATCCCTGGAATACTGTGGCTGGCTTTAGACAGACAGGAAAATATGCAGCTTTGTATTTAGACAGCAATTGCTTCGCTTTCATTTTGTCAAGTGACCTCTTCCATAAGACCTCTATCTTCCTCTTCCTTCTCCTCTTCCTCTTCTTTCTTCCACTTTCATTTTAAAACCATCTTAGCCATATAGTTAACACTGATATATTCATACTGCTAGCCAGGCGTTGGTGGCGCATGCCTCTAATCCCAGCACTCTCGAGGCAGAGGCAGGTGGAGCTCTGTGAGTTTGAGGCCAGCCTGGTCTACGAGTGAGTTCCAGGACAGCCTGCAAAGCTACAGAGAAACCCTGTCTCAAAAAGACAAAACCCAAAATTCCCTGTTTCCATAAGTTTTCTCCACCCCTGCCTCTCTTCCTTCATTGGTAGGTAGACTCCTTTGACCTGTCTCATGTTCCATCTTCCTGCCTGAAGGTGACATGTGCCCCCCCTTTTTTTCTCAGCCCTTTTCTTTCATAGTACTGTCCGAAGCCAACTGTGGTTATGCCCTTAACTTTGACAGGACTCCCAGACTGTGTATCTCAACCTAGGTGACATCTAGATACATGGGCTTTCCAGGTATATTATAGGTAGCCCACTGAACTTCAATCTTTACCTGGTCCTTTCCCCTTCCAAACTTCCTATCTATGTGTCTGTCAAAGCCAGAAACCTGATGATCAGCCTGTCACATAACCATTAGATCGCTTTCCCACTTAGCCTTGAGTCAGCCAGGCTCACTGCTGATACAGGCACACACACTCACACACATACAAACCTTGTGTGAAGGGTAAATACATCTGCTGGGTAGACAACAGCGTGTGTGAGATGGGAAGGTAGTTTTCAGCCCAGGAGACGTTTGGCAGTGCCTAAACTCTGAGGTGGTGGTGTGGAAATGTTGCTAGCGCCCAGTGGGCAGAAGTAACAGCTCATGAGGCACAGCCCCAAGATGGTCCTAGACCTTTGCCCTCCCAACCTCATTGGAGACTGAGACCAACCTTAGCTGCACAGAGTTGTTTACAAACTACAGTCCTGTGCACAGAAGCAGCTCCATGTCTTCAAGGTACCCATTCATGCTTCTTTCCACCAAGGTAAATGTGTGAGTGACCGACATCGGGTTCTAAAAGCCTGGATTCCTGGCTTCTAGAGGGTAACCATATGCAATTGACTGAATGTGCATTTGCCCCCAGATGTCACATCACATGAATCCCAGTGTGACTCCATTTGGAAGGACCCTTTGGGAAACACGTATGTCATGAGGGTGAAGCCAGCACAGAATTTAAAGAGACAGAGTGCACTGGGTTCCTTCAGTGCTGCAGAGAGTGCTTTCTGGAATTGTACTCTCTCAGCTCTGTCAAGTGTTATCCTGAGACCTTCAGCAAGGCCCTTTGACTCTGTTTCATTATCTAAAAAGTGAAGATAGGGACATTAGCTTCTTTTCAAGTTATTGTGAGCAGTGGCAAGCTTATCCAGGTAAATCCAGTGTCCCGGAACAGGCGGACAAGGGCTGGCACACAAATCCAGTTCCCGACACACAGTAAGTACTTGGTATCTGTTCATTGTTACAAATGTTTGTTGAGTGTTTTGACCAACTATTCTCTAGAATTGATGAATAAACAAGGAATACACAGACATGCTGTTTTACCAGACAGTTAAATCAAGATGTTTATTTACTACTTAAGAAGACTGACTTGAGGGCTGTTTACATAACCTGCCATTGTCACCCTATCAGACCTTCCCTCTGAAGGCTGCTTTGGGGTGTTTGAGCCAAGTCCTGATAGAGGAGATGAAACCAATAGAAACTGAAAGGGAATGTCGCCTGGGCAGAGAGAATAACTACAGCCCCCAGGCAGAACTGAAGATCAAACAACCCCACCCCCTGTCCTCACTGCACCCTCCACCCCCCCCATCCCCACCACTCACCAGAGCATCCCAGGAACAAAGGCAGCCAGTGGACGCTGGGTTTGAGGAGTCAGAGGCAAAGGAGGATGGGATGGAGTTGGAGAGGAAGGTGAAAACCAGACCAGGCAAAGAAAGCCTCGAAGGGCAGGCCTGTGGCTCTTATCTGTGATGTAATGGAAAGGATTCAGGTTGCCCATGGCAACGAGCTGTTATCTCTTTTAGAAAAGATTGTCTGACTCCAGAGTCCACAGGTAAACTTCTGGAACACAAAGGAAAATGGCTGACGATTTCAAGATCGTTTATTTCAGGTTTCACTCAAGTAAAGAAATATTTCCACTTGGATTTGAAATGGTTAAAAGCTACTTGATTTCCAGGAATGTGAAGGGTTTCAGGAAAGAGGACAGCTGGTCTGTTTTAAAATGTGAATTTTACAAGTGCTTATAGGATATGGGAAACTGTGTGTGTGTGTGTGTGTGTGTGTGTATCTTTGTATCTGTGTGTGTGTCTGTATCTTTGTGTCTGTGTGTGTGTCTGTTCCTTTGTGTGTGTGTGTGCCTCTGTGTTAGTGTGTGTGTCTCTGTGTATCTTTATGTCTGTGTCTGTATGTGTGTATGTCTGTGTATGTGTATATCTGTATGTGTCTGTGTGTATCTGTGTGTGTGTATCTTTGTGTGTGTGTCTGTATCTTTGTGTGTGTGTGTCTGTGTGTGTGTATGTCTGTGGGTGTATCTGTCGTGTGTGTCTGTATGTGTCTCTGTGTGTCTGTGTTTGTATATCTGTGTGTGTGTCTGTCTGTCTGTCTGTGTCTCTGTATGCGTGTCTCTTCCTAACACAGTGAATGAGTGGAGGTCAGAGGGTAACTATGTAGTGGACCCCAGGGACTGAACTCAGGTTATTAGGCTCAGACAAGAAAACAACAAGTACCTTTACCATCTCATAGCCTCCTTTGCAAGATTTTAATGTTTTTCTTGTGTCATAGCAATTGATAGATATTAGTTGAGGGTTTTACTTTTTATTGAATTAGACAACTGCAGGAAGACAGATTTTCAATAATTTTTATTTATGTTAATGTCAAAATGATGTTTTATTCTGACACATTCGTAGACACTTATGCGGTGGGTTCACACTCTCCATACACTGCATATTCCTTGCTTTTCCCTCCCCTGTCCCAATGTTTTGCTTCCCCATCTCAATGCTTCCCTACTCCTCCCAAGAGTTCCACCTTCTTCTTTCACCTTGGTTTGCTTTAAATGTAGATTCTGGGGCTGGAGAGATGGCTCAGGGGTTAAGAATGTGGACCGTTTTCACAGAAGACCTGAGTGATGATCTCATCCTGGGGTTTGTTAAGCTTCAACTTAAAATTCTTCTTGCTTATACTTCTTATTTATGAATGAAAGCTACTATCTTAGAGTTTGTGCTAAGGCATTGGGAAAGATTTACTTAGGAGAGTGACATTTATGCAAATCCCCTACATTTTAAAGAGGAAAGTTTTCTACAAAACAGAACATTTTATACTTTTTTAATTTAAAATGTTTTACATACTTATTACAACTTTGCTATAAAAAACTTAACAAAAAAAAAAAAAAAAAAAAAGATCTACCAGCAAAATAGATCAGACCCCACCCAAATCTGTACATCTCAGTGAAGCGCTATACATTTAGTGTAGCCATTTGAAGCTGTGGCACTTTATATCAGGCTCTATGCTTTTGCTATCAAAGACATTTTTATGCACTTATCCATCACCAAAAAAGAACAATGAACTGAAAAGGGTATGACTGAGTTAAAACTAGAAAACTATCTGCCAGGTGTGGTAGTACACACAGGAGAGAGGAAGGTTGACCTCTGTGAGTTTGAGGCCAGCCTGGTATGCGTAGCAAGTTCAGGACAACCAGGGCTTATGGAGAGAAACTGTCTCAAACAAACAAACAAAAATCTAGGAAAAACTACCCGGTGGTGGTGGTGGTGGTGGCAGTGGTGCACGCCTTAATCCTGACACTCAGGAGGCAGAGGCAGGCGGATCTCTGTGAGTTCAAGGCCAGCCAGGTCTACAGAGCTAGTTCCAGGACAGCTTCCAAAGTCACAGAGAAACCCTGTCTTGAAAAACCAAAATAGAAAAAAATTTTAGGAAAAACCAAATTAGCTGTATTATGACTCTTGTAACTCAAGTGTCCATCATTCATATTCGTTCCTTCCTCATCACAGACATTTACCCTTTCTTGTTCTCCTGTCTGCATTATTGTACTGAGCCCATATACACATTCGTTTATATATACACATGTATACATGTATACATATGAATGTCAGGCCTAAACTTGTTCATTGCCATGCAATTATAAAAATATTTTTATTTGTAGATTTTTATATAGTCTCCTCATCTCATATCAGAGTTATGTTCAAATAAACATCATAAATTAAAAATATTATCAGTCAAAAATGCATTTAATCTCTATAATCTGATAGACATTCTGACTCACCCCAGCCTACGTTACACATGCTCAGGATACTCCATCAACCCAGAGCAAAATCATCTAACCTAACCTGAACTCATAATACAGTCTTGAATCTTTCAAGTAATCTATCATGTGCCATGTTGAAGGTATCTCCACAAAGCCCCAAATAATTATAAACTCTCAAATCAGGGCTGTCTATGCATTCTGACAATTGGCATTGTCAATAGTGAAATACATTTCTGTGCACTTTTAAAATTTCCCAGATTTAAGTAAGACCTGCATAATAACACAGTGTGGATGGGGGAGATCACCTGGACCCAACCCATAGATGAAGAGTTACAGACAATTAACAACTGTAGAGGGGAGAATGGACTTTTATAGAGACGAGCCCTCTACTCAATTACCAAATACCAAGGGATGAGCTCTAAAAACGTGTGTGTGTGTGTGTGTGTGTGTGTGTGTGTGTGTGTAAAACACCAATGAACCCAGCAGATCATATTTATGTAATTATTCATACATACTTAAACAGCCTAAGTGACAGAGAAATCACTAAGCCTAGTTTGACCTTGAACTTATAGCAATCCTACTGCCTCCAGCTTCCACATGTTGGAGAGATTCTGAATAGATTCCAAAACAGAAGTCCCCCTCCCTCACCTTAATGGTCTGACACTCCATACCCGTATATTATGGGATCTGGAATGGTCTGACACTCCATACATGTATACCATGGATTCTGGAATGGCCTGACACTCCATACATGTATATCATGGCTTCTGGTCATTTTTAGCCCATTGCCCTCTCTCATTCTCTTCTCTCTCTTGCAGAATCCCTTCTTCCTGGGCTGGAGAGATGGCTCAGCAGTTAAGAGCACTTGTTGCTCTTCCAGAGGACCCAGGTTCAGTTTCTAGCACCCATCAGTTGCCTCACAACTGCCTGTATTTCCAGCTCCAGAGGATCCAGCACTCTCTTCTGGCTTCTAGGAGCACCTGCACACACACACACACACACACACACACACACACACACACACACACACACACACACCTAAAAAAATAAAATGAAACCCTTCTTCCCAACAAGTTTAAAACCCTTTTTAACTTCCAGTATTTTCTTTTGTGACAATTTACTCTAATTGGATTAATGAGGATATACTATTTGCAGCCCGGTAAGACTCCAAATGGGAGTCAAGAGGCCTAAACTTCTGTGTGGCCCTCTGGAGTGGAGTGAAGGTGGGCACACAGATTCTAAGGAGGCAAAGCCACGGTCTTGCCATCCATGGATGCAGCACCCGGGAGAGTATCTTAGTTAGGGTTTGGGGAGGAAAGGGTTTATATTTCTGTATCATAGTCCATCATCAAAGGAAGTCAGAGCAGGAACCTGGAGGCAGGAACTGATACAAAGGCCAGGAAGGAGTGCTGATTACTGCCTTACTCCTCATACCTTGCTCAGTTTGTTTTCTTATGCACCCAGGACCATCTGTCTGCCAGAGTGACCCAGCCCCTGCATGCCACTGCTTCTGGGGTGGGCAGTGGATACTCAAATGTACAGAATGGTGGTGAGGAGGAAGGTAAGATCAGACACAGCCAGACTGCAGGCGGGTTTGGTAGGCTCCTCCACAAGGCTACTAGGTGCTTGCATCCTGGAACAAAGAACTGGACAGCGATGTGGGGATAAGGGTAAGCAAAGAGAGGCAGTTTGCTAAGAAAGAACACATTTCCACGGGGGAAGTGGGCTAGAGCCCAGGAAAAGTTTACAAGCTCAGTGGCAAAGGGGGTGGGGGAGGGAACCCAGGCTTCCTCCTTGCCAGTGGATTTTCCTCATGTATGCTAATTCTGTGGTCTTTGTGTCAGGTGATGTGAACTTCACTCTCCCCTACTCCCCTGCCTCCGAATCTCCCATGTTTTTGGCAAAAAAACTCTTTGTCAGCTGGGCACACGTGCTGCAAGCACCCTGTCTCTGTGGAGCTGAAGAACTATTTGAGCAGATACAACACAAGGAGAGGACATCATGGTGGCCCAGGGAGGGGCTGGGATTGGAGGCCTAGCCGTCATGCTGAGAGATAAGGATGCAGGCTAGGGTGTGGTCAGCCTGTGGATAGCTGCTGTGGAGACTGGAGCAATTCAGGGGTTGAGTCACCTGTGAGGTGGGTGGCCCACAATGCTGCAGGAGTTGGTGTGGACATGAAGGTAGGCCACAGCCTTCAATATCATAAAAGCTGGTCTACAAAGTGAGTCTCAAAAAACCAAAAAAAAAAAAAAAAAAAAAAAAAAAAAAGATGAACTTGTTTTGTTTTGAATAGCTCAACAAAGTGGACACACCCACACGATGGGGGCTTGGTGAGACACTACATGACACAGGGGTTTGGGGGAAGGATAAGGGTATTATCTCACCCAGGGGTAATTATCCTCACTCATCTCCTCCTTAACATTGCTTTCAGTGGTGAGACAGCCTTCCTGAGGGATGGTGTCCTGGCCATGTGATTGACAGGCCCAGCTAGATGGACATTTAAAAATATTCTTTTATTACATAGCATTTATTTACTTATTTGTGAGTACTTGAGTGCATGTGTGCTTGTGTGTGTACATGTGTGTTCATCTGTGTGAATGTGCATGTGTGAGCACACATATGATCATGTCATGATATTGGTGTATAAGTCAGAGGATAACTTATGGGAGTCAGTTCCCTCTGTCTCCACCATGTGGGTCTCAGGGACCGAACTCTGGTCCTTAGACTTGGCACCTTTGCTTGCTGAGTCATCCCACAAGCCCTGGATTAACTCTTGTGTCAGGCAGGAGCCAATGGAGCAGAACTGTCATGTGTCTGCCTGGGCCAGGAGGAAATTCCTTTTCTCTTAAAGGTCTTCACTGAGCCCTGACATCAGTCGGCCCCCCAGGTAACTGTAACAATTTTAGAATGGAGTAGCAGGCAGCCTGGGCTCAGAGAGCAGGAGAGACAGACATGAAGCTCAGAGAAAGCAACTGAGAAAGGAGCATTGTTTGAATGGGGCTGTCAGCTGCCTGTGACTGGCTAAGCTTTGCTTGCTGTGGTTGGCTGACACTCAGTTACATGTCACAGAAGCTAGGTTTTCAGGTATGCACTGCCAGCATGCATTACAGGGGTCCCATCAGTCTGTGGGGTGGGGATGTACTTGCAGGTGTGGTGGGCACACGCTGGGATCTTTTTGGTGAGATGTGCTATTCATGGTGTAAGTTGCAAAAGGCAGTGGTTTAATAGGAAGGAAATAAATGATCTCTAGTGACCATAGTGATTACAGAGACACATGACATTTGCTTATTTCTGGCTCAGGTCCTATGAGTGCGTGTATGTGGGTATGTGTAGATTGTATATGTATGTGTGTATATGTGCTTATGCGTGTTCATGTGCATGTGTGTTTGTGCATGTGGACATGTATGTATGTGTATATGCATGTATTGTGTACGTGCATGTATGTATGTGTATGTGTGTGTATATGTATGTGTGTATGAATGTGCTCTGTGTGTATGTACGTGTGTGTATGAAAGGAGAGAGAGCCGATTTCTCCTGAAGGAAGGTGATGAGCAGGAGAGCTGTGCCAACTATAGAGTGGCCTTGAAGATGCATAGCAATGCGGGAGTGCACTTCTGGGCTTCCAGAGAAACCTGGCTTTTTTTTTTTTTTTTTTTTTTTTTTCCTGACAGTGGCTGTATGTGGAGTTATGTAATCTTGTTTGGTCTGCCTCCAGCACCATGGAGGGGATGCCAGACTTGATTTCCCAAGAGACTTCACCTGGCTTAACCTCCAGGCAGACTGCAATTCTTGCAAGTATCATAAGACATCCCCCAGTCACCCAGTCCTTTGTTTCTTCCCTTAGGACAGCCTGAGTTCCACTCATGTTTCCTGCAGCCAGCAGAAGCTCCTGGTCCAGGGTACCCAAGCTTTACCAGTCTCTCTCCCAAAGGTGGTTTTACATTGTATCTTCCTGTTTCTACTCTGGAAAACAGAGCCCTTAACAGGTGTGGTTTCCCTTCAGCGGTCAGGTTGTCTATTAACTCAAAATGTTACTTCCGAGTCTGTTAAGTCTTTTTTCTTTCTGTTTAGAAACTGTCCATCTCTTCAGTGTGCAGGTGTGTGGGAGATCGTGTCTCAGTGCATCAGTGTGTGCTGCTGGTGCAGATGAGGGAATAGTGTGCCTTGCTGTGTCACTCTGCCTCACTCCCGTGAGATAGTTCTCTCTGGAACCTGGAATCTGTCCTATAGCAAGGCTAGCCAGCCAAGGAGCCCCACAGATCCCCCTTTCTCTGTCTACTCCTCCATCTGGCCTTTATGTGGGTTTGGGGGATCTAGACTCAGGTCCCCACTCTTGCACAGCAATCACTCTTACTCACCCAGCCCTCTCCCCAGCCCTTCCCTTTTGCAGTGATGGAGACTGAATCAGGATCTCACACAAAATGCGCATTTCCTTCGGCTCTGAGCCACACCCCAGACTATGAAAATAATGCCTTTAAAATCTCTCTTCTGAAACACAAGAGAAGTCTACAACAGGGGTTGGAAGGATGGGTCAGTGGTTAAGGGCACATCCTACTTTCCAAGAGGACTGGAGTTGGGTTCCCAGTACCTGTATTGGGTGACTAGAAACCACCTGTAACTATAGCTCCAGGGAATCTGTTGCTATCTTCTGACCTCTTTGGGCTCTCTCTCTCTCTCTCTCTCTCTCTCTCTCTCTCTCTCATTTCCCTCCCCCTCTCCCTCTCATCTTTAAAATTAAAAAAGAGAGGTTCATAATAAATAAACATCATAGACCAACTTGATCTCTTTTATCCGGGAATATTTGTAGCATTAGTAGGAGTAACTCCAGTAACATTCCCACTTCTTCGTAAAAGTCCTTTAAAAACACACTCAGAGAACACACTGGCCACAGATGTCTGCAAAATTAAAAGGTCTCCTGGTTGTCAACTGAACACAATGCTGTGTTCAGGTCCTTTGTGGAGTGACAACGCTAGAGCGCTGCCAAGTCCCATTCAGAGGAAAAATATCACAATTATGCTGAAAGATACACACGAAATTTTAAGTCCTGTGCCTTATAACTTGGAATTTTCTATTTTTAGCTTCCCGCCTCTGCAAACAAGAGAGATGCTTGGTTGGGTTTCTGTTTTCCAGGGTGGTGGCCTTTAGGGCAGGAAGAGTCCAAACAAGAAACTCAACAAGGGAACAGGGGCTACTGATGAGAAGTCTGTGTGGGTGGTGTCACGTTAACTTCCAGGTCTGGATTCCCTAAACTGTCCTCTGATGAAATGTCCCAAGTGCTGTAGAACAAACAATAACGGAACAGTAACATCAGTCATCTCCCAACCACACTACCAAAAGTATTTTACATCCCTCCTTCAATAATGAAAATGAACTTAAACAATGTGTCGGTCAACATTGCTCTTGCCTAGCTCCAGTAATGATACCCAGAAACTCCCAAGACCTAGAAGATTTGCTCCATCCATGTTAGTAAACAGAGATTCCTTTGCTTTGATACTGATGGATTATCTCTTAGGGAGGAGACCATAGGATGTAATGTTCTAATCACAGCAGCAGGTCAGAATGTCCTGTCTACTTAGGACTCTTCCTTCCCCTCCCCCCCCCATGACATTTCATAGATGCCTGTAGATGTAAAATGTTAGACTCTTGTACATGCAGGGCAGCAGCACATAGCACATGTCCTTAGAAGAAGTTCTGAACATTCTGGAGTTTAAACAAAGGGTCTTATTTCTGGCAGGGCACAGGAGAAGACATCTCAGAAGTGGCTTGACATTGAAGGAGATCATGGGAAGGACAGTCAATGTGGGAGAACCATCAAGAACAAAGTTTTCCCTATAGCCTGGGTAATCTACAAAGAAAAGAAACTTATTGCTTGAGTTCTGGAGGCAGGGAAACCCGGGGTCAAGGCTCTGGTGTCTGGAGGGGTTATCTTGCTCTGAGCAACCTCTCCTTGTAAAGCCACTGAAGTGTCATGGAGACTCCACAATCATGCCCTCATCAAACCTTAAAGAACTTTTAGAAGATGCACTTGTAGCTACCACCATATGTTCCCAGCACATGAACTGTGGGGAGACATATTCAACCATTGCACCAAATAGCCAGGGTTAGTGGGGGAATACAGGACACTGAAATAAAAGACTTATGCAGGTACCATACAAAGAAATATGGGGTCTAAGAAAACAGGGACCATCAAGACCTGAGAGCCAGAGAATACAGCTTGGGGAAAAGATGTGGCTGAATCAGAGCTATGTGTGTTCCATGTGTAGGATCTTTAACCATTGTTATCTTTCAAAACATTCATTTGACGCCTTGTATCTAAGGTCATATACTAGTCTCTGGCATCAAGACAAAATGGAATGGAAGCATGACAAACGGGGAAAAGTTAATGGCATGCATCATCATACCCGGTATAAAATACATTTTAAAGAAACCTTCTTGGGCTGGGACATAGCGTCATAGTAGAATACTTGCATAGTATTCACGAAGCCCTGAATTTGATTGCCCATCTTGGAACCAAAACCCATCTAGAGAGATCAGATACCATCACTAGAAACTCACTGGCATGGGACCTGTGAGGAAGGATAAACCAGGGTTAGATGTTGGCGGCAGCTGCTTTACCCTGAGGGCAAATGGAACGCTTCAAGTCAGGAGTTGGTGGCCCAGGGAAATGGAAACTCTTAGCTCCTTTCCTCTCCCCCTCCTCCCCTCAGCTCCTCTTCTCTCTCCCTCCTCCCCTCAGGTGGGGTGTTAGTATCAAATATCCATACCACACCAAGTTGAAACTAAAAGGAGGCTGGCTGATCAGCATGTGCAAGGCTTATACCAGTTACCAGAAGTAACTTCCAGACCAGATGAGGTGGAGCGCTTCTCTGATCTCCCTACTTGGGAGGTGGAGACAGAAGGGTCATATGCTCAAGGCCGGCCTGGGTTATGCACCAAACCCTTTTGAAGAAGAAGGAGAAAGAAGAATCTTGTCTCATGATTTGAAATCTTATCTGCTACATCTTAGGATGTAAAAAACAAAGTTTTTCTAGAAAATTCTAACCCGTGGCAATTCAGTCTCATAAATGACCAGGATGCTTCATTGGTGGAAAGAAATCAACCTGAAAATAATACACCTTCCATGGTATGAAAAGAACAGGACATTGTGTCCTTCTCCCAGGCCTTTAAAGCTTACAGGAGGGATGGCATTAGGACCTTGAGAGATGAACACTGGATGTTTACATGCCATGACAACCAAGGCTTGAAAGTGCTATCTGCTAACATGAGTCCTCACTGTCCTACACAGATGCCCTTAGTGATGAGTAGGAGTCCCTCAAAAGAAAGGGCAGCTCCTTTCTTCCCTGTGTGATGCCTGAGAGCATCTGTGTGATACTTACCAGCATCTGTGTGATACCCATGAGCATCAGTGGGTATTGCCTACAAGCATCCATGTGTTGTCTACAAGCATCCATTTGTGTGGTGCTCATTCATGTGAAGCACCAGGACAGGGGAATCAGTGCTTTCTTTTAGTCACAGCACGCAGACTATGATACTTAAAAAGAAGTCTTGTTGCTAACCAAAATTCACATTTTATTTAAATTGAAATAAGTTATGCAAAATTAATTTCCCCCCAAAAGAGCAGCCACTTTTTATATATATTACTTCTAGATAAGCCAGAAAACACTAGTTTTTGGAGGGTTTGCTTCTATATCAAGATGAGGCAGGAGATATCCTCATAGAGAAAGGTAGGAGGAAAGCAGGCAAGTGGGCTAGGGTGTGGCTGACGCTGTCTTGGTTGTGAAACAGAAGTGTCCAGTGCTTGTTGACTTTGCTTGTGAAAATATGAGCTCAATAGGGGAATGTGGATGGCAGCAGCCAGGTATGGAGCAGCTGTACCAGGTTCTTTGCTCACCTGTCACCTGAAAAGATTTCCTGAAGTTCACTCGAAAAACAAAAAACTGCCCCAAGCTTGTGAGGGGCAAGCCCATGAGTCTCTGCTAATTCCTGGAATCGTCATCACACAGCTATTTGTTTTACTCTTTCTTTCCTGTCTTTTCTCTCTGAATCTAGGGCACAGATATTTTCAGAAAATTTTATTACTCTGTGTGTGTGTGTGTGTGCCTGTGCACGCTTACGTGCGCACACGTGCGTGTGCATACACACACACACACACACACACACACACACACATGCAATGTAGAAACATGCATGCCATGCAGTGTCTGTGGCAGTGAAGTGGGTTCTCTCCTATGGTCATGTGGGTTCCCAGGACTAAACTTAGGTTGTTGGGTTTGGCATCAAGTGCTTTTGCTGCTGAGCCACCCCTACCCATTACAATTTTTTAACAGCTCAATAACACTTAGGGATTGCAGAGACATCTTAGTGGTTAAGAACTCTTGAGGATCAGTTGGGCGGTGGTGGCTCACATCTTTAATTCCAGCACCCGGGAGGCAGAGGCAGGCAGGTCTCTGTGAGTTTGAAGCCAGCCTAGTCTACAGAGCAAGTTCCAGGACAGCCAGGGCTTCACGGAGATCCACAAACAAACAAAAAAACCCAGAACATTTGAGGCCCTTCCTTCCAGAGGACTTGAGTTCTTTCCCAACTTCCTCAGTGTGCAGTTTACAACCACAAAGAGTAATTCTAGCTTTTGGGGCTCCAATGCCCCCTCTTGCTCTGAAGGCACTGACCACACTCATCTGTACATTCTCAGAAAGAGACAGTAAACACACATAATTTAAAGTAATAAAATAAAGCAACAATGTTTAAAACTCCTAATTGCCAAAGGTCAATGGCGGCCTTCATGTAACATTTTACGAAATGTATTTCTCTTTTCCAAGCTCCCTCAAAATCGATTTCTTCAAAAACTTCATAGCTCAGTACTTGACAGCCGAACCCACACTGCACTAAATGTTGCATCTAAAATGAGCAGTTCAATTCCAGCACACATACCATACAATGTACTGGAGGAACAGGAAGCATGCCACCCCAGTGGCCACCTGAGTAAGTGGATTGCAATGATGAACCTATTCCTTTGGAGGCCTCTGTGCAAACACACCCGGTGCTTAAACAGTCAGCTATCCTCCAATGCCTTTCTTCAAACTAGACAGTTATAGGGAAAGCCCACTTCAGCGACCTCTTATGTGTCAGTGGTTTGTAAGAAACCCTGACTCACGGGTGTAGAGTCTATCATTACATCCCTGTCACATATAAATTTTTTGTATAAAAATGTGTTTTGAGCAAAGTCAGATTACTTGATATCTGGTTTATCAAAGCATTCCTCAAGTCTGCTTTGAGATACTTCCATCCATTTGGATCACTTGTTCTCTTTATATTTTATTTATTTACTTAATGTGTATGTGTGTGCCTGAGTGTGTGTAATATGCATGTCTTGTGTGTACAGGAGGCCATGGGAGCCAGAAGAGGGCTTTGCATCCTCTGGAACTGAAGCTACAGATGGTTATGAGGTGCCATGTGGGTTCTGGGGATTGAACCTGAGTCCTCTGCAACAGCAGCCAGTGCTCTTAACCACTGAGCCATCTCTCCAACCTGTTTGTTTATTATTCATTCTCAACTTTCATTGCAAGGAGAGCACACAGGCCCCTTGGCATGGTATGCACTCTGAGACAATTCCCAAGACCAGACAGATAGAGGGTAGAAATGGTGGCTGGAAGCTCTATCTTCCTGTCTGTATTCCAATTTGACTCTCCAATGGTGCAGCTTAGTGAATGTGTCAGCTTGAGTGAGGCACTCTGCACATACTAGCACACTACTCTTCCAATGTGTTGAAGCTGAGCTTGTACTAAATACAAGTAATTATGAATTTGAAGTGATTGTTCTGAAATACAGCCCTAAGTGCTTCAACAGCATGCTTGGAGCATCTAGGATTTTTTAGTAACTGTCACGGGTTACCTGAGAGTCCGGGTCAACTTGCTGAACCCTATGGCCTTTCCCAACATGAGGTACATTTCAATGCCAAGTTTGGTTGCCAAAGCCATGGTTTCTTCATGCTAAACTTGAGGGTTTTCCCACCACTTTGTTGAGTGAACCTAGAACTGCAGTCAAGCAACTGGATGCAAAAAAAAAAAAAAAAAAAAAAAAAAAAAAAAAGACATGAGATGCTTATCCCTGGAGTCTCTGCAAAGCCCTTGCAAAAGATTAGACATGCTAAATGACAATGGAAACAATGAAATCAAACCTGTCCTTAAACCACAGAAAACAAATGCTGGATCAGCTATGCAGTTATTCCCTTTCTATCATCTAAGCACAATACAACAAGCATACAAGAAGTCTACTGAAAAATCTCAAGAGCTTCATGCTGTTGTAACCATGGTGACTAGGTTATCTCATGATCCGCTTTCCCTCTCCTCAAGGGTTAAGGGTAAAATGTCTGCATCCTGCCAGCTCACTCTCCCCTGTTTACACTGGGGTCCTGAGCATATTGTTTCTTGTTCCTGTTCAGAAACTTCATTTTTCTGTTTGTTTCCACAACCTGATTTCATCTTCACTCCATTCTTTTGCTTTCTGTGTCTGCTACGTGACTGCTAAGAGCAGACACCATTGGTATTTTACAAACTCTGAGAACTGATCTGAGGCAGGATAGGAAGACAGGGAAGCTATGCAGAACCCCTCATCCCAGAGCCCCTTTAAAGCCACTCTAATTGAAAAGCAAGAATTCCAGCACAAACATTTTCTGGGGAAGCTGCTAACCCAGATATAACATTGCTTTCACATATAGGTATTTTATGTAAATCAGGCTCAGGGTCTGTGTGTCTAGGACTTGGGTGGAATGTTATTCCTTCTGCAATCATGTCCTGAGAAACTCAGAAAGAAAAAAACTATTTACAATGAAGATGTATATCTTTATGGATGCCTGTGGGCTAGAGTTTAAGTTATCTGTTGTAAACCTGCCAGGTGCCCCCAAGGAAAACTTACTAATAAGTTAGTAACTTTAAACCCCATTAAAAAATCCTGCATATGACAGTATATAAATCAATGAGCTGTGTACTATTTTGTTTTGGAGATATATTGTTCTGATTTGTGTGTATGTATGTATGTCTGTGTGAGCATGTACGCTGTGTGCAGTGCCCATAGAAACCAAAAGAGGGCGTCAGATTCCCCTGAGCAGGAGTTATAGGTGGTTGTGAGCTGCCTAATGTGGCTGTTGGGAACTCAACCTGGTTCCTCTGGAAGAGTAGCAAGTTCTCTTAACTGCTGAGCCAACCTTCCTAATGAGCTAATGAGCTCATTAGGTGCCTAATGAGCTGCAACTGTTCTTTGAGAAACTCACATTTAACATTCTTGGGAGTTTCTTTCTCTTACCCCTATGCTAAAGCCTACATTTAAAAACCTTCACTGGGAGGTGATGGCGCATTCCTTTAGTTTGAACACTTGGGAGGCAGAGGCAGGGGGACCTCTGTGAGTACAAGGCCAACCTGGTCTGCAAAGTGAGTTCCAGGAAAGCCAGAACTGTAACACAGAAAAACCCTAACTTGGGGGAAAAAAAATCTTCATTAAGCCCCAGCTCTGCTCCATACACTGACTGGTCCTGAAATGACTTTCTGCATCATTGACAACTTTCTGCATCAGTGCCCTGAATCCCAGTTTGGCCAGAATGGAGGTCCCTAAAAGTCTAGTGGAATGCCTCAGCTGCATGGAACTGTGTCTCCATCCCCTCCCCCAGCTGACAGCCCTAGAAGGATTGGTTCTACAGATTATAGAGGTCTCCAAGTGTTTTGGGACATAGCAAAGCATGTGCTTTAGCTGGTAATAGTTTTCCCGTAATTCTTTGTCCACTTCTGGAATCTGAGGAACATGAAGAAGGGGAGGTGAGACGCTTGCTCTTCCTGTGCAGCTGGGGCCGGTCTTCACCCTTGCCTGCGCTTTCCTGCCCTTCCCGATTCCTCAGAACACCCGACACGGGCCAGGCCCATAGCTAGGTAGGCCACCTGCAAGGAAGGGGCAGACCCCCAGAACAAGAATCCAGAGTATCATCATACTTTTCCATGGGCTGGCTGCTCTTTCCACTTCCTTGATGTTGATATGATACAATGCTCTGACAAAACTGGCTTATGGGAAAGAGGATTTATTTATTTATTGCTTGTTTGTTTTGTTTTGTATGGACAGCAAAGTGTTTGCAGTAAGATGCAACATGAATTAATTTGAGGTTATAACAAAGCACTCTTGTTTCATTGGCAAGAAGGCAAAAGCCAAGGTTTGGCCAAACAAAAGGGACAATCATCTAGAAAGTTCAGTCCTGATTCTAAGAATGGTTCTGAAAGATCCAGTGATGTCCCAGCTTTCAAAATTAATCTTTACTTCTACCAATGCTCAGACTCGGGTCTCTCGAAAGGTCCGTCGATATAAACAATTTTCTGTCAGAGACAGATTTGTAAATTCCCAGGAAAAATACTTGAGGTTGTTAAATCTGGGAAACATACAGAAGGAAAGAATGAGCCAAACAGCACCCCCCACCCCAACAATGTCAGAAGGAGTCTTGGGAAGAAGTTTCAAATTAAAGGGCTCTAAACATCTGGCTTTCATTTGAAATATAATTAGAAATGCATCTTACTATGTAAGGAATTTTAAAAGCCAAGAGGAAGTACATTTCTTGGTGACCAAGTATTTAGGATGATGTCATGGCCATGGCATGAAGAGGAATACTCAAGACTGTTTGGTAGTATTTGGAAAGATCCCCCTAACCTCCCCCCCCCCACTTTGTATTACAAACCAAGCAAGGAGAGATAACCAGGTTCTGTGGCATGTGATTCAGGATCAGAAGTTTCTGGACTCCAGCAATGAGTGTAAGAGGAAGAGGTGGCTGATAAGACACAGGTCACAAAGCCAAGCCAGTATTACACAAATGTTTCCACGTCTCTGACTTCTGCCCCCTACCCTTTCTCACTCGTGTTTGTTTTTCTTCTAGCTTCCACTTGAGGAATGACGAAGAAAGGAAACCTCAAGAAAGGCAAGTACTTGCCTTGCACTGTGAGGCATCCTCACAGGTCTCGGACAGCTCCTGCCAGAGGCCTCCCGTTCCTAGTTTCATAACAGCAAACCGGGTCACAGTGTGGGAGCGACATGGATCATGGCTTGTTAAGGCATGATACCTACCAATTATGACCTATTACGATGATATTTTTGTGAAGGGCTTTTTCAATAACAGAATAGCAGAAAAGACATTAGCTTAGAAAACTCTAGAAATATCCCTAGCCTACAAAAATTAACCTTTAGTTCTCTTAATACTCAGACTTGAGTTTTTGAAAAGTTAGTTGATGTGAACTATGATAAGATTATAAATGTTATTATATTCATATATGTCTATATGTTTATATTTATGGATACATATATGTGCACATGCATACAGACATTTTTTTCTTTGAAGAATTGTTGTGCCAACTGTGAACTCTACAACTGTCCTGGCAAGGTATGCCCACAGGGGAAATAGTGGTAAAATGTCGGGATGAGGGGGTGAACACTGCTTCCTGATCAGAAGGAAGATGAGCTTAATGGGAGGGAATATATATCTGCAAATCTAAGAACCCATACCTGAAGGGCTTATAGGCCCCAGAGGTGAAACTAGTACTACTATTTGCTAAGTGGACAGAGTGTGAAACTACTGTTTAAAGTTAAACCTGTATAGCCACAGATCAGTGTGGCTCTCAGCCCTCAGCAGAGAAGTTCCATTGTCTAGTGGACAACAGTTAATACAGAAACTCACAGCTGGTCCAAGTGTGGAGAATAAGTGTCGGGGTTCAGCCATAAAGGGGATATCCATATCACACCCCTCAGGACCCAGGGACTATCTCAGAAGAGGGGGCAGATAGACTGTAAGAGTTGGAGGTCTCAGAGGATCAAGGCAAACAGTGTCTTCTGGATAAGATAAGGCACACCCACCCGATCCCTCACATATGGAAGGATGCTCCTTGCCTTGCTTCTCCTTGTCTATTCGATAATGGGAAGCAGGGGCATAAGGGCTGGCCAGATGATGGGAATCTGAAAGGCACACCTCTCGGGCCGAGGAGAGTTTCCTGGCCAGGCTCTCCTCAGTAGTCTGAAGGTTTGGGGGCAGAACCTTAGGGGAAATCTGGCTCACTCCCTGCTAAGAGCCCTGTGTGCCTGCCTCAAGCCCATTACAACCTGGCTGTGGTCACTGTTGACAAGACCTGAGAACAATAAAGATTGTGTCCCAGTGAAAAGTGGCCTTCAGGTGGAATTCAGCTCCTACAGGAGGATCTACCCTGAAGCCATAACTTGGAGAAGCCAGAGGTCTGTGCCAGCATTGTTACACCTACAAAAGCATCCAAAATATCCCAGGTCTGGGTAATATACGTAAGCCCCCACTAAGGAACGAGAGGAGGGGTTCCCACCTAGGTCAGGGAGCAGAGCAGGCCAGTGAGCATGTCTGTCCTGTGCACACTGCATGTGAGCAGAGTCCTGTGCACATCTATAAGGTGGAAAGAACTACCACACAGGAGAGAAACAGGTCAAGAGACCAATGAGGACATGCCTGCTGGGATGCTCAGGGATCAGCTTACTTCTCAGAAGGAGCAAGCAGAGCACAGGGTCTGCAGCCTCCAGGCAAGAAATGAGGCGGAGGGGCAGGCAGAGAAAGAATCTTGAAGCACACTGAATTTCATGTCACAGACCTTATTTCACTCTGTCATGGATCATTTTCTGTTGCTATGGCAGAGCATCCAAGACTGGGTAACTTATAAAGGAAGGAAGTTCATGGTTCTCCACGAGGCAGCCGCGGTCTGGCAAGGACCTCCTGCTGTATCCTAACTCTTTGAAAAGCCCAAAGGCCAGTGGCTGCACATAGAGACCATGAGCCAAAAGCCGCAGCCGAGCTTTCCATGAACCTGCTCTTGAGGCACCCAACCCCCGAAGATCTTCACTATCTCTATGACCCAGTCACCTCTGAAAGCCCCCAACACCATTATATCAGGACTGAGTGTTTAGCAGGAGTTAAGCAGGGAGTGATGCAATCAGATTAGCATTCTGGCTAGGCTCCTGCATGAACAGCCCGGAAAACTTGTGACTAGGGGCCAGCATGGAGACTGGGGCACCAGCCAGGCAGAGGAAAAGTCTTTGAAATGAAGAAGCATCATGGGGAGGTGGAGGGAAGGGATGAAAGGAATATCTGGGATCACAGGGACTGCTCAACTTTGGGGGCCAGGTCAGAGATCTTATCCAGTTATGGCCAGCTCCTTTACTGGTCCATTGAAATGGATAGCATACCATGAGCGGGACTGTCCTCTGATTGCCTGTGACACTATGAGATTGGAAAAGCCTTCTGCATTGCTTTGACTCCATTTATTTTATGTTTGTTTGTTTTGTTTATTTTTTCCTTCCTCTGGGCACACAGCAGAGCATCCACGGGTGCTCTGAGGCACCATTTTGGTTTTCTTCCCTAGAAAAGGTAGGTTCTGGCCAAGCTCATTGTCCCTCCCCTGTCACTCTTGCCTCCTCCGTGGTAACTGGTTTCATAAGTTTTTCTGCGCATGCTCACTCGTCCGCAGCCAGTTTACATCCTTCTTAACCAAACCCCTGCCCTCAGGCAAGCAGTCTGCCCTAGCTTTCACAGGGTATCCTATCTCACTGGTTGCTATCAGCCTGCTCCCTTCTCGGCTATCTGTCCATCTAGTTTGAGTTCATTCTGCCTAGGGCTGCCAAGTTAAGATTAAGCATCACACACTGCTGGGTGGGGAGTGCCGGGTGGGGTCTGGTCTGCCGAAGGCATGCATATTCTGGGTCTTTGGATGAGAGCCGAGAATCATTTAGGCAGATCTGCAGTCAGAGGGATAGCTCAGGTCCCATCAGCCTGCAGCACATCACGTAACTGCGGCAGAGCACTTTCCCACCACCTCACCCACATGTGTGACGACAGAAGAACCTCCTACAACCTTCCTGTGCCCCATCTCCTCTGCCTGGCTCCCCAGAGACCAAGTCTTGCTTGTGAGAAAACAGCTAGATTCAGAAGAAATGTACACATCTCAAAAGCGGCTAATTTCAGCTGACAATCAATGAGCCTGAATAGACCTGGAGTTTCCCCTGGAGGGTTTGTCTATCAAACATGGTTGATTGGTGTCGGATGGGCAGGCATGGAGGAGGTTGGCAGCCTCTGGAATATCGTGTGGGAGTCTGGTCGCCCAGCACGTCCATTTTTGATGGTCATACTTTCCCATGAAGAAACTTCATGTGGACGGGGGTTGACGATCCTGCTGAGGAATGGGCATTGCTATATGGAAGTATACAGAGAACCCAGGCAAAGGCAAACAACCTGGCTTTCAAAATCCAAAAGATCATTCCTCCAGCACTTTGAGGGGAGTGGGGGTGGGGTGGGAGTGGAGGACAGAGGGGGGGGGCTCAGAGAAGCTGGTCTGGCCATCATAACAGCCCCCAGGGTAAAAGCTTTTACTCACACTGTCCACTTCAGCAATGCTCTGAAAATGTGAAGCCAGGCACAAGGTTCCAGGCTTCTGTAATTCCAGGATCAAGCAGGCAGGTGCCTTAATCTGGGAAGGGGTGTAAATGAGCCAGTACATGCAGAAACGCAGTAAAATCAGAGTCTTTACAACTGCTGCCCCAGAGCATTAACGATCCCTTTAAAAAAATTTTTTTATTTAACTTTATGTACATTGGTATGAAGGTGTCAGATCCCCTGGAACCAGAGTTACAGACAGTTTTAAACTACTATGTGGGTGCTAGGATTTGAACCCAGGTCCTTTGAAAGAGAAGTTAGTGCTCTTAACCACTGAGCCATATCTAGCCCCCTACTGACATCTTTCTAACAAATGTATTTTTTTGTGTTAACTTGTAAACTATTCATTCCACAAGCAGTTACCCACAGCAGGATAGTGGGGGTGTGATCTCTGGTTTGTTTATGTTTCCCTCCCTAGTAACCCTGCACCTCCCAACACACAGGAGGTGGCTGTGACACCAAGGACACAGAAGTGGGTGTAAGGAGTGAGTTGTCATTGGAATAGTGGAACGGGATGTTCATTTTGTGTGATTACATAGACTGTGCTTTGGAAGGAAAAAAAATGTTTATTTGGGCCAGGTCAATGTGCATACATGTGTGAGTGTATGTGTTTGCATCTGTGTGTACATGTGTGCATCTATGTGCATTGTGAATAACTGGTGGATCAAGGAAATTGCAGAGCCATTGAGAGCTTTTATTATATCCATAGTAAACTGTTTTGAAAATCCATCTCGTCAAGAATGCATGTCTTAATTGTTTATTTGGCAATCCAAGTGTTATCTCATTATTTCTCTGGTAATAATGCCATAAGTTAAAAAAACAAAAACAAAAACGTCTAGAAAGCCATTTTTACAATATCACACTAAACAACAGTAATACAAAAGCCAAAGGAAATCAGACCTTTAATGCATGTATGTGTGTATATTTATTAAGTATATAACAGCAAACACTTAAAAGGCCATCTTGTTACCATTTCTGCAAAGGGTATACAGTCTCTCCTCCTTGCCAGAGATTTGAGACACTAGATAATGGGAGAAGCCCCTTCCCAAGAACCACAGTGTCTCATGGACATGCGCTGTTGAAATTCTTTCAACAAGAACCCCCTTCCCTTGCTGGGGAGGCTAAAGTCTGAGGAGTCCAGGGTTATTAGTCCTGGTACACACAACACAAACCCTAATGACCCTGTCCTGCACAGCTGCTATACTTTTATGGGTTCTTGTGAAAGATGAAGGTGATAAGTCCTTGTTCAAAACTTATAAGGAATTTAAAGAAGGTGAAAGCAGGGCATGACACCAGCACATGTTCTTCTGAGTGGGAGGCTGTGGACCCTTTGTCCTGGACAGGCAGACAGCTTTCGTGGACATTTGGACATTGTCTTCCTGACCCCATACCTTTAGTTCTAGAGCGCATACTCTTCTCCTGGGCTCATCTGACAACCTCAGGAGATCATTCTCTCCCTCCCCTTTCTTTCCCCTTTTCCATGCTTCCTCTTGTCCTCCCATCCTTCCTCTCCTTCCTATCTCTTCCTTCCTGATCCAATATTATGACATTTGTAAGATCCATGACCTACAAAACCTCTGGGCTTAAACTCCAGGCTTATTTCAAGACCAATTCTAGCCCCTTTATATCTCTTTCAGAAAACTCCACCACCACTAAAGGCTTTATTCTATTGGATAGTAAAATGGATAGTTACTCCCAGTCCTCTAGGGGTCCCGCAGGTACGACACAGTGGACATGTGGGATGCTCTGGCCATGCTCAGAGAGTTAAGAAAGATCCAGAAAGACAGTGATGTCTCCAACTTCCCCTGACTGTGCCTCTGTTCTACAGTCCTTTTGGGTTAGGGTTCCTCAACTTTCCAAATGTCCTTGTATCTGTTCTTCACTTTGGTGGGAATACTCCACAGAGCTCTCCTGGACCCACAGCTAGGGCAGGGGTCCCCAAGGGCTTAGGACAGAGTCAGTCACAGCCCTGCATGAACCATCACCGAGAGCCTCCCCCAGCACGTGCTCAGGCAGAAGAGGAAACACTCTGCACATCTCTCAGCCACCCTCGGTGGAAGATGCTTGGAGACAGTTCTCATCTGCAGTAACTCAATGACTCACAAAAGGCTATTCGTGGACCTTCAGAGAACTCAATGAGATGACTCACTAGTCTATTTACTACACTTGATTGGGAATGGTAGGTAAAACGCTTTCCCCCGGGAACAGGAAGCGTTTGATGTTTCTTATCCAGAGGACATGGGGACACGATCCCAGGCAGGAAGGCTGACTTTCTCAGTAAGGGATGCTAGTAGGGTCACCAGAGAGAACTTTCTGGAAGTAGGATTACTAGTTTCTGTGCTGGGCAGCTTCCCATCACCAGAGCAAGCTCTAACAACCAGCTTCTAAGGAGAAAAGAGCCATCACAGCTCATGATTCCATGACCCATGAGTCCATGCTCAGCCTGCTGGCCCTGTCACTTTGCACAGGCAGTGTACCATAGCAGGGGTGAATTACACAGCACAGCCTAGCAGCAAAGAAAAGGGGAAGCAGAGAGGCCTCCAACCCTTCTCCCTCCCTTCCTACTCTCTTTTGGTTTGAAGCAGGGTTTCTGTACATAGCCTAAGTTAGCCGGGAACTCACAGTTGTCCGGCCTCCATCTCCCGAGCTCTGGGATCACAGGTGTGTACCATCACACTCAGCTATACACTCTCCCCTGAAGACAGACCCACGGTGACCTGAACAATCCTACTACACCCCAGCTCTTAAACAGAACTGGAGCCCAATCTTTAACATGTGTGTCTCTGGAGAACATTCTAGACTCAAGCTATAACCATTTTTAGAAAGCACATTGACTATTGTTTTAATGGTCACAAGTATTGGAAGGCAAGGCTGGGCAATGTTTCCTTTGTAAATATATTTTTTTTTTGGAGTTCTTGGTTTAAAGTGTGTATGAGTGTTTTGCCTGCACGAGTGCAAATAAGTACACTATACACATATAACAAGTGTAGAGACAGGAAGAGAACATTGATCCCCTACAGCTGAGTTAAGGGCAGTTGTGAGCTGTCATGTGGGTGTTGGGAACTCACCCAGGACCTCTCTGCAAGAGCAGCGAGTGCTTTTAAATTCTGAGCAGTCCCTCCGGGGCTCTGTTATGAATATTTAGGAAAGACTGAGAACATTAGGAAAGACAGGGAACATTAACCAAAGGCCTAACCTCTGAGTTTGGGGGTCTTGGGCCTGTCACTTTCCCCTTTGGGGGACACTGAGGCATAGTCTGTCAATGGGAATTGCAGGGAGGTGGAGTTAGATTGGTGCCACTATGAGCCATGCCTAGTGAGAGAGGACAGGATACCCATTCACTCACTGCACATAGCAGAATGCTCCAAACCCCAGCATACTCTCAACGGCACTGGCCACACATGTCCATGCTACTGGCTCTGCCTCTCCCAACTCCCTGAAATACTCCCGTTCTATTTTTAGAGAAAGAAAGAATCTAAATGTTCTGGCTGGCTTTCACCTTAAGGCCTCTGACACATTGTTTCTCAGTGTCTGGGCATGTCCACTCCCTACCCTCGGCCCCCCTGTCTCTCAGCCCAAGTCTGTCGCATCACTGAGGACTGCTTCAACAGGACTTTCTCCAAGAAGCATTCCACAGCTCTCTTGTTCAAATGGCTCACTAATGTGACCCCACAGCACAAAGCTGAAACTCAGGAGGAGGTCTACACAGAAGGGCCAGTCACACATGCCACAGAAAGAGGCCAGAAGTCAATATGTGACTGGAAAGTAGGGTTCTCCACTGGCGGTGAGGGGCCGGGGTTGCCTTTGTGATTATGTACTATCACCGTCCTATCCTCTCTTCCTGTGAAGGTATTCACCATGTGGTGGTAGCTGCCTGCGGTCTGGTGCTCTGTGAGCCCACCACAGAAAGGGGAACTTCCATCTCACCGATGAACACACCGCTTGGCACTGACTAAGTGCTCAGAGCACTTTCCTTCTTGTTCTGACTCATTTTTATGTCAACTAAAGTCCTTTGAGATGAGAGAACTGCACTTGAGAAAATGCCCTCATTAGATTGACGGGTGATTAAGGTTATGGTGTATTTTCCCCATTAGTGGTTGATGTGGAAGGGGCCAGTTGACTGTGGGTGAGGCCTTCCCTGGACAGGTGATCCTGGGATCTGTAAGAAAGCAGGTTGAGCAAGTCATGGGAACATGTCAGTAAGCAGCTCCCCTCCATGGCCTCTGCATCTGCTCCTGCCTCCAGGTTCCTGCCCTGTTTGAGTTCCTGTCTTGGCGTCCCTCAGGCAGATTGTGACCCAGAATACAGAAGCCAAATAAACCCTTCCCATCCCAAGCTTCTTTTGGTCATGGTGTTTTATCACAGTAGATTGGCACCATGGTGTTTTTAGTAGTCCCAGCTACTCAGAAGGTTGAGACAGGCTGGATGGCTTGAGCTCAGAGTCACCTTAGGCAACATAGTATCAGCCCATCTCACAAAAGAAATGGAAAAATATTTCCTGGCTAAGCCAACAAAAGAAAGACATGAAGCTTTGTGCTCCAGTCCTATCTTGCTAGTTCAAGATGGTAAATCCTGCAACCTGCAACCTGCAACCATTTCCCCCAAATTCTACTCTTGCCTGCATTGGTGGGGAGATTACAAATCAGGAGCAGAGTTTTGGTGTTACATCTAGATAGAGGTGAAAGATGATGAAGTGTTTTAAATAGTTCCCTCGGTGTCTTTACTCACCCCAAGAAAACAAATCTCCGCCCTGAAACAGTGGTAGTTAAAGAGCACCCTGGGCAGAGTGGGTCCAGCATCACTGGGTGACATTAGGAGATATGCAAATTCTCACCTCCTACCTCAGATAGACTGGTGCCACAAGCTGCCTGGAGGAGCCTGGCAGATGTTTCTGTTTTATACACACATCTGGGGATACCTACAGATCAGAAATAGAAACACTTTCTAATCTGCAGGAGTAAGGAATGGTAACAGGGAGGGGCATAATCAAAGTATATTTTATGAAAAGAAGTTGTAATAAAAATAAGTAGAGAAAACTTATGGACAAGTTATTTTAATTTTTAAAAAATGAAGACAAGCATCAGGACTTGGTGGCACATGCTCTTAAGAGGCAGCACTCAAGAGGCAGAAGCAAGTGGATCTCTGTGAGTTCCAGGACAGCCAGGGCTACACAGAGAAGTTCTGTCTGGAAAACAACAAAACAAAGCCAAAATCAAACAAATAACAGCAGCAACAACAACAATAACAACAACAAAAGATTTTTAAAAATGGAGACAAAACTAAGGATCTGTAAGAGAAAGGACAAAGCACAACAAATAGAAAAAGAAAACAATATTGCAGAAATAAAGTGCAAATATATCCAATGATCAGAATACATGCAAACAAAATGAAGTTGCCAACTAAATGGAAGTAGGCTAGGATTGGCTAAAAAACAGCAACAAGGCAAAACGTGATATTGGAAGAAATAAAATATAATCAGTGTTTATTTTCTCATTATTCTTCAAAGCTGAGTGGTGGGAGAAATCTCCCAGTCCTAGGAGAACCAATTAGAAGAAACAGCAGTGGGTGGGAGCAGGAAAGAACCTTTGGTGATTACAAGGAGCTCCAGGTGTGATCTTGTGACTGCAGAAATCTTAATCCAGTTTGCGACACTGTAACAGAATGCTGCACGGGGCGCTGTTTAATGCGCTGTGTATTGACTCTCACTGGAGGCTGGCACGTCCAAAGTCAAGATGACAGCATCTGAGAGGTCAAAAGAACATGGGAGGGAGGGAGGGGAGAGCAAGAAAAAGCCAAGCCAGCCTTTTAATTAATTGGTTAATTAATTAATTGTATTTTAGTGGGTTTTTTCCTTTATTTTTAATTTCACATGTGTGGATAGTTTTGCCTGTGCATGGCATGTGTGGGCATTCACTCAATGACTTCCCTCAGTTCCCAGCCCCCAACACTGTTGCATTGTAACCTCAGTGCAACTGTTGAACACCACATTGACATTGCAGGGTTTTCCAGTCCTTTGAAGACACAGGTGAGTTCACAGTCGGGAGCCAACAAGGTTGGAATGCGTGTGTGCCATTATCAACTTATGTCAGAGGCATTTGGTGCACTTGAACCGTGTGTATGTGGCTCAGGCAAAGGATACAAGGCAATTTAGAAAGACAAGATCAACACCAGGCTTTGTGAATGGGATCGTTGGGAGCCCTCACCAGTCCCAGCTGCAGATGTTAGTTGAGGGGCTGCCTTCACCTTTGCAGAAGATGAGAGCTGTCAGTTCAGGCTGGTGCACCCCTGAAACCTCAGCACTTCAGAGACTGAGGCAGGAGGATTTCAAGTTTGAGGTCAGCCTGGGTTGCTTGGAGACTATCTTAAAAACACACAGAGTAAGATGCCTCAACCCGAGTGTGCATCATGGAGTGATAGGACAGCCAAGTTAGCACATGTAGCTCCTCAAGTATTTATCATTTCCTTGTGCTGAGAATTGAATCTTCTCTCCAGGATGTTTCTCAAAAGATGACAGATGACATACAGGACCTGGAGAGATGGCTCATGGTTAAGAGCCCTGGCTTTGACTCCAATTTGTTTCCCAGAACACACGTGGTGGCGCACAACCATGAGTAACACAAGTCGGGGTATCCCACATCCTCTTCCAGCCTCTGCAGGTACCAAGCACAAGACATGTTGCATGCCTGAGTGTGACTCTGTGTGTGTGTGTGTGTGTGTGTGTGTAAATAGTCTCTTACACATGTAATCACATGACATTTGTCACTACCAAGCACATAATACTTATCCACACTGAGCCATCAGTTCACACCACCATGAATCCCATGTCTTAACACAGCTGGAGTCATCGAGGATTTCTCAGCAGCTGGTAAGGACAATGGGGGAGTGGGGACCCTTGGGGAGAACTTCACTTGGAGGTTAAGTGGAAGGAAAAGCTCTGACTTAGGACAGGCCTGGTTCTTAGAAACACAGTGCATGTGACGCTGGGCAGTCGATTTCTGTCATTCAAATGGTGCTAACATGAGTCCTTCACTGAGTTGTTGAGAAGATAATACAAAATTGTCTGTGGGACAGAGGTCACCTCAATATGAAATGTTGCCTGCGGTTCACATGCTAAGATGTCAGCTGGTAGGTAGGTTTTGCAGGAAGTTACTAGATCACGAGGACAGTGTGACTTCATCAATGGGTTAATCTGATGTTAGGACATCTAACTAGTTATTAAATTCGACCCAAAACCAGAAGTCCTCTTATCTCCCTGTGGTCTGGATGATCTAGTTGGCACTGTGCACATGGAGACATTCAGCCTTGAGTCTGCAGCATGACTAAGGAAGGAGAAACCCCGGAGCCGTTCCTTGCTGGAGGAATTGATCCTTCCGTGGTATGCCTTGGGAGGTTCTACCTGGCCCCTGGTTTTGTCTGTTACTCTCTCTCCTTCCTATCTGCCATGAGGCCAGTGGCCTCTGCTACATGCTGTCACTGTCACAGTCCAGATACATGGACCCAAGCTCTGTGAACTGGAACCTCTGTTCTCATGAGTCAAATCCATCCATCCATCTATCCATCTGTCCATCCATCCATCCATTCATCTTTTCTTCCTTGACTTTCTGTTAGGGATTTTGTCACAGGGACAAAAGATCTAACAATTTAGTTCTCCATAATTGTTAGATCTCCTCACATTCCCTCTTCTTTCCAATGTAGGATATTAAAAGTTAAAATTCACTTTGTGTTTCTATATGTCCATCAGATACATTTAGGACACCATGAACTGTTCATTTTTGCTAGGAAATAGAGCATCTGTTTATCCTATGGCGAGTCTAGATAATCTACCTGGCTTTGTTTGCCTGTATGTAAATGTTTGACTCTGTAGCATCTTCAGATGTCCCTGCTCTTCTTAGTCACATTCTTTCAAGCATTAAGCTACCTTGTCTGTATTTGTGCTTGTAAGATTCTATCTGTAGGCCTGAAGTTTCCCCCGACTTCTAGTGGCACAGATCCAAGCAGCTTGATAAGCATGTCCCGTGGGAGATCCCACCGTATTTCAACCAAGCATGCTGGTGTTTGTTTATTCTCTCAGCAAAAATCTGAGATGGGGTGTGTGTGTAAGGAGCCAAATCCTGAGCAGAGACACATGGCCTTTAGCTCAATTAGAGAGAGTCTAAAGTACAAAGGGGCCCTCATTTCTGGAAAGAGACAGACAGTATGCCATGGTATAGGAGTCACAGAAAGGATCCGGGGAGACAGAACAGCCAGCGCATGCCCCTGAATAAGAGGAAAAAGTTGAATCTGACCTGTGAGGTCCTGGCCATATCACAGGACTGCCTTCAGACTAGTGGGTGGTGAGTCCACCAGGAATTCCTGGCTCTCCACAAACTGAACATGGAGCAATCACAGTTTGATGCAGCCAGGCAGTAGAACAAGAGTGGAAAGGATTTTCTACCAGGGCAGAATTGGTCAGGGCTCTGCTTCCTGCAGAATCCAGCTATTCTGAAAAACCGAGATCCCAAGCCCTGTGGCTTGCTACACTTGTGTGTGGGTTGCTGCAGATGGGCATTCCCCAGCATTAAGTGTCCACATGGGCATGTGGCATCCCTCATCACACAAACACACTAGGAAACATCCAAGGGATGAGCCATCCAGCACCCCCCCCCCTGCAAAGAGAGTGACTGAGGGCAGTCAGTGAAAGAATGAGGAGATAAACATGTAAACAGTCGGAAAGAATACCACAGCAGCTTCCCAAAGTGACTCCTTGCCAAGTCTGTTCCGATAGCACCATTTCCGTGGTCACTTGGCAACATGACCCAGTGAAGAAAACAGTTTTGGAGCCAGACACTTCTGTTCCCAATTATTTGGGAGGATTTGGACAAGTCACCTACCCTCCCTGGATGTCAGTCCTATAATCTGTAAACGAGGGGCTGGGAGGGACTTAACATATGAAATGGGAAGGGTTTATTTAAAAAATGGTTGTCATCTTAAAGTTGAATGCATTTTGTCGTCTCCCATTTTTTTTTTCGTGTGTGTGTGTGTGTGTGTGTGTGTGTGTGTGTGTGTGTGTGTCTGTCTGTCTGTCTGTCTGTCTGTCTGTCTGTGTATGTGCATGTGGCTGCATATGGAGGTCAGAGGTCAGCATCAGGTGATCTCCTTGATAACTCTCTGTCTTATTTTCTGAGACAAGGTCTCTCACTGAACCTCGATCCTAGGGATTCAGATGGATAGGCTGGCCAGAGAGCTGCAGGACCCATCTGTTTCTGGCTGACCAGCATTGCAAGTAACAGAAGCAAACTTCCATCCCTGGCTCTTTAGGAGAGGGGTAGGCACCCACATGCAGGTCCTCATGTTTGCACAATGGGAACTCTACTGGCTAAGGCTTTCTCTCCAGACTCTATCCTCTCTTCTCACTCTATATAAGATTCTCCAGCGAACCCTTAGTAACCATTCTCCATGCTTCCTTTCCTGTCTTTTCCCACCAGGGCTCTTGAAAGGGACAGAACTAATAGAATGAATACATCTATCCAAAGAGGATTTACTAGAGTGGCTTACAGGATGTGGCCCAGGTAGCCTGGCAATGTCTGTCTCACACTGAAGAGGCTGAGAACACAGTATGTCCTCAGACTATGAGGCAGGATATCTCAGCCATCCACTCTGACACTGGAGGATTCCTGGAGAGCTGCTGGTCTTCAGTCTGTGCTGGAAGACTGAGGAAGCTGGCTCTGGTATTGGTGAAAGAATGCTGCAGCAGCAGAGTAGATGAAGTTGTCAGCTCGAGTGAGGGCAAGCAGGCAAAAGACAAGTTTCCTTCTTCCATGTGCTTTGATGGGCTGCACCAGAAGCTCTGGCCCACAGTTAGCATAGGTCTTCTTGCTTCAGATAATCAGATCAGTACAAACCCTCCCAGAAGTGCCCAGGGCATGTTTTAGTTGATTCCAGATGACAAATGAGGTTAGCCATCACAGCGGTGGGGAGTCTCACCTGTCCCTACCCTGAGCCTGGGAGAGGGCTCCTGTGTACACAGGTTTTCTCACAAGCCAAGTTCTACCTTGCACAATTTGCATGTTTCTGTGGCACCAGCTGTGTTCTGCTAGACAGGGTCCCATTCTATAGTTCAGGCTGGGCTGAACTCTTCAGCCCCTGCCTCAGCCCCACAACTGTTGGATTACAGGCCTGTGTCACTCTACCTGGCTCATTTCCCTGAGTCTTCTAGGAACAGATGCCCCTGAAGGAACCTCATCTCCATGAGTTCCTCACCTGGACTCACATTAATCAGGGAAAATCAACTCCTGCCATGGGAGAGGAGACTGGAGGTCTACACCATAGCAAGCCAGCCCTGTCACCTACAACATGTCTGTCACCTATGACTCTGTCATGTCCTTCCCCAAAGCCATGTACATACATCCTCTGAGTTCCCCGCATCCCGACCTGTCCCACACATGAAGATTCTGCAGATTCTTATATGTCTCACTGAGTGTTTGCTTGGCAGCCACATTTCTTCAGTACTGTCCTGTGCATATGGTCAGTGCACATACTTTTTCTCTTATTTTGCCCACTTATGCTCTATTTACAGCCTTAGCAATCTGTGCTGTGGAGGGTAAAAGGAATGTTTTCCCATGGCCACAGATTTAATTACAACCCACCACACATGTTAGTAAAAAAATCTAAAGTAGCCGGGAGATGGTGGCACATGCTTTTAATCCCAACCCTCAGGAGGCAGAAGCAGGCAGATCTCTGTGAGTTCAAGGCCAGCATGGTCTATTGAGCAAGTTCCAGAAACCTTGTCCGGAAAAACGACAACAACAACAACAACAAAAATATTTTTCCCTGCATAGTTCCTGATACTAAGCAACTCAAGGAGAGGGAGAGAAGGAAGGAATGAAGGTCATCCATCCAAGCTAATTTCTTTTTATTGTTGTTGTGTTTGTTTTTTGAGACAGGGTTCTCTGTATTGTTTTGGAGGCTGTCCTGGAACTCGCTCTGTAGACTAGGCTGGATTTGAACTCACAGAGATCCGCCTGCCTCTGCCTCCTGAGTGCTAGGACCAAAGGCATACACCACCAATGCCCAATCCAAGCTAGTTTCTTACAGAACATTTCACTGGTGAATGTTGGGCTGGTGTGTGCAGCCTAGCCTCCATGTTTCTGAGGAAGTTGCAAAGACCATATTCTGTCTTCTTAAGATTGTTCTATTATATTTATTTACTTATTTACTTATGGAGGCGAGCACATGCCTCAGTCAGAGGACAGCTTGTGATAAGGAGTCAGTTTTCTCCTCTATGGGGGCCCCAGGGATCGAACTCACATTGGTAGGAATGATGACAAGTCCCTTAACTCTCCAAGCCAGCCCCTGTATGCTCTCTTTATTGCAGCCTTTATTTACAATAGATTAGAGGCACTCAAGTGCCATATTCCAGGTCAAATTCCAACCCTACCAACTCTACCAACCCATAAGAATCACAACGTGGCAGGGGTGGGCAAGGGACTCTGTCAAAAAGACACTGTTCTCTTCAGACCTCACTGGAAGTGTTACCATCAAATCAAAATCCCAACTAGAGGAGATGGATGACATTGCTCAGAAAGCCTCAGGGTAGAAAACATTAGCTAGAGTTTAAGAGGAAAAAATTAAAAAAACAAAACAAAACAAAAACAAAAACAAACAAAAAAACAACCCAAAGAACAAAAGTGAACAAGAGAAATGAGAAAGGGGCAGATGAGTGGGGGCTGAGGGAGGTGTTTGTGGGTCAGTTCTCCGTGTGTCTTTCTTCAGAGGCCTTGACAGAATGAGCTGGGGTGCTGAGTTTTTTGTCAATTGGTCACAAACCTAGAGTCATCTGGGAAGAGGGGATGGGGATTGTCTCCATCCGACTGGCCTGTAGGCAAGCCTGAGGGCCATGTTCTTCATCAGTGGTCAATGTGGGAAGTGTCCAGCCTGCTATAGGCAGGTGGTTCTGGGTGGTATAGGAAAGCAGGTTGAGCAAGCTCGGGATTCAGGACAATGAGTGGCAGGCATTGAGAAAGGGGATGCTTTTGTGATATGGAAGTTTTGTAGGAAGTGTAAAGTCTGAGTTGCTGAAATTTTGTGAACATGACTCCTATCACAGCCCTCCAGAACAGGTCCTTTGTACCCAGGAGCTCAGTGCCCACTGGTGCTGTCTTCTGGACTCTGTGGACAACTACACACACATACATACACACAGACACACACACACACGTACATAAGTACACATGCATGCATACACTGCATGCACACACACATGCAATCTATCCAAATTACAATCTATCCAAATACAAGTTCTTTGTACAATTCCAAGGGTCCTGTAGCATAAACATAGCCGGAGGTGTCAGCCCAAAACTAGAGGTCTGTGCTTCTCACCACCTGGGCTCTGTGTGCCTAAGGGTTGGAAGCCATGACTGTCTCAAGACTGGCCTTGAACTCATCGTGGAGCAGAGGATAACCTTGACTTCTGATCCTCCTGTTTCCATTTCCCAAGTGCTGGTAGTATGGGTGTGTGCCAACACAGCTTTGTGTGGTGCTGGGCATTAAACCTAGACTGTGTACCCCACCAGATAAGCTCACTTCCAGCTGAGCCACATCCCTAGACCAGTTTATCTTTTTCTTTTTAAACTACAGAACAGCCCTTGTTAGCACCTGAGAAGTCTGCCACTTAGGTTTCATGTCCCACGTGGAGAGTCTGAGTCAGTATCACAGCCTTTACTATCTCCTGTCCCTCCTGCCTGGAACCCTCTCAGATGCTCTGGACACAGAGCAAACCTGTTGAGGTGAAGAGAAACATTCCCATGGAGCATCTCAGGATGAAAAGTCGCAGGCAAGACATGGAAAGAGTTAATAACACTTCCAAGAGACACACAGCAGACAAGGGACTGTGGCAGCACAACCCAGAAAAGGAGAGAGATGGCTTCACATTTCAACAGGGCTTTGTCTGAAGCAAGGAAAGGCTCACCAACCTTCTGGAAATCTCTGTTTGATTCTAGAAATATTTGGTACGTGAAGAGGCATGCCCACCTGTCTAGGGACATTCAAACCATCACTGGAGTAGGAAGAGAATATGGGCAATAGGAAAAAGGCCTGCGAATAAGAAGGTGTTAATTGCATGGAGAAATTAAATGGGCCACAGTGAGGGAGACTGGCAATGGTCCCAGGGCAACAGTGGGTAGATACAATGGCAGGGCCGAGGAAAGTCTCTTGGGGTTGAGAGGAAAGTGAGAGATGGGGAGAAGCCACGTAACAGGGAGCCCAGGCAGAGCATCAGGTGCCAGAGTTGAGGTGGGGACAGCATTAGAGCAAGTAGGGAACAGAAAAAAAAAAGTCATAGGTTGGCAAGTCTGTTTTATGAGGCTGGAGTTAGTCCTAGGTACAGGTAAAATGGATGAATTTTATAGCAAAGATTGCAGTGAGACCACCGTTGCTTTTCTGTTTGTCTTTCAGCCTCTGTTGGACACAGCTGACTCTCAAATACACTCTGCCCTTGACGTCTCTTTTCTTTTCTAAAAGTTATTTTTATGTATAAGTTTGTGCATGTGCCTGTGTGTATATCTATGTGTGTATATGTGTGTCCACAAGTGTGTATGTGCCCAGGTGAGTATGTATCAGTATGTATGTTCACATACATGTGAGTATGTATGTATGTGTCCATGTGCATGTCCACATGTGTATATGTGCTTGTGTGTGATCATATGTGTATATGTGCCCATATGTGTACATGTATCTGTGTATATGTGTGTCCATGTTTGTGCATGTGCCCATGTGTATGTTATGTGTGTATATGTGTCCATGTGTGTGCCCATGTGTGTGTATGTGCTCGTGTGTGTATGTGCCCATATGTGTATATATGCCCATGTATGTGTATGTGCCCATGTGTGTGCATGTATCCATGTGTGTGCATGTGCCTGTGTGTATGTGTCTCTGTGTGTTTGTCATGTGTGTATTTGTGTCCATATGTGTGCATGTGTCCACAAGTCTGTATGTTATGGGTGTGAAGGTATCTGAGAAGACAGGAAGAAGGGGGGGGTGTAGAATGCCCCAGAGCTGGAGATACAGGCAGGTCATAACCCACTCTAGGATGGAACTCTGATCCTCTGGAGGAGCATCGAGTTCTCTTAACCTCAGAGCTGCTCTTTTTTTTTTTTTTTTTTTTTTTTTTGAGGCGAGCCTCCTCATACAGCCCTGGCTGGTTGTTTGCTCTCACCCTTTAGCCTCAGTCTCCCGAGTTCTGGAATCATAAGCATGAACCAGCATGCCTGGCTTACACTCTGCCCCTCCTTCAAGACCCCACTGTGTCCCCGTCTCCTGCTGACTCACCAAACATCTGGAAAGCTTGCTGGCTGTGCCTTTCTTCAGGGGCCGAGTGCCAGGCACTCCAGGCAGACTTGGCCTTCTCAGCCCTCCTGTGCTTTCCCTGTGACTCAGCTCACCCTTAGCTTCACGGGCGAGTCCCTGTCACTCCCAGAGCTGGCCTCTGGCTGGGTTCTGCAGAACTCCAAGTTGACCTTCAGTTCCTTGTCAACTCCCTGCTGGATACCATGCCCACTCAGGAAGGATTTTTCACTCAGGGAACACACTAGGAGTGCCTGCCCTCTGACTTCCCTGATCACCCTGTGCTCAGCATCGGGAGAGAAGAGAGGGGGAGAGCGGAGATGGGGGGAGAGCGGGGGCATCTCAGTGCCATCACACAGCATTCCAGTTTTCCAAGCAGTCTTGCTCTAGATTGTAAAAGCTCTGAACTATTTATATTTAAATATTATCTCAGTGGCTGACTCTGTCTGGGACAGGAAATGTGTAAAATCAGCCTAAAACATCTTGGAATAGCAGTAAGCTGGGGATCTGTCAAAAAAAAAAAATCTGCAGGCCATGCCAGAGGAGCTCAGAGCCAACTTAGAGGTCTGTCTTGGTCTAAAGATGGAAACATTGGAACAATAAAAACAGTAAGTGCAGGGGATTAATAAGACCACCACAGACATTAACCCCTAAGTCCATAACAACACTTAAAGAGCAAAAAACATCTTTACTGGTTTTTCATCCTCTGAGGGCAGCAGAGAACCACTGTAAAAAAAAAAAAAAGGCAAAACTAATGTGCATCTCAGAGGTAGCCATGTAGCTGGGGAGGGACATTTTT
The DNA here is from genome assembly GCF_943737965.1 of Phodopus roborovskii. NCBI lineage: Eukaryota > Metazoa > Chordata > Mammalia > Rodentia > Cricetidae > Phodopus > Phodopus roborovskii. Next base: position 10,761,752 of record NW_026126599.1, on the reverse strand, counting down.
CTCCACCCATGATCTGTGTTCTCACTAAGAAATGAAGGACTGACTAGGATATCACGCTCTCATCTTGGTGATGAGAGTGAAGGATGGCTAAAAGAATTGTAGACTATACTTTGTGACACTGGATTTAACAAGGCATTCTGGCTGAGGAGCCAAAAGAACAGCCTACAGAAATCAGACAAATGGGACTACATGACAATTTAAAACTTATGTATAAGAATAGCAGCACCAAAGAGTGAGATGACTCAAAGAGGGGGAAAACATATTCGAAACTCATTTATCTGCTAAAGGCTGAATGCCATAATATGTAAAGAACTCCTACAACTCAATAATAAAAACCAAACAAGCTGATTCTTTAAAAATGGACAGAGGTTCTGAGGAGATGGCTCAGTGGTTAAAAAACACTGGCTGCTCTTGTAGAGGACGCAGATTTAGTTCCCAGCATCCACATGGCAGCTCACAACCATGTGTAACTCTTGCTTCCATGAACACTGCATGTATATGGTGCACATACAGATAGGCAGGTACAACACCCACACGATAAAGATACTAAGTCTTTTTTTAAAGAAGAATTTAAATAGACATCTTTTAAAGATGCAAGTGAACTGTGAAGGGATGCTCAAATAAGTTTTTTTGTTTGTTTGTTTTTTGTTTTTCGAGACAGGGTTTCTCTGTATTGTTTTGGAGCCTGTCCTGGAACTAGCTCTGTAGACCAGGCCGGATTCAAACTCACAGAAAGCCACCTGCCTCTGCCTCCTGAGTGCTGAGACTAAAGGCATGTGCCACCAAGGCCCAACATTCAAGTAACTTATCATCAGAGAATCACAAATCCAAAGCGATTGTCTCCAAGCACTATGAGGCAGAGAGTGGCAGGTATGGGCGAGGGTGGAGAGAAATGATGGCATTGTGGACTATTGGTAGGAATGTAAAGCAGTGCAGCCACTGTGAAAAGTAACAAGGTCTCCCTGGACACCTTTAACACCAAACAAGGTCGTGGTTGTGTGCCTGTGACCCCAACATTTGAGAGCTTGAGGAAAGAAGTCCAGACACTCAAGACCAGCCCCAGCTACAAGTGCAAAGCTAGCCAAAGCTACAGGAGACTGTGTTTCAGAACAGAAACTTCCTGTGGGACCCAGTAATCCCATTTCTGGGTATATCCACCCCTCCAAAAAAAGTCAAAGCAAGCTCTGGAAATGATGTTCATAACTGCTTTGCCTGCAAGACCTGGAAGATAGAAATAAGCCCAGTGTACTCCAAGGGTGAATGCACAATGGGACAGTGCTCTAAGTGTGGCTCTTAGACACGACAGAATAGTGCCCTAAGTGTGGGTCTTACACATGACAGAACAGTGCCCTAAGTGTGGCTCTTACACACAACAGAATAGTAATGCCCTAAGTGTAGTTCTTACACACGACAGGATAGTACACTAAGTGTGTTTCTTATCATGATGGAACAGTGCCCTAAGTGTGGTTCTCAACCTGCTGGTCCCATATCAGACACCCAGCATATCAGATATTTGCATTGTGAGTCATAACAGTAGCAAAATTACAGTTATGAAATAGCAATGGAATTATAGTATTGTTGGAGTCACCACAACATGAGGAACTGTATTAAAGGGTCACAGTGATTAGGAAGGTAGAGAACCACTGCTTTAAAGGGAATTCTGACAAACACTACAACTTAGCTGGACCTTGAGGGCATTATGCTAAATGAAATAAGGTGTACACACACACACACACACACACACACACACACACACACACTGTATGACTCTAATGATATGTATCTATTGTAGTCTATTCCCAGAGACAGAATATGAATGTGGTGAGAAGAATGTGGAATTATTTACTGGGTGTAGAATTCCCAGTCTTCGGGGATGACAGGGGATTTAGGGCTTCACTGGACAGAGGTGGGACACACCCCGAACGGCATGGCTGAGCAGCAGGACACACTGACTGGTGGTAATTGTAACATGAAGGAGGCAGAGCTACAGATTAAGGGGCGGGATGGACAGGCTTTAAATCCAATGCGGTGTCTGGGGCATATTTCGCTTCTCATTTAAAGAGAAAAGCTTCAAAAGTTAGGACAGGGCTGGTGATATTCTGTTGACTATATTCACTCAAAAGAGTGAAATACTTTTGAATTTTTGAAATTGTTTGAGATAAGGGACTGGTTTCAAACTGTATTAGGTGAAGTTAGGAAGTATAGACAAAACAGTATCAGTTATTATCAAAGCTGGTTGATGGGAGTCACAGCCTTCTGTTTTATTTTATATTAGTATAATATAGTATAGTAAAATACATAGCATAATATAATGTAGTCTAGTCTAGTATAATATATATACAGTATAGGACAGTATAGTACATAGTATATTTGAGACCTAGTTTTATTATATAGATAAAGCTAACCTAGAGCTCAAAATCCTCCTGCCTTTACCTCCTAAGTGCTGGGATTGCAAGCATGCCCACCCACACCCAGCCTTGTTATTCTATGGAAATTTTCCATAAATCTTCCTTCTGAAAATATAAGACATCCTGGGCATGAGCAGATCTCCATGAGTTCAAATCCAGCCTGGTCACATGGTGAGTTTGAGGTCAGCCAAGGCTACACAGTGAGGCCCTGTCTCAAAATAACAAAAATATAAAAATGGATATTCAATTTAAAACCCCCCTCATCTCCCTTACCAGCACAGAGGTGACACAGTCTGTCATTTTTTTCTCCCCTCCCTGTTCTCTGTGCTTGTCCCTGTGGCCTGGGCAGGGCTGGCGTACCCCAAGCAGGAACAGGTTGTCCTGCCTGCTGTGGGGCAACCTCTTCTCTCCCGGTAGTGGCAGGAAGTCCCTCTCCTACCCTGTGGTGGCCTCCTCTTTGGCATCACAGAAGCCTCCTTTCAAATCTGGAGGTTCACCAGGGGGAACCCATATGCGGGGACACGGTTTCCTGGGGGCAATCTGTGGTATCCTCCATAAGTTGCAGATACCCTTCCCTGGGTTACCATGGAGACCCATCCCTGGTCTAGGGTAGCACTTCCTATCCCACTCCACAGCTCCAAGTGTGGACCTGCCCAGAAGACATCGACCTTCTGGGTCCTCTGAAAAACCCTCAGGAAGCTCATGTGCCATTTCTGTGTCAAATGGAGGAAACACAGACTCTCCAAGGGCACACCCTGATTGTCTCTTCTGCTCGTCTGTACTCATCTGGACAGTGTCCGTGGGACACAAGACAGCTAGGGATGGAAGTACTCCCTCTTCATGCCTGGTACCTATGGGTTTCTCTCTGCATTTATTGAGCGAATGCATAAATAATTTAAACTACTTAGGTGATAAACATAGTTGGGCTGAGCCTGTGTTTGAGCTCTAGCCCAACTATTCCAAACAGAAGATCTGAATTTCTTATGATATGCAAAATTGGCAATAGTTAGCGAGCTGATTTCTAACTTTATTTTCAAAGATTCTTTTATGAAAACATCTCTAATAATCAACATTTTACTTTATTTGAGAGCTTGTTTTACATGTAGGAAGAGCTATATTGGTGCTAAAGAGCATTAAAACTTAGAAGAATTTCCACACTCTAAAAGTGTTTCCATGTACCAGACATGCCCAACAGAGAAGAATCAAAAGACCAGTGTAGCAGGGAAGATTATGACACCCACATGGTGGCTGACAGCTATCCACAACTCTAGTTCCAGGGTATCTAACGCCCCCTTCTGGCCTCTGTATGTACTGCACACATGTGGTGTGCATAAATAAAGGCAAAACACCTATACACATAAAATAAAATAAAAAGAATTAGGAGTTCAAGTCTTGCTCTGCCCCACTCTAAAAGTTGAGTTGTGAGGCCTGGGAATTTGTTTTAGGGCCTGATTCTCAGAGCCATTACCAAAACAGAGTTGAATTCTTAACCTCTATGTGTTGCCTATAATAAGACATCAGAAATCCTTATGGTTAGGAGATAAAGATAGATGAACAAATACCCATAAAATAAGAGGAATGCAACAAATCTCATTCCTTTCTAAATTGACTATGTATCAAAATATAGTGTGTTAGATAGAAAACATAGCATTCAAATTGGCTTCATCTCTTTTTTTTTTCCCTTAAAGCATGGCGCCAAGAAAATGTAAAATTACACGTGTATCTCACACTACATCAGCTCCAGACTCTTCCTAGTTACTGACAACTCTGAACCGCTGTCAATGTTCTGTGCCAAAACCTGTCCCTTAGAAGCAGGGTACCTGGAGCTCCACACCTCAAAGCCACTTTATAAGTTCCATACATACCCTCCCCACATCTACAACCCACCCCCAGCCAACTTCCTGCTGTTTTCCTACCAACACACACTACCAAGAGACTGCCTGCATCCACTCGCACTGGACAAAACATTTAAAGGCAGCTTCAATGTTTCCTGTATAGTTTAAAAAAAATAATAGAAGGCAGAATTGTCTTCAAAGTCGGAAATTCAAAGGTAAGAAAGGAGGTAAGTGAGAGGATGGCCATTGGGCTTTCTTCTCCCACACCACCACCATCCTCCAGCTCAGCGATCCTCAACCTCCCTAACGCCGTGACGTTTAACACAGTCCCTCATGTTGTGGTGACCCCTCCAACCATATGACTGTTTTTGTTGCTCCTTCATCACTGTAATTTTGCTGCTGTTATCAATCATAATGTAAATATCCGTGTTTTCCGAGGGTCTTAGGCCACCCCTGTGAAAGGGGCAGTCCACCTCAAAGGGGTCACGACCCACAGGTCGAGAACTCTGGCTCTAGATGATAGCTGAGGGCTGAAGGTCTGGAAGAAAACTTGACAGATGACAAAAATGGCCCCATGGAAAAAATGACACTTTTTCTGCATGTCTTGGTTGTACATGTGGTTACTAACGCAAAAGCCCACTTCGGTGGGTTCGTTCCTCAAACCCTTTCCACATATCTGGCATACAAATATACAGATATATACAGAATATACATCTGGTATGCAGATATATGCAGAAATATCACTTTTACTCATTGCAAGGGCACTACACACTGGCAAACAACAAGGAGATGTACAAAATGGGTTTTAGTCACCCATTCTTCAATTGGGTCCCAGCTTTGTTCTTAAGATCTACACCCTCTTCTGTATGCAAATACTGTTCAGTTTCACAGTGGAAAAACAAATCTGTAGGGGCTGGAGAGATGGCTCGGTAGTGAAGTGCACTGGCTGCTTTTCTGGATGACCTGAGTTCAGATCCCAGAACCCTTATGGTAGCTCACAACCACCTGCAGCTCCAGTCCCATGGGATCTGACGCCCTCTTCTGGCCTCAACAGATAATGCAAGAATGTGGCACACAGACACATTCATGCAAAAATACACATACACATAACATAAAATAAGTTTTTTAATTAAAAAAAGAGTTGGAGCCGGGCATTGGTGGTGCAGGCCTTAAATCCCAGCACTTGGGAGGCAGAGGCAGGAGGATTTCTGTAAGTTTGAGGCCAGCCTGATCTACAGAGCTAGTTCCAGGACAGCTTCCAAAGCAAAACAGAGAAACCCTGTCTCGAAAAGCAGAAAAGAAAAAGAGTTGGGCAGCAGTAGCTCATGCCTTTAATCCCAGCACTTGGGAGACAGAGACAGGTGGATCCCTGAGAGTTCAAGGCCACCCTGGTCTACAGAGCAAGTTCCGGGACAGGCTCCAAAGCTACAGAGCACCTTGTCTTGAAAAACCCAAATAAGTGGAAAACTATAAACACATTTAATGAATTTGCTGGTTTTCTCTTATATGAATGGAACAAAGTGGTCAGGAACGCATATAAATCAAACTCTGAAGTACAAGAGACCCCTGCATGTCTTTGGGATTGACACATACATTTAGAGAAATGGCTGATGAGTGTAGGGAACATTTATCTTTACACGAGATGGGAGGTAGAAAGGAACGGGGAAATTCAGGCAGGGATCTGTGCATTGCTTCCAGGACTCATTGTTTGACTTTGGATAATTTCCTTAACCTCCTTGAATCTCCTCCAAAAAGAATGAGTAGAGGTCTAGTCTCCTAAAGAGTTGCGGTGAGAAGCCCTGTGTAGATGTGATTGAACATGGGGCCTGATAAAGAATCCTAGTCAACACTGGTCTCACTCATCGTCCTGTCCCTTTCATTAACTTATGCCCAGAACCCAGAGGAACACAGAAGAGTATTATCCCTGGCTGTGATGGAAGATGGAACTCACCGATTCAGACTGACAAGTAGGGCTGGGCCAGCCAGCCAGAGACAAATGACAAATGTGTTAATTAGTAAAATGGAATGAATAGAGAAATGATGCAAGAACTTCCGATGTGGCAGTGTGACGAATGGCCTGTGCAGGTCCCGACAGGATGGGCTGGGGAGGTGGGGTGGGGTGGGAGTCACAACCCCAGTCTGGATTATGGAATTATTTGAATATCATTGGTAGAAAGGGAGTCTTGGAGGTAGGGAGGAAAGGAAGTACATGTTGTGGGGACAGGGCATGGCTTGGGCATGGCTTGGGCATGGCTTGAGCTGGGCTTCAAAATGGAGACACATTATTCCAAGCCAGCTGTGAAGGAGCAAACTGCAAATGGCATTGGAGATGGAAATTTATGGAAACTTGGCAAGAGGAGGTTTTCAAAAATGCACATTCCTTTAATGTGAGCGTTGGTTTGGTGTAAGGCCATGAGGTGGAGTTGTAAGGTGCAAGGGGCTCAGAGGCTTTCCAAAGGGAACTGGCATTAGGGACCCTGTAAGGAAATCAAAGGCACCAGCTAGAACTGAGACAGTAGATGGTCATGTTTTCCAGGCGGCTTCCAGAGCAATATGGCAGAATATAAAAAGGGGTTTGGGTTCCATCAGAAGTGCAGAGATGGGGCTAGAGAGTGGCTCAGTGGTTAGAGAACCCTGGTTCTCTGTGAGCACACACATAGTGGCTCACAGCTATAACTCCAGTTTCATGGGAATCTGACGCCCTCTTCTGGCCTCTTCAGGTACTCCAGGCATGTAGTACACACACATATGTGCAGACAAAACACATAAAATAAGTAATTCTTAAAAAAAAAAAAAAAAAAAAAGGAAAAGTAGAGACAAGGAGGTTGGGGGAAGGGACTGGGAAGGATAGAGGGAGGTAAACTGTGGCTGTGATGTAAAATAGATAAGTAAATAAAGTTATTTAAAAGGGGAGGTTCATCTCTTTCTGGCTCTTCTCTCTTCCTGCTTATTCTTCCCACTGTTCCCCTGGGGCAGATGGGGTTTTTCCTGTCTCCCTCTTCTCTTCTGTCCTCTCTTGTCTCTGTGTCTCTTTACCTCTTTTCTTCTCTTTCCTTCCCCCTCCCTCCCCTTTCTAATAAAACTTCTCACTCAAAAAAAAGTGGGGGAGGGGTTCTCTAATAGCACTGACTGTCCTGGAGCTCACTCTGTAGGCCAGGCTGGCCTCAACCAGGAGATGCACCTGCCTCTGCCTCCCAAGTGCTGGGATTAAAGGTGTGCACCACCACTGCTTAGATGTGTGTGTGTGTGTGTGTGTGTGTGTGTGTGTGTGTGTGTGCAATTCCCTCAGTGGCCAAAAGAGGGCATCAGATCTCCTGGAAGTTAGAGTTTTAAGCAGTTGTGAGCTACCTAATGTGAATGCTTAGAATTGAACTCCGGTCCTCTGCAAAAGAAGCCAGTATCTTAACCACTGAGCCCTCTCTCCAGCCCCTCTAGATATTTTTAAACACATAGTACATTATCCTAATGTGCAATGTACATGGGAACTTCTTGTTCCTATCTAATTATAACTTAGCATCCTCTAACCTACTTCTCCCATTCCTTAGCCTTCCTCTTCTCAGCCTCTGGTTACAAACATTCTACCCTCAACTTCTGCGGTATCAATGTCTTTTTTTTCTTTTCTTTCTTTCTTTTACTATTTGTATTAGTGATTTGTATTAGTCATTTTCTATGCATGACTTACTTAACATAAAACTCTCTAGTGCCATCCACACAGTTGTTCATGACACCATTTCCTTTTCTTGGCCAAGCTGTATTCCACAGATCACAGAATACATTGTTCCTTATCTATCCATTCACTAATGGGCAGTAAGATGATTTCCATTTCCTGGCTATAGTGATGGTGATGTGCTAACTCCATCTTTTGTGTAGCCAGATGTGAGGAGTGGGCAGCCAGCAGGAAGAGTGTGTGCCGATTCCTACAGAACAACTCCCACAAGCTCATCCGTATCTTCTTTCTGTCTCTTCCCTTTTTACTAGAGTCTCCAATGTCCCTGTGGGGCATCTCCTCCCCTCTTGGTCCTGTCACTGAGATGGGAATGCAATAACCTGTTAGTGTACATGGTGCTGAGATGCCAGAGGTCATTTGCTACAGCACTTGGCCCATCCTAGGACTTGGAGACTGGAGTGTCCACTACATGTTTGATAAGATAGGAAAGAAGAAAATGTCTGAAGATATCAGGAATAGTGTCAGATGAACACCAGCCAGCACAATTCAATGGACATTCTCCCAGGAGGTGATACTGAATGTTGGCCCCTTATGAGGATTGCATAGGAGGACTAAATCCGAATAGACTACAAACCTAAATGTAAGAGCCCAAAACTACAATGCTCTTAGGAAACCAAAACAAATCTTCAGGGGCTGGAGAGGTGGCTCAGCAGTTAACATGGCTGTTCTTGCAGAGGACCCATGTTCAGTTCCTATATGCCCATAGCAGCTCACAGCTGTCTGTAGCTCCAGTTCCAGGGGATCTGATGCCCTCTTCTGGACTCTCCAGGCATTGCATACACATGGTGCATATATGTAAATGCAGGCAAAATATCCTAACACATCAAATCATTAGATTTTTTAAAAAAATTTTAATAGGAATAAGTCTTGTTGGTTGGTGGTGGCACACACCTTTAATCCTAGCACTTGGGAGGAAGAGAGATAAAAAGGGAGGCAGACCTCTGTGAATTCAACGTGAATCTTGTCTGCAAATTAAATTCAGGCTACACAAAGGAACCCGATTTCAAAAAAAAAAAAAAAAAAGTCCTTGTGGACTTGGGTTAGGCAAATCTTTCTTAGATAACATTTCATGAACACAACAGCATCGAAAAATAGGTTAGATGTCAAAAAATAAAACATTTTTGTGATTCATAAGATACTCCCAAGAAAATAAAGATAAGTCATGTAATGGGAAAAATAACTGAAATTCATATATTTTGTGTGAGACATGTACATAGAACTATTTTTCAGAAGTAATAAGGGAGCTAGAGAGGTGGCTCAGTGGTTAAGAGCACTGCTCTTCCAGAGGACCTGGGTTCAATTCCAGCACCCACATGGCAGTTCGCAACCATCTGTAACTCCAGTTCCAGGGGATGCTACTTTATTACACAGACATACATTCAGGCAAAATACCAATATACATAAAATATAATAGGAAGTGGTAGGGGCCGAGGGTGGGGCCAAGGGCGGGGCCGAGGGCGGGGCTATGGTGCCTGGCTGCAGCAGTGCCCTCTGGGAAGCTAGAAGGGAGTGGGTGCTGCCATCCACCCGGGATGGGCCAAGCCAGGCCTGGCGGGGCCGAGAGGGAGCCGAAGGCAGCGCCCCGGGGGCTGAGTTGTTCTAGGTCGTAACCAGCCTTTGAAAAAGGAGAAACCAAAATGGAAATGCGATTATCCCATGACTTATCCCATGACAGATGGACAACTGCGCAGCAAGAGGGATAAATTTTGAAGGCCAGAAAGAGATCCGGGATGCCTTGAAGGCTGCTGTGTACGCTTTTGAATGAAAGCAATGATCATGAACGGGCACAGGCAATTATTGATGCTGCAAACGTAACACTACCACACTGTGCACTGGCAGAGTGCTATGATGAGCTAGGGAACCGATACCGGCTGCCAGTCTATTGCTTGGCACCACCAATCAAGATGAAAGAGGAAAAGAGTGACTCTGGATATGCCTGAGCCACCTCCGGTTTCTGGACATGAATCTTAGCTCTGTTTGCTCTCCACAGGCAATGACCTCAAACTTGTGGTGCGCAGCTCAGATACGGTGTTCCACATGAAGAAGCGCTTACACACCACCGCCACCGAGGGGTTAGAGCTGGGCAGCCAGCAAGGGGGGGGGGACTTCTCTGGCAGGCCTCTCACTGATAAAATGAAGCTGGAGGGGCTGAAGATCCCCAAAGACTATATGGTGCAGGTTATCATGAGCCAGTCTGTGCAAAACCCAACCCTGGTGAACTGAGCTGGGCTTGCCTGCTTCCCAGATCCTCAGCCTCTTTTTACTAACATTTCCTACTCTATGGCATGAAATTTATTTTCAGTGCTCTGAATTCCCTATGAAGAGGAGTCACCAGTGAGAAATTCCATCTGTGATGGAGACCAACAAATATAATAAAACACACAGAACCAGAAAAAAACAAAAAACAAAACAAGAATAGGAATTGTGAAACTAACATCAAATAAAATTGATTTAAACACAGTTTAATAGTATCAATAGATATTCCTCTAAAGATGCAGCAATTAGTCAATAAACAGATACAAATGTATTCAACAGTATTAGTCAATAGGGAAATGCAAACCAAAACCATAATGATATTCCATTTGACACCCACTAGGATGACTAAGTTTTCAGAAATTCTGACAGTAACCAGTGTTGGAAAGGTTGTGGGGAGAGATTTATCCCACACTCTGCTGGTGGGAATATAAAACACTGTGACCTTTTTGAAAGGAATCTTGTAGCTCTCCTAATCATTAAACATGGAGTTATCAGGGTACCCCTGACATGACTTGACACATGGCACAAATTGACCAGTCACTGAGCGGCGGGTGGGGTGGTACTTGTAGACTGTCCCTGTCCAGCACACTGTGCTGGGGGCTGGCCTGAAGGGCTACATTTCTTGCCATGTCCCAAGACACCAAATATGACCTTGACATTCACTTTCAAAACAAATTAATTATTTTTCACATATGGCATAATTTTTTTCATTTTTTGAGGCAGGGTTTCTCTTCCTGGTCCTGGCTATCCAGGAGTTTACTATGTAGACCAGGCTGGCCTCAAACTCAAAGAGATTCACCTGCTTTTGCCTCCTGAGTACTGGGATTAAAGGTGTGTACCACCATGCCAGACCTAGAAGGCATGCCTTGAATTTATTTTTCTTATTGATTTGGCTTGTCCTCCACGGCCCTCAGCTGCCACACTAGCTCTATCCTGCCTTTTTTTTTTTTTTTTTTTTTTTTTGGTCATTATGATAAAATACAGTTAAAAAAATTATCAGCTAGTTCTTTCCTTTTCTCCCCACCTTCTGCTTTGCTGAGAATAAAACACAGGGGTCCACAGAAGCCAATTAAGCATTTTACCCCAGAGCTGCATCCTTGGTCTCTATAATTATTTTCAGCTGTCTGTTTCAGGGTTAGGGAGCTAGTTCTTGTGTGAGGCCCTAGGTTTGATCCCCAGCCCCACACAAACCCACTCACACTGTAGTCACATCACTATCATCTATCTACAGAACTCTTTTTGTCTTGTAAATGGAAGCTTTCATCTACACCTCACTCCCCCTACCTCTAAGCCCTGCAATCACGCATCTGTCTTTTGTTTCTAGAAACCCAACTACTCTAAGCACTTCACAGAAGTGGGATCATAAGGCATCTGCATTTCCCAGACTTGCTGTTTCACTCAACACAATATTCTCAGAGTTTATCACATTGTAGCATGCATCGGGATGCCCTTCCTGTGAGTGTGAACAACAGTCCATCTTAGGGCATATGGACCACATTTTCCTTATCTACTTGTCGGTCAGCTGGCTCTGTGTTACTTCCAGGCTGTAGCTATTCTGAATACTGCTGCTTCAAGCATGGAATATAGACATCTCTTTGAGATCCTACCCCAAAATAGAAGTGCCAGATCATGCTATAGATCTATTTTCAATGTTCCAGATTAGCTGCACAGGTTTCTGTAGCGATGACATCATTTTCACCCACACTACTAACAATGACGATTTTGATTTCTTCACTCCTTCCTGACATGCAGTCATTTTTGTTGTTAAATAGTATAAGCTAACAGGTATGAAATGGTCTGTTATTGTTTTTCTGGTTTCAAAAAATGCTATTTCCTTCTCTGAGAATACCTACATTATATGACTATCAAACATCTTGGTAGTTGAAATTAATCTCATTATTAAATGAATAACTTTTTGGAATCAAATATTTTACACCTTGGAAATAACATCTATCATCATTTCTCTTATGCCCATCTTAAAAAAAAAATCCACCCAACTCCTCAATTCGGATGCAACTTCCTTGGGGACAGGTGACTTGTCTCTTGCACTGGACCATACAGGCTCTGAATGCCCGCAGACTAGAAAACTAAAGCCAAAACCAGACCCTGGCTCCTTCTCAGTCCCATCCTCCCCACTGCTGAGGGCCAAAAGAAATGCTTAAAAACAAAAACAAAAAAAACCTAAGGTATTTGGAAATGAGATGTTGCCTCCTGATTGCTTTCTTAACATAGTCGCACATGTGCGCTCTCTCTCTCTCTGTCTCTCTCTCTCTCTCTCTCTCTCTCTCTCTCTCTCTCACACACACACACACACACACACACACACACCACTGTGCTTCAAATCCACAGTTCACACACAGTACTTCATGAGGCTCAGAGTGAGAGGATTTCTCGGCATCAACCAGATACACGCAGATATTGTCAGTTCCCACCATGGGCTTTGTTGTGTGGGTGGTGTTTGCTCCCGATGTCGCCTGATGAGCTCCGGGGCTCCATCCTTTCCTGCTGAACCCTTCAGCATCTTCACAGAGAATCCGGAAGGCGGATACACAGGCAGGAAGGATATGTGGTCCTGGTGTGAAAGTTCTGTGTGATACTGTGAGGGCTTGGCCCAGCACCCTCGCTCTCAACCATTTTCCTTCCACACAGGGGGTGGGCTCATTCATGGCTTGGGCCTTCTTGTCAGTTCGTCACACTTCAGCTCCATGAGATTATGATCCAGGCCCTGGCCAGGCAGTCAGCACCCTGCTGATCAGAGCTCCAGAATCCCTGGCATACTCACATCTTCAAGATGACAGATTTTCTTATCACAGTGGGGAAGAGGCCTTCCTTTGGGCACCAAAGTGAGATCACAGGATAAAGGCCACTTCCTGTTTCGTTCTCTTTGATTTCATCTTGAGAGAATCTCCAGAGGGAAGTAGATAGCGATGGAGAAGCCATCCTGTTCCCTCCAAGGAATTCTCAGGACACTCTTGGCATCTGTCACGGTGCGAGTTAATCACCTCCTCAGAGCCCTCCAGTCCTCTACACAGGATTCTGATCTTAGAAATCACACAGAGCCATGCGCCAAATTTCCGTTCTACCATGTCCGTGACTCCTACCTACAGTTCGGGGGACCTGAGTGGTCAAGGCTGTGGATCCTAAGCACACCCATCCTGGGAATCTGGAGGCGACTTAGGTGGGCACAGCTGTCCTCACAGTGACCCCAAGCTCCTGCCAGCATTCATCCTACAGGGAGCATCAAGTGGCTTGTTTTATCTCTGTCTCAGAGAGACAGATTATGACAGGCATTTTCCAGGCCTGGGTTGCAATTTTCCGTGGAAGGTTCTGGGTGTTCCCTCCTCAGGCACAGCTGCCTTTTGTCCGGGGCTCCCTCCCAGGGGCTGTGTGCTTTCTTCAGCAGTTTTCAAGGTCAGATTCCTGACTGAGTCTTCCCTGTTACTATAGTTGGTTTCTGCACTCATTTTTGTAAACTTGACCCCAATCAAGGAGAAAAACATGGGGTGGTTGTCGTTTGGCGTGCAAATACACTGAACTGGGGTGAAAATTTCAACCTGGCACCCAATCTTTGCCCCTTCATCCACCCACATGTCTGCACCCAATACTAAGACTGTCCAGGATTCAGAATCCTGATTGAAGAATTCAGAATCAGCTGCACCGGCCACTGTCTGTCCCTGCCATCAGCTGTGTGACCTTGGACAAGTTCTTTGAGCTTCCTGGATGTCATCTCCTAATCTCCACAACAACTGTGCACAGCTGGGTAAAGCAGTGAAGTACCAGGCACTTGTCTCTGACCTCATAGGGCTTGCAACTTGGAGCAGAGGGTTATTTCGTTCATGCGCTGGTTATTTCGTTCCTGCGCTCTGGACCATAGCATCCTTGCTGTTCCGAGTAGGTCAAGCACATTCCTGTCACCCAGTTTCACTGCTGTTATTTCCATCACATGAACCTTCATGGCTAGTTTTCTCGATCCCTTCAAGTTCCTGGTTAAATATTTCCTGGGATGGCCTTCCCAGCCTTTTCTCCTCCATTCCTTTCTAGCTGTCTTCCCTATTTCATGTTTTATGGCACTCACTAATATGAGGGCATCCTATAGAACTGGACTCCTGTTTGTGAACTTCTCTACACTAAAATGCAAGCTCCAAGAGGCAAGAATGTGGCCTAATTTGCTCACCACTGTACCCCCTGTACCTATGGCATTGCCTATGATGTCACTGGTACCTGGAAAAGGTGTGTTGAATGAATAGATAACAAAACATGCAGCTATAGCAAGCCCAGAAACCAGGGTGCCAGCTATTCTAGGGGCCTATGGGAAGGGTGTTTCGTGCACGAAGACTTTGGGGATAGTCAAAGTGGGGGACAGGAAGACCCAGTGCACACACCTGGAAGCAGATGGCTTTGAGTCTAATAAGTCTTCAGTTCAGCATTGTTGGAAATAATCACAAAGGGACAAAAGGGAGCCAAGGGTTTGAAGGGACAGGCTTTCTACCCTGGCGCCCCCCTAAAGGATAATATTCTCTTGGTGAGCAGAGAGCGATTGAGTAGTGACTCTACCTGCTAGGTTGACAGGCGAAGGCACTGGCAAGCTGGAAACAGGACAGATCTGTAAACCAGGCACCCCAACTGGATAATCCAAAATATTGCCCCAAACTTTTTGAGTACAAACTACCATCACAAGTCCAGTGGCTGAGGGTAGTTTTCACACACAAAGTGACATTTTGAAGAAAGTTTAGGTCTCCCCCATTTTTCCAGTAATAGTATTTGAATCTGGGCCTTGCACATGTGTGTCATGCTCTCTACTACTGAGCTATAGCCTCAGCCCCACAAAAGGTTTGAAACAGGGTTTTACTGGGCAGTGCAGGCTGGCCTCAAATCTGTGATCTTCCTGCTTCTGCTTCATGAATACTCAGATTACAGGTGTGTACCATCACACCAAGCATAATAAAATACTTTAAAATGTATTATTTAAAGTTATCTGTGGGACCTATATATGTAGTTTATAAAAATCCATACATGAACTTCCTGATTACACTTGATACCTTGTCATAGAAATACTTTTTTCAAAGCCCTCAAATCCAAAATTCATTAGCACCTCTGGTACCGAGCAGATCAGATGAGAGATGTTCAATCATTTTCAATGGAACTTGTCAACTCTATTCATTGGCCATTGACTTGTTCTCTGCTATTCTGTCTATTCTTTGAGTTAGCAAGCACGATAGATCACGCCTGTGTGCCAGCCCCGAGTTCACAGGGCTGCACTAGCTCCTCCCCCTCCACCCAGCTCACGGTCCAGTGAGGTAAAAGGAGGAAAATTAACAAGGAACAAAGATCATTGTGTGGAAGCTGTGCTATAATCAGAAGGAAATGGATGAAGAGTCCATCTGAAGGAGCTCCCGCAGATAGCAGTGGCATGCGTGCTATGAGATGCAGGCTTAAATAAGATGCCCAGATGTGTGTGTGAGTGGGGTGTGCTCCGGGGGGCAGGAAAAGTGGCTGCCCCTCTTCATCCTTTATGCTCCCAAAATTTACCTAGAAGTGCTTGAGAAAGGACCCAACTAGAAAATTGGCATTGGTGGATTATTTGAGGGTGTTGCTTTTTAATTTTCTTCCCTAAAGCTTATTTCTGTCTCATAATTAAATGACCCTTTCTTCTTTCCCAGGCCGAGTATCCCTGGGCTGCCTAAAGGGTGATTGTTTGCTTTAATTAAATTTTTTAATTATTTTTGTGTATAAGGGCATTTTGTCTGCATGTATGACTACGCACTGTTATGTGTCTGATGCCCAAGGAGGCCCAAAGAGGGCATCAGGTCTCCTGGAACTGAAGTTACAGACTGTAGTGAGCCACCACGTAGATGCTGGGAATTGAACCTAGGTCCTCTGCTAGAACAGTCAGTGTGCTTAACGGCTGAGCCATCTCTCCAGCCACCACCATCCCCAATCTACTCTTGCATGGCATATCTCTGGCTTTTGCATTTTTTCACTTGTGATTAAAGGAATAAACAATTTCCCCAACTTTGTTAAGAAAATTTTATTATATGTGTATTGGTGTTGAGTCCCATGGAACTGGAGTTACAAACAGTTGTGAGCTGCCATATGGGTGCTAGGAATTAATTGAACCCTGGGTCCTCTGGAAGAGCAGTAGTCAATGCTCTTAACCACTGAGCCATCTTTCCAGCCCCTCTTCCCAACTAACAGTGCAGACAGATACTATTCCTCAAGGAACTGGACAGTCAGTTAGCAAGCATCAGAGTATCCATAGCTCACTCATCCTCTAGTTCCCAGTGGGTCTAATCCACCATGAAGGAAGAAGGGTGAGGGGATCCTTCCTTGGCTATCACCTGTGGGACCTATATGGCCCTTTCTGCCATGGCACTGGGCTGGCTGTTACCTTTGAGGCTGGCTGTTACCAAGGCATCAGAGGTCTCATGACCTTTGTAATCCTGCTTCCTTCCCTGGAATCCCTGTGTAAGAAGGTGGTTTCCCACTGACTCGCCCTGCCTAAGCATGCCCTTCCCACAGTGTGCTCCCTCCAATACACCTGCATGTGGCTGGCACCAGGTGCAGCATTGGCTGTTTGTCTGTCCCCCTACACACACCACCACTGCATACCTGTGGGCTGACGTCAGTAAGTTTCCAGAGGTCAAGAACTATCTGTTTATCTGCAAATTATTAGGAAGCAAATGCATGAATAAGACAACTGGGAAAGGGAGCACAAACACAGCACCTGTCCCAGTGAAATGACAATGTGGGGAATTTATGGCTATTAAAGGAACACTTTTGCTAGAAAGCTACTATTATTATTGGAGAGGTGGTCTTTGAATACCGTATAGGAGGCTCTTGGTGAATCCTCTCCCTGGCTTCTCATGGTCCCACCATAGCCTCTCACTGTCACTTATTGCTTCTGTATGTCCCCAGAGGGTTTTGTCCCATGATGTACCACTATGAAGGTCCAGTGACTGGATTCCACTGTAGTCACCTGTGGTCATGCTTTCCTTTCTCCTCTTGATCCAGCTAATCCCTGAATTCAAGGAGACATTCCCTTGGAGCTACTCAACCTGATAGAGGTCATTAAGTAGCAGAAAGGATATGGGTCAGCAGGAGTGGTGAACGGAGGGTCCCACTCCACTGCCTCAGAAGGACTATCTTCAGAAATCAGCGGGGTCCCTGGCTGCTGAGCTCTGAGCTGAAAGCTGCTTCCTATTCAATGAAATTTACACAGTAGCCCAAAGGGTGCGGAAAACATCTAGCTCATTTATAGAAAAGAGAAATGCACATGCTAGCACACCAGCAAAATGTTTACATATAAAAATGTATGTAGTTATGGTATGTAAATATGTGTGTGCGTGCGCGCGCGTGCATGCACGAGCATGTGTAACTTAGGGAGGTTTTGGGTTTTTTTTTTAAAACAGTTTCACTTTGTTGATCTGACTGGCCTCAAACTCACAGAGATCCACCTGCCTCTGCCTCCCAAGTGCTGGGATTAAAGCCCATATGTGTCTCTTTTAAAGCTTCTTTTTTTTTTTTTTTTGAGTTTATAATTACATCACTTCCCCCTTCCCTATCCTCCTTCCAACCCCTCCTAAATACCTCTCTTTGTTCTCTTTCAAATTCATGGCCTCTTTTCCATTAATTGTTGTTACATAAAGAGAGAGAGAGAGAGAGAGAGAGAGAGAGAGAGAGAGAGAGAGAGAGACTAAATACATATATACAACCCACTCTTATTTTTCCAGGGCCGGGCTGCCACTTGGTGTTGCCTATTGGTGAGCTCTTCCCTGTGGAAGACTGTTTCCCTGCTTTCAGCATCCCTTAGTTGTAGTTCTTTCTGCAGGGTAGAGACCTCATGGGCTTCTCCACACCCACATTAGAGAGTCTGTTGCTGTTGTCCCTGCTCTGAGGTGTGTTTTTATATAGACAATAAAAGCACAGGTTAAAGTGGTGGCACTAGGAATGAATTGCTTTGTTCTCTAAATTTTTTTTTTTTTCTTGATTTTTGTTTGTTTTTCCAGACAGGGTTTCTCTGTGTAACAGCTTTAGTTTTTCTGGAACTCACTCTGTAGATCAGACTGGCCTCAAACTCACTGAGCTCTGCCTGCCTCTGCCTCCCAAGTGCTAGGATTAAAGGTGTGCACCACCACTGCCTTTTTCTCAGTATTTTAAAAAGGAAATAATATAAATGAACACAGGAACAAACTATTCTGAGAGTTCAGCAACATAAATCAGGTGAGTTTGGGGTTTTTTTGTTTTGTTTTGTTTTGTTTTGTTTTTGTTTTTTTATCAGCCCACAATCCATTTTGTCGAAGTCAAGAGAAAAATCTAGTATCTTTGCAGTCCAGGAATAGAAAGCATGCTAAAATTTAAATAGTAAATTAGCAAATACAATGACCCCACTACTTAACACAGGCCTTACGTTTTACATCCATCACCTCTAATTTTTAGAAGCTAAACAGCATGGCACTGTTTTAAAGATAAGACTCAATGAAATCTTGTGATTTGTTCAAAGACTGGCAGCCAGGGATAGGAGGGGCCAAGACTCAAACACAGCTCTGCCGTGCACTCCCAATGCTCCCAGCATTGCTCCCAACTAAAAATAAAGATGCCACTGTGGTGCAGAACAATGAACAGACTGTGACCTAAGTTTGTTTAAACAAACATTTCTCAGCATGCGTGCACTGAGAAAAGTCCCAATGGGTGGCCACCAGACTGCTCACCCCACAGGCCAATAAGCTAGGTGAGAGTATTTTCTTAGCTGAGGTTCCCTCCTCTGGGATGACTCTAGCTTGTGAGGAGTTGACAAAACACTAATGACCACAGCTCTTAAGGATGGGCAGCCAAGGTTCAAGTCACACAATGCCCTAGTGGCCCTTAGCCCCCCAGTCTCTAGCTTCACGCCAGTCCAGCTCTGGCATCCATTCACACAATACTTGAGGGGCTGCTAAACACAGTTAGGTCACATTCAAGAATCGTTTTGTTTGTTCTTCCCACCATCAAGGCCTTGAAAATATAGGGATGAGCCAAACCCAAAACAGGGGCCCCGTGTGTACAGAGATGTCAGGGGGAAATCAGAGCACTTAGGGGCCAACCCTGCAGGGCAGGCCTCCCACAGCTGGCCGGCACACACCCTGAAAAGCCGCAGGCCAGCATTCTTATGTCATATCCCATTTTGTTCATCCTTGCCCCACAGAGCACTGAGACCAACAGACGATACTGTGAGTCTAAGTCTCAGGGCTGACCTCGTCACGCGACATGCTTTTGTTTTGAGGGTGAGAGTACATACAAGCTTTGCAGGCCACATGGCCTCAGTCACAGCTCTGAAGGGACCACTATAAGCCACAGAAACACACCACAGGCAGCAGGGGCTAGTGTGAGATAGACAAAATCCCACAGGCGAACAGGGAAAACGACCTGCTTTCCAGTGCTTCTTTTAACAACCCCCCCCCACACACACACCCCGCCCAAACTTCTCTTGAAAAAAAAAAAAAACACCTTTTTTTTTTTTTTTTCTTTTACTATGACTTCTGTCTGACTTATTCCAGGGAACACCTACTTCCTAGAGGAAGTCAACTGCAAGTTGAAGAGGGGAAAGAGAGATGGATCTTCCCTCTGCAGGAAACAGAGAGCTCCTAGATGTCCTAGAACTCCTTCGCTTGAACACGTAGCTGGGGAAATTGAGTTGAGGTCAGAGTTAATTAGCAGCCTCGGCTTGGGAGAATGCCCCTGCTCAGGATGCCGAGGTAGCAGGGCAGCTGGCCAGCTGCACGTAGGGACTGAACTATCCTGCTGAGCTGCTGACTACAAATGGCATGCAGGCTTGGGGTGCAAAGGGGGGTGCTGGCATTTAAGAGAGAACAACAGACATGGTCCAGATAACACGTGTGCCTGTCTCCTCATCACATGAGAGGGTGGAACACAAAACAAATGACCGGGCCTGCCTTATAGACCAGATACATCCACATACTGCCAGGAGCACATTGGAGAAAGATTAACAATTCAGTCACTTTTTGTTATTGTTACTTTTTTGAAATAAGGTCTTGCTATGTAGCCCCAGGCTGGCCAAACTCTTAGTTGCCCTGCTGCTGACTCCCAAATGCTGGGCTTATGGGAGTGTGACATCAGCACTGGCTCTCTTTATCTATTTTGAAGTCATGTGGCAATAACATTAAGGGGCCAGTCTATTTTCTTTTTAAATTTATAGATTTTATGTGTATGAGTATTTAGCCTGCGCATAATGTCTGTGCACCATGTTCATACCTGGTGTCCGAGGCCAGACGAGAACATCATATCTCTTGGGACTGGACTTAAAGACAGTTGTGAAGTGACTTGTAGGTGTTGAGACAGCCAGTGCTTTGTTTGATTTTGGTTTGTTTTGTTTTTGAGACAGGGTTTTAAAACCCTGTGTAACAACTCTGGCTGTTCCGGAACTCACTCTGTAGACCAGGCTGGCCTTGAACTCACAGAAATCTGCCTGCCTCTGTCTCCCATGTGCTGGGACTAAAGGCTTGAGACACCACCTTCCTTGCTACAGCCAATGCTCTTAGTCACTGAGCCCTGGCTGCTTCCTTTTGAAAGGAGAAGGGGGAGCAAGTGAAAGGGTGTGCAGAAAGAAAGATGGAATTGAGTCGGTGAACCAACCACGTATGGTTGGTTCAAAAAGGCCTGAGTAGGCTCTAAGGAGTGGAAAGAAAAGGCAATTAGAACGGCGGGGGTGGGGTGGGGGGAGGAAATGGCAGGGGGAAAGTTAAAAGAAAACAGCTTACCTTTAAAGGGCACACCAAGGAAACCTTGTCCGGATTCTCTCTGTGAGACACAGAGAGAGGACCTGGGCTTCACAGTCATTCCAGGGACGAGAGAAGAGATTTCACATCATCTAGAGATGAGATGGGTTCTGCCTGATGCCAAAGCCCTTCACTCAGTCCCAGGCATGGTGTTGTCACCCAGACAAAGGACCACAGGACACCCTGAGAGAGCACAGCCCAAGAAAGCTGAGAGCAACATGCAAATGTCAGGTCACCCGAGCTGACCCTGTGAAATGCCCAGGCATCTTTAATGAGACTGGCTCGTGCCAGGCATGCGTGTTCTACGTGACATGGTGGCTTGAGAAGGATATTTTAATATTTTGGCATATTATCTTCCTGGGTGTGGTGTACTATTGTTGCACATACAGCACACCCAAACAACATTGTGTGAGGCTTGTTGCTTACCTGCAAACTCAGGGCACTAGGACTAAACTGACCTAGTCAGAAAAGGTCCCCCCTGTCCAGGTATCTCTCTGTAAAAATAATCAGTCCGTTCTTACCCCCGAGGATTTCTGAAGGTAACAGAGGAAATACGGGTGGCCTTTGAGCCCAGGCTCTGAAATAAGTCTGACCTGCTCACTTCCCGTTAACCATGAGTTTGTGCAAAACACTGTATGTGTTTTTGAAAGGTATTTTGACACATACTCCTACACTCTTCTCATTGAGGAACAAAAAAAAAAAAAAAAAAAAAAAAACTCTCAGCCAAGGAGGCAGTTAAGAAAGTGTCTTTGGGGTCTGGAGAAATGACACAGTTAGTTAAGAGTGTGCATTTACTCTTTCAGAGGACTAGAGTTCTACTCCCAGCCCTCACCACCTGTAACTCCAACTCCAGGGGATTCTATGCCTCTGGCCTTCTCAGGCACACACACACACACACACACACACACACACACACACACACACACACACGATTAAAAATCAAACAAATCTTTTTTAAAGGAAAGCAAGTATTCTCTTCTCTGTGTGGCCTGCATATTCTTCTACAGCCTGGGTCTTCACGCTCTAGGCACTCTGAGCATACTGTAATTGTCTTGTCACACATGTCCACCCTGCCTCTGTCACCACAATGGCCTCTGTAACCACAACAGGGCATGCTCCAGCTTTGCTTTAGGCTAGATATTTACAATCTCTCTCCTGAGGACTTCAGTTCCCACCCCCACCTTCCCCCCATGTGGAGCCCCACCTAGACACCCATTGCTTGTGTTGCAGAGGACGTTTCTGCTTCCAATGCCTGCAATTCTGAGAATCCAGGGTTCCCACCAGTTGTCACCAATGTGTTCCTATTTCATGTGTTCAGTCAAGAGGCTTCTTTTGACCAGAAGGAGCTCAGGGGAATGCTGGGAGTGCATCACAGACCTTATGGGCAGAATTCAGGGCTGCAACAGGGAGCCACTTTAGCTTATGAGCTTCCCTAAGACAAGACATGCCCAGAGAAGCTCAGTAGGGCTAGGTCCTTAGGAGGAAATCACCCAAGTAGTAATGACATTAGAACTCAGTTTAGGGTATTTAAGTAAATTATGAGCAGTGCGTGGCCAGGTGGGATGCTGGAAGATTTGTGGTGTTCGGTCCTTAGAATGTCTCTATGAACAGATGATCCAGGCCGCATTCCTTCACAGGTGAAGAAACAAACATTGAAAACTTGCTGTGGTAAGCTTTAAATACACAGTGCAGGGCATCCTCTGTCCCCATTGAACAACAGCTCTTCCTTTGCCTTCCCTCAGCTCCAGCAAGTACCACTCCACTTCCTGAGCCTGTGTTCCACACTGTCCCAGGGTTTCTCGGAAGTAGCATCAGATAGCACCCATCCCCTTACAATTTCACTCTTGAGGACAACATCAAGTTTCCTCAGTGTTACAGCACGTGTACTATTTAAAGCTGAGTAATATTCCCACGGTGCGGACAGCTGACATTTCCTGTACAGCGCTGGGATTTTAACCCAAGCACGTGAGTCTGCCCATTTTGGGCTCTTTCATGCATGCGAGAAAGCAATGCCGCCTCCAGTGCTGTGAAGATGTCTCATCGCAAAAATCAAAGTGAAACGAAACATTTCAAGCTCACAGCCGAGGGTCAGAGAACCTACAAACCCCTTTTCCATCTTCACACTGCTGAGTGGAGCACCCCATTGTCTGGGATCAAATGGCTGGCTGCCTCTCAGCCCTCCACTGACCGCACCCACGGCATGACTGCTTCCCACTAGCCTCCTACCCCCCCCCCCAGGCACACCCTGGCTTTTCCTCTTCTCCAAGTCACGTACCGAGGCCTCCAGGACATCACCCACTGAGTCTAAGTAGCCCTGAGACCTCATACTCCCCACCCTTCCCTGTTGCCCAACTTCCCTGTCCTGGTGAGCTGGGCCACTGTCCTATCACTTCCGCACGTCTGAGGCCTGGGTAATCTGTGCCGCCTCTCTCATTTTCATCACAGGCTTTAGGCTGCCAAGGTCAGAACCGCCACCCCACACACAGCCTGCTTCATGACTTCTCCTCCCAGGTCCTGCCTGCATCTGGTGACTACAGCTGCATCACTGTCTCGCAGACCCTCCTCTAGGCCCTCTACGCTCTTGAAGATCTGTAGCTGTTTGTCCTGCTTGGCTGCCATTCTACCATGCCAAGTCAGCTCTGCCCCGCTTGGGAATTTCTGCAACTGCCAATCTGCAGCTTCCGCTCTCACCTACATCCTCCTCGGTCAGTTTTGGTCCCTCATCTGTACCCTCCTTGCACAGCGTGGTTCTGAGTAGGATTAATTTCTGCCTTTGTTCTTCCTTGCATCCCTTAACCCATTTTACTTCACATTCAGCCTCTGGACGCTCATGGGAACCACACCAGAACCCTAACACCCCTCTCATCTGCTGCCTCTCTGCTGTTCTCTCCTCCCCCATGTTCTTTTGGCCCTCAGTCTGTAATGCAGATCGATTCCACCCATTGTGTCCTTTGCAATCTCTAGGCTTGTACATTTCAACACAATCTATTTCTTTACAAATATTCTCGCAGTTTGTCAATATGCATTTGCTTCTGATGTGATGGATATGGGAATTACCCAGACTTCATCACTGCACATTGTAGCTACATATAAGATCACACCATAGCCCATAAATATATACAATAGCATTTGTCAATTAAAAGTCATTTCCTGGACCTATAGAGATAGCCACTAAGAGCATTTGTTGCTCTTGCAGAGGACCTGGGTTCAGGTTCCAGAATGCACTTGAAGGTTCACAACTCCAGCTTCAGGGGCTCCAATGCCCTCTTCTGGCCTCTGTGGCCACTGCACTCCCATAGTGCATAGACAGATACACATCCAGACAAAACACTCCTACTCATAAAATGAGATAAAAATCAATATACTACAAAAACTTTAAAAGTAATTTCCTTCCTGGAGTGCTGGGGATTGAACCCATGGGACTCATACAAGTTAGGCAAGGGCCTAACATGTGCTATGCCTCAAGCCTCTAAACAAAAGATTTTTTTTTTGTAGGTATCTTTTATTAGAACCCTCACGGCTTATACAACATACAAGCTGTGGCATAAACAAGTCAGGTAAGAGATTTCAAGCTAACACGAAAGCTATTTTCCAGCCCGGATGAGGTGAACAGGAGTAGTATTGAGGAAGAGGAATATTGGAAGGATTGTACTGTCTGGATACTGGTTAATCCCTGGGTGGAATATAATATGTTTTCAAAAATAGAAGCTTTAGGGTCTGGGGAGATGGCTCAGTGGTTAGGAGCACTAACTGGTTTTGTTGAAGACCTGAGTTCAGTTCCCCTACACTCACAAACACCTACAACTCTAGTTCCAGGGAAATTTGTCACTTCTGGCCTCCATAGGTATCTGCACTAACACACACACACACACACACACACACACACACACACACACACACACCAAAAAACCTTGCAAGCTGTGAGAGAGACTCCAGATAAGCTTGAGAGATGCTACACAGGTACACTCACTCAGGTTTGGCGCCTGAGCCTGAGGCAGCTTCCTATCCTTGGCAGACCCAGGTCTAAGTGACTCCTAAGTGAATACCCGGAGCCTCTGCCCTGCCAATGTCACAAAGCCTTTGCCAAGTATGTTTGTACCTAGAGGGTTCAGCTTCAATCATCCTTCACTCAGCAGACATTTGGGTGAGTGAGTGTGTGTGTGTGTGTGTGTGTGTGTGTGTGTGTGTGTGTGTGTGTTCTGAAAGCATGCTTGCAGCAGCAGCAGCAACAAAATCTTTTGCAAGGCCCTCCAATGCTTTTCTTTCACCATTGCAGAGAATGAAGCCTGATGTCTTCCTCAGTTGTCTGAAGCTACAGCTCTCATCAAGTTCCTTGACTTCTGAACTGAGAATAGATTGTCATTTCCATGTTGGACTGAAAAGTCCCAGGTGGTCGTGCCATAGTAGTTCAGAATGTACCTCCCACCTGGGAAGGTCTCAGATCCCAATCCCACTCCCAGTTAACTCAGTGCATCGCTGAAGCTTCAAAATGTAGTTAAAAGCTTCTTGTGAACACATTTATTCCCAAAGAGAAATGAAAGCAACCCCCAACCTCAACCCCTGCACACCTCTACCCCTCCACCCCTCCACCCCTCCATCCCTGGGTTGACATTTAAGGAATATTACCCAATGAGAATATCTCATTAATTATAGTTAAATGTCTCTAAATTCTGTTTCGTAGAATGATTGGGGGTTATCTAGGCTAATCACACCTGCCATTTAGAGCCTAGACTTGGATTTGCCTATTTGCGAATCCTTGCTATCCTTGCTCTGTGGGGGGAGTAGACCTTAGGGTAATTATATACCTGTGTCCATCAAAAGAGCCCCCAGTGAGTCTGCCACAGGGTCAGGCTCTGACAACTGGGAAGAGGTCTGATCTTAATATCTGGCACAAGGAAGACAAGGTGGCCGCTTCCGGTTCTTCAGCTGACACTCTGTGGTGGGACACTGATCTGTGGGTGTCACAGATGAGGACATTCACTGCCATCTCCTTCAATAGAATATTAAAGAATAGCGGGCTGTTCTGAGTGAGTGTCAAAGGTGATAATAATAATAACAACAATGTTGGGCCTTGAAAATATTGGGTTTGCTTTGTGCTGGTTTGTGAATGTCTCTCATTCACAAACAGCCCCTAGGATCTCTGCATCCTAGTCTCATTTCTTCTGCTGTGATAAAATGGCTTGACAATAAGCAGCTTAGGGGAGAAAGGATTACTTGCAGCCCACAATTCCTTCCAGGTTAGAAGTCTATCGCCGAGGGGAAGCAAAGGCAGCTGAAGCTTTAAACAGCTGGTCACATCACATTCCTAGTCAAAAGAGAAGAGAAACATGCATCTGTGCTCACTGGCCAGCCTGGTTGGGCTGAGCTCCATTTCTCTCCTCTTCCACAGTTTAGGAATCCCTGCCTAGGGAATGGAGCCACCCTCAGTGGTCTTCTCACATCAATTAATGTAATGACATTCCCTCCACCTACTATCCACAGGCCAACCAACCCAATGTAGACAGTCCCTCACTGGGACTCTCTTTCCTGGTGAGTCTAGATTGTGTCAACTTCACACTCAGAGCTGTCACAGCACACCTGTTTATTTCTAACACTTTCACACCATCCATTTCTCAGCAAGATCCTGAGCTGGTCACGTGCCTGGGAATGGGAGCTTGGACTGTAGCCCTCTAATGGCCACTGTCATCTACATCACCACACCATGCTGCACTGACTGTCTAAGCATCAATGATTCAAGGTCATATGGGACTTCTGTTCTTCTTAATAGCCACACTCATGCACATGCACACGCACACACACACACACACACACACACACACACACACCTAGTATAAACTTGTACTTATTGGACACAGCCACCAGAATAACTTCTCTCACTGGAATTCACACTGAAAGTTCTTTGTCTTGTATTAAGTGATGGATACTAAGTTGCCAATTCTGTTTCCCTCAACTTTAGTTGCACTACCACTGAGTTCATCAGAACCTCTGGTTCAGGTCCTTGTCCCAAACGCAGCTCTCTTTCATCCATCTTTTATTTATCCAAATTTTTAGATTTCTTTATTTATTTTATGTGTGTGGTTTGTGTGTGTGTGTTTGTGTGCCTACCTAAATGCCTGTGTGTATGCATGTATATGTATATGCAGTACCCAAGAGAACCAAAAGAGGGCATTAGACACCCCACCCCCTCCCACCCACCACCCACTCCCTTCTCCCCCCCCCCCCCCCGAACTGGAGTTACAGTCTGGAAATTGTGAGTGCTGGAAACTGAACCTAGTTTTTCTACAAGGGCAATCTCTCCAGCCCCTACATACATACATTTTGAATAATAAAATGAACTCAAGAACTAGAACATTAACCCTAACCCACATAAATATAGTGCCCCTTCCCTGACTCTCCAACACACAGAGCTATTATGTAGAATCCTATTTTATTTTATTTTTGGTTTTTTGAGACAGGGTTTCTTGGTGTAACAATCCTGGAACTTGCTTTGTAGACCAGGCTGGCCTCAAACTCACAGAGATCTGCCTGCCTCTGCCTCATGAATGCTGGGATTAAAGACATACCTAGCTATGCAGAATTTTTTATTTCCTTGTTTCTTCCATTTCATACCTAAAATGACGACTATTCACTTTTATTCTGAAACTTATTCATTCAGTTAGCCATCTATTCCTTAGATTCCCTCACTCTGTCTCATGTAGCTACAGTTCACTCATTTTCTCTGCTGTGTAATTCAGCCACACAGTTGCTGGTGGACGTTTGACTGCTTTCCATTGTTAGATGTGAGGAATGCTGTCTCTCTTGGGCATTTCCCTTTTCCACAGGATGGCAAGTCAAGCACAAAGAAGTGCAGTAACTCAGCAAAACCTCCCAGTCAAAGCAGCCTATCCAGGACTTGAGTCTAAACTATGAGTTCCTTCTCCACGCTATTACCCAACTCTTATCAGTTTTGCTGTGATGGAAACAGGGAAGGAAGGAAAGAAGGAAGGAAGGGACTTCCCTCCCCCATTTCATTGCTAGAAAGTTACTTTGCCCCCTCTGTGCCTCCTAGAGAGGAAAAACTTGTAGATTGAGGTAATTGGCCTTTCAAATAAAATCACTTTTCCACTTGGATACAGTAACTATCCACTCCTGTTTCAAAAAGCAATGTGCTACTCAGCTCAGTTTGCTAAACACATGCACAGGCAAGCAACACTGAATGGCCTCGTGTGTGTGTGTGTTTGTGTGTGTGTGTGTGTGTTATGCACACACACACACATATATAATTTGTGTGAATGTGTCTAGCAATAATTTAGAAGGAGTGGTCATGAATTTGAGAGGGAGCAGGGAGACAGTCATGTGAGGAGTTGGCTGGGGAGAGGGAGGAGTGGAAATGACATAAACATAGTACTCATGTATAACTTTATCTGTGAGGCCATATGCTTGCCCAGGATGGTTTCACATCTAGAAGTTGTTTAGATTTGTGATTAAATTCCCTTGGCAGTGAGAGTAATTATGCATTTATAGATTTTCTTTTTAGCCCAGAGTTCAAAAGTAAAGGTTATGTCCTAATAAAATATAAGTCGCTAAGCCTGCTAGACTGTTCCTGGAAACAAGATAACTAAACTCACCTCTTTAGTTTAAAAATAGGTCTGACAGAGAAAACATACCAGTGAACCCGAGAATTGCTTAGCACATAAACTGTAAATCATGTTTTTAAAAACAGAAAAGATCCTGCCCTTGTGTAAAAGAATCGGGGATTTGACAGGAAATGGGAAAGAATGTAGCCTGTGCTGTGTTTAACTGTACTTCTTAGAAACAGGCATTTCAATCTTTTTGTTTTACTCTGGACACTACAAACTGCAGACTTTGGATTTGGTCTGAGTGGCAGTCTAGCCTCTGCAAGGTCACATGCCCATTGGGACTTCACTGTCCCTGCACTTTCCTCTCTTCCAGGCCATTGACTACTCTATGAGTTTCTCATCTCTCAAAAAGCTACATATAAGAGTTTTTCTTTGTTATTGTGTGTGTGTGTGTGTGTGTGTGTGTGTGTGTGTGTGTGTGTGTGAATGCAGGTGTTTGTGTGTAGGTCAGATAACAACTTTTTAGAATGGGCATCCTATTGAAATGGGATCTCTGGTTATTTCTGTCATCTGCATAACCCAGGGAAACTGGGCCCTCCAGTCTGTTCTACCACATCTATTGTCTCTATTTCAAGTAACCCAATAGAACTCTGGGATTGGGCTACATCCTGTGGTGATATCTTTCCTGCACAAATAAAGCCTGTCTGGGGGGTCAGAGAATGGATCTTGCCACTAGCTAACCATAGAGGTCTGGAGGTCTGTACAGACAGGCAGGAAGTGATGTAGCTATACAGTAACAGTATAAAAGCAGGGACAAACAGGAAATCGCTCTTGTCTGCTGAGATGCTAAGGAGGTAAGGTGCACTGGGGCTTGCTCCTTCTCTCTGATCTCTCAACATTTCCCTCTATATCTGACTCTGGCCTTTTATTATCTAGACCAATTAAGAACTCCTTTTTATAACATCCAGGTTTTTGAGGGTTCTAGGAGTTGAACTTAGGTCCTTGGGATTGTGCAGAAAGCACCTTAACCCACGGAGCCCTCTTGGCACCCTTCCAAAAGCATTATCTCTTACTTGTTTGCAGCTTTCTGTGCATGTGGATTGGGGAGAAAAGATGCTTGTGCTGTCACTTAAAATATCAAACACAAATACCTTAAAATGATGAAACAACTTTACAGGCAATTTAGGGTACCACTCATTGTCTGCATCCTCACTCACCTCCCATCTTGCTGTGTGTGTCTCCCCACCTCCGTACAAACACATTATCTGTATGGCAAGCAGGGATAATCTCTACCCTGGAGTCAGTATCTCAGGCCTTGCATTTTCCCAGCACCCGACCCTACAAGATACTTAACAGGAAGCACAGATACTACTGGAATTCCAGGCCAGCAATACAGAGAAGAGAAGGTTGTAAATAAAGAGTGCATTTGTTGAGTGATTTCCCCCAAGAAATTCTAGGGACATTGAGCAAAACTCACACCTCAAAGTTACCCTTCCCTAGGTCAAGGGAGCTGGGGTCCTGATGCATCAATTCTCCACAGTCATTGTTTGAAGAATGTAGGAGGGGAAGAGGGAGGTGATTCCTCAGCTGTGTGGGTGTCCATGCTTGGGGTGATTGACTGGTACTTGTTTGGGGTGCATCAAGAGCCCTAAGTGGCATGGGTGGACCCAGAGTGTATGCTGTCCTTCTGTGTTCATGCAACACTAATTATAACCCAGACACTTCCTGGTTGCCACAGACTCTTTACACTTCGGGGATTAATGTCTGCGTAATATTTCATAATGGAATCACAACTCACCTAATCCTTTCATATTTGATGGTTAGGTCGCTACAAAACAGAAGGGGCACCCTGCCAACTGGTCCCTCACTTGTCTGAACCCCAAATCTAAATGCAGGAGAGCATTCTAATATTGGAGAATGGAGTGCTGTGTTCTTAAAAGGTTTGGGAAAGTTTGTTTTTGTTTTGTTTTGTTTCATGGAACAAGCCAAGCAGAAACTTGTGTGAGAACCAGGAACCCCAGGAGTGTACAACACATTCTCTGTTATTTAGGGTGATGGCTTAATTGCCAGTATGGGATCAAGCGACAGCCATGCTTTGTTCTTTAGGCTTTTAAAAAATTCTGCCTACCAAAATGTCACATGAGGGCCATGGTATAGGGCATGTAGATAGCTGTGAATGGAAAATAAAAACGAACCAAGTGCCTGGGAATGCCCTTTGAAGCTGAAAGTGTTAGGGATTTATCTCCTCCCTGAAGGGGCTCCCTAAGTCTCCTGTATGCGGAGTTAATGAGTCCACTCTTTGGACAACGAAGTCAGGCTCCCAAATCCAACCAGGACTTGATGCAAAGCAAAGAGAAACTATGCTTCTGGAATGTACTCCTGAGCCCATCTTACCCAGCAGCAGATTCTGCTCAGTAACTCAGTTTGTCCAGGCATCCTGGACTGCTCCCTGGGCTCCATTCTTCAAACAGAATTATCCTTGAAGCAGACAGAAAAGTGATCTTCCTCCTTTGACTCTGTGTTCTTCCCAGAGGTCCCTTCCAGGAAGAAGTGGTCAGACAACACAGTCTGATGCCAATGAACCCACAAAGATCTGGTGTGTGTGTGTGTGTGTGTGTGTGTGTGTGTGTGTGTGTGTGCTGTTGTGCATGTAAACGTGTGGCCGTGGGTGTCCATGAATGGAGGTCAGAGACTGGCATCCTTAGTGTCTTCCTTAGTCACTTCCATGTTTGTTTTTGAGACAGGGTCTCTCACTGAACTTGGAACTTTCGGGTTCAGCTAGGCTGCTGGCCTCACCCACAGACCTCTGTCTGTGTTTCCCCTGTGCTGGGATTACAGATGAGCATTGCTGTGTGAGGACCTTTTATTTATATAAGCTCTGCCGGACCAGCCAAGTCTCGGGGCTTGAACGACAAGAGTTCACTGACTGAGCCATCTTCCAGCCTTCCTGGAAGCCCTTTAGTATGAGCCAGAGCTCCTCCACCTGAGCCTTCTTAGCAGCTGTGACAAATGGGCTACCTTGATGTAAGATGCTCAAAGTGGGGACCTGGCATGAGGTGTGGTGGCACCAGCAGTCTCAGGACTTGAAGATGGAGCAGTGAGGGTTGTGAGTTTGAGGCCAGCCTGGGCCTTGTTTCAAAAAAGAAAAAAAATTTTTCCCCCCAGTTGTGGAGGGGAATTGGAATTTGAGAAACCAGGAGGCAAATGGGAAATTTCTATGATTTTGGTTTGGTTTCTCTTTAAACCTGAAACTAATAAAAAAGGGTGCATGTGTGTTCACATGAAAATCAAAAGTCATTGTCCAGATGGAAAGACAAACATTTACAGATCTTGTGTAGAATTCTCAGGACTTCACAAGTATGTCTGTACACCCAGGATCCTCTAACACTGTAAGAAATGTTGGAATGAGCTTTTCTGGAGAGATGCCTGGGCCTCTGTGTTCTGAATGTTTCAGAAGCCTGCCTCCAGACATATGCTAGGACATTAGCCCCCACCTTCAAGCATGTTCTAGGACATTAGCCCCTGCCTCCAGACATGTTCTGGGACATTCACCCCTGCCTTCAAGCATGTTCTAGGAAATTTACCACCGCCGCCAGAAATGTTCTGGGGAACTTTGCCCCCACTTTGCCCCCACTTCCAGACATGTTCTCAGACATTTGCCCCCACCTTTAAGCATGTTCTAGGATATTCACTGCCGCCTCCAGAAATGTTCTGGGGACTTTCGCTTTTGGACAGCAGTCAGAACACACAGGCTCTAGTTCCAATATTACATAATTCCAGTTTATAGGCCGCTCAGCCTTGAATTAACTTCCCTGTTGCTGCGCTCTAGACTGACATTACACTGGCCCAGAGCCACAACGACGACGTGTCTAAACTTGCAGCTCTCTAAACCCTTTTTCGTATTCCCACAACCTTCTCCAACAATTCCATTTAGTTGGCCAATTGTCGATTTGGGGTCCTGGGAAAGAATCAGCAACGAACTCCCCCATCCCAGCAAACCCACTCTCCATCCCTTCCTGACAGCCAACCGCAGAGCACCCTGAGCTAAGTGCCATCACAGCACTTGGGATAATCCACTGGACTAACTGTTCCCTTTGAGAAAAATATTAGAAACTATCTCTTTATTCCCGTTGGGCAATATTTCCTTTCAGGAACACGAGGCTAGGACTGAATCTGTAAATGAGTTCTTGTAAAGTCTGAATATTTTATATGCCGCTGAATCACAGGTGTACATACATCTTCGTTTTGTTTCAGCGAGCAGCATTGGCCGGCGTGTTGTAACACCACTGGCTTGGCGCTAATAAAATCCTTTGCAAGGTTTCCTTTGTTTCTTTCATTGCAGTAGAATTCTCGGATTGGGGGGAAGCGTTGTTTCCCGTCTGAAAGAACGAAGCTAAGTCCTAGTGACATGTGTGGGGACATAGGGGAGGAATAGACAGCTGATATGGATTTACAGTCTGTCTTTCTGTCCTCGGCAGCATTCTCTCTCTCTTCCATCAACACTTGATTTAGGACATTCAGAAAGACAAGCATCCTAGAGGCACGGCTTTTCATCGCCACCTACCGTCGTTTTTGAGAACTTCAGGAACATTTCAGGAATCCCTACCCACCTACTCCCCCACCCCCACACCAGCCCAACCACCACCCTCTCTCACACACACACTCCCCCCCCACACACACACACAGGAAAAGGAACTCCATTCTAGAAGGAGGAAATGTATTGCAATAGGAAGAAAGAATAAAATGGAAACGCAAATGAACATTCTCAAATTCTCGGTAGTAAGCCTGGAAAAGAGTCAAGAACGGAAAGCTATTGATGTATTTTATTTTTCAGATTTTACTTTAAAATTTGATATGCATGAGTGTTTGCCTGTGTGTGTGTGTGTGTGTATGTGTGTGTGTGTGTGTGTGTGTGTGTGTGTGTGTGTGTGTGGCCAGAAGAGGGTATTGTATCCCCTGGAACTGGAGTGACAGACGGTTGTCAGCTTGCCATATGGGTGCTAGGAACCCAACCCAGGTCCTCTGCAACAGCAGTAAGTGGTCATAACTGCCAATGACCTTTCTACCCACAATCTCTAATTATATTTTTTTTTCAGAATGGAAGTCTTAGTTGGAAAAGATTACAGCCACAGTTCTGTAGCCTGAAAAGATATGGTGCTTTCAATGTGCTCTTCTAGATAGTTCTCAAACTGAATTAAGAGCAGTTGTTTGACAGCAGGTCCATGCAGAAACATATTTGTTTTTTATCATAATTCTCCCAGCAGGCTCTCTGTCTGAATGCCTTTGCAAGGTTAGCCTCAATGTATCTTGGAACACTGGACTAAACATGCCTCCCTGAGATTTTCCACTTTGGTGGTGACTTCCCCCCCCCCCAGTTTGCTAGTTTCAAGAAAGGGTGTGTGGGTTAGGGTTGGGGGCTTCCGGAAACTTCTCAGAACAAGAACGATGAGGCTGTTGTCCAAAGGGGCCCCCTGAGAATTGTGTTTGGGAACAGGCAGACCCCATGAGGTATATTATCTTTGCCACATTTTGCTGCTTTGTGGGAAATTTATTTTGAATCTTTAACAAAGCCAGCCATGTTTATCTGAAGTGCTGAAAAACTTTAATAGTTTAAAACAAAACTACAATGAATACTGAAACATGAAAGTCAGACAGACCATTACCTTAACAAGAAAGGGCTTCCTAGAGATCAAACAAATGCTGTTTGTTTTATTTGCTAACAGCAAATAACAAGTACTTTCACTTTAAGGGATTCAGATGGTTATTGAAGGGGCCTAGAAGTTTCTATCACCCCACTCCCACCAAGACAAAGGTTTCTTGTATTCACAGAGCTGGGAAACATGCTATCCTGAACAGTTAGAAGGTAGCATATGATTGGCGCTACTGGCATGGGCAAGCCTTATCCAAAATGATGGGGGAAGGGAACCCTCTGATTATTAAGTTCAGCTATGAGAATTCACCAGCTGCACAGCTTCTGTATGCCTTGCTAACTGAAACGCTTCCCTCAGCTGCACCCACTCAGATGAACTGGCTTTAATAGGGTCTTTAATAAGCCTGGCTGAGAGCTCCCAGCACTGGGGAGGGAGAGGCAGATGGATCTCAAAATTCAAGGCCAGCCTGCTCTACATAGCAAGTTCCAGGCCAGCCAGGGTTACATGGTGAGACTAAGTCTCAAAACAAAACAGTGTCAGAGAGTATGAGATGACTGCTTTATATAGGGAGATGCAGAAACAAAAAAACAAACAAACAAAAAAAAACATAACTAAATGCCATGAGTGGATGAATTATACCAGATCGACTTCTAGAATTGTTTTCTTTGGATACAAACTTGGCTTTTGGATCAGCAAAGTGAATATTCTCAGATTCTTCTTATTAAAAAATGTATCCCATGTGTCATATATATATATATATATATATATATATATATGCTTTAATATGATTTCCGGGGCACTTCACTTAATCCTCAGCAATCCGGCTGAGTCTTTAGTTCGTTTCAATGTTGATTCCATAGTTTCTCCTGAGCTCTGGCCCCAGGCTTGGATAATTCTAGGTGAGGGAGACTGACCCACAAGCCACTGGGTGATATCTCTGTGGGAAGGTTGTTTGTGACTGGTCACATCCTGATCTGCCAAATCATGAGTGGCTAGACAGCTGCAGCCCCCACCCCACATCTCCAGCTCAGAAATAGAAGTTCTGGCTCTTTTAATACACATGTTATCTAGATAAAGCTATATCTGGGTCGTCCCTGACAGGCTCCATGACCCACCACTTTGTTTCTACAAACTAAATATGGAAACATGAATGACTCATTTTTTTTCTCATGTGCATCTAAGCTGACAAGGAAATCTGGCTGTGTCTAAGAGAAAAATAAACCATGTTTCTTTTTGAGAACTCCTCTGAGGTCAGCGGCTCTGAAGTACAGGACTTACTGAGATCTCAGCACGAAGGACTGATATCCTGATTTATCACGTCGCTCTGTGACGGGGTTTGTCCATGGCCAAGGAAAGGAAGGCATTTGATGCACTTAGACCGGATGTACTTCCAGTGTAAAACAGCCTTAAGCTCTAGTGGAGAGCCCCCACTTTAATACCAGAGACTATAGAAAGAGAAGGAAATGCAGCCTCCCTCTTCATGGCGACATAATGGCTGTAGGGGTGCTTGCTGGGAACTCTGTCTCACTTAATGTGACTACAGTAATTATGTTTAATGTGTGTGACATATTGATGGCTAGGCTGTATCAATCAAGTCCAGGGAGGTGGAGGGAAGAGGATAGCTTTGCATTTTTGGGGGGGTGGATCTTCTCAACCATGGCGTCATTCCAAGGAAGATGGCATGATGTCTAAGTTACCACATCTTCATTATAGCATCTGGCTGACCCACACAGACCACTCCCTTAGCATATTGTCTTTCCATGAAAACTTTGATTTGGGATTCCTTCTAGTGAACAAGAGGAAGGCCTGGTAGTGGCAATGGAAACCAATTCATCTTTTAAGTTTATCTGGGGGTGTGGGGAGGGGAGTCACAAGCAGGGCTCATTTTATCTCTGAGCAACAGGCCAGGTTCCTATTTGGGATTTTTATTTTCTTTTTCTTGTTTGTCTGATTTTTGAAAGATCAGTGTGTGTATTTGTGTTATGTGTTTGTATGTATATGGTATGTGTGTGTGTTTATTATGTATGGAATGTATGTGGATGTGTATGGTTTGTGGGGAGAGTACAGATGCCTACATGTTCATGTGAACACAGACATGAGCTCATGTGGAGGTCAGAGGGCAACCTCGGGCATTCACTCTTGACTTCCACCTGTGTGAGAAAAGTCTCTTGTTTGCCTCTATGTATACCAAGCTAACTGGCCCATGAGTATCTAGGAATCCTGTCTCTGCCTCCAGCTTCACCTAGGCATGCTGGGATCACAGATTTATACTTCTGTGTCCGGCTCTATGTGAGTCCTGGGGAATTTCAGCTCAGCTCCTCATGTTTGCACAACAGGTGCTTTACCTGCTGAGCCATCTCCTCAGGCCTGTTGTTGTTTCTTAAGGGGTGTGTGTCTTTGTGTGTGTGTGTGTGTGTGTGTGTGTGTGTGTACATGTGCACATGTGTCTGATTGTATGAGGGGTATACATGCATGTGTGAGCACATGGAGGCCAGAGCTTGACACCTGATGTCATTGATTGTGCCCCATCTAATCTTTTTGGAAAGGGTCTTTTACTGAACTTGGCACTCACTAATTGACCAGGCTGGCCAACCAGCTTCAGGGATTTCCCTCTCTCCCTCCCTCTTTCTGCCTTTCCCTTTCTCTCCTGTTCCTCCCTCTCCCATGGTCCAATTCATCATGAATGTTGGATCTTAGCAAGTACAGACTAAACTTGAATTTCCCAACCACTCACTGTATCAGTTAGATTGTATTAACAGGTTTTAAAACTCTAGACAAGTCTGCAGGCCATGTGTAGGCTGCAGAAGGAACACCCCCTGCTGTTTCCGTAGGTATTTGATAGAGGTTGTTCATCATTCCTGTTTGACATACACAACTGATGGCTTGAACACTGTTCTATTTTTATTTCTAATCAGGAACTATGACCCCAGATAAATCCTTCCGTCCCTAAATTGCTTTTGACAAAGTGTTTTAATTAGAGCAACAAGAAAAGAAACAAAGACACTTGGTTAATTGATGGGTGTGTTTCCCCTCAAAACTGGAATTCCAAGAGGACAGGAAATATGTCTGCAAGCACTGCACCCCTGAAAGCTAACATCCTAGAACTTTAGTCAAAAATATTGGTAAATCCAAAGAACAAAGTAATTATTCAGCAGCAAAGAATGGGACTATTGATTAATGCTATGAAAAAATAAGCTTATTTGCATAAATATAAAATGTAGTGAGTATTAACCTCCCTCTAAAGCAGCAGTTCTCAACCTATGGGTTATAATCCTCTTGGGGGTTGAACAGCCTTTTCACAGGAGTCACCTAAGACTGTTAGAAAACACAGATGTTTACATTGTTATTCATAGCAGTAGAAAAATTACAGTTATGAAGTAGCAATGAAACTAATTTTATGGTTGGGGGTCACCACAACATGAAGAACTGTATTAAAGGGTTACAGCATTAGGCAGGTAGAGAACCACTGCTTTAGAGCGATTCTTCAAATGCCAAGTGCAAATCATTTGAATGTGGCGTGTAGATGAAATACAGATGAGTGTGTGGAGTCAAGCGCTTTGAACTTCTTAGTGAAACTGCTGAGCTTTTAATGCCTCTTTCCTGGGCATTGAAACCAAAGAGAAGTTCTATGCATGTATGTAAACCAGACCCTCTCCAGCTGGTAACTACTAGAATTAACTATGTTACTGCACTAGAATGACTTTATACTAACAAGATAATGCATTCTCACCATGTCTACTTAAAACACATCTTCTGAATGAATGACAAAAACATGAGAATGTCAGCAAGAGAAATAACAAAAGAGCAACGCTCCTGTCACTATGAAGGCCCTTAGCTTTTGTTCAAATGGCAATTATGAGTCACAGTCACCATGTTCAAAAGATTAACTCCCAGCTTCCACAAATACATACATATATGCATATGAGAAGAATTTAAGTAAATGGAGTTACCTTGTAGCAGGGAGACAACTATCTATCCCAGTAATAAGATACTATAGATGTTTTTTTTTCTTTTTTACTTTTTGGAGTTGTTGATCCCATAAACCCTTCCAGACATTACAGATATTGCCAGTAATTTTGGTTGTTTTCCAGAACTCAATGGTGAGGTGATATCTTTCTTGAACAAATAAAGTTCTGGGGGTCAGAGAATGAAGCTTGCCACTAGCTGACCATAGAGGTCTGGAAGGAATCCACAGCTTTTCATCTTTTGTGGAAATAGGAAAAGAAACTCTTTTCCCAAGTAACCTGTCCTTATACTTAAGTTTAGAAGTCAAAGCACTCTCAAAATGTGTAAATTGGATTAATCCAGCAGCATTTATAATCAAGTATCTCTCAAAAGTTGTTGCTTCTTCCCCCAGCAATGAAAAAATTCAAAGATAACACAATAACAATCAGTATCCAGACTCTCTCCGTATTTTCCATCTTTGAGTGGCTTATTTTATTACTCTACAATGGCAAGACCTATTGCCGGAGCTACCACACACTTAACTCATAGAACATGGGGAAACGAAGCTCACACTGACCTGTAAGCTTCTTTCCCTACTGGCTGGCTTTAATGGCACTGGAAGGTTCTATGCTTGCTTACCAGAAGAGAAAAATGATCATCAGTCTTACCCTGCTGTGAATCCTGCAAACTACAATAATGACATGTAG
This sequence comes from Phodopus roborovskii, assembly GCF_943737965.1. Classification (NCBI taxonomy): domain Eukaryota; kingdom Metazoa; phylum Chordata; class Mammalia; order Rodentia; family Cricetidae; genus Phodopus; species Phodopus roborovskii. The sequence continues at coordinate 10,722,892 of NW_026126599.1, read as the reverse complement.
GGCCCTGCATGGACCCCTGAGGAACCTTGAGCAAGCCTGAAGCTGTTGGCCGTAACTTCTTCCCCAGAGCTGCTATTGGTACTCTTCCTGCACCCTGGAGTTGCCATTCGTACTCTTCCTGTTTTGCTAACACACACCTGGTGGGGAAGAGCTAAGCCTGAAAATCCTGTTATTTCCACTGTGCTGTGAGTCAGTATATAAGCCCACTCCATCCCCTCAATTAATGGCATTCGGCATTCCAACATTGCCAATGAACGAATGACCCACTGTCTTGTCGTATTTCAATCTCTAGGCCTTTGTGGGATTTGTGGAACAGATCATAGTGCAGATGCTACATGATGGGCTAGGCTAGGTATGCCCACTGGTGCAATAATGGCACAGGTGTTGTGGGAGTAAGCAATTTTCACATTTGGATTTAAGACTCACTCGGATAGAATTCAGGCCTAGCACCATTAACAGAGCCAAGAACCCATAAGCTGGGTAGGCAAAGGCCCTAGTGAAGACCTTACTACTATTATTCTGCTAAATGGACATACTATTAAATCAAATCCTAAATATTATCATTATACTCATAGGTGAGTGCATCTTTCAACCCTTATCATAAATGGCAATTGTGATGGTTTGAATGCAAATGCCTCCCATAAGCTCATATATTTGAATATTTGGTCCCCAGTTAGTGGAACTGTTTGGCAAAGCTTAGGAGGTGTGCCCTTATTGAAGGAGGTGTGTCACTGGGGGATGGGCCTTAAAGTTTCAATAGACGCCCCAGGCCCAGACCCTCTCTCTGACTGCAACTTGCAGATTAGATGTAGGCTCTCCGCTGCTGCTCCAGCACCATGCCTGCCTGTTTACCCCAATACTCCTTCTCTCTCATGGTGATCAGGACTAACCTTCTGAAATTGTAAGCAAGCCCCCAATTAAATGCTTTCCTTTATAAGTTCCCTTGCTCATGGTGTCTCTTCACAGCAATAGAATAGCAACTAAGACACTGATTAACACAGTGATTCCACAACTTTTCAACATGCAAAGAATAAGAGAGTAGAATACTTAGCACTAAATGGGAAACACACATACACACACACCACCACCCCTCTCCCAAGACTCAGGGATGTCTTTGTTTCCTTTTCTTTCTTTCTTTTTATTTATTTATTTATTTATTTATTTATTTATTTATTTATTCATTCCTTCCTTCCTTCCTTTCTTTCTTTCTTTCTTTTTTTTTTTTTTTTTTTTTTTTTTTAATGGTTTTTCAAGACAGGCTTTCTCTATGTAACATTACTGGTTGTCCTGGAACTCACTTTGTAGATCAGGCTGGCCTTGAACTCACTGAGATCTGCCTGCCTCTAGGGATCACCTTTAATCCCTGCACTTGGGAGGCAGAGGCAGGTGGCTCTCTGTGAGTTCAAGGCCAGCCTGGTCCTTAATTATGTAATGAGTTCCAAGTCAACCAGTGCTATGTAAAGAAATCCTGTCTCAAAAGACCAATAATAATAATGAAATAAAACTAAAACCTATTGATGAAGGAAAGCACACACATGCACTTGTCAGACTGGAAAAGGAAATGTAAGTAAATAATAGGATTAATCACACAGAAGAAAACATTATGAACAATTTGCTAATAAACTTCAAAACTGAGGAAAACAGATCCCCGGAAACATACAATCCTAACAAAACTGACTAGAGAAATTAAAACTCTGAACTTGAAAGTATCAGCTCCGGCATGGAACCCGACAAAACTGCCTGGTCATACAATCTTCATAGGCTTTATAGCCTTAGAAGAACTACCCCACACACCTGTTGAGTAGTTTATCATCCCAATTACTAACAACAAAGTATTATCAGTGGTTAAAAGGTGTGCTACAAAGGAAACACAGGTGGAGGCAATTTTATAGGCAAGTTTACCAAGATTCCAGGAACAGAAAATTTTAGCCCTAGACTCTCTCAGAGTTTGTGAAAAGAGGCACACCTGCTGAGCCACTCAGTGAAGCGTTGTGGACCTTCATAGGACAAGAGAACAGTTCAACACAATTGTGATTATTGATTCAAAGGCTTAAAATAGTACCAATTCTCTCTCACTCTTGTGTGTGTGTTTGTGTGTGTGTGTGTGAAAGAGAGAGAGAGAGATCAATAAGGCTTGCTTCAGGAGTGGAAGATTACTGTAGTATTTGAAAATGAACATTAATAACTTAAAGAGGAAAAACATATGGTCATTTAAAAACAAGTTTTTTTTTGGTTTGTTTTTTGTTTTTGTTTTGTTTTTTTTTTTTTATCTAGGAAAACCCCACAAGCTGTTTAAAATAAAACAATCAAAAGTATCTTAGTCAAACAAAGATGGGGGCTGGTTTCTTAGCCTACATAATAAAGTGTATCTTTAAAAACATCTCCCATGCTTGTAATGCTTCACAAACCAGCTAGAAGCATTTCCTTAACAAACAAACCAAACCAAAACAAAACAAAACAAACAAGCAAACAAAAAAGCCAGAAAACGAGAAACAAGATGAGGACATCAGCTCTCACCACTCCCAACAGCTTAGTGCTGAAGGTGTGGGCATTGCAGAATGCTGAATGCAATGACAAAGTAGGAGGGATTGTAAGACTTGAAAAGAAAAACAAAACAAACCATCATTATTTACTTTAAAAATCGTCTATATAGAAAACTGCTCAGGCAGTAAAACATTTACTGATTGAACGTGATGGCGGGAGTCTGGACCCCCATGACCTGTGCAAATGCTGAGCATGCGTGGTAAGACACATGTGGAACCCCAGCACTGAGGGGGTAAAGACTGAGGAATCCCCAGCACTAGCTGGCTAGCTGAACCAGCTGAGCTCCTGGTTCAAAGGAGAGACTCTGCCTCAGGGAATACAGTGGAGGGAAACCGAGGAAGACGTCTGATGGCAAGCTTCAGCCTCCACAGGCCCTGGTGCCCACATGCATCATGTGCACACCACATGCATGCATATGCCCATCCCCACATACACGGGAGGGGCGGATGAGGGATCAAGAGAGAGAACTCGGCTACACAAATGATGAATGAATAAAGGTCAGCTTTGTTTCTGTATATCAGCTAAAAGATATGCAAATTTCAATTTCAATTTTAAAAGGGTACCATTTAGGTCAGGTATTGGTGGCACACGACTTTAATCCCAGCACTTGAGAGGCATAGGTAGTTGGATCTCTGTGAGTTCAAGGCTAGCCTGGTCTACAGATCTAGTTCCAGGACAGGCTCCAAAGCAATTCAGAGAAATCCTGTCTCAAAAAAGAAAAAAAAAGTACCATTTAAAAAACAGTGTAAGGTGCCTAGGAATAATCTAACAAGACTGTTTTGAGAACATCATATAGAACTCTACAAAATTTACTGAAATGCATATAAAGTCACACTAGCAGGTGGAGAAGTGTAGTGCCCATGCTGTGATCTGTTCCACGAATCGAGCGAAGACCTAGAGATTGAAATAAAGAGACAAGACAGCAGGTCATTCGTTCAATGGCAATGTCGGATGAATGCTGTTTATTGAGGGGATGGAACGAGCTTAAATACTGACTTAATAGCACAGTGGAAAATTATAGGAATTTTAGGCTTAGTTCCTCCCTATGAGGTGGGTGTAGTCACAAGGTGTGTGATATCAAAACGGGAAGAGTACCAACAACAGGTTTGGGGCAAGGAGTTCTGGTCAACAGCGTCAGGCTTGTTCAAGGTGCCTCCGGGGTCCATGCAGGGCCCTACAGAGAAACACATTACATGAACAGAGAGGTTCCATTCTAAGGACGTCAGTTTCCCCCAAGTTCTACAGATTCAACTCAAATCCAAATAATTTTAGTAACTGATACAACATTTATATGAAAAAACCCAAGTCCCCAAGATAGTCCATCAGACATCTAAGAAAGCCAAATCTCACCCCAGCAGATATGCGGGGAGGGGATATTATAAAGTTATATTTACTCAGACAGCATAAAATTTCACCCAGAGATTGACCAACTGACCGACTGAAAAGAAAGATGCTGGGAATCAATGTTTGGCAAAACTGGAATTGCAGGTGAGTAGAGGGACCAGCAGCTTTCCCAATAGAGGGCACACTAGAATAATTCATGTGAGAGAGTCAGAAGAACTGGGCCTCGATCTCACCCCGTGTATGTAACCTTATGTGCATAAATACTGTCATAGTAGTGTAGCACAGACAGGAAATGTGAACCTTTGAAAGTTTATGAAGCAAAATACTGATAGGTTTGGCTATACCCACCTTCATAGCTCTTTACCACTGAGGGGACTTCGGATACAGCTCAGGACCTGTCTAGCATGCTTGAGATCATGAGTTCAATCCCAGGACAAAACCAAAATCCAACTATCTCCAACTTAACAAAGAAGAGTCAATGCTCAGAGGGTATAAGCAAGTCATAAGAGGAAAAAGATGCCAGCTTATATTGGAAAAATTTACTCTGTGACAATAATAATTCTAAAGAATAAAAATGAAGTCACAATGACACAATTCTATATTGGACAAAAAACCAAAAATGTGAAGCTTGAAAGACACAACTATCACAGATGCGGAGACACAGGCCTGAGTCAGCTGACATGTGAAGCTGCTTTAAATTCAGCTAGCATTTGATATTAAAAAACAACTGCCTGGCTGGAACTCCTGCTTGATCTGGAAAGCCCCATTGCTCTCACTCCAAACCCCACCATCTCAGAGAATCTCCAACAAAGGATAGGCACCAAAGAGCCCAGTTCTGCATTCTTGGCGGCTGTGGCAGTTCCTCCCCGAAATTGCCCGTAGCCCAAGACCCCGACTAAAACTGCCAGCCTTTTACAATACTTAGGCACAAACCCAGCTTGTGAAGGACACATCATCACCCCTCGCCTACAGGGTTCATATGCTCCCTGTTTTAGTTCAGGAGCATGACTTCTTCTGCCTCTATCTCTCCAGCTGGAGAAGTCACCCAGGAGTTGTTTTGTTCAAATATACCTGTTCTTTTACTTTTTCTATTTGGCTTGATCTATTTTACAGCATCAGGAGAGAAACCTATTATTGTGTTACAGAGAAAACCTATTAAAAACAACAAAGTTTATAGACCCAAATAGAGGATTCTCAAAAGAAGGAGTTAAGTGACCAATGAAAATTTTAAAAGGGTTCAAAGTCACTAGCCACCAGAGAAATGCATGTTTAAACTACTTGAGAATCTAATTAAGTTAGAACCACCTAAGTTAGAACAGCTAAGCTTAGGAAAACAAACAAATGACATTCAGGGTGTCATGGCCAGCACTCAGGAGGCAGAGGTAGATAGATCTCTATGTGTCTGAGGTCAGCCTGGTCTCCATATTGAATTCCAGGATAACCAGGGCTACATGGTGAGACCCTGTCTCAAACAACCAAACAAGCAAATGGTGGCGAGGATGTGGAAACACCATAATTACTGTTGGTGAGTTTAAAGTGGTACAGCCACTATGCAAATCAGTGGGTCGATTCCTCAAAAATCTAGAAAAAAGGGATGGAGAGAAGGCTTGTTGGTTAAGAGCCTACAAGTCTGTCAACTGATGACTGGATAATGAAAGCAAGACACATATGCACAATGCGATTTTAATCTAGCTGAAAAGAAAAATGGGGTTATGAAATATGCAGTTTAAATATATGGAGCTAAAAAAATATTGTGCCAAGTAAGGTAACCCAGGCCCCAAAAGACAAACACACTCTCAGTGGATTCTAGTTTTGAATTTTCAGATATATATGTTTAACTTAGAATAGTGGTAGAGTCATGGAAGCCAGAAAGAGGCCATTGGAGTGGGGATCCTAAAAGAGGGGGGATGGTAGAACACAGGTAATAGGAGAGCAGAGGTAGAAATGTTTATATAGGTAGGAGGTAGGAGGATGGGGTTGGGGTCAACCAAAACAAAGGCTGTATGAAAAACCTATTATTTTGTAGCCATACAAAAACCTATTATTTTGTAGGTCAATTAAAAAGAATAAGCATAAACAAATAAGCAAACCAAAGAGTTTGGGGGATATCCTGCATGGCTGGATAAGGCTGCTCTTAGAAACCATGGCCATTAAAAAAATCCCACTGACAAGTGTAGGATACCTTTTTTGCATTGTTCAAAAAGGAGGTTCCAGATGCACACCCCAAAAACAATACATGGCCTTTCCATTCCTCTTGGTTGTCCACCAGAACAAGACAATGAGAGCCTGTTGCTTGAAGACACCATACACTTTGGTGAGAAACCAAGCTGGAGGCTTCCTTCCGGCAGACTAGCTTTCATAGTGCTAGAATGTATTGTACAGGCTACTCAATAGCTGTTTGAGACAGATGCTGCCATTGTCTGTCTCATGGTAGAGGTGAGGAAACAGACATGTCAAATACCCCACTGTATTTCTTCCCAAATACAATGTGATAAAACCGTCCTGTGCTCTGCCAGCATGTAATAGCTATGACTTAAGGAAACACTAAGCTGATAGTCAAAGGATTAGAGCGGGCTCATTTGGCAGTAGGGTATGTAAAAGAGAAGTGTTAGACCTGCACGTGCAAACAATGAACTGAAAAAAGAAAAGTTATATCTAGCCAAGATCTGAAAGTAAGGTATGAGGACACTATGGCATGAAGGATCTGGAGGTAAGAGTTTATGAAGGTCCTTGTGGGCTAGCTTGGGGATGACACAGCCATGGCTTATCAAGACCAGACACCTCCCCCTATATTCAGGCTGGGCAAGGCACAACAGCATTAAAATAGGTTCCCAAGAGCCAGTCTGCTACGCTTTGCTGATGCTTATGGAAAGCCTGACCTTTTCTGAGTAGATACAGAGGAGAGATGGGGGAGTGCAGAAGGGAGGTGGGAAGGGGAGTTGGGGGAGAGGAGAAAGGGCAGGTTGCAATTGGGATGTAATTAATTAATACAAAAAGAAAGTTAAAAAAAAAAACACCACCAAAATCCATGGATGCCTGGGGGCTGGGAGAGGAGCACAAATAAGAACAAAGTGTCACTGCATACCATGAAAATGGCACAATGAAACCTAGTACTTTGTGTGCTAACTACAAGTTATTAAGAATGGAGACAAAGGAAATTGAAAAATGTATTATCCATAGCCACAGCCATGGCCATACAGTTTCTGAAGTTGTAGAATAATTTTGGTGGCAAGTACTCTCTATCCCAGTCCTTATATATCTTCTGGTGGTCTCTTCCCAATACCTAGGGTTATTTTGAGTTGTCAGTATGAGGATTTCATTAATATCTTTCCCTTCTCAATCAATCCAATCTAGTAAAACAACGCTTAAAACTGCAACTTTTCAATAATTTAAACAGTTTTTGAAAATTTTGTGTTCTAGTGTTTGGCCTGCACTTATGTCTACACCATGTCTGCAGTACCTGTAGTGGCCAAAAGAGGGTATTAGGCTCCCCTGGAACTGGATTTACAGATATTTGTGAGCCACCATGTGGGTGCTAGAAAGTGAACACAGATCTTTGGGAAGAGTAGCCAATGCTCTTAACTTTGGGGTCATTCTACCAAAGACCTGCTTTTCAGGGGTTCAGGTCCTAAAGAGGATGTGTGGAGTCCATGGGTGAGGCACTGAGGAGAAGGAGCAGAGGGACACAATCTGAGGGTGAATCAGATGGCTCCTAGCAGCATTTACTAGAACAAAGTCTCTGCCTTTTATTGCACATAGGATTAAATGGGAGAAAAGGGGCAAGAGAGCTGGGGTGTGGCTTGAGATGAGAGATCCAGGAAGCTAGCCTTGACCTTGACAATAGACAACAGCCATAAGTTCCTCTTGCTATGGACAAGAATGACTGCTTTACAAGCAGGAACATTCCTCAAGGAATGGAGACCCTTATCCGAATGCCTGACCATGGAAAAGGACTTCTGGGGAGTAGACAACATACTACAGTTTCCTAGTCTTACTATATGGGTCTGTTCCCCTCATATGCTCCCAAAAGGAAAGGTCCTGATGTCTTACTCTTTTCTGTTACATTCTGATTTCTCTATATTTATTAACTGAACTCATGCCCTTAATGGTCTCAAGCTCTGGGACTGAATTGTAGGCACTTCATCCTTGGGATCAGGTGTGTCTAGTAAATCTCTAATATTTGTTCTTGGTGTAATTAGGAAGGCACAATGGGACTCCTGGTTCAGCTGTGGTGGGGACTTTTTTCCCAAAGAATTATTTTGTTTAGAGAGGCTACCATTGTACCCATTTTTATCCTTCACCGAAGCCTGCACAAAATTTCCCAAAGGGAAAGGCATTAACATTGAGAATCATTAGAAAGGAAAGTAAAAAGGTGCTGGAGAAATGTGGTCTGCAATGTGGTTAAAATGCTGGAACTTTGTCAAGCAGCAATGGCTGTCATATATCATTCATTTCTCCTGCCCTGAAACTATAGCTTAAGAAAAATTTAGGGCACTATGACCCATGCCTATAACCCCAGACTCAGGAGGACTAAGAGTGTACATTCATGCTCAGATACGTAGTGAGCTTGTGGGCAGCATGAGCTACTGAAACCCTGTTTCAAAAACATGGTCATTTTATGTTTGTTGACCACACACACCGAGTAATATACATTCAAGCCTGACACTTGCTGAGCATTTTTTTTTTCTTTTAGTACTGGATGATGAAACTATAAGAATAAAAGGAATTTTCTTATACATAAGATGATAGAATTTTCCTAGGGAGACAGACATGTAAATATTGTTTTTTAAAAAGATTTATCTATTATGTATACAGTATACTGCATGTATGTATGCCTGCATGCCAGAAGAGGGCACCAGATCTCATTACAGATGGTTGTGAGCCACCATGTAGTTGCTGGGACTTGAACTCAAGACCTCTGAGAAAGCAGCCAGTGTTCTTAACCGCTAAGCCATCTCTCCAGTCTCCTAAACAGATATCTTAAATGCAGGGTAGTGTAGTGAACACTTAACAAAGAAAGCTCATGAGATCAAAGCAGTACTGGTATTGTGATGGTCAGCCTGTTTAAAATAGATTTTTATTCGTATTTGTCTGTGTATATGAGTGTAGTACCTGCCAACGCCGGAAGAGGGCATAAAATTCCTGGGAACTGGAGTTACAGGCGTCTATGAGCCACTGACATGGGTGGCTCCATGGGAAAGGAACCTTGGTCTTCTGGAAGTGCAACAAGTCCTCTTAACCATGCAGCCCATCCAGCCCCACAATGGTTAATCTTGCTTTCCAATTTGAGAGGATTTAGTCACCTAACAGTGGTTCTCAACCTGTGGATCTCAACCTCATTGGGTGAGTCACATATCAGATATCTACCCTACAAGTCATAACAGTAGCAAAAATGCAGTTATGAAGAAGTAACAAAACAATTTTATGATGGGGGAGGTGGACGGTCACCACAACATAGGAAGGTTGAGAATCACTGACCTAGGAGAAATAGTCTGGGCATATCTATGAGGTCATTTCCATAGTTTTAACTAAAAATTATGTACCCTGAATGGGGGAGCCCTGAATGGGGGAGCCACCATCTCACGGGCTCCAGCCCCAGACAAAATACCAAAGGACACCGGTGAAAGCAAAAGGACACCGGTGTTCATCTCTGCACTTCTGCCTGCAGAACCAAAGTGGCCAGCCGCCTCATTCTTCCCAAAGAGAGACTTGTTCTAGCCTGGTCCTCCATGCTGTACTGTACTCTCAAAATGTGAGCCAAGGGTCATGGGAGGGTGGCTCAGTGGTAAGAGCACCTGTTGCTCTCACAGAGGGCTTGTTTCCGTTCCCAGCACCCTCAGGGTGACTCACAACCATCTATCTGAAATTCCAGTTCCAGGATTCCCAGACGTGTGTTGGCAAATACGTCTAACCCTCTTAAAGGAGTGTGAGGGCACCGGGCACACATATACAGTCAAACAAAACACATTTTTAAGAAATTACTAAGTTTAATGGAAAGATTTAGGGAAATGACTCATGTGCAGCATCGTAGCTAATGTACGTTAGTTGTGATGGCATTGTCTTAAATTGCTACACACATACATCCATCTTATTGAAAAAAGGATTTAGTCCCAGGGAGCCCCTAAATCTTTGTCAACTTCCTTGTGCGGCCACACACACTGTCCTTTCAATTGCCTTCCTATTTCAATTGGTTTAGTGAGGACGGATGGCGGGACTTGACTTGGGACCGAGGTTATGACCTTCCCCCAAGTTCGATAACACCGACACCACCCTGGAGTCCGTCTGCGGCTGTAGGTCAGTGATCAAACTAGCTCGTTCTTTCTTTGGGGTTCTACATACACCAAGTCTTGGATCTTCGACTTAGAAAGATGTAAAAGCCTCTTGTCCGAGTTTTGCTTCGTCAGCAGAACTTTATGCAAATCACGCTCTAGACCTCCTGGCATGGGCTGTGGGAAGTCTACGCATCTTCACACGCCTCTCTATAACCGTCCACGCGAGTCCAGACCCAGCGCACACCCTGGCTGCCTCCTTAGCCCTCGCTCCCCCGGGATCGCAAGCGTGGGAGCCCCGGCACAGAGAGACTCCCTACCCCTCCCACGCCCTCTTTCCTTCCTGGCCGGACGGACGCACTTCCGGCGGATGTGGGTGGGCTCGTCCCCGGAAACGGAAGTGAACAGCCTGGCCGGCCGACTATTGCGGGCTCAGAGGCTTTGGCAGAGCGGTTTCCAAGATGGTGAGTGAGCGCGAATGACTGTAGTCGCGGCGGGTGTCCGTGGCGCGGGCACGGCCATGGCTGCGCGATCCCGGCGGGTGTTCGGCGTGGCCATGACCCCGGCTGCGCGCTCTCGGGTAGTGCTGGTTCCCCTAGGACCGCGCGCTTCGGTCCCCGGGGCATTCCAGGCCTGCGCGCCCCTTCCCCTTGTTAGCGGGGACGCGCAGGACACTTCTGAAAGCCGAGCCTTGTGTGGGTGTTGGGATACCGCCACTCTCTCCCTCGGGTGATTGGAACCTACGGCCCCAAGTTCTGGCCATGACCGCAGGTTGCATCAATACAACTCAGCCTCGGTTTACAAACATCTCTCCCTGTGCCGTGTGTTGCGGCGCAGTAACCCTGTTGTTGCTCCAGGCTTGTCTGCATTGGTTAGTGCTTGGACTCCCTCGCTCCCCGCGTTTGGCCTCTCCTCCTTTCCCACTTTCTGTTTCTCTTTGAGCAGAACTCCTGAGTCACCATGGCACCGACCTGATACAAGCACTCCTTGTAGCCAGCCCATCTACTTTTGTGTTGACAGATAACGTTATCCATTGTAAAGGAGTGTGAGGAACACTCAGAAATGAGAATGGTTTTAGTTCTTAGTGGACTTATTTTATCTGACACTGGACTAGAACCTTAAGGAGTCCTGGTATTTTTACAGAAGGACTAGCACAGCACTAGCGTGCACAGAGAAATTTTGCTTTGTCACTTTTCAGTAAAGCAGCCCACAGGCGGAGAATGTAGGGTGGTGATGCCAATTAGCATTGGGAAAGCTATAGTCCTATGGGGTTAGTTCTGGAAGTCACAGAGTAGGTGACAGTCTATGTTAGATTGCAGATTCTCCTCCTCATCCACCGTGGCATCCTGTGAGAAGGAATGGGAACAGTGTAGGCTTTGATTTGTGGACTCAGGGCCCTGAACTTCATTTTTCAGATGTTAATAAGCATAGAAGGTTTTTTTTTTTTTTTTAAGCATTTTTGGTTGGAGAGGTTGTGTTTTTAGAGAATCCTTGCTATGCAGAATTGGGAAGTTGGTGAGGTTCAAGCAATGCTGGTGACAGACACACACACAGCTGCAAGCTACCAAGTAAAATACACAGATGAACTAAATAATATATTTTTAAAAAGCTACTTTCTCACAATAGTTCTAGACTAGTATTAGATACTAGGTTACCCATGGGCTTGCTCTTTTCTGTACTCAAGATGATGGGATGTTAGATATAAGATGACAGTGTAAGTTCCAGAGGTTTACCTTTCTCTCTCTCTCATAGCTTTGGAGTCTATAAACCAGGCTGGCCTTGAACTCACAGAGATCAGCCTGTCTCTGCTTCCTGAGTCCTGGGATTAAAGGCATGTGCCACCACCGTCCAGCTTTTTATGGCATCTCAATTAGCTGCATTTATTTTTACTTATAATAAACAACTGCTCCCTCTTTCTCTGAGTTCCTATGACCTCATTTTCCTAGGTGCCATGTCTTAATTCCATGTCTTTTATTGTTTGTAGATCTGTCCTAAAGGATTGGTATTCCCCAGTGTTCCATCCTCGGCCCTTTTCATTGTGTTAAATCTTGCATTTCTTTGCAGTAAACCTAAGGGAGGTCTCTTTCCAGTGAATGAATCTTATTGCTCTTACCATAGACCTTCCAAAACTTGTCAGTTTACTCAGGTTTTTTTCTTTTTTATATATATATGACAGTCCATCTTTGAATTTTGCCACTTCATTATTAGGTAGTCACTCATTTCAGACTGGTTGTAGTTTGTATATTCATATGTTTTCATAAAATGCTTTCCCTGCTGACACATTCAGAAGTCAGAGTGGGGGAGTCCTTCTCTCCCAAATGTGGTTTTACTCACTGTACCTTGTGTGCTGGCTGCCACAGTACTTAGTCTCTGTCTGTGTAGATCCCAGGCTCCTTGAGGGCACAGCCCTTATCTTGTGTCTTCTTTAACTGCCATGCTGACTTTGTGTTGTAGAATGCCAGAGGCCTTGGGTCACAGCTGAAGGACAGTATTCCAGTGACAGAGCTCTCAGCGAGTGGGCCCTTCGAGAGCCATGACCTTCTCCGGAAAGGGTATGTGGGGAATTGTGGCTGTGCCTTACCTTAATGACATGCTTCTTGTGGGTTTTCTTCAAGGTCCTCTTTTTGAAAGGTGTGTTGGATTTAGGCCGTGGTGAGTTATTCGCTCAAATGGAGTGTGGTCAGGAAGAGGCCCACGTGTTCCTTGCACTGGGATAAGTGTCTCAGCAGAGTAAGAGCAGGGCGTCCTCTTAGTGCTTGCACCTTGTAGGGTGATTGGTCGGACTCTGGGGTTTTCTGGTGAGGGGCTAGCACTGGGGGCTGAACCTAAGATGTCACACCCTGGGAGGCCAGTGCTCTATCACTGAGATAGGTAGCCCAAATTCTTGATTTAGTGGGAGTCTTACTGCTCATAACTCAGAGAGCCATTGACTTCCCTGTGCTACTAACTGCTGGAATAATTAACTTTCCTTTGGGAGACACTAGAATGTAGCAGTTAGGATGATTAACACTTTACCAGGCTTGGATCCCCAGTGCCCATGTGAAAGCAAGGTCAGCCTAGCCAACTGATGATCTCTTGTCCAGTGAGAGACCCTGCCTCAGAATATAAGGTGGAGAGCAACAAAGGAATCATTAATGCCAACTTCTGGCCTACATGTGCACTACCTGTGTGTATGTATGTGCATGCACACACTCACACACAAGTTTCTCTTAAGAAACTATGGAGTACAGCAAGGAAAGTAGCCTTCTATACACAGCAGGACTGAAGCACGTAAGAACTCCCAGAGATCATCAGTATGGAGAGCCTGCATGGGGTCCCAGTGGGAGTGGGAATAGGAGTATGTATACAAACCACTCGTGTCCAGCCATAGACAGAAAACACAAAGACTCATAACTTTGGAGGGGTTTTGTGTGTTTACTTCTTAATGCTTTGTCTGGGCTTTCTCTCTCTTTTCTTACAGGCTTTTTGCTTATATATTATGGTTTCTGTTTTTTATGGGATTTCTGTGTGTGCAAATGTGTCTTGTGTCTGCATGTGCCTTATGCTTTCTCTTTGGCTCTTTTTTTTTTTTTTTCCTGTTTTTTGTCCAATTCTGGTTTATATATTTCTATGTATTATTCTTAGTTACCTGTTTTCTAATGAGAAAGAAAGGGTGTAGATTTGGATGGGCAGGGAGGAGAGGGGGGTGTGGGAGGGTTTAGGGGAGGGGAAATGGTATCAGAATATATTGTATGAAGTAAGTCTATTTTCAACAAAAGACAAGGAAAGGAGGAGAGAGGGGAAGGTGCTTTGTGTGGCCTGGCTTGGGTCCCAGCTCTGCTGTCCTCTGGAAGCATGTCTCGTGACAGGTTGTTTACTTGCTGTCTCAGTGTTGTCATGTATGACAGGACTTGCAGTGCATCTCTTACTGTGAGGGGGAAGGGGTCATCCCTGAGGACACCTAAGTGGTACCTGCTGTTATTGAGCACCAAGTGTTGGCTGCTACTGCTGCTGTCTTCCAGCTCCCGGGCATGCCTGCTTCTGTAATTTCCTTTGTGTTCAGATGTGTTTCCAGTAGTCTGTCCTTGGCATATCGCATTTCTGTTCAGTTGTACGAGATCAGTATGGCTTCCCATAAATACCCCTAAGTTTTATCTAAAGAGTTTACATCTAAATGTGAGTGCTGACTTTTCCTGCAGTGAAATGCCCTTCCAGTGCTAAGTCTGGGAACATACATAATCCCATTTGGATTTGCAGTAAAAGACACAGGACATCTCTTGAATTGGAGGTGTAATTTGATTTGTAGTAAAATTAATAGGAAAGGGCTGGAGAGATGGCTCAGCAATTAAGAGCACTTACTCTTACAGAGGACAGCTCCTAGCACCACATGGAGGCTTGTAACCATCCGTAACTCCATTTCCAGGGAACAGGTACACTCTTCTGGCCTCTGTGGGAACCAGGTATACACAAGGTGCACATACATATACGCAGGCAAACACAGACAAAATAAGTGTCTTTAAAGAAAATTAATAGGCTAGCTGCCAACCAAGGCCTGGTGAGTTTTTGCTTCCATGTGAGATGTAACTTCTTCCCAGTTAGCCAGTACAGCTGCATCCGAAGGACTGTTCTCATGGTCTAGCTCTCCGATGATGCTCTTCACAGACAGTACCCAGCAAATGGCCATTGCAGGTTCTCTAAGGTTCCCTCCCCCCCAGCCCCTGGCTCAGACAGTACTTACATGACAGTGACTGTTGGTGTGCTTCTAGCTGTGGCTCCTTAAGCATGTGGTTTGACACATCTTTAGAAGAGGAACTATACATATTGAAGAGCTTTAGCTGTTCTGTCCTAAGAAAAGTATTCTATCAGAGTGGCAGTGATAACAAACACATGCTTAGTAAATTCTTTTAAAACAATTTCAAATTCTTCATTAGATTTCCATGAGAATCCATGAAAGATATCAAGACAAAAATGAAACTCAGTGGAAATAGTTTAATGGTAAAAATGTGTAAGATATATTGGATTTTCAGTGGCACTGCTATCTATTCTTTTGTTTTGTTTTGTTTTTGAGTCAGGGTTTCTCTGTAGTTTTGGAGGTTGTCCTAGAACTCATTCAGTAGACCAGGCTGGCCTCGAACTCACAGACATCCACCTGTCTCTGTGATGACAACAAGGTTCTCACCTCCAAAAAACTCCGTCACACACTACTGTTGTCTAATGAGTCTTGGGGTGTTGGGGATCGTGCCCCAGGCCTCATGCTTGCTAGTGCTCACCCACTGAACCTAGACCACGCCCCGGTGCTCTACAGTTACATGTACACCTTTGACCTGTGGTAGAGAGTGATGTGTGATCTCCTGGTAAATATTTTGGTTTTCCCCCTTTAGATTTTCTTGTGTGAAAAATGAACTTTTGCCCAGTCACCCTCTTGAATTATCAGAAAAAAATGTGAGTATGTTACCTGTGTCTTCCGTTTTATCCTCTGCTTGAAAAATAAAAGTAGGTGTGGCACTTCTTTTGAGTCACGTTAGAAGACCTTTGGGGTACCATTGTTGTATGCGGTGGGAAGACAGGCAGATCCCTGGTTCTTACTGGCCAGCCTAGCTGAATCTGAATCTGGGCTCTGTGTTCTGTGAAGAGACCATGTCTCAAAAAATATGAGTGGGAACTATTGACTAAGAGACTGGTGTTGACCTCTGGCCGCATTGTGTGGGCTCACATGTACATGAACACAGATGTATACCATACATGCATGCACCACACACACTGATGTACTGCATAAATGTTACAGAATTTATCCAGGAGAAATTAGCAAATACACTGTGCATCAGTCATAGGTATTGACTCAGCCTCAATGATGCCAGTGTTGTGCTTTCAGAACAGTGCTGGTGCATTTGTAACAAGCACTTGGGTTAGAGTTGCTCCCTCTTCTCTAGTTCCAGCTCAACCAGGACAAGATGAACTTCTCCACCCTGAGGAACATCCAGGGTCTGTTTGCTCCCCTGAAGTTACAGATGGAGTTCAAGGCAGTGCAGCAGGTGAGTCTGCTCTGTCCCACGTGGGCTGCCAGTGTTTTCATGGTGGCTGTTACGTCCCTTGTTCCCTTGCAGCCTGCTCTGTAGCAAGTGACCCTGCTTCTGCTTCATAGAGGAAAGGTTGTTGAAGGAGGTGGCTTTATGTTATAGACACGGTGTCTGAAAACGTGGCTGACTACCTTTGTGTTTCTCTGCCTCAGTGGGTTACCGTGGATATACAGCTGGGTGAACCTATTGCTTAAGGAGTAGCAGTGTGCAGACGTCTTTCTGCCTGTGAGAACTGTCCCCTGCCTGTGTTCTGGTATTCCATTGCATCACACTACTTCTGGGAACAACTAGCCATTGTTAACAGTCCTATCTGTAGCAGCAGACACCTTTGTTTTCTCTTCTTGCTTTGGCTCACCAATGGCAGTTACATATATTCAAATCCCACCTTAAAAGTTGTACCAATCCCCAGTTATTAATTAGTTTTAAGATAGGGTCTCACTATGCAGCTCTAACTGGCCTGGAATTTGCTTTGTAGACCTTGCTGGCCTTGGACTCCCAGAGATCTGCGTGCCTATGCCTGCTGTGTGCAGTGGTCAAGGGAATGGGCCCCCACACCTCACCCACATGTCGTCTTTTCTCTCTCGTGGGCGTCTACAGATTCAGCTGCTGAAAGCCCTTTTTTCCTTCATCTGTTTCTTTGCTTCCTCTTCCTCTGTGCCAGTGTCTTCAGTTCCTGGCGTATGGGGGCGTTTGCTTCCGAATAATGTAGACGTTTTCTTACCCCATTTTACTTGAACACTGTAGCATTCGACACACAAAACTCCTTCCTTTTCCCTGTAATTTCAAGCCCTCAAACCTTTGTCCCCTTCCTCTCCGAAACCCATTTGCAGCTGTTGTGTGGTTCCTTTAGTCTGCTCACTGAAACGGGAGTTTGGTTAGCGCCCTTCTCTGCTCTTGCCTCACTGTTTGCTGCCAGTCTCTCTGTTACTCGCATGCTGTTGACTTAGAGTAGTTCTCCTGATCTGGGAACCTAGAGGTTTTTCTGGTTGGAAGGCCCACAGACCCCTCGGGTTTCACATGAGTCACGTAGAAGAACTCGTTATTCCTCACGTCTTTATGGGCGGCAGACATTGGATCATTATCCTTGGTCGCTTCGCTGGGTGCCTTGTCCCCCCCCCCACCCCCAGACGTCTGGTCTTTACTAGAGCTGCCTTTCTGTTGTACTGCAGGGATTCTCGCCCTGGCTTCTCTCAGCCCTCTGCCCTGCACCCAGAGTGCTGTAAAACAGATCTTACTGTATACATTCCTCTGCCCTCCATATAAAACCCAGCTCCTGCTGCATTGGCTTCTTGCTGCCTGCTTTAGGCTTTCATACGTTGGTTTCCTGCTCCCTTTCTCTGGCCTAGCTAAACTTTATAGTCTTGCGCTCAGTGCTGTGAATGCCATTGATTGTATAGGCTTGTGGTTCTGCAAGCTACTTTAAGTACTTTGCAAGAATAAGGCTCTAAAATGGCTTTAAATGAGAATGAGAGTTGGTGTGGGCTGTACCAACTAGTCTAAACACTCAAGAGTAACATTCGGAAGCATATCTGTTGTTGTTTAAGGTTCACTTAGTCTTATTTTAGTTCTACTCTCGTGCATGCGTGCATTTGTGTGTGTGTGTGTGTGTGTGTGTGTGTGTGTGTATGTGTGTATGTGTCTGTATTTGCTTATGTGTCTATGCACTGTGTGTGTGTGTAGTGATCACAGAGCAGATCCCCTGGGACCTCAGTTACGAACTGTTCTTAACCTGCATACAGGTGCCGGGAACCTGGTTTCCCTGGGAGAGCAGCCAGTGCTCTTCCCTGCTGAGCTATCTCTCAGTTCCTTGGTATGAAATGGAAGGACAGTGAGAACAGCACAGCGCTATTCTGAAGATTCCAGGGAAACTGGTTGCCACAGAACCGTTAGCACCCTTTATTTCCTGTCTGCCTTGTAAGTTACATATTGCTAGTAAAGTGGATGGCCTAGGTTTTTAAATACCATTTTGTCGAAGAGCTTTGCTCTGTCTGACCCATTTCCCTGACCCCTTCCTTGTATTTTACAAGCTCCACTTTGGGTTCTCTTCCACGGTTGTCCCTGACTTAACTGCATCCCAGACCCTTTACCCTCTTCTCCATTTATAGGTTCCTGTTTCTATTTCTGTTTCTTCTCTTTCTTCTCTCCTCACCATGCTTCTTCTTTTTTGGTTTTGAACGACAGCTGGAGAAATTTTTTCACATTGTAAAGACCAATGTAAAGCCTGGGGCTCTTGGCAATTGAGAACAGCACCTTCTCTGAGTGGGGAGGGGAGGTCTATACCGCCTCTGCAGGTGGCGAGGGCTTTCAGCTATAGCGTCGTTTGTTGCTGAGCACCTCAGACTCTTGGTAAAGTGTAAAATGATCTGCAGCAGGACTGCAGACTGAGGTTGACTACATTTGAGTGTGGTGAGTGCCGACTGTGACAGTGGTGGCTGGGTGCAGGCTGTGCAGCTCACCCCGTCTGTGTCCACTCTTTGAGACGGGTGACTGGCACAAAGCTGTGTATGGGTCAGTGATAGTCAGAATGTGAATCCAGATGCTTCTGCCTGCACAGCCTGTGCTTTCATTTGGTTACCAGTCTGCACCTGCTTCGGTGCATGGCAGAAGAGGTCACAGTGGCTAAAGTGATACTGACTTAAAAGTCTCGTGAATGAGTTTGGTCTGCATGACCAGTTACCGCTGTGTGAGAAAAGTTTACCTTTTACCTTTGTTCTAAGCAGTGCAGAACTACATGGAAATGAGGTGCCCCCTTGCTCAGTAGAGTGATGTTCACTCGACTGGGATTCCTCAGGAACCTGGTCTCCCAGTGCTGGAGTGAGGCATGGTGTTAGGCTCTGGGAATGTGTTTTTCATCATGTGCAATGAGTCTTTCTCTGTCCTACCAGCCAGCTTCCAAATAACCACACAGATTAATTATGAAAGCTTGGCCTTTGCTTAGCTTGTTTCTGACTAGCTCTTATAACTTAAATTAACCCATTTTTGTTCATCTACGTGCTGCCATGTGGCTTTTGGCTTTTACCTCTCCTCCTGTGTGTCCTGTTTCCCCTGTCCAGCTGGTGACTCCTTTCCTCTTCCTGGAGCTTTCTCTGTCTGGAAGTTCTGCCTATATCTTCTGCCTAGCTATTGGCCATTCAGCTCTTTATTATACCAATCACAGCAATACATCATCACAGTGTACACATATCCCACAACAATCACACAGTATGTGTTGTAGTTTTTCTGAACAGAAGCAATGCCCCAAAACACTGATAGATATGGTGGGTTAGTTAGTGGTAGTAAACAGAGGCAGACATGGTGGATTAGTTAGTGATAGTAAACACAGGAAGACATGGCAGATTAATAAGTTAGTAAAATTTACTGTTCCAGTGCCAACACACTTTAAAACTTGGTCTGCTCCTAAAGTATGATTTATTTTTTTTTCACTGGCTAGATTGCAGTTTTACTTAGTTTTGTACAGTTTTCAAATAATGAGTAGAAGAGCATGGGGTTATGACACACAGTCTGCCTTTCCCTTCGGTTTTTCTAACGCTGCTGCCCTTTTCTCCCCTAGGCTCAGCGTCTTCCATTCCTTCCAAGCTCAAACCTGTCACTGGATATTTTGAGGGGCAGTGATGAGACCATTGGTTTTGAGGATATTCTTAATGGTGAGTGACACTAATACTTACAGAACCCTGTGCTGTTTAAGGTGACAGCAGCCAATGGTTGTTGTCCCTAGGGAAATAAAGACTGGCTGGAGTTGTTTGTATTTATTCACAGCCCTGAGATAAGATTTAATGGTAATAATTCAGGTGGCTTGTTGTTCTGAGATTATGCATTTCGGTCAGTTTAGCATTTGCTTGTTCTTTGTCCTGAGTCAGGCTGGGCACTCCATCAGTGCCGTGTGCGTTTATTGGGAAAGGCTGATATTGGTGCTGTCCTAAGCCGTGTGTGTCTGTGGGACTGGTTTTCAGATAACAGAAGGAGTTGGATAAAGAGGTCTTTTATAACTTAAAACACCCCATCCAGTAATCTGTGTGCTGAGGTGGGAAGTGAGAAGGAAGAGCCTGCCATTGTTCACCAAATTCTCCCAGGAACGGTATTGTGGCTGAGATGTGTGACCTCTGAGTAAGAGCCTTGCACACAGAGAGCATCCTATGCTTCTTCCAGACCCACCCTGTGCACAGCCTCTGCCTGGTCCACCCTAGCAGTGCAGGGGACGTAGAAAACCAGCAAAGCTACACTGTATTTACTTTGCTGATACCTGGTGGTGGACACAGCAGAAGTCTAGTGAGGGGACTTTATGAATGCTGGAAAACCTAGTGTTCCAAAGCACACTCAGACTCCTAGAACTACAGTTTGGTCCATTTATTCTTAGCTTTAGATAGAAGTTACTAAGTTAGCCGGGCATTGGTGGCGCACGCCTTTAATACCAGCACTTGGTAGGTGGATCTCTCTGAGTTCCAGGCCAGCCTGGTCTACAGAGTGAGTTCAAGGATAGCCTCCAAAGCAACAGAGAAACCCTGTCTCTAAAAACAAAAACAAACTCCCCCCCCCAAAAAAAAAGAGGGAAGGCTGTTTGAGGCCAGAGAAACAATAGGTCTGGGGTCTGACACTTAAGGCTTGTAAGGGATTGGAATAGGTGGGCTAGAGCAAGCCGTGGGTTTCTGGATGGTGGAAGAGCCCGGAGCCTTCCCATGGCAGATGTCCAGATGTCAGCACTCTGTTGGTCCCTGAACTGTACTTCTTGCAGTGAAGAGAGGGTCGGATGATGCTCGTGTATTTGCTGTTTTGTTTCAGAAGGGCTCCTCAGTCTTAAATTAGGCATTAGGGATGCTTAATTGTGGGCATCTCTGGCTTTGGGGGCTGCTGCAGGCTTTAGAGAGGCTCAGTGGCCTTGTCTCACCGCACAGAGGAACACTTGAAGCTCTGAGTTGTGATCGTCGCCTCGGGTCACAGCAGTGTTGTGTTCCATGTGTTGAGCACAAAGGCCATTGTCAGCCTGAAGGTTGGTGTGCAATTGGTAGTGTGGCTTAGTGGCACTTGTTTCAAGGTTCACAGTGTGTGGGGCTGGCTCTTAAGAGTGATGGGAACCAGTAGGATACAACATGGAGTAAGGTGAGGTTGAAAAGCCAGCCGGGCCAGATAAAGCAGTACCTGCGGGCCACACACAGACATTGGATGCTTACCCAGAATGCCCTCAAAGCCGGGTAGTCATCTTAGGCAGAGCTCTGATGTGACATAATTTCATGCCTCACAAGATCATGAAATGAGCTTGCGCGCATCTCTTTTGTGTTCATTCTCTGCATCTCTGTAAGGTAGAAGTTAGCTACAGAGTTAGTTCCCCTGTCAAGGGAGCTCGTGTCTGCCATGGTGAGGCTGCTGTGGTGCACTTGGAGTGGCGTTCCTCAGTTGGGAACTGTGTGTGCATAGATGGGGTCTTGTTCATCGGTGAGTGACCTCTCCACACACCACGTTCATTTGCATGCTGCCCAGACTGCAGCTTGGTCTTGGAGTGTTGGCTAACTTGGTTCTGCACGTTTTATGAGCACACCAGGAAAGTTAAAACTGGGCTTTCCAAGGTGCCCTCACCTCCTTACTTGTGGTGAGTGAGCTTAGGTTCCAGCAGAGACTTCTCTTGTCCCCTGGGAGCTCAGGGCACACTTCCTAACTTGGGAGCTGATTCCTTGCTGCTGGGTGCTTCCTGTTTTGGTGAGAGTGATAATAAATTCTTGGTGAGTCAGAGCTGAAAGAGTTACCTAGTAGTGTACTCTGTGGTCAAAACCTAAAACAGCACTTCAGCAGATTCTCTATGTGCCCTCAAGCCTCCTTTGCTCCCACAAGCCACCTGTGCTCCAGCACCCTGAGTTTCTTGTGCACACCACTGATTTGGTGCACTGGGCTGGGTCAGAGTTGAGGAAGGCGAGATTTCCAGGGCTTGATGGGGCTTGTCTTACAAAGTCTCTACCTGAGGTGGCAGGGTTTAACATGCTCTTGCTTTGGAATTCTGGTTTCTGTCTTCGTGTCTGTGATGGTGCAAACAATAGAAAGGATAAAATGCTTTTGCAAAAGCTAGAGAAAGGCTCAGTGGTTAAGAGCACTGGCTGCTTGCTCTTCCAGAGGACCCGAGTTCAATTCCCAGCACCCACATGGCCGCTCACAACTATCTGTAACTCCAGTTCCAGGGAATCTGTCTCACAGACATTCATGCAGGCATAATACCAATGCACATAAAGTAAAAATAAATCATTTAAAAAATCAAAAAAAAAAAAAAAAAATGGCCAGGTGGCGGTGGCACAAGTCTTTAATTCCAGCACTCGGGAGGTAGACATCAACTGATCTTTATGAGTTTGAGACCAGCCTGGTCTACAAGAGCTAGTTCCAGGACAGGACCCAAAACTACAGAGAAACCCTGTCTCGAAAAATCAAAAAAGAAAAAAAAGAAAAAGAAAACAACAAAAAATGTGTTTGCAATGTAAATTGGTCTTAGATGAGAAGCCATCAAACATCAGAACTTCGGGGAAAAAACTTTCTTCTTTTTTAGATTTATTTATTGAAGGGCAGTGGTGGTGTACACCTTTAATCTTAGCACTAGGGAGACAGAGGCAGGAGAAAGTCTGAGTTCAAGGCCAACCTGGTCTATAGAACTAGTTCCAAGACAGCTAGGTTACACAAAGAGATCCTGTCTGGAAAAAAAAAAAAAAAAAAGACATTTTATGTGCATTGCTATTTTGCCTGCATGCATGTCTTGTGTGAGGAGGGTATCAGATCCCTTGTAACTGAAGTCACAGACAGCCGTGAGCTTCCATGTAGGTGTGCTGAGAATTGAACCTGGGTCCTCTGGAAGGGCAGCTAGTACTTTTAACCACTGAGCCATCTCTCCTGAGGTTCATTTTAAAGAACCAAATTGTGATACGATTTATATGCTCTTGGATGTATCTGTTTTTAGGTGGACAGTTCCGTCCTTTATAAATACACGTAGCTGGGTCTCCTCAATCAAGATACAGAATTGTTTTACTGCTCATCCCAAGTTCCCTTGGCCCCTCTGCAGTCATTTCTCTGTCAGACAGGCTGCTTATTGTCACATTGGGTTGGTTTTAGTGGGCACAGGTTCTGATATGATGACCCCTGAACTTACTGTCTGTGTCTGAAGAGTCCTTTATGATGTCTGTTTTTGTTTCTTTTCAGATCCATCACAAAGTGAACTAATGGGCGAGCCACACTTGATGGTGGAGTATAAGCTGGGCTTGCTGTGATGCAGGGTGTTGCTGTGCGGGAACATGGAAGTGCATTGTTGTTGCCTTTGCTACGGTCTGATGTACACAGCATTAAAGAACTAACAAGGACACTTGGAAGTGTTTGGGTCTTTAGTTTTGGATTGTGAGTCAGTTGAAAGCCTGGAGGTGGTTTCTGAGCTCTGAGGTTACAGCAAAGCCCTGGTTCCTGTTTCTCCTAAACGTTACAAACACCACAGCTTTCTCCTCTTCTGTAAACTTAGTTTCAGATAACCATCATTAGGATTTTTGGGGTTTTTTTAAGGTTCTTTTGTTGTTTTGTTTTGAGACAGAGTCTCTCTCTTATCCAGCTCAGGCTGGCCTGGAACTTGATCTGTAGACCAGGCTCGCCTCAAGCTCACAGAGTTCTTCCTCTGCCTCCTGAGTGCTGGGATTAAAGGTGGGAGTCATCACACCTGGCTTGTCATTGGTATTTGAGCTTATAGAATTCCCAGGCGCCTTCTTCATGACAGCATCTGTGATGGGTTTGGCGATAGTACCTAGGGCTGAGTGCAGAGGCCAGGCCGTGCTCTATAGGGTGGCACTTGCATCTTACAGGTATACTAAGTATTCTTTCATGTTGGAAAGTGTAAAGTTTGGAGATTTTGATCTTTTTTTTAATGTGAGAAATTAGTTACAGAAACCAAGGTTTGTAGATTGAACTCTGGCGTTTCATAGATTTACTTTGTATTTTAGATTACCAAGCAATGTTCTATTGAAGAAGAGTATGCCTCTTATTTTTAAGTTAAACATCACAATACAGAGATGTTTTAAGTTATTAGAATATTCCTGTTATACATCCATGGACAGTTCCATGCTACTTGATTTATATTTCAACATGATGGTTCTTAAAAATATTGTTCATGGACCTGGTCTATAAAATCTACTGGTAGTGCATGCCTTTAATCCCACCACTGGGGAGACAGAAGCAGGCAGATCTCTGAGTTTTAGGCCAGCCAGAGGTATATAGTGAGACTCTGTGTCAAGACAAAACAAAAACCCCAAAGCTAAAAGTTTTCACAACATTAGTAAATGGATCATTTTTTACTAGTTCTGGAGTATTGTGATCACTGACTTTTTAGGAATACAATATCTGCAGATAGCATGGGTGTCAACTTTTAGTCTCGGCTGCTACTGGCTTTGATGGATAAAGTGGGGAATGCAGCTGGACATCTACACTGCATTTGACCTTAGTTTCTGATCAAATGACACAAAGAATTTCTTATTTTTTGTTTGTTTTTGAGACAGGTTTTCTCTGTGTAGCCCTGGCTGTTCTGGAACTCACTCTGTTGACCAGGCTGGCCTTGAACTCAGAGATCTACCTGCCTTTGCCTCCTGAGTGCTGGGATTAAAGGTATGAGCCACCACCACAGCCACTACCTGTCTTACTACTCCACTGTGAGACTCATCATTTATATTAAAGGGGTAGTATTCGGTGTCCCGAGAAAGCAAAGCGTATTGGTGCTTCCTAATCTGGACCCCACTTGTTTGCAGTTGGGAAATCATATGGGTCCCTTGAAACTTGCATATTCCCCTGCAGTTTCCCCTTTGATGCTCCCATGGAGTATGAGAATTGTTTAATGTTTCCTTGCCACTGTCCGGCTTCCAAATTACCAATCTGCATGTTCGAGGCCCTTTATAGGAAGTTTCTAAATCTGCTGAGAAAGGGCTCTGTGTGCTCACTTAGTACCTCCAACACCAAGGGATTCTCCAGCAGACACTGGCAGGCTGTCCTGTAACTCTACTCACTCTACTCTGCTTTGAGTATTTGCAGGGCCAGGTAAGGGCTCTGTCCTACAACACTGTCTCCACAGGCATCGATCATGAGGACTCCATTGTGTGTTGTACTAATGTCAGATAGGTTGCATATAGTTTCCTATGCCCCTCTCGGGTTCAGTGATTTGCAAACATAGCTCACAACACTGTCATTTGCTAAGAAAGATATCCCAAAGGACAGATGAACAGCCAGGTGGAAGAGGCTGAGAGTGTCAATTGCTCCTGAGGGATTTCCATGGGAGCTCATCATTAACTCACAGGCTCTCTCCTTTTGGGATTTGAGGTTGGGGGAGGGAGGACTCCAGGCTTTGATCACAGTATTAGTGTGTGATTAAAATTCGTAACACTAGGGATAAAGGAAGAACAGGGATAAAGGCTGGGCGGTGGGGAAGCACATCTTTAATCGCAGCACTTGGGAGGCAGAGGCAGGCGGATCTCTTTACTGACTTTTCATTTATCCCTGTATGGTGGGTGTCCACACCCCCCCCTTATTTTTATTGGGGGCCGTGCCAACCACCTCTGGCAACTTCAAGGAAGCAAACTGTAGATACAACAGTGTGGTTGTGCCCAGGAACTCTGAGGCCTGCATGGGCCTGTACAAGTTCAAGCTAGACAAAATTCTGGCATGGAGGTAGGTAGGGTGTGGGCCCAGGATCTCACCACTAGCTTAGGAGCTATTCACATTTAATAGCTGCTGGGAGAGGGATTCCCTTTCTTTAAACGTGTGACCCCTGCAAGGATCACCACACTCCAGGGCAAGCACCACTCCTAAGAGTAGCTGGACAAGGGTTTAAGAGCAAACAAAAAAGCCTGAAGCTGATTAGGTAGGGAGATGAGGGTGGAGACTATGTTTAGGGAGGAAGTTTTCAATAAAAAAATATAAGTTTATTACTATTGATTATATGGTTATTGATTATGATTATGTACTATAGCATCTCTGTTAAGGTTAGAAGACAGCTTGTCGGAGTGGGTTCTCTCCTACCATTTTTGTTCATGGGATTGAACTTCAGGTTATTCAATGATCTTGGTGTCGAACACCTTTATCTGAGGAGCTATCTTGCCAGCTCTGGGTTAGCTTCTAAAGTAGATTGCAAGATCCCATTGTGGATCTACTGAATTCAAATATCCAGAGCAAAAAAACAAGTGGACTGTCTCCATCTCCCCCCTTACCGCTCTTCTCCCCCACTGTTGCATGTCTCATAATTCTAGTATACAGGCATTTCTCTAGAAGAACTCCAAGCCCAGACAATCCACCCTGATTAGCAAGCTCATTCACCAATCCATCAGTTTCTTGGTTCATGGAGACCCATCCCAGGACCTCTAGTGGATGCCTGAAACTTCATGTTACCTAACTCTTACTGTTTCCCCCATGCCCGTGATAATTTATGAATTAAAAGGTGATTATTAATTTACAAAGTAAAAGGTCTGGTTAACAGCTGATATAAACTAAAGCAATTGCTGTAGTGTCTTATAATAAAATCTTATGGCTGGGTCTCAAGGCAAGACACTAATAGTTTTGGA
The DNA here is from genome assembly GCF_943737965.1 of Phodopus roborovskii. Taxonomy (NCBI): domain Eukaryota; kingdom Metazoa; phylum Chordata; class Mammalia; order Rodentia; family Cricetidae; genus Phodopus; species Phodopus roborovskii. The sequence continues at coordinate 10,696,132 of NW_026126599.1, read as the reverse complement.
CTTTGACCACAGGTAACAAGCCACTGAGCTAAAACAATGCTGTAGAGAGATGGATGTTCCTCCATGACAAGATTTTATTCAGGACATGTGAACCAGCTCACCTTTTTCTATACTGCTGAGCCAAAGGAGCAGTTTCTTCTTTTGTTTCCTGGATTCTGTAAAGATCAGAATTATCTCTTTAAATAATCGGGTTGTACCATGGATATTATGATGGCTTTCTTAAAAATTAATTTTTTAAAAGATTTATTTTTAATGTATGTGTGTGCACCATGTGTGTATAGTACCCGAGGAGGCCAGAAGAGGGTGCTGGATCCCCTGTACCCAATTACAGATGGTTGTGAACACAGGGTGGTGAACATAGGGTGCTGGGAATTGAACCCAGGTCCTCTTAATTGCTGAGCCGTCTCTTTTGCCCCTGTTTTTGAGACAGGGTTTCTCTGTGTAGTCCTGGATGTCCTGGGACTCAACTCTGTAGACCAGGCTGACCTTGAACTCAAAGATCCACCAGCCTCTGCCTCCCCAGTGCTAGGATTAAATGCATGTGCCTCCGTCACCACCCTGCTCCTTGTAAAATTTGTATTATTTATTTATTAACGTGTTTTAAGATGGTAGGTTTGATCATGACATTTGATACAGTGCTTCAATGTGCTCCTATTCAATCCTTCACACACTTGTTTTGCCCTCTCCTCCCCCCTGCCTGCCTTCAAATAGTTCATCTTTTTCAAGTGTGAATCTAGAGTGTATAAATGGGAAAAAACACATTTGTCTTTCTTCCCATTGCCCTCTCGTGTTTCCCAGCTCCATTAACAACCCCACTCCAATTCTTCTACTTTCAAAGATAACTTCGTTTCTGAGTATATTCCCCCCATTCCATCAACTTCCTTATCTCTCTAACCTCCTCTGCATCATATTTAATGACCTCTTCAGACAGACACATTGGAGGTGCCTGTATTTACTCGTGATCTGTTTTTGACTCTGGGCTAGCAGTCGAGTCCCTTAAATTGCTATGCTTGAAATAGGCTTCTACTCAGCCAAGAAGCTATCTATTGACCCTTAGCTAAATTAAGATCATTCTGGGGGCAGGGGTTGGATGTTGGTTCATCAATTAAGAGCACTGGCTGCTTTTCCAGAGGACCTGGGTTCAATTCCCAGAACACACATGACAGCTCACAACTGTCTGTAACTCCAATTCTGGGTATCTGACATCCTCCCACAGACAAAACACCAATGCACACATAAAATAGAAATAAATTTTAAAAAATAAAGGTGAGAGTTATGATTTAAAAGACAAAAGGATCATCCTTTCTAGTATAGAAAACAGGTAGTCACTGTAGAGTGTACAGGTGAAGACAGATAAGACAGTATGGATGCATTTTTGCCCATTTGCAGTGTTGGGATTAAGTATAGGGCCTTGCACCTGGTAGACAAGTGCCCTGCCCCTGAGCACGCCCTATCCCTGCTGATGTGGTTTTCAGTGCCGTTTGTTCATTGTGCAGTTCTTGCTTTTGAATATGAGCATGTACACCCTGGCAGTGATGACGCTTCTTAGTGTTCATCTTAGTGTCCACCTGCACACACTGCTATTGTAGAGTGACCAAAGTCCATCCAAATGTCCCTGAGACTTCCCTTCCTCGTCTGTCATGTGTAGGAAATGAAGATCCATTTTACAGGGTTACTAAGAATACAATACCTTGATAGAGAATGGACTTCACAAATCATAAAGTGCTTTTTTTCAGATTATAGAGAACATCATGGCATCTGCATCTTCACACATAACTTTGAAATAAGGTAAAGAACCAGGGTGAAAGAAGAGGTGTTGGAGAGGCAGGAGAGAAGGAGAATGGAAGAGGTTTTTTGCTGTTGTTTCTTGTTTTTGTTTGCATGCTTTGTTTTGTTTTCTTTTGTGGGGTGAGCTGCAGGGGTGAGAGGAGGATATGGGGGGCCTGGGAGGTGAGTGGAGTTGGGATGCATGATGTGAAACTCCCAAAACATCAATAAAGAAGTTAAATGAAAAAGAAAAATGGAATATGGTAAAGGGCCTGGGGAGGCAACTCAGTCATTAAAAGTGCCTGTCTTGCAAACAGGAAGCCCTGAGTTCAGTCTCTCAGAGCTCATAGAAAGCCAGCTGTGGCAATGTGACTTGGAACCCCAGCTCTGGGGAGGTGGAGACTCATTAGTCTACCAGCCCTGGCTCCTGGGAGAGCCCCAGACCAGACAGAGAACATTCTCAAAAAATAAGAGTGGGTGGGGACTGAGGACCAGCTGAAGCTATTTTGTGGCCTCCACAGGCACGAACACATATACATGTACCTGCACAAACACATATACATGTACCTGCACACAGAAAAAAGAAAAAAAAAGGGGGGGGGGAAGGTATTGAATAACCCATGGCAACAAGTTCAGTCAACTTGACAGGTACACAGCCCAACACTTTTCAATCTGTTTGCAGGTTTAGCTTAGTAACCATGGGTGGTTACTTCATAAGCCATTGAAGCTGTAACTTTAAACCCTTACAAGTAAAAGTAAAGAAATTGTACTCATCTAATTTAGTTCTACATTTACTGAATGCAATGAACAAAAAGACTGTCCCTGTCCTCAGGAAGACCTGTGGGGGGAAGCAAGCAAATATAATCTTGGGCCCAGTGGTTAAGAGCTCTGGCTGCTTTTGCAGGGAGCCTAGGTTCAATCCTAGCACCCACATGATGGCTCACAAGCATCTATAACTCCAGTTCCAGAGGCGCAGTGCCCTCTTCTGGACCCTATGGGCTCAGCATGCATAGGGCGTACAGACATACGGTGCAGCACAACATTCATGCACACAAAATAAATATTTAAAAAATCCCAGTGGAAAATGCTAGATGGAATTCTTGTTTATACAAAGGGCTGTAGAAGCCCCACAGAGATTGAGGGATAGGTGACGAATGTCAAGAACCCCTGCTACATCGGGAAAGCAGTATTTTGGCTGACACAAGGCGATTTTAGTGAAACATGAGAGAACACACGAACTGAACAGTGGAGACATGGTGTTTGGGGGACGTGGGTGAAATGTGTTGTGACCTGGGGATAGGGCAGGATCAGGCTGGTCACATGCTTGCCTGATTATTTTCCTATGAGCAGCAGTCACCAAAGGGTTCTAGCTAGGAAAGATCTGTATCTTAGAAACGTTCTTCTCAGCACAGTGTGGAGCCTGAGCGAGAGGAAGGTAGGATGATCAGAGGTGGGAAAGCCAGCCAGGGTTTGTGAACCATGATAGCTCTTCTGCAGATCCAGGGAATGAGAGCAGACTGCAAGGTATGACTGACTTTATACATGAGCTGTCTGTCCAGTTTTAAAATCTAAGACAGTTTTATTTATAATCTGGATATGTACTCCCCCATTACATACAAAAAAATCAACAAGCTTGTCACTGAGTAAAATATTAGGAAAAGTGAAAAATACTTATTTTAAAAAGTGCTTCTCTTCAAGGATTTTTGCATTCATCAGTAGAGCCTTGATAGGTCTTACGGAAGCAGTCAAGTATAGGAGGAATTATAAATGCCTGGAACATTGTTTTCATACCAGTGATTATTCAGCATAAAAATTCTTCATTATGTCATCAAAATCCCTGAGCAGTCAGAAGCCCATTGTGCAGACAGACAGACTGAGGTTGGGACTCCTTGGCTTCCACATGAGACAGGAACATGTCAGTGAGGTTATTGCTTTAAGTCTTATTGCGCTTTCCCAAGCCCTCCTTTGCTCTCCACTTTGTTTCTCTGCCCATGGAGGGTGAGGAGGGTGCTGGGGCCTGATCTTTGGTGTACTGAAGAACAGTGTGATGAGTGGCCCCAGAAACAGCAGAGCCAGGCACAGCCTCACAGCTCACTCAGTTTAAGAGAATGGACCTGGTAACACAGATTGCTAATGACATACTGATTATGAGATGTGTGTTCTTCAGGAGTTGTGCAAATGACGCGGGCATTACTGCTGACTGTCGTCATTCTGATGTGTGCTCACTGGGCTCTTCAGGGACAAAGAGAGTGTAGCTTCCCTCTTCCCAGCCAATGCACTTGACAACCCTACAAAATCAAACAAATATTTGGAAGGGGTTAAAAGATACATAAGTAAAACCTAGATTCTGTTGCTTTTACCCAAATATGGCTTTTAATAAATTATACAAGCTGTGTGTAAAAGGCATATCCCAGCATTTTGAACTTCACTGACACATTATACATAATGTTTTAAGATTAATAAGATAAATGAGTTTTTTTTCTCTCTCCTACACCCTCAAGATACTATTTTTAAGAGTGTCCATAAAGCTGAGTGGTGGTGGTGCATGCCTTTAATCCCAGCACTCAAGAAGCAGAGGCAGGCTGATCTCTGTGAATTTGTGTCCAGCCTGGTCTACAGAGTGAGTTCCAAGACAGGCTCCAAAGCTACAGAGAAACTCTGTCTACACACCACACACACACACACACATACACACACCCATAAAATGACTTCCATTCATCTGTGACCCAAGGCCAGTCCCCCTAGTTCTCAATGGCCAATGACACTATCTCATTCTAAGTTCTCAAATTGTTGACAGATGTATTCCTGACCAACAGTTCTCTAGAAAAGCACCCTCCTAGGCAAATGGCAAGAATCTGTCACCTTGCATGTAGAGTTAGAAGACTTTTTTAGCCACATGCCTTTGGATAAGATGATACAATACCTACCATAGACTGATGGCTGGGAGGGTGAGGAGGCCAGCAGACAGCAGAAAAATGAAGCCAGGGTACCAAGCAACGGTGGCCGAATAAATACCATTGTAAGCTGAGGACGCAGCAACTCCACTGAATGTCTCTAAGAAAGCTATGCAACCAAACAATGCACCTGGGGGGGGGGGGGAGAGAAAGACCGACTCACAAAACAGTCAAAAGTGAACCGAGAGAATTGTAAACAGCCTCAGAGCTGGTTGGTAGTGGCGAATGCCCTTAATTCTGGCACTGGGGAGGCAGAGGCAGACAGAATTTGTGAGTTCAAGACCAGCCAGGGCTACATATACACAGAGAAACCCTATTGTGAACCCCCAACCCCCACCCCCCAAAAAAGAAAACTGCCCCAAACAAAAGAAAACAAATGAAAGGAAGGAAGGAAGGAAGGAAGGGGGGAAGGTGGGAGGAAGAAAGAAAGGAAACAGCATGTGATCCTCGGATGATCCATCTTCTCACATCCTTGAGAAGGGATGGGGGATGGAATTCGGATGGCACATTGCTGGTAGGTATAGACACCTGGGTACTGTACTGTCCAAGGTCAGGACAGACCTGCCCATGAAGTCACCCACTGGATCCCCACTTTGGTGGGGAGGGAGTACATGGGGGCTGGACACAGTCCATGGAAGAGAATCATCCAGGCACTCAGTAGACATGATCCAGAGTAGCCCAGCTAGCCAGAATGCAGCTAGAAGGGATAGGAGAGCTGGAGGTTCCCAGTGGGGAGAGCCCTTTCTTCTTCCAGCCAGGACAAAGTCAGAGAAGCCCTCTAAATCAGAGCCCCTGTGGAGGCTTAAAGAAGTGACTCCATTCCATCTTGAGATAAATCAGAGAGCTCAAGCTTATTATTGCTCCTTCAAGGTTGAGCCACAGGATGTTTGGTCTAAGGTGTGGCTATTGTGTGTCTTGCCTTGACAACAGGATATTTGGCATAAGGTGTATCTAATGGAAATCTTGCTTAAACAGTAAGATATTTTGTTTAGAATATGGTCAGTTGGTGTTTTGGGTTTTAAGGTGGTAATTACATTTGCTTGTTCCTTCTTTCCTGGTAAGGAAGTCTTTTGCCCTCCCCTCTTTGGACCAGGGTATATGCAAACTTAGAGCAATAAACTTGGGACTGATCCCAGTATTCACTGGATGCCCTCCCTACTCTCTCTTGTTTCCTATCTATTGCTTTCCTCAATCCATGAACCGGGTAAGTCTGCTGGGCTGGACAGGCCCGTAAGCATGGCCCCCTCTGCCTGAGGTTAAAACTTTTCTACCAAAATCTAGTATTTCCTTCCAAAGGGAACCCTGAAGGGGTTGTGGGCGATTCTAAAGCTGCCAGCACCCATTGTACAGACGTCGGTACGTCTGTTATAGTCTTTACAGCAAACTCACCTTGTTCAGTGGAGTGGACCACCTTTGACAACATGGACCTCAGGACAGAGAATGGCATCATGGTGAAAAAGAATGATATCCTGACTGTGAGATGAACAGATAATCAATCAAATCAAGGTAAGCCAGGACATTCACTTGTCTAAACATCTCGTCCTATGAGCAGCCTGACTCACTGCAGTTGAAGATCCAGCCACTCTGCAGTTTTTCCTAGTAAATTAATGGACTATTGACTGGCCATTTGAAGCTTGCTTTATTCTAGAATTCTGGTTTTGCTCCTACAAATAGTATTCATGGATGTTTTGGTCTAGGTGTATTAGGTCTGCCTGTGGTCCAGATGAGATCCGTTTGTCTATTCTCCTAATGACATAATGACGTAATAAGTTATTTAGCTTTTACCCATTTAAAAAAAGTATTATTTTAATTTTTGTTATGCTGTGTGCGTGTGTGTATATATGTATATATGTATGCCCATGGAAGCCAGAAGAGAGTGCTAGATCCCCTGAAGCTAGAGTTAGGGTGGTTGTGAGCCAGGAAACTGAACTATGCTCCTTGGGCAGTACCTGCTCTTAACCGCTTGGCTATCTTTCCAACCTTTTAAATGGTCTTTGTTCTTTGGACTTTACATTCTTGGTGCTCTCATTTACCTTACTGTAAGAATCCCTTTATAGGTAAACTGGCTCTATATTGTTTTGTTGGTTCCTTTTTTGGCTGGAAACTTCATGAACACAATTGCCTCTGTTCTTAAATTATGATATATATGTGATATGTAGATCATGGTATACACATATGATAAATATATTTAATATATATTAAAATATTATGTGTATGACTATACATCATATACATACATACATACATACATACATACATATATGGTCTCATTGTAATTGTCCTAGTTAACCTGGAATTCCTTTTGTAGACCAGACTGACCTCAGACTCAGAGATTCCTCTGCCTCTGCCTCCCAAGTGCTGGGATTAAAGGCATGTGCCACCACCTCCAGCTTTCAGTTATGCTTCTTAATAGAATCATCTTTAACCATGCCATAAAATAATGGCATTTGTTTTTGCAAATAGTTTATTTACAGTATTTGCATACATTGACTTAATGTGGTCTTGTGAAACAGGGATGTGGCTTCTACTGTCTAAAAGGCACAATGCAAAGTGCTTTCTAGTTCTCCAAGACTCATTATGAAACCCTCTGAAGGAAGCTTTTCTGTGCCCATCACACAAAGAAACAATAAAGGGTTCGGAGGAATGAACTGCCAAGGTCACTCAGTGATATAGGAGGAAGTTGAGCCTAATCCTGATTCTTCAAACTATTTCTCCAGCAAGTGGCAATAACCTCCATGGTAGAAACAGCTGACTTAGACCAAGATTCCACATTATGGTTCCATCACCCGTTCCAATGCAGCATTCTAAGAGCACTTGTTTCAGTAAAAGCCACTCAAGAACTGAATCACATCGAGAATGTCCCTCAACATTTCTGGCAAATCAGCAAATTTTGAAAATCATGATGATTCCATGTATTCATCATATTTTGGTAAGTCTGCCATTTTAATTATTGGCTTCTGGCAAGCTAGCCATCTACTTTAAATGGACATAGAATGGATTCCCGGAGAGCTCTGTATTAAGTATAATCCCCTCCTACCACTTCATAGAAAAAGAAAACACATTTGTAACTCACCTAAAAGCATCATCAGCGTGGTCCTGGTGAAAGCAACCAGCGTCATTCCCACCATGGTGGTAAGAATGCCAATGAAAACGATGTAAATGTCCTCCAAGCAATAAGAAAACAGCCATATGCCTATGAAACTACTCAAGAAGGAGACACTGCCCAAAGCTGTCCCATAGCCTATATAAACCTCATTCCAGCAGAGTGGAAAGGCCAGCTCATAAAGTGTAAAAATTGGGGAAGTGCCGATTACCACAAAAAAATATATGACCATGGTAAAAATCAGCAGACAGAGCAAAGACCGCCGCTTACCGGAGCCATTTTTAAAAAGCATGTAAGTCCCGCAAAATAGATCCTTGAGGCTTTCGCTACAGGACATAGTGACAATCTGAGAGGAAGACTCCTTTATGGGATCGCTGAGGAAAAATGAAATGTAGGTCAGGTTGACTGTAAGAACTACAGCAATGATGAAGTAGGACCACACAAAGCCCAGTTCTCGGATAAAATAGCCAGATGACAGTCCTGTTAGCCCACTAACAACTCCGAGCATTAAATCCAGGATGGCTATTCGAATGATTTTCTGCTTGTAGTCTTTACATTGATCCACAATGTAGGCAACACAAGCGCCCCAAAACGTGGTGTAATTCCCAAAGAGGGCACCAATGAAGGTGGATGCAATCAGAAACTGGAGAGGAAAACCAAAGTAGGACAGCACACACAGCCAAAGGTTGGTTCCTAGAGAGCCAAGAGATGACAAGACCATGGGGAGTTTCCGTCCATGGTTATCACTGCTTGATAAAAGCATGAAGGTAGACACCAGACCAGGAATTAACCCACTTATTTCCATCTGCAGGTTGAAGAGAGATGTCTTTTTCTGAACTTCCTGCAAGGACAAAGAAGACAAAATGTTTACAGATAGGATGATCATCAAAAAAGACTGCAGTGCCGTATTCCTTGATATTGCCGCTGATGGTGAGTGGGAGGCCTCGGGTATGGGGGGGCAGTACCAATGAAGTTTTCATGTAGTTCATAAAGCATATGTCAGAAGGTTATACACCCACACTTAGTCATGATACCTGCACGCCATTCATGGTAGAGGCTCAGGCTATAGGAAGAAAAATGTATGCATTGGTGTGTCTGTTTATACAAAGGACATGCACATCACAGACTCTGGGGCTAGCAAGGGAATGGTATTATTCCTCCCCCACCCTGTGAACCATTTGCACTGAGAGACCATTGTGACTCCTGTTCTGCACTCTGGGTGATGAACCTTGCTGTGATGGGTCTTCCTGCCGAAGCTCCAGGAGGGAAGCAAACAGTTCATATGCACTTGCTTGGTAGATTCTAGCTAAGCAGAGCTCTGCTCCCTTTTAATCTCTGTGTGCACAGACAGACTAGTGAGAATGGATCCCTTCATTTACTAAAGAAGAAACTAGATACATCCTGGGGGGGGGGAGTCTTGCATTGCGCAAGATAGTTGCAGTCTGTGCACTGAGAATATAATGATGACAGACAAGAGGACATGTATACACAAGAGCACACACTTGGGAGTTGTGACAGGCATTATGGCAACCATTAGGTGGGAAGAACTTGAGGCTATTTAAAGAGGTCTGTGGAGCTGGAGATATGGTTCAGTTGTTAGGAGCACTGGCTGCTCTTGCAAAGGACCCAGGTTTGGATCCCATCACCCATGTGGTGACTCATAACTGTCTGTTACCCCAGTTCTAGGTGATCTAATGTCTTCTTCTGACCTCCAGAGGCACCAGGCATGCACATGGTGCACATACATACATGCTTGCAAAACAGCCATACACATAAAAAATAATTTAAAAGTTTCTCTTAAAGACACATTGTGTTTGCCATGTCTCACTATTGTCCAACTCATGCACAGGGCACACTGGCAATATTTCAATGGTACATAGCATGTGTTAAGAGCAAAAGACCCATATTGTCAGAAAGCAGTCCAATAATTAATGAACCACACACACACACAAAAAAAAAACATTAAATGTAGCCAGGCAGTGGTGGCACATACCTTTAGTTCCAACACTCGAGAGGCTGAAGCAAGCGGGTTTCTTGAGTTCAAGGTCAGCCTGGTCTACTGAGCAAGTTCCAGGATAGCCTGGGCTACACCTTTATTTTCTTACACTCATTGTCACTAGCTCGGAGAACAGTACTGGGCATAAGGCAGGCTCTTTGTGGGTACCTAATAAACACATGGTTGAAGAAGATAAGGCCTCTGCCACTTACTGGCCATAGAAGATATTATCAAATTATTGCATCTGTGGCTGCTTCTTCTGACAGGAGGGAATAGAACCTTATTTTGCAGGCTACTGGGAGGGTTACATTTGAGAGACATATGAGCTGCCTGGCACCAGCCCCGGGCCACAGTCAGTGCTCAGCCCTGCCTGTTCTATGCACACATCTTTGTGTCCTTAGAGTAGCCATCAGGTAAATATTTCCTGATAACCAACTTCTTAAACAGGCTTTCCCAGTGGGGTTCTTGCTTTATATTGGTCCACCCAAGTCTCTCTCCTGCTTCCTTCTACATCCTCCTCTGCAGTCTACTATAAAACAGTTGGGTTTTTGTTGTTGTTTTGTTTTGTTTTTTGAGACAGGGTTTCTCTGTGTAGCTTTGGAGCCTGTCCTGGAACCAGGCTGGCCTCAAACTCACAGAGATCCACCTGCCTCTGCCTCCCAAGTGGTGGGATTAAATAGAATTTTTAACAAGCCAAACTCAAATCACAGTTCCACCTGGAGTCATAATAAGGACATAAGAAACAAGCTGTGAGGTTAGAGAGATGTCTCAGTGGTTAAAACACTAGCTGCTCTTTCACAGGACCCAGATTCAGTTCCTAGCACCCACACGTGACTCACAACCATCTGTAACTCCAGTCTCAGGGGATTTGATGCCCTCTTCCAGTTTCTGAGGGCACTGCACTTATGTGGTACACATACATGCGGGCTAAATATTAATATGCTTAAAATAAAGACATCTTTTTAAAAATTGCAAAACAGATTGGTGTTACAAATTTACTTCTTAAGAGGTAATCATGTAACAAGGAAATGTAGTTAGTGGTTAGAAAACTCCTTCTTCCTCAAAAGTCAACATGCATGGCTAGAAACTACCCCTCCCAACACACACACCACTTCTTTACTTCTTAGCCATGTATTTCTACATGTTCTTATCTTACTGAGAATGCCAGACTCATGCATCCTCTCCTCCTGAGATCACATCAAGACTCCCTCCTATGTTTCCCAGAATCCTCCATCTCTCCTCGTCCCACCTATCTTGCTTCCCTATTGGCCAACAATGCTTTATTCATTAACCAATAAGAGAAACATATTTACAGAATGCCATCTCCCATCACACCACTGTGTAAGGGTCTCCATGGAGAGTAAGCCTGTGACAAGGTACAGAGGTGGGCCTTCTAGTCACAAGGCTCTGTCTGAGAGCTTGGAACTTTGAAGAAGTAGATAAAAATAAAGTTTTGTTTTGAGACAAGGTCTTGCTAGGTAGCCTAGGCTGGCCACTAGTTGTAATCCTCCAGTCTCAGCAATATTACCTGTGTGTGTGATGGTTTGAAAGAAAATGGCCCCCATAGACTCATAGGGAGTTGCATTAATCTTTAGTAATGTACAGCCTTGTTGGAGAAGTGTGTCATTAAGAGCAGGCTTTGAGGTTTCGGAAGCCCAAGCCAGGCCTAGTGGTTCACTGTCTTGTCCTGCTGCGGGCTGATCCAGATACAGAACTCTCAGCTACCTCTCCAGCACCGAGTCTGCTGGCATGCTAGCATGCTTCCTACCATGATGATAATGATGATAATGGACTGAACCTCTGAACTGTAAGCCAGTCCAATAAAATGTTTTCCTTTATAAGAGTTGCTGTGATCATGGTGTCTCTTCACAGCAATAAAACCCTAAGTAAGGTGTGTGTGTGTGTTAATTTTAAAAGGTTGGAAAATTAGACTTATAAAATATAAGTGAGAGTGTAGTTTATTCTTTAATTAATTAGTTTTTAATTTGTTAGGACACGGTATCCTTATATTGCCTTGGTTGTCTTGAATTTGTAACCCTCTGCTTCTCTCTCCCAAGTGCTTGGATTACAGATGTTCACTACAATAAGCTCTCTCTCATTATTATAGCCTCAGCCTTTGGATTTTTGAGACAGGGTCTCACTATGTTTCCCAGGCTGGCTTTGAACTCATGATCTTCCTGCCTCTGCCCCTAGACATTAGAATTACAGGCCATGTGCCACTATTATAAGTTTAGTTAAGTTTCTTCTTCTCTTCACACCCTGAAATGTAAAATAGTATCTTACTTGCTAGCACACAGGGTATATCAGTCAGCTTCAGTGGTCAACTTGATACAAACTAGAGTCAGCTTGGAGGAGGGAGCCTCAGCTGAGGAATTGCCTCTATCAGATTGGCTTGTGACGCGGTCTGTGGGACAGTTTTCCTGATTGTTATTTGGTGGAGTAGAGCCCAGCCCACATCCCTGTGTAGTGAAATATTCACTTTGTCTGCATCTGTGGCACTGACCATGCCCATTGGGGGTGGAGACAGGGGCGGAAGTGACCTGGGGAACTAGGTCTGAGAAGGAGTTGGGAATACTCTCTTGCTGGCTAGATGCGAAGAGGAGAACATCCGGTAGAACCTGCTGGTGTTCATCTGTCTATGTTGTAAGTTATTTCTCCCTGAATAAACATCTATTCGGCCTATTTGTTTATCCTGATCCTTATTAAACCACGATATCTGGTGTCAGAAGTGGGGTGTCTCTGTCATTTCTATCGTTTATATATTATCCTTCTGTGGTCTTCGAGGGAGCTGAAGACAGTTATGGTTATAGTTTTCCTTAGGATTAAAGATAAGTTACATATAAAACTTTAGATTCACAAAAAAAAGATAGATGATAAAATATTTTCTTTAAATCTTGCTAAGTTACATATAGAACTTTAGATTCACAAAGATAAGATAGATGATAAAATATTTTCTTTAAATTTTGCTAAATGTTAATGGACTAAATATTGTTAACTGTGATTCTTATTTGATAACTGTTGTGTGATTTATTTTGCTATGCTAAAGTTAAAGCCCTTCTTTTTATTTAGACAGAAAAGAGGAAATGATGGGAGATGTCATTCTGTAAATATGTTTCTCTTATTGGTTAATGAATAAAGCACTGTTGGCCAATAGGAAAGCAAGATAGGTGGGACTAGGAGACTAGGAGGAGAGAGGAAGTGGTCGGGAGGAGATTGAAGATGGAGGACGGAGAGAGAAGAATGCCGGGGCCTCTATCCGGTAAGGTAAGACCACGCGGAAATACTTAGATTAATAGAAATGGGTTAATAATTAAGACGGAGCTAGCTGATAAGAAACAAGTAACTGGCCAACAGCATTTATATCAAATACAGCATCGCCTTGTGTTATTTGGGGCTGGCACAGCAGAGGGACAAGGCCAGCAGACAGGAAAACCTGCTCTTAACAATCCCTGGGAAGCCAGTCTTGGTTGTGTAAGAAAGGCAGTTGAACAAGCCATAAGACTCCAGGTTCCTGCCTTGGCTTACCTCTGTGATGGTCTCTGACCTATAAGCAAATAAGCCCTCTCCTCTTCCAAGTTGCTTTTTGTTTATGGTCAGTGGTTTGTTTGTTTGGTTGGTTTTGTTTTTTTGTTCATTTGTATGTTTGTTTTTTGAGACAGGGTTTCTCTGTATTGCTTTGGCAGTTGTCCTGGAACTCACTCTGTAGACCAGGCTGGCCTTGAACTCACTGAGATCCACCTGCCTCCCTAGTGCTGGGATTAAAGACATGCACCATCACCACCCAGTGTTGGTCAGTGTTTTATCACAGCAACAGAGAAACAGACTTGGACAAGAAGGCCTGACAAATACAGCTGAGCAGAACAGGGCTCACCATCGTGATGTACAATGTTCTTTTATACACAATGAACAGTTGAGGCCAGGTAGTAAGAAATTTGTTTTCCTAGTCCTCTCCCAGGGCTGGCTCCTTACTTTTAGAGTGGCCAGGACACATACCCCTAGCTCCCCCTCATTTGGAAATTGGGGGTCCAGGCTCACACAACAGAGCTGGCTGCTAGAGTTGGAAATGCTGAGCAGGGGGCAACACTCTCAGACTCAGAGGGAGGAGGGTTTCTCAGAGAAGCCACACAAAAGCAGCATCAGGAAAGTGGCCAGAAGGAAGTAATCCAGGCAAAAGTGATGCTGTCAGCCCCCTCCTTGTCTGGTCCTGTCCCAGCTGTGGGCAGCATGGTAGGACTAAGTGCTGGGGTTCACTTCCCTTCTCCTAGGGAAAGCACCAAAGATCTTGGGGAACCAACTTTGGGGAACAAGACCTGGAATAAGGACAATTCTCTGAATATCAGTCCAATTGAAAACAAAACAAAAAAGGGAAGAAAAAACAATCAAATAGAAAGTTTGGCTAACCACATTGCTATAGGCAGTGTGTATGGGAGTGGGGGGGTCTGGAGGGGCTAACACTGTCCCCTAGGCTCATCCTCCTGCCACAAGGGGCTTGCTCCTATCACCTATGGAAGGGTGAAGGAAAATCCCTGACTCATACAGAAATGAAGAGTCCCTGGGACCTTCTCACTCCAACTTAGACATCATAGTTATGTGACCTTATACTCAGTTTCTTCCATCCATCTATATATCCTGCCTCCCCCTTTATTGTTGTTACCTTGAAACAAGATAGCCCAGGCTGGCCTTGAACTCACAACCCTCCTTCCCCAGCCTGAGGCCTGAGCAGACTCAGTGGAGAGTGATAAACCATTTAGTGAGGCCTGAACCCTTCTCTTTATGACTGTGCAGGCCCTGTGACTGGTCAGAAATGCTTTCTTCCAAGAAAATTTTCCCACAGCATGAGGAAGTCAGGACAAGCCTGGTCAAGCAGCTGGACCTGGTCCCCATCCAGCTTCTACCTGAAACCTTAGGGCAGCTGGGTGGTTGCAGGCCTTCCTTAGGGCCCTCTGCAATGCCCCCACCTCAGACTCGTTTGCCTGCACAGACCCTCAGATCAGGAAAGGCAGCTAGTTCATCTGTGACTGTGAAAGCAGTGCTACTCTTTCGTGTCCACAAAATATCCCTAACAAGGGCAGTTCTGAGCTGGTAAGTGTGGCACTGTAGGAAAATATCTGATGTCACCCCCTGCGTTCTGGACCTGGGCCCTGCAGACTTTCGACAAAGACTGCCTCAGGCACCCTCAGGCACCAACAGGATGATGGAAGCCATAATTCCTGGCAGAAACATACAGAACTGAGGGGAGGCCCCATAATGCATTTTCAGGGTACTGTGAGCACTCCCTGGTCCAGAAGCGGGCACATGACTCAACACTAATCTCATGTCACTGCCTCCTGACCTCAGCAAATGCTGCCCCACCCCCATGGGTGACAAAGGCCCTGGTCCAATTTTTCAGACATTTGTTTTAGTTTCAAGAGACCAAAGAGTGTTACATACGGTTGTAGTGAGATTTCCTAAGGAGAAAAGAGTTGGTCCCACTCAGGGAAGGATTTTACAAAGAGGGTGATTAAAGGTGTTAGGAGGAACCATTAACTGAAATGGGAACTGAGAGAAGACCGTTTGATTTGAGGGTTTTTTTTGGGGGGGGGGGTGATATGAGGAGGGGTAGCTACGGGTTGTCACACCCTGGAGAGCCTGAGGTCTGGAACCTGTTTCCATTCCATGTTGGCTACTGGTGGCAGGCTTTCATTTCTTACCTCCCGGAAGGCAAAGATCGGGTCGCTTTTGTTTTGGTGACATTCAGAGACATTGCTACCGGAAGCAAAGGTGTAGTTACCGCTTTCTTCCCATATCCTCCGGTACACATACTGCGCTGTTAGCGGGATGGTCAGGGTCATAGCAAAAGAGTTTAGGAGAATGGCGGGCTCAATGAATGAAATCTTCATATTGCTCAGATGGGCAGATGGAGTCTGTTAGAGGGAGGGGAACAGGGGAGAGAACTCATCAGCTGATTCCTTATCCCAGAGGCTAAATTCTCAAAGATGGGGAAGTTGGAACAATGTGTCACAAACCTGAGTAAGCAAAGAGAGAGTCCCAGATTTATCAGAGAGTGCCCTTGCTGGGAGAGGGTCCCGTTCTCTCCAAGGAGCTGACTAAGCTCTCAGGACTAAATTCTCCCCGGTTCTGCTTAGTCAATGCTCACAAGGCTGAGCTAAACTGCACAGGCTGGTTCCCACAAGGTAAACAATGAAGTTCGTCCGCGACCCAGAGGTTACGCAACTGTTATTATTTGGCTGCGGGTTAAGGGCCTTGTAAAACGAAGCTCCCAATCGGAAGGGGAGTTTCTGTTGTCATTTTAAAACTCACCCCTCGGTTACAGTCTTCCTGCCTAGGAAGGCGCAGGTAGGACCATTTTCAGGACTGTGTTCTCAGTTATCCGTGCGGAACGCAGCGTCCCCCCTCACCCCCCACGGCTTTCCAGCTCGGCTCCCTATCGGGGACAGCGGGAAGAAGGGACGGCGAAGTGGAGCTGGATCGCAACAGGGGGACGTCCTTGGGACGGGACACTGGAGCCCTGTTTGAAGGCAAAGCGAGATAAGCGCACCTCCCGGTCTCTAGCGTCCCCGGACTCAGTCCCGGCTGCTCCCCACGCCGCCGCAGTCTCCGTGTTTGGGCCCTCGTCGTGACTCGACCAGCAAGCATCATCACCGGAGCCGGGAGATGGTAATCTTCGGCCTGAGCTGTCACCCTTCCCTTGCTCGCCTGCGATTGGGTCCTGCGGCCGGCACCCCTGTAGGGATTGGTCTAGCGTAGTGTCACTCTCTTGCGCCCGCCTCCGGAGGCCGGGCTGACTCTCCCACAGCAGCCCGGCAGGCTGGGTGATCCGCAGCTTCGCGCAGGTTCTGCCAAGTGTATCTGGGTAAGAACTGGGTTTTACTGAAGCGGATCGCCTTGACAGCTGGATCAAGAGTTCGAGAACAGCCGGAACTACATAGCGAGACTCCTGCCCAAAGTAGAGAAAAATAGCATGTATTATGTATACATATTAAACACACATAAATATATATCGTATATAAGATCTATAACATATTAAAATAAAACAACAAAAAAGGTTTGCTAGGGCTGCAGTAGCATACGGGTGGACCCAGCGAGTATCTGTCAAAACAATGCAAGAGAGTGATAAGGCAAGGCACAGGAACGGCACAAGGAAAGAGTTCCTAGTGGGGAGGTTTTGGCCTTGGGAAAATTCTAAAGAAATATATATTACATTTTATGTTAATGTTTATTTTGTTTTATGTGTATGTGCACCCTCTCCGGAGGTCAAAAGAAGCTGCTAGATCCCCTGGAACTGGAGTTATAGGCAGATGTGAGCTGCCCTGTGGATGCTGGGAACTGAACCCAGGTCCTGTGGAAGAGCAACAAGTGTTCTTAATCAGTGAGCCATCTCTGCAGTCACCCCTCCCCCACGGAGGGAATTTTAAAATCTCTCTGAATGTCCTTTCTTCTTCCATCAAGAGGTTATACAGTAAGTCTCACAAAACACACATAGCAACCCAGGAGACATCGGGGAAAGTAGCACACCGCCTCCAATACACACAGCTGTAACACTCTTGGAGCCCATAGGGTATTACTTCCTGAGGAAGAGAAGCAAAGAGAACCAAACGTTCTGTGGTTTGGGGACCTGGGAGTGGGGTGGAGAAGGAAGACCTTTGGTTGTGTCAGGAAGTGGGGACAACCCTGTGGTTGAGCATGGTAATCTTATCTAGAAGTCTAGGTCAGGTGTGGGCCAAAGCCGTAATTGATAAAGGATTAGCAGTTGGGAATATGGGTCATTTTGTAGTCTAGGCAAGACAAGGTCCTGGGCATTGAACTTGGGTCCTCTGTAACACCAGCACATGCTCCTAACTGCTGAGCCATCATCTCTCCAGCTCCAGACGTGAAGGAATAAGTGGGATCTGGGACACCATCAGGGTGGGAAGAGCCCCTGAGAAGAGCTGACTAGGCAGCAAAGGTTGTGCTGTACCAGAGAGATGGCAGTCAGGTGGCCCCAGACGTGGGGCATCAAGGAAGTGACTACTGCAATAGTACATTTGACAGTTTCACAACTGCCTAAACCAACTTCTATTTGCTGCTAGCTGAGTCTACTTTCTACATAGTTTGGTTGATTTACAACCTCTGGTCAATGATCTTAACTCCAAGAAGTGACGTGTTCAAATCAGAAGTTTGTGTTTTCAGGTAAAAACCAACGAGGCCAACCATGCTTCGAGATCTACTACCCTGGGACAGCAACCATGACTCAAGCAGCCTGTCCCCCCTTGATTATGGGAAACTTCATGTCCACCATTTTCACTCAAGGACAAGGGTTGATGGAGCCATCACCTGAAAGCTGCCACCGCCAAGGGGAGTGGACTTGATGGAGCTGGTACCAGATCTGAAAGGTTTCCCCAGAGAAGATAGAAGCCACGTCTCACATGCCATTTGACTAGAACAGGTCACAGGGCCACATGGAGAAGTGCAATCCTATCAGGTGCTCCAGAGGAGCAGGAAGAGAGATTAGGCAACTAGCTCTAATGTCATTTATGTTCCAGACCTTTCTTCTCATGGAAATCAATAGGCAGAAAAAGGCACTTAAGAGGCATGCATCTTATGGGGCCAAACTAATATCCTCTCTCTGTGATGGTTTTGCTATCCCCCATTTTTTTCCATGAACAAGAAAGCCAGGCCTTCATATGGCCATGGAGAGTACAGCGACCATGGTTATATAAGGCCTTTCCTTTTCTTCAAATACTATTCAGTACTTGAGTACGTATTTTAAAGGAACCTTCCTGGACTGTTGGTTGTTCTCTGTTGCTGTCTTGGGCAAGTGGTGAACCTGAAGTCAGAATACCATAGTTAAACAGCAAAGGACTTTTCTTTTATTTGGTAAGAGAAGATGAAAACAGTTGGAAGAGAAAACTGGTAGTACATGGAGATCACCAGAGAGCCCTCAATCCCACAGTGTGGGGTTTCCTTCCTTCGGAGTTGGGAGGTGAAAATAAGGGCTGGGTATCCAAGAAGTAATACTGCCTGCTTATCGGGTGTCCCTGGTATCTAAAATGTGTATCAAGCCAAGTGTGCTCAGCCAGGAGGATCACAAGTTCAAGGCCAGCCTGCCCTTCAGCTTTGTCTCAAAACAATTTAAAAACACACGAATAAATGCATACATAAATACATAAAATGGATCAATAGGCAGGAACTTAAGGATAACTTTGAAATTTTAACTTTTTAATTCACTGACCTAGGAATTTTAATATAAGTGAATGTACTAATAATTGTCATCAAGTAGTGTCATTTAATGTCAGTGTGCATATTTGTATTTCTCCTTTCCATCATATTGGGTCTTTCTTTTCAATACTATTTTAATATGTCAGACTCATGAGAAAAGACATGGACTAAAGGATCCACAAGAAGGCTCATTGAATGAAGATCATGCCACCAAGGCTTACAATGATCTGAGTTCAAACCCTGGAACCCAAATGGTAGAAGGAGAGAACTGACTCTTATAACTTGTCCTCTGAACCGCAAACAGGTGCTGTGGCATGCCCACACCCTACCCTACCAACCCAAAAGAAGGAAACTAAATGCAAATGAATGATTTAACAGCAACAAAAAAAGTGGCCTGAATATACAAATGCTATATCCATGTTAAGAAATGAAGGGATGGTGTCATTCCATGATGTTCAGGAGAAGCTCCCGATGGAGGGGGTGTGGCGTCCTCCTCTGATGCATGAGTGGACACACTAAGGACAGAAGAG
The DNA here is from genome assembly GCF_943737965.1 of Phodopus roborovskii. Taxonomy (NCBI): domain Eukaryota; kingdom Metazoa; phylum Chordata; class Mammalia; order Rodentia; family Cricetidae; genus Phodopus; species Phodopus roborovskii. The sequence continues at coordinate 10,676,584 of NW_026126599.1, read as the reverse complement.
CCTGTGCTGTGTGGGACAGTGCCATGCTCTAAAAGCTGTGGTTCTCAGCCTGCGGGTTACCTAAGACCATCCTGCCTATCAGATATTCACATTATGATCCGTAAGAGTAGTAAAGTTACAGTTACAGAGTAGCAATAAAAATAGTGTTATGGTTGGGAGTCACCACAACATGAGGAACAACATTAAAGGGTTGCAGCATTAGGGAGGTGGAGAACCCCTGCTGTAAAGGCAAACAGCAAACAAAAAGAGCGGGCTTTTCATTTCGGATCAAATCGATTAAGATGTGATGAGACCGCCTCAGTTACACCAAGCCTTACACAGACACAGAGCTGATAAGAGTGCAATAGGGCTCTCTCCTGAGCGCAAACTGTAGACTTGTAAGCAGAGCATATGACTCCGTCAATGATTTGCCTAAAGAGACCTGAGTTATCTAGTTTAGTTAAGAAAGTTGTAACTTCTCTGTTCTGAGCTCCATTGCCTAGGAACTGATAAACAGATTCTGCTTAGACTCTAGGACCAGCCCTGCCTTCTTGCTGCTCAGGGCGTGGGAGTGGGGGTGGGGGGGTATGGGGGTGGGGTGGGGGTGGTGTATTTTCCAGTTTCTTCTGAGAGCTTGCTTCATACACTAAGTGGTTCCGCCCCCCCCACAGTCTTACTTGTGACTACCTAGAACCTGCTGACCACATCCCATTCCTCAAAACCGCCCTCTTCTCCTACACCCAACACCCAGATCTTCCAGTGCTACACTGAGCAGCCCGTCTCCAAAAGGAAGGAAACAAGAAGTGTTTCTGATTTCAGGGGTTGGGAGGTGTACTTAGAAATGCTATTTACATAGAGTATACTGGGTAAACACACACACACACACACACACACACACACACACACACACACACGACACTGGAGCACCTTGTGGCCCAAATGAAAGAGAAACGGGTCTAGTATCTAGGAACCAGAGGGTGTTGATTCTTAAGGGCTGCATGCCTGAGAGATGGAAGTCCTATTCTCTGTTCCCGCTTCCCAGAGTTGAGGGAGGCTAGAAGCAGAGACCAATAGCCTGACCTCTCAGTAATCAGGACTTTGGACCTAGTAAGCCCCACCCACTGGGGGGGGTTCTACCACTTAAGGATGGGAGCCCTCAGAGAACAAATGGAAGGCCTCTGAGACAGGACAGAAGTTCTAATTGGTTTATATGTACAGAGAATTCACTGTGATCTACTGCCACCACAGCAGGGTAAACAGGAAACTCCTAGAAGAGGCTCTGTCTCATGGTGGGTTTTCCATAGTGTTTGGGTCTTTTTTGATCAATTATATGTAGCACTGTTTTGGGTCACTTACAGAAAACAACGTGGCCACTGTTCCAAGAAAGTATTTTGTCTCTGAAGGCCCTGGTCTAATCTTTTAATGGGTTTACTTGAGGGAGGGAGTTTAAAGTTAGCAGACTGAGCTAAAGTCACTTATGTGGGGGCTTAGAGAACTCATTTTTGTCTCCACTCCTCCCTGTCCCAGACTTCCAATGGGACCCATCACTGCAGTTTCTCATCTGGAAAACTCTATTCTTTTTGTTTTTGTGTATTCTGTTTATATCCGAAGATAGAGTTTCTGTGTAGCTTTAGAGCCAGTCCTGGAACTTGCTCTGTAGACCAGACTGGCTTCAAACTCACACAGATCTGCCTGTCTCTGTCTCCTGAGTGCTGGGATGAAGGCAAGGGCCACCACACCTGGCTTCTTATACAATCCAGGACCATCTACCCTATCCACAATGAGCTGGGCCCTCCCCTATCAATAATCAATCAAGAAAATTTCCCATAAGTTTGCCTACAGGCCAGATTGATTGGAAGCATTTTCCCAATTGAGGTTCCCTCTTCCCAAATGACTGTATCTCTTGACAACCAACTATGTAACCAGTGCAGGCCCCATCTCCACATACATTCATTACACAAGCCTCTGGAGACTGTTTCTAGCAGAACAACTTCCAGGTGACACATTCAAGCCTAACACGTGTCTTAGGTGTTAGCCTGATGTCACCTTAGAGAAACTGACTCTGACCATCTTCTGCTATTTTCTGGCATAAATGTGACCTATTCATTTTCCTTCGGCACATCACATTTCTACATGTTTGATTTGTTTATTTGTTTACCTCTCTTGGTCACTGTAGCCACAGGAGAATGCATGCTCCAAGAACACAGCTGACTGGAAGCTGACTGCATTCACATCTACAACAGTGGCTGGCCACAGCAACTCTCCACCAAATGAATGAAGTGAGGGGGTTTTGTTTCACACCCACAAATGACACAGTTATATATACACTAAATAGGCCCCTGGGGACCACTGGATATGTTAATTTTTCCGAGATCCTGGGTTTATGCTTCCCCTGCTTTACTGAAACAAGGATGGACCAGACCTGTATTTCGTATATGGTTGATGGGGGATGTTTCTCTTATTGGTTGATGAATAAAACACTTGATTAGCCAGTAGCCAGGCAGGAAGTATACATGGGACTACCAGAGGATGAGAATTCAGGGGAGAGGTTGCAGAGAGAAGCCACCAGAGAGACGCTATGTAGCTACAGGGAAAATAGGACACCGGGCATTCTCTGGTAAGATAAGGCCATGTAGAAATTAATAGATTCATAGTTATGGGTTAATAATTAAGAGAGAGCTAGCCAGTAAGAAGCCTAAGTGGACCAAACAGTTTGTAATTAATATATAGCATCTGTGTATTTATTTGTGACTGAAGGGTGGTGGGACTAGGCAGAAGAGAAACTCTGTCAACATATGGTACATTCATAATCAGAGAGAGTATTCAGTCATAAACCAGTCTAAACTGAGCTGACTGCAGTTCTAACTGAAACTTCATTCTCCCCCAGGAAAGAGGAAAACTGCTCAGACTCATTCATAATCAAACACACACACTACTAGGACAGTTAACAAACATGCCATCTTTTACCTTGCTAGGACAGCTTGTCTTCATTTACCTTCCAGATGGGCAAATGAGCAAGTACTTTATTCTTTTTTCTTTTTTTTTTTGAGACAGGTTTTCCCAGTAGCTGTGGAGCCAGCCCTGGAACTCACTCTGTGCTCTGTAGACCGAGCTAGCCTCAAACTAATAGATCTGCCTGCCTCCGTCTCCCAGGTGCTAGGATTAAAGGTGTGCACCACCACTGTCCAGCAAGTATTTTACTTTTTAAGATAAAATTCATTTGGTTAGGTTGAAGTGAAATGAATGCACTGGCTAGATTGAGGTGAGATCAATACACTGTTGTACATCACTAGTGTAAACCTCAGTTTAGGGGCTGGAGAGGTGGCTCAGTGGTTAAGAGCACTGACTGTCCTTCCAGAGGACCCAGGTTCAGTTCCCAGTACCCATAGGGTGGATTATGACTGTGATTGCAGTTCAGGGGCTCTACACCCTCTTCTGATTTCTGAGGGCTCCTATGTGTGTGTGTGTAGTATACAGCACTTAAAGACACATGCATTCAAATAAGGCATACCACATAATCATTTAAAAGTTTAAAATCCCTCAAATTAGAAAATATCTGCTAGAAAAACAACATAGAAAGCTTCATTAAAATAATATACACAGTCTACCTGAATGCCTAAAAGCAATCAAGTACATAATTGGAAATATATGTATACATGCCTACACAAAATAGTGGTAGAATAGTATATACATATAGTTTTATGTTTAAAAAGATTATTCTATTTATTTATTTGTTTTTAATTACAAGGGAAAAGTTCCATGTGATGATATTATGTGGAGAAAAACAGTCAATTAAAAGCACACACTATGTCCCAATTTCTTAGAATAAGTATACATGTGAATGTATGGAAAAGTCCATAAAGTTGGTGTTGGAGAGATAGCTCAGCAGTAAAGAGCACTTGCTGCTCTTACAGAGGAACTGGGTTTGGTTCTTAGCATCTATAATAAGGCTCACAACCATCTGTAACTCTGGTTCCAATACAGCCAAATGCCTTCTTCCGGAAATGTGCACATACATACACTCATACTTGCAGTCTCTCTCTCACACACATAAAATACAATTTAAAAAAATCTTAAAACTAGAGAAGCCCATAGAGCAATATAAAAAATGTTAATAGCAACCACATCTGAGTAGATGGTAAGTTTTTATTTTCCTATTAAATGCAATAGACAATGTAATGTTCTGTGTCTTGTAGTCAGAAAAAAGCTTAATGAAAGAGATGACTTGGGAGACGGTTCAGTGGTTGAAAGCACTTGCTGTCTGTCGTTGGAGAGGTCCCAGGTTTGATTAGAGCACCCAGGGGATCCAGTGCCCTCATCTGGACTCTGCAGGCACCAGACGGACATGCTTACCGAGCACAAACGTCCCTGCAGGCAAAACACTTTTACCCATAAAATAAAAGTTCAATGAAGAAGAAATGGGCATAAACAATAAACAGCTATATGCAATGCATTCATATTCATTAAAAGGCTTTACAAATAAAAAACCTAAGCTGGACCAAAGTAGGAAATCCACAGCTCCAGCTTTAAGTTTGCATCAGTAATTCCCTGACGATATCACAGAGAGCCCAAGGTAAGTCAGGATGAATGCTAATTTCTGACCAGCAACTGGGAGTCCCTTCTCTAGAAAACTCTATTAAAAGACTGTAAAATACACCAGGAGGAACTAGGGTGATATTTTAGACTGTTGGATCAATGTGTTTAAAGCCAGGCACACTGAAACTCTACACCAGTGGTTCTCAACACTCCTAAAGCTTTGATCCTTTAACACAGTTCCTCATGTTGTGGTGACCCCCAGCAATAATTATATTCGTTGCTACTTCAAATCTCTAATTTTGCTACTGTTGTGAATTGTAATGTAAATGTCTGTGTTTTCCCATGGTCTTAGGAAACCCCCGTGAAAGGGTCTTTGACCCCCCAAAAAGTTCACGACCCACAGGTTGAGAGCTGCTCTTCTAGTCTAGCCCCTAGACTTTGCCTTTAAAATGACTCAAGCTGGTGACACTCAGCCAATCTCCTGCACTCACATCAGAAAACAAGCTGTAGAGTGCTTGTCAGAACCCAGGCACCCCCTGCCACCACCTCCCTCTGTTTTCCTAACAGGAAGTTTTAGGCGTGTAGCAGGTGCCTTTAATCCCAGCCCACAGGAGACAGGCAGAGGCAGTTTGATCTCTGAATTCCAAGCCAGTGTGATTTATCTACATAGTGAATTCCAGGCCATCATGGTTTACATAGTGAATTCCAGGCCAGTGTGGTCTACATAGTGAGTGTTAGCATTCAGACACACCTGGCCCACCCCTTGGAGACCTGACAGAGTGCATCACCCCTGTGCACATGCTCATTAGGCAGGCTGTACCCTGGCCTGCTGTGTGGTCTCTGTGCACATGCGCTGTGCCCCTCCCTTAAAGGGGCGGTGCCCTGCCTGCTTTCTTCTTCCTCTTCCTCACCCATCTCTCTCTCTAGGCATCTGCCTCTCTGCTTTCCTTCCTTCTTTCTTTCTTTTCTTCCTTCTTTTTTTCCTTTCTTCTCTTTCTTTCTCTCTCTCCCTCTTTCTACGAGGCTGCTTCCAAAGATGAGTTGGGTTCAAAATCCTCTGGTCTTTCCATTGTCACAGCTACTTCCACCAGCAGTCGCTTGCATCATTACTCAGGTTTCACTGCATGTGCCCTGGCTGTTGTACTCCCCCAGAGTTAAGGAAATAAGGCAGCCATGTCACCACCATCCCCCCCCATTCTCACAAAGACAGCCCCACCCTTGGGAGCTTCCAATTGACCTATTCATAGTTTCCAGATGCTATTTCCCTTTCATGTTGATAAGAGATAGGTTCATAACATCAATCATGTATGTATATAAAATGCCCAGAGGGCAGACCCACCCACTTGCAGGTGCCTGGAGTCAGTCTAAATCCTGGAACAGCAGTGGAGGCTCCCTGTTCTTCACTGGTGGCCCAGGAGCAGCTGCTGGAAGATGAGTTCCCAGATGGCAGTACTTGAAGTTCCTGGTGACCCTGCGTCAGGGCTGTGGCCTGCTCCTGGCCCTGTGCGCACTGTGTCTTGGAGTGACTCACATCTGTTACCTGTATGGTTATGACCTGAAGTGCCTGTCCTGGCAGGTGCATGTCCCCCAGCTGCTTCATGATGCCACCAGCTCATAGCCCTCCCAGGAGCTCCAGCTTACACCTCCTTCCAGCATCTCCTCCCATCCCCACCAGGATCTGACTCCTCGAGCAACCTGACTTTGGTCCAATCATTGCCTGCTTGTCCGGAGGAGTCCCCGATGCTTGTTGGCTCCATGCTGATTGACTTTAACATACAGTTGGACCTGGAGCTTTTGACAAGGCAGAACCAGAAGATAAAGATGGGCGTCTGACACACCCCCAAGGACCTCGGTCTCTCCTTACAAGCTGGTTATCATCATCCCATCCCATAACAGAAAGGAGCATCTCAAATACTGGCTGTACTATTTATACCCAGTTTTGCAGCACCAGCAGCTTGACTGGTGTCTATGTCATCAACCAGGCTGGAGACATTGTGTTCAATCTCACTAAGTGCCTCAGTGTAGGCTTTTGGGAGATTTTAAAGGAATATGACTACCAAATGTGTTCAGTGATGTGGACCTCATTTCCAGGGATGACTACAATTCTTGGAGTTACAGGTGCTTCTCCCAGCTGTAGCATACTTCTGTGGCGATGGACAAGTTTGGGTTCAGCCTGCCTTATCAGCATTATTTTGGAGGCATCTATGGAGATGCAATTTTCTTTGGCGCGGAGACTTACTATTAATTATGAATGTTGTCCCACTAGCTCTTTTAATTTAACCTGTTTCTTTTCTTCTACCTTTTGCCTTGGGGCTTTTTAACCTTTCGTTCATTCTATATGTCCTACTTTTCTGTTTCCTCCATGTCTGTCTGTCTGGCCCCTGGCTCCTCCCTGTCATCTCCTTTTCTTTCTCCTCCAACCTAAATTCTTCCTCCTACTTACTCTCCCTGCCTGGAAGTTCTGCCTATATCTCCTCTTTTGCTATTGGCCATTCAACTTTTTATTAGACTGATCAGGTGCCTTTGGCAGGCAAGGTAAAACAGCAACACATTTTTACATAATTAAATGTAACACATCTTTGCATAGGTAAACAAATATTCTGCAACATGTCTCTGCTCTCAGGACACAGCAATTTGCCAACATCAGCAGATTCCCTAATAACTATTGGGGCTGGGGAGCAGAAGATAATGGCATTTTTAACAGCTTAGTTTATAGAGGCATGTTCATATCTTGTCCAAGTACTGTGATCAGCAGGTGTCATAGGATCTGACACAAAATCGACCATAGAAACAAACCCTAATCAGAGATGTCCAATAGGATCGCACACACAACTCAGATGGCACACTTTGATTTTGTTTGTTTGTTTGTTTGTTTGTTTTTTCGAGACAGGGTTTCTCTGTATTGCTTTGGAGCCTGCCCTGGAACTAGCTCTTGTAGACCCGGCTGGCACTTGTCTCTGCCTCCCGATTACTAGGACCAAAGGTGTGTGCCACCACTGCCTGGCTTACTTTGATGGTTTTAATTCACCAGGTGTTGAATAAACAAAAAGTATCTACTGTATTCAAAAATCACAGTGGACACTGAGCAAACAAAATTGAAAAATGACTTGGAACCTCTGCTGTTAATGCCTCTTGTTCTGTAAGCTCCCTCGTCATGCAGACCCCTTTGCAGAAGGCCTGGATGAGCAGAGAGCTTTGCACACAACTTGGCTCAGGATTGGATGTTTGACAGTGTAAAAACAGTCACCTTTTTTGGGCTTCTTGGACAAGCCCACAGTGTTACCCAATGTGTTGACCATGGTGAAGGCTGAAGCTGCTAAATTGAGAAATAGGTAAGAATTCCATTGTAACGGGTGATGCCATATCTCTGCATGACAAGTTGGAGAATGCTGTTGGATTCCAACTGGTAGGATTTTTAAAAACAATTTTTGTTTTAACAGAAACCTCCGAATTTCAAGCTGTCTCATATTCTGTCCTTATTTCATTACTATGCAACTATAATCATTAGTGTATGTGTGAGAGAGTGTGAGTGTGAAAGTGTGTGTGAGAGTGTGAATGTGTGTGTGTGAGTTTGTGAGTGTTTGTGTTCTTTTAGCAGAAGGCTTTAAAAGCTTCAGCCTGGAGTAGAGGGAGGGGAAACTGTAATCAGGGTATATTTTGTGAGAAAATAATCTGTTTTCAACAAAAGGAAAAAAAATGTTTTTAAAGTTTATAGCATTTCTTGTTGTTTGTTTGTTTTTTGTTTTTCAAGACAACATTTCTCTGTATAGCTCTGTCTGTCCTGGAACTCACTCTGTAGACCAGGCTGGTCTCGAACTCACAGAGATCCTCCTGTCTATACCTCTCAAGTGCTGGAATTAAAGATGTATGCCACCACAGCCTAGCAAGTTTGTAGTGTTTAAAGAACAAATTGAGTTTTAATTATGTTATAGTTTGCCTTTGTGTTGATCCACTGCTTAGTGCTATATAATAATTTATTTTTCTGGCCATGATCTATCAACTTGAATTTCCTTTGTATTTCACTGTGGTATTTTAAATATGGGTAGATAACTGGGGATTTCTTAGGGGAAAAATGAACATAAGCTGTGTCAGCTACAAAGAAGTTTCTGATAGGTCAGGTTTTATGAGAAGCAAAATCCCCTTCTGGTCCTTGATGAGGGCAAGAATACTTCTGGTGAGAATTCTCCCCAGCAGACTCTGGGGTAGGACGTAGGGACAGAATCCCCACCCTCCCTCACTTCCACGGGTGGGCAGGGTGGAAGCACTCTGGGCTTCCTGGAACTGACTCCTAGGGGCCCTAGGCTATGGGGTAGAAATCACACAATCAGATTGTTCACCACCCTTCAGTGGCTCCATGGCTGAAGGAAGGCCCTGTTCTGTCAGCACCACCCTCCCGGCAAGACAGACCTGGACCACAATCTCCCCTCCCCTCCCCTCTCTCCTGCCCTCCAGGCCTCTCCAGCCCTGCCCTGCTTTACTCCCTCCTTCCTCCCCTCTCCCTTTTCAAACCTCACTCTGCTCTCTAATACCTGCAGAACCCACACCCCGTTTCTCCTGAGGATTCTGGTGTCCCCACTCCTCAGGCTATTCCCCCACAGGTCCTGTCATTCACAAATTCACCTCTGAGTAGCCTGGGGGTGGGGAATGGAATAGCCAGAGGTGCATAAACCATGAAACCCCAGGGGACCTATAGTCTGGGCTGAGGTCCTGATATTCAGCTATCTAATCCCAGAGCTCTGTCCTTCGCTTGTGGCAGCCCAGACCCCAACCACTGTCCTGTGCTGTGAATGCCAGCCCCAAGTACAGGACTATGCTAATGTGCTGATGGCCGGCCTTGATCCAATCTGGGTTTTGTTTTGTTTGTTGTTGTTGTTTTTCAGGTTAGAAACTATCTGTCTGGTCAAAGGGTGATGGCACACACCTTTAGTCCCAGCACTCAGGAGGCAGAAGCAGGTGGATCTCTGAGTTCAAGGCCAGCCTGGTCTACAGAGTGAGTTTCAGGATGGGCAGAGCTGCTACACAGAGAAACCCTGTCTTGAAATTCCAAATCAAAAAGAAGAAAAGAAAGAAACTATCTTAAAGCTGCCCAACTATGTAAAGTATACATTTCTGTCAGTGCTCATGCCTTCAGGTCACTAAAACAGACTGGCTGCAGTGAGAGGGCTTTGGGGAATGCAGAAGTCTGTCTTTCTGTCTCTAGATCTTGATTTTTCTTTTCAAGGAAAGGAGACAGATGAGACACCCTGTCTGATGTAACCTTTACTCCTAAAACCAGATTCTGTCTGTCTCTTGTTCCCGTTAGATCGCCTTCATATTAAGCTTTGGCTTGTATCATGGTTTAATAAGGACCAGGAGAAACAAATAGGCCGAATAAATGTTTATTCAGGGAGAAATAACTTACAACATAGACAGATGAATACCAGCAGGTTCCTGCTCCCAAGGATGCCTCTGGATGCTCTCCTGTCCGCATGCTGCAAGTAAGAGAGCGCTCCCAGGCTCCTCCTCAGACCTGGTTCCCCCAGGTTACTTCTGCCCCTGTCTCCACCCCCCAATGGGCATGGTCAGTGCCACCTATGCGGATAAAGTGAATATCTCACTACAGGCTTGTTTCAGAATCAAGGGAAATTGTGTTGCCTATCATCCCTTCCATTTTGTTAATCTCCTAGAGATCTCAGATCATCCTCTGACCCCAAGCTCAAGGCAACACAAAGACATATTGGGCCTGGGCGGGAGGTGTTGTGGTCAGTGACCTCACTGGGTATTCAAGGACAGAAGGTTCAGTCACCCTGGAGTTATTAATGTGATAGCATATCCTGTGACTTCTTCTGCCTGTCACTTTGTGGATGACCTATGTGGAAGAGCCTTTGGGAAAGGTCAGAGTCACAGGAGTGTGCTGTGATCGTTTTAGCAAGGGAGGGGGTTGGGTGGGACTGGAGGACATATGGGACTGTATCTGACATTGATATTCAGAGCACACAATTGTATTTTTGCTTTTGAAATGTAATAATAAAATGTGAAGAAATGAACCTACCTTTGTTTAAAAAAATACTAATAAAAACATTTATCTGCATTGAGCACGTACTGTTTTTTGTTTGTTTGTTGTTTTTTGTCACATGAGCACACAGCCTGTGTGTTGTGTCGGACATGTTAAGTTAACCAGAGATGATTGAAGGTATGTGGGAGGGCTGGAGGCTGTGCTGTAATAAATACCGCACCATTTCAGAAAAGGGGCTAGAACATGATGGATTTTGGTATCAGGCCCTGTGGACTTCAAGGGAATGTCTATTTAGAATATACCTAAGTCAGACTCTGTTAGTGACCTTTTCTTTCCTGTCTATTTTTCAAATATTTATGTCTTTGACTATTGTGCTGCTGCCCTGTATCCCTGGCCAATGTCCAGAACCTTCTAGCCCACTCTGATCCACCCATTGCTTCTTCCTCAGATGCATTCTCTCTACAGATGTATTCATTTGGACTCGCTGCTGCTGTTTTGTATTATTTTTCATTTATTTATTTACTTATTTACTATGTTGTGGGGGCACATGCCATGGCATATCATATGTGGGAGCCAGAAGACAGCTTTCAGGAGTTGGTTCTCTCCTTCTGTTGTGTGGGTCTCAGGGATTGAACTTGGGTCTTTGAGCTTGGCAGCGGCTTGGCAGCAAGACCCTTTACCCTCTGGGCCATCTCACCAGCCCTTGTTTCTTCTTTTTATTCCCAAAAGATGTGTGAATGGACTTCCAGTTTCAGCTTGGCTAAAGAAAAAATTCAACACACTTGTCAATGATGGCAAGGCAGGTTTTATTGGGGTGTGTGTGTGTGTGTCATGGAAATGGCTGTGAGGAAAAGAGAGAGAGAGAATGGGAGAGAGAGAATGGGCTCAACCCCACCTTCCAGGTGAAGGGAACTTATTTCCCATATTCATGTGTTAATGTTACATGGCTAGTTAGGGTTAGATGAGGTTCTAAGAGCTGGGCAGAAAAGAGGCCTAGGCTAGCACGCTTTCTCTGTATTATTATGTGATGTCTTCAGCTTTGTTAGGATGTAACCAGAAGGCTGCACCAGATTCCAGCACCATTCCCCTGAGCTTCCCAGGGTGTGTGTGTGTGTGTGTGTGTGTGTGTGTGATCTCCTGGCCTCAGCTTTGTAGTTATAACAGAAGGCAAAGATACCATCTGCTCATGCTTCATGTCTGTCTCTCCTGTTCATCCCTCTCCACTGCGTGGACAAGCCTGATTCTTTAGCTTTAAGACAACGCCTGACTGCTCTAACCCTTTATACCTGGTGTTACCTTTCAGTCTGGCACCACACCACGATAATTCATTCTTTGCACTGTTGCCAGAAGACAGCCTGCCTCAAATGTGAAGCAGGCTGTTTCTGTTGGGTTTCTCTGCCGAGAGGGAAACTTCAGGAATGGTGGCGGAAGGCACAGACACCCATCCAGGCAGAACACTCATATGAACAAATCTTTAAAAAGAATTTTTAGTAAATCCCAGCCATGAGATGATACATTAGGTCATCTAGTATCATTCTAGGCATTTCATATCACAAAATCTGAGGTTTGTACCAATTTTTTTTTTTTTTTTTTTTAGAAACACTCAAGTTTAGAAACACTCCAGAAAGCCAACATGCCTGGTAAAGTTACTTATTTCACGGGAAAGGTGGGTTAAATACCTCATACCAGCAAAGTGTGTAGGGAGAGGTGAGAAGTGAAGGGTCTTAATAAATATCAGGAATTCCCAAAGCTATTATCTGTGATTATAAAAGGAAGAAAGGATAACTTCAATGCTCAGGGACTGGGTATGTTAAGGAGTCCAGGCCTGTCTTAACTCATACCCACACTGGTTTCATGGGGATCGGCTTCCAAAAAGGTGTTGTTCACTAAGCAGTGAATGTAAGAAAAAGAACTGAGTGACTCTTTCCTATGACCTCTCTTTCAAATTCAGCTACTGACTGTATAATTAACACTTCTACCAAGCCATTGTGCATGGGGAAACTGGACCCGGAATCACTGCAGGTATTTATTGTGGGTTATTACCAGGGGTGACTCAGGGTTCAGCTACTAAAATGACCCTCCCTGTTCTCCCTGTGATAATCCTCATGGGTAAAGGAAGTTGATGAGGCAGATTATTTGAATGCCAGCCTCTGTACAACTCTTGCAGTTCCAGAAAGACACCCATCTCTGTTCCTCCTCTTTAATTTCCCACCGGTTTAAACAAGATTTTATTTTTAACTTTGTGCCTATGTGGCGGTGGGGAGGGGTGCGCACACATGAGTGCAGGGACCTGTGGAGGTCAAAAGAGGACACTGGATCCTTTGGAGCTGAACTTCCAGGTGCTGGGTGCTGGGACCTAACTTGGTCATCTAGGAGAGCAGTGTGCCACTCTGAGCCTGAGCCAACTGTCTCTCCCTTCCCACCACATGTTGCTTCTGTATTCTTCTTCCCCAAGCTCTAGAAAAAATGTGTGTGTGTGTGTGTGTGTGTGTGTGTGTTAGTTTAGTTAGGTTTATATTGCTATGAAGAGACACCATGACCACAGACAGCAACTCCTATAAAGAAAACATGTAGTTGAGGGTGGCTCACTTACAGTTTCAGAAGTATTATCATCATGAAGGGGAGCATGGTGGTGTGCAGGCAGACATGGTGCTGGAGTTGACAGTGCTACACCCTACAGGAAGTCAACTGAAGTCACACTGAGGGAAGCTTGAGCAAAAGACACCTCAAAGCCCACCCCCACAGTGACACGCTTCCCCCTACAAGGCCACACCTCCTAATAGTGCCACCCCCTTTGGGAACCATTTTCTTTCAAACCACCAGTGTTTCTGTGTGTGTGTTTGTGTGTGAGAGAACACATGTGTGTATATGAACATTCATGTGGAGGCCAGAAGACAACCTCAGGTGCTTTCCTCAGGAATGCTTGACTACCTGCTTTGAGTTAAGGTCTCTCATTGGTCTAGAGCTCACTATTAGGCTAGACTGCCTGGCCAGTAAGTCCCAGGGAGCCATCTGCCTTCACCTTCTCAGTGCTGGGATTACAGGTGCCCCCCTCCCCTGCCCCGCCCCGCCAACCACCATGTGTATGTTCTGGGAATCAGATGAAGACCCTCATGCTTCCTGGGGAAATGCTTTACTGGCTGAATCACTCTCTCAGTCCTTCCTCAAGCTTTTGGGTGTGTGTTCTTGCCCTTCAATAGTCAAAATTTAGAACTTGACCCCATCACACCCCCTGAAACAAACAAACAGAAAACAAACCCACAACTAGCTGATTATTCCCATGGAGTTAAACTTGTCACCAGATTGAAGGCCTGACAGTAGCTTGTGACATGTGGCACTTCCTCCTAAAATATAACATAGACCCTAGAAAACACCGCCAGAGGAGTGTTCTGTTTTGCACTAACCACACACTAGAAACACGTGCTTATCTTACTCTAGAAACTTCCGCCTTGGCAGAGAAGAATGGGATGGTTATTGTTAATTAACCAAAAGAACAGCCAGGCTGTGGTGGTGCACACCTTTAATACAAGCACACAGGAGGCAGATCTCTGTGAGTTTGAGGCCAGACAGGTCTACAGAGCGAGTTCTAGGACATCCAGAGCTACACAGAGAAACCCTGTCTTAAAAAAACCAACAAAAACAAAACACAAAAAAACCCAAAGAAACAATTAGAAAAATTTGCCAACAAACTGCACAGCCTGGAAACCTGGGAGGAAGCTTTGACAGACAGGTTCCTTCCTCTGTCCCCACTTACTCACACCATGTACACATTTGCTTTCGCCTCGAAGCTCTCACTTTGTTTGTAGAGTCAGGCCTTCACCTCTAATCCTGGGGGTCTGGTTGTTAGTGGTCTAAGCCAACCTTTCTCTCCTTTAGGTTATTTAGCAATGGGTGGGTGCGGTAATTCTTGCTGAGCATGTGTGCGGAGATGTATGCCTGGATGCTCTACACTAAAAAGAGATGAGTAGAGCACACTTTCTGTTTATAGATGCTGGAAGTCATGTGACTATAGACTAAGGAATGTTTATAACCATCTTATGATGGGGGGTGGGAGGGGCCATGGATAAGGGAGGGGAAAAGAAGACAAGGAGGGAGATAGGAAAAATTCAGGTTCCAAGATGACTGGGCCACAGCAGGACATGCTTTTCTTTGTGCATTTTTTTTTTTTTGATTTGTAAACGTATCAGAAACAACTGGTTTACAGCTTATACTTGATAAGCTTTTCTAGAAGTTTGTGTAGGTGTGTTTCTGCTGGCTCTTGTTTCCACTATCTTTATTTTTTTTCCCCAAGACAGAGTTTCTCTGTAGCTTTGGAGCCTGTCCTGGAACTTGTTCTATAGACCAGGCTGAACTCAAACTCACAGAGATCTGGCCTGCCTCTGCCTCCCGAGTGCTGGAACAAGGCATATGCCACCAACACATGGCTCTACTATCTTTCTATCAAGATGCCATTGATGCATTATATTATGCAAGAGATGTTGCCATGGAAAATGATGTCTGGGTGCCCTGGGGTGGAGGTGCTTCCTTCTGTCACACCCTGTGGGCCCTGCTCACCATAGACAGCTTCAAGCTGATACCTGGTTCAAGGCTCCAGAAGGCAACCTGCCCTGCAACTCTCCTCCAGCCAGGGAGTGTGGCAGGGGTCAGTGTTTGTGCAGCAGCTTTTCTGCTTCCTCTCTTAAAAACATATTTTATGTGTATGACTATTTGCCTACACGTATGTCTGTGCACCACACAATGCAATACTTGCAGAGGCCAGAAGAGGGCGCCACATCCCCTGCAACTGGAGTTACAGATGGTCGTAAGCTGTCATTTGGGTGCTGGGAACTAAACTGAGGTTCTGCAAGAACAGCCATTACTCTTAACCAGTGAGCCACTTCTCCAGCCACGACCCCTCTGCTTTATAATTTTAATTTCTATGCAATTGATCCCAGAGCCTCCTGTATGCTAGGCAAGCGTTCTACCAGTGAGCTATATTCCCCAGCCCCTACAGTAGTAATGCTTTTTACATTGTGTCCAGCCATGTTCTGTTCTCATGAAGAAGAAGGGATGGTGTGAGACAGGGCATGCCTTCCTGCTCAGTCCCGGACACAGGCTTACTACCCCTTCCCACCAGCCAGTTGTGAGCCTTTTCCCATCCCACCTACTGTAAGACACTTGCCTCAGTTTTTAATGATACCTCTGCATAGTAGCTGGTAACGGGCGATGGCACGGACAACACACGCACAGTTCACCCATTCCTTCCTAACCGACAACCGCTTTATTGGGCCTTAGCCCATGAATAGCTCCCG
Source organism: Phodopus roborovskii (assembly GCF_943737965.1). NCBI lineage: Eukaryota > Metazoa > Chordata > Mammalia > Rodentia > Cricetidae > Phodopus > Phodopus roborovskii. The sequence continues at coordinate 10,660,783 of NW_026126599.1, read as the reverse complement.
AGCCCTACTCCGTGGGAGGTAGACTTGAAGGTTGTTCTCCCCTGTGCCCTTGACCGCTTCTGCAAATGGGTCTGTTTTGTAACTAATATACAGCCCTGTTCTCTGTGGATGGAACCTCTGGCTCCTCCCGTTATACACTGGTCCCAAGGATGCCCAGATAACATGATGGGATTAAAGGACCCGAAGAAGAGTGAGAGGAGGGAGAAAGGAAGGTGCGGGTCTGCATGTCGGGGTGGAGTTACCGGCGCTGAAGTTTCTAGAAATCCCCTGCAATAAATTGAACAGGGACACATGGAGAATTGCATGTTTATTAATGGGGAGAAAAAAAAGGGCCTGGAGTTGTGCCTGTGGCCCAGACGGAAAAGGGGAGAACAGGTGAGGTCTTCAGTGACTTTTATGGGTCATTAACAGGGTAACCCTTCTCCGGAGCCGATGTAACACACAGGCTTTTCCAGGCATGCTCCCTTGGCTGAAGGAAGTCAGGTTGCTGAATAGCAACCCACTAGGGTTTGAACCACTCCATCCGCTCAGAAGTCTCCAGAAATGGAAACTCAAGATTCTAGAAGGCCCCTCCCTCACTTTAGAGAGAAGAAAACTGTGTGGTGAGGAGAATTTGCTGAACAGCAGAGAGCAGAGATTTTCCCCGGGGTGGGTGGATGGGGGGGGTGGAGGGGTGAAGGGTGGGGGACTGGGGGGTGGGGGACTGCCTGCAAACTGAACAGAGCTCCAGAGTTTTGGCTTCCATGAGTCCCCAGTCTTCCCCATGCTGTCGTCTATGACAGGTTACTCTCAGGAATTTCTTCTTGGGCTGTTCCAGTGCTGGGGTAAGGACTCTGTTTTGTCCTTCACAAAGGGAAGCTTCCTGATTGCTTTCTGGAGTGGCTTGTGCAATGCAGCCTTGTGCAATGTGATCCCGTGGGCTTTCCTCACAGTGCAGAGTCACAGTTTGTGGGTAAGAATGCCAAGTCTGCACCCTGTAAACAGGCCACAGAATGCTAGCTCTTATTGCAGGACTTTCCCTGGGGTGATGCCTATTTGCCGAAGATGCGTACCAACAGCAAACCAAAGTGCAACCTCGTTAAAGTCCACCTTGATGGACCCAGTGAGTTCACGGAGGTTTCTAAGAGACAGCCTGAATGAAGGGTTATTTACAGAAGTGTGGGTGACCCCCCCATACAGCTGTGCAACCACAAAGGCCTGTCCCAGACAGTCTTCAACCTCCTGTGTAATCTGACATCTCCCCTAGATCACTTACAGATGAGGTTGTCCTGGCCCTTCCTTTCTCCACCTCCAGTGAATGCCTGTTATCTCCTTGGCCATCACCATAGACCTGAATAGCACTGTAATATTCTACTGTAGTTGCTATGGCTACTGGGGGCAAAGTCCTTGATGGCAACTTGTTATGGAAAAAGAGAAATACAGCAGGCCTTTTATTAAAGTTGTACTTATGTCCATTGCAGTGTGGCAACTGTGAAGGTGGCATTAGCCAATTAAGGTGATTTGGAGCTACCAGTGGGGGACCACCATTCTGAGTCCAGGTTGCCTCTATTTAGAAGAAGGTTTGTTTTCACCCCCATACCAAGGCTTCAGTGGAACCATCTGTAGGGTTCATTCAGAAAACTTTTTTTTGGGGTGGGGGGGAGTGGTCTATTTTTGTGGTTTTGGTTTTAGTGTTTTCATCCTAGCTGTCCTGGAATTCACTCTGTCCACCAGGCTGGCTTTGAACTCACAGAGATCCACCTACCTCTGGCTCCGAGGCCTGAGATTAAAGGTGTGTACCACCACCATCTGTCCAGGACCTTTATGAAGGTCATTTTTATAGAGATTTTAAAGACTTGAGATGATTTCGCACTGTCTTTATCTTCCTCATACACCTCCCAACTCTCCCCTGCTCTCACGGGGTCCCGAGCCTGGAAGAGCCTGTGTGTGACTGAGCAGCCTCAGCCATGGCTGCTCTACTCTCATCCAGGCCTATCTATGAAATCAATGTCTCCGTTAAGGGAGGTGCTTCACCCCAAACAATCACTTCCCCAAGGGTGACTCATTCATACACTGGCCCTGGCTGCACAGCTGGACACTCTACAGGCAGGCTGTTGGGAGCTGCAAGTCTGAGGCCAGGGTGTCAGCAGAACAGGTCTCAGGAGGCGTCCCTCCCAGCAAGCCTTCTTCTCACTGCATCCTCACATAGCCCTTCCTCACAACCTCTCCCCAGCCCCCTGCTGGCTCTCTTCCCTCATACAATGGTCAGGTTGGAACTGAACCCATCCCTACTGCTTCAGTTGACCTAAATCGCTTCCCTCAAGGTCCGGTCTCCACACAGCCATGTTCTCACATCCTCAGGACCTGAGGAACGAGGAGGCTCAGCTTAGTGTGTAATGGGATGGAAAGCCGCAAAAGCATCCCACTCATCCCCCCCATTCTCCCCCCCCCAAGGCCCTAGACCAGGGCAACTTTAAAAGGCTAGCCCACTCCAGAGCTCCCAGTTTTGATACTATTCCTCCTTCTGCCTTCCCTTTCTCTCAGGTATGCCCAGTGGCACCTTCCAGTAACTTCCTGAAACCCAGGCCCACCTCAAGAGTTGGCTTCCTCTAGCCTGCAAGAAACCAGGTCCGAGGTGCATATACCTCCATTTTGTTCATTCTCTCCTGGGGAAGGAACACTGGTAGCATATCCAGAAACCAATGTCTCCCAACACTGTTCCTTCAAAATGAGCCGCCTCTGGAAGTGAGGCCAGCATTGAGCTGGGCAAGGTAGCACAGCCTGTAATCCCGAACTCAGCAGGCTGAGGCAGGAGGATGGTCGGTTCAAGGCTGGGTTTGGCTGCACAGCAAGACATGGTCTCAGAAAAACCAAACAAAATAAAACAAAAACCCAGGGTGACCAGAGGGTGAGGAAGACAGAGGGTGAGGCTTAGCTTAGCGCCTCAGATTCCACAGAAACAAGAGTTACAGGCCACATACTTGCTTCTCTTGTTCTTGGGCTGAACCGAACTCCCTTTCCAAGTCTTGCACTTTTCTCTTCACATATCAGAACCCAGGGCCATCTGAGAATGAAAATTGTGTGGACTGGGAATTAAAAAAAAATAGAAAAATCTCTTATTCTGAAGTTCCCACAGAGCAGATAAAGAGGTGAGTTGAATCTGGACTGTTGTAATCATTACAGGAGGATGTGGCCTCAGGGAGGATGCTGAACACCCTGGAAGAGATCTGAGGAGGTGGCTTTGCTTCCAGAGTAAAATCTTGATCCCATGACCAAAGGCGACCCCAGCCCTGGGAGCCTTTTCACATCTCTATATAGAGTCTCCGTTGGCCTACCTTGTGTTCTGGCAGAGAGATATTCCCCTTGGAGAAGACAAGTCAGAGAGAGGCTGTAGCTAAGGCCTTGCCAGGCCCCCTCACCCATCCTGAAGTAGATAGGTCAGGAAGTGATTGTGGATTGCAGACGGGATTTTAGCTCATTGGGAACAGCTATGGAGTGTGCACGAAGAATATAATTGTCACATTCATGCAGAAAAAGTCACCCCTTTCTCAGTTGTTGTCCCTGTTAGCAGTGGGCTATTGTTCCCAGGTCCTATAGCCTCAACAAAAAAGTATATTTATGTCTGTCCTGTTTCCTCTAGGAGTCCCATATACGCCCTATAGGGAAAAAAAAATTCTGCTGAGCCAAACATGTGACTGAGGTAAGGGCACAGGAAGTGCTCAAAGATTCAGAAGAAAACTTCCTGAAAATCAGACTGGAGGAAAGAAAGCCTGGAGGCTTAGCTGGTGAATCTGTCTCCGGACCTCTGACGGCCCCTAGTGGAGTGTGTGTCACCCCTCCACTGGGGAGTGTCATCCTCAGTAAATGTTAAAGGAGGTTAAGTCATGGACAGTTGGTAGGAGATTTTGTAGAGGTCATAGGGAGCCTGGGTATGACTTTGGGTCAGTTGTGAAGCCAGAACGCTTCAGACTTTCACTGGGTACCATCACAACCTTCTCTCTGTTTGGTCAGGTGTCAAGGCTCTGGAGCATGGGAAGTTTCTAGAAGATTTTCGGGGGGAGGGGCAGAGTAGAGCTAGAATGTCCGAATCAACTTGAAACCTAGCTCTCTCTCTCTCTCTCTCTCTCTCTCTCTCTCTCTCTCTCTCTCTCTCACACACACACACACACACACACACACACACACACACAGGAGAGCACACATATGTATGTGGTCCAGAAAGGGGCTTCAGATCCCTGGGATCTGGAGTTACAGGGCATTGTAAACTGATGAACTTGGGTGTTGGGAATAACACTTGGCTCCTCTGCAAGAACAGCAGGCGCTTTCAACCACTCCATCATCTCATTGTGAGATTTAAAGTAAGCCATAATGCATTGCTGCTGTAGCCTATTTTGTCTAAGGATAAACATGTATTCATAACAGCATGAGGAAACTAGTAATAAATTTGAAGTGACCAATGTCTTAAGTTACTAATTTCTTTTGCTAATTTTCTAACTTTTATTTTATGCACATTGGGGTTTTGCCTGCATGCATGCCTGTGTGAGGGTGTCAGGTCCCCTGGAACTGGAGTCACAGTCAATGAGCCATCATGTGGGTTCTGGGTATTGAACCCGGATCCTTTGGAGGAGTGAGCAGCCAGTGCTTTTGAGTTCTAAGCCATCTCTCCAGCCCTGATCTTGGGCTCTTTAAAAGCTGTCCTGGAATATGGATCACTGACATGTCAGCTACTAGATTCGGATCTGCCCTGTGCATCACTTGGCCAACCATGCTGATTTCTCAGTCTGTATGAGTCCTAGCTCCCTCAAGATAATTTAGACCCAGATTTTTCCATCTCCTCCCTGAAAAACAAAGACACATGGTTAGCAATTTATTCTTTGTGTGACATCCTTTCCATTTGATTTTAAAATAACCGTTTTCAGTGGTGTTGAATACATACGACACTGTTTACCTTTTGATGTTTCTTCAAGACAAGGCCCCATATAGGCTGATTTTGAATTCAGATTAGAGTTGTGGATGGCCTTGAATTCATGGCCCTCCTAGCTCACCTCCTCAGTGTTGGGATCACAGGTGTGCACCAGCTACAGTTTGCCATGCTCACCTCTTCTAAGTATGTAGTTCACTGCTATTAACTAGTTCCTAGGGCTGTACGGCCATCACTACCACCCGTCTCCAAAGCACTTCATCTTATGAATATCTGTACCACTAAACAACCACTCCCCGTTCCCTCTATTCCCTGCCCAGGCACCCACCATTCTACTCTGCTGTAAATGAAGGTCCTGTACCCATTGGCAGTGATTTGTCTTTTGTGAAAGCCTTATTTCAAACAGAATGATGTTGTCACATCTCATCCATTTGTCACCTCCTTTTCAAGGCAGTGTCATATTCCACTGCACATACACACTATATGCAATAATCCATCAATAGATACTTGGGGTGCTTTTGCCTCTTAGTTATGATGAACATGAATAAGCAAATCTCTCTTTAAGATCTTGCTTTCTGACACGTTCAGTGTATATCCAGAATGGGAGTTCCTGGGTCACAACATTAGAAGGATTGCACTGTTTTATATTCCCATCAGCAATGTGCAAGGGTCTGAGATTTCTGCACACCAACACTTACTTTCTACTTTTTGAAAATATGAGAAGCTGACTAAATTTCAACATTTCTGGACTTGTTCTGAAGATCTGAGGAACATTTTGGAATGTTTGTAAGAGTCAGACTCTTAGCCGGGCATTGGTGGCGCTCGCCTTTAATCCCAGCACTCAGGAGGCAGGTAGGTCTCTGTGAGTTTGAGACCAGCCTGAGCTACAAGAGCTAGTTCCAGGACAGGCTTCAAAGCAATACAGAGAAACCCCTGTCTCAAAAAACAAAAAACAAACACAAACAAACAAACAAACAAAAAAGAGTCAGACTCTTAACCCCACCTCAGACTAAGTGGGACTAAAGAGGCTGGGGTATAGCCTTTTGACAAGCGTAGATATGTGCAGATACCTGTAACCATGGGAAGGCCTCTTGCAGCTAGGATTATGGCAGCCACAGGATGACATGAGAGAGAGAGAGAGAGAGAGAGAGAGAGAGAGAGAGAGAGAGAGAGAGAGAGAGAGAGAGGCAACAGGAGACTCCGAGCCACACTCTCAAGGACTATCCCATTTTGAGACACAATGGCGAACACATCTTTCCAGCCACAGACCTGTAAAAATTCAAGTCAAGATCTGGAAACGAGACATTTTTAACTAAGGAAATGCTCTTCAAAACTTAGATTTTCACCAGCGACCCTCCAGCAAAATGCCCTATTATCAGCTTCCTACAGACCTCTTGAGAGCCATCCTCAGGCATTATTACGGAAGCAATCCTCCCCAGGGCCACTTCCCTGGCTGTGCCGCTGTCCATGAAGGGTGAGTCATGTCTTTTGTCCTGTGCCTGGAATTTGGGGATGTTTATGAAAAGTTGTTGTAAATAGTAGTCATAATTCTTCTCTTCACAGATTTTTTTTATTTGAGAAATGAGTACCTCATCACGTACAAACGTCACATCACTTCCGGCCCCATTGTCTCCTGGGAATAGTCTCTCTACTGATTCACCAGAACAGTGTGCCATAGACACCCTCTGGAGAACATGGTTTTGGGTAGCCACCAAGTGTGGAAATGTCCATCAATCTCATCCATGTCCTCTCTTACCAGCTTAGAATCATGGCAGAGGCTCCCACAGTAAGGGGAAGCTCACAAATCCATTTAATAGAAACTTCCTGTGCTGCGAATGAAGACCCAATGAACAGAGTTGACCTATGTGTTTTTAATGCTAGGGTTTTCAGTGTCTTGTGTTGTTGTTTGGGACAGGGTCTCACTGTGTAGCCCTGGCTGACCCAGAACTCTCTGTGGTAGACCAGACTGGCCTCAAACTCATAGAGACAGTCTTGCTTCTGCCTCCCAAGTGTTAGGATTAAAGGCATGCCCCGGCCTGCTTTCTTTTTATCAAAGGCAACAAAACAGATTTTAAAATAATAATTTACCTTTTGAAATTATAATAAAATTACATTGTTTCCCCTTCTCTCCTTCTCTTTCCTCTCTTTAAGCCTTCCCAGGCAACTCCTGTGCTCTCTCAAATTCGTGATCTTTTTTCTTTAATTTTGTGTGTGTGTGTGTATGTATATATATTCATGTATTATGTATTATGTATGTATGTATATATGTGTATGTATTGTGTATGTACTGCCCCAGCTGGTCCCATAAACAACACAGCTCCTGCACCTAAGGCTCAGGGATCACTACAGAAGAGGGGAGGAAAGGTTATAAGAACCAGAGGAGCAGGAAGTTTGCTGTAACATGGTGTCTCCTAGAAATACCAGATAAAGCAGATGCCATGTGTCATGTGGCTCAGGGGCCCTTGCAATGGAGTCTTGCAGCCAGAGAGAAGAGGTGTGCTCAACTCCTTTCTGGTTTGGCTAGATGAAGAAGGAAGTTGTCGTGGGATTTGCAATGGGATAACAAAGTGCCATCTCGTATTGATAAGGATCAAAGCCCACTTATGCAGACTCTTCTCAGGGACCTTGTGACTCCAGGAACTCCAGAAACTGTACCTCTCATGGGCATCAGACGTCCTTCCCTGGTTAGTTGATTGTTCAGGATTGAACCTGGGGCCTCATGCTTCCTAAGACCAAGCTGGACAATCAGCTGCTCCCACAGCCTCTTCCCCAGAGTAATCCCCTTCCTGAAGGGAACTGACACTGGTATTTCTGCTTTTGTCTTCTTGCACACCAGGCTGCCATATTTTGGCATGGCATGTCTTGAGCTCATCACGGCCAGCTACACCTTTGGAAGGAGAATCCAAATGCTAGAAGCAAACGCTACTGATAGAAGAATATTTTCAGTGTGAGCTTGACTGAATACAACAGCTGTTCACTTGAATTCCCAAAACAAGTATCAGTAACTGATGCATGCATCATGAGGACATTCGCCAGAGGACAATCAAACCTTATTTTCAAATGGCAGCCATTAACGTGACGCTTCTGAACTTGGTTTGGTTTTTGAGACAGGATCTCACAGTGCAGCCTAGGCTGGCCTGGAATTCGGTATACTGCCATGTGTGAGGCCAGAGGTTTAGTCTCCAGGACCACAGTTAAACCCCAAACAGGAAGTCAGCATTTAAAAGTGACTTTTTAAAAAATGTGTACTTTTAGTAGTTTAGGCACACACTGCAATGTTTTTCTAAGAAAGTATAAACATCGGTTACTTTGTAAAGATTTGAGGCAGGTGAGCTGGTCACTGGGTATTGGCTAGGGTGGGGGTGTGGCCGGGGACTTTTACTGGTTAGCAAGATGGGAGGAAAAGCAGGCTGCAGAAGCTTTGATTCACTTAGCACAGACTTTTCTAGGCAGCCTGAATTTCAGGGGAGTGACATTATGGCCTTTCATGGTGTCTCTATCTTCCTGCCCTACTGACAAAGCTGTGTGGCCAGCACTTCCTCAGTGTGCTCTCAGGCTCTTTCTCTCCCAGTGGGGCCCTGATGAATGTGTACCTCACTGTGAGAAGCAAAGCTTTGGCCAAAGAGCAGAGGGAAGGGAGCAGCTCACTCTGGCAGGCAGCCGCTTCTTGGGCTCAGCTGTGCATTGCATCCATCCTCACCCTGCCAGCTCAAGTGTGTATTCTCCTTTCTCAGGGGGTCACAGAGCCACGGCGGGGGGGCTTGGCATGAATGACTGTCACACACTACAGGGCTTCCCCTGTATAGAGAAGCCCAGTGCCTGGACATCAGCTTTCGGGAGTGCCCCCAGGGGAAGATGCTAGAATGTTGCCTTAACATCAGCTTCCTTTCCCTCCCAGTAGTCCTGGCTCTGTCTACTGTTTTTACCAAATGCAGTGGTTAAAATCTATCAGGAGTAGCAGGCCCTGTTGGCTTGGTAGCTGCGTGTAGAATCAGTGAGCTAAAGATCAAAGGAAGTCTTGACACCCTTTGTGTAACAGCTCTGCCTGCCCTAGAACTGACTTTGTAGACCAGGCTGGCTTCTGCCTCTTGAGCATGTGCTACTACTGTCCAGTTACAGGACTACTTTTCAAAAAAGTGTTTTGCCTGCATGTATGTGTGTGTCCCACTTGCATGTCTGGTACCTTCAGAAGCCAGAAGAGGGCATTGTGTCCTCTGGAACTGGAGTTAGGGATGCTTGTGAGCCACCATGTGGGTGCTGGAAATCAAACCCAAGTCATTGGCAAAAGCAGCCAGTACCCTTAACCACTTAGCCAGCCTTCCAGCTCTTACCATTAAGAATCATGGGGGTTTGGGGACTGGAGAGATGGCTCAGTCATTAAAAGTATCGACTACTCTTCCAGAGGATCCCCATACCCACATGGTGGCTCACAACTATCCATAACCCGAGTTCCATGGAATCCAACAGATACTCATGTGGTGTACATACCTGCACGCAGGCAAAAGATTCATACCCAAGAAGTAAAATAAATCAATCTAAAAATTAAAAGAAAAGAAAAAAGAATCATGAGAACTGTGAGCAAGACAATTTCAAATATTCTCTTTGCCTACAGCTTGAGTACGTCAACTCCAGCGCTTTGGGACATCGGAGCTCAGTGTCTAGTTCTTAAATCGGTATGTCCATGTTTTCTTTGTCTCATCAGTACTCATGCATAGCCTCCAGTTCCCCGCAGTGTCTCCCTCATGCTCACACACACACTCACTCTCACCCTTCTATAGTGTTCATCTGAGCAGGCAGCGATTCATTCGTGAATGGAGTAACTCCAGACCTCACGAAGTTTGGGGCTCCAACCACAGGACTGGGGAGGGAGGGGGACGTCTTTCAAAATGTGAACTTTAGAAAGACAGCATTTGACTTGTTACAAGGGAGAGGTGGCCTCATTTGGTCACTCCAGGGGACCTTGTTAGAGGTTGGTTGTTCAGGCGGTGGACTTTGGCTGGCTTACCCAGGGCCCTAGGGTACTGGGGCTCAGTACCTCCTGGCTGACGCTTTTTTAACACCTGCCATTGTTCTTGGGAAAATCTTCATGTCAGTCTTCATTTGAGGTCACAGAGTTAAAGAGACCCTTTTTTTTGGGGGGGTGATCACACACTTCTGTGCTCTGCTCCCATTTCCTTTCTCCAGTGACATTTACGGGATGTCCCAGTCATTAGGGTTGGACGTGAGTGAATGAATTCTCTTTTTCTAGGCACAGTCTAAATTTGCATTTTATTGCCTCGTTTAAAGTTGTACACATCCTGTGACTTGCTTTTTTTTATGCCCAAGAAATGTGGGCAGAAGGTGACACAAGAGTCTATTCCTCATTCAGTTCCCATTCTACCAATATCTGGGAAGTGACTCCCATGCTGGTCTGTGGATGGTCACACTTTCCCACCAGGTCCTTATAGCGCACGTAACACAAGCTGGAAATAAACTTCATTGTGTAAAGCTCTCCCCCTCTCCCTCCCTCCCTGCCCCAGCTGTAGTGTGTGTGTGTGTGTGTGTGTGTGTGTGTGTGTGTGTGTGTGTGTCCTAAAGCATTCTGTTCCAACCTGTTCTAACCCTCTAGCATTCAATTAAAATGAACTGCCAGGGAATGGCCTCTAGGTAGAATTTTCATTTTCTACCATGGGGTTAGGGAGGGTTTAAGGAGGGCTGACTGCTCAGCCAAGAACAAACAGTTATTTTTGTTTTCATATGCAATACTGTCAGGTCCCCTGAAACTGGAGTTACAGAGCTGCCGTGTGGGTACTGGGAATTGAACCTGGGTCCTCTGGAAGAGCACACAGTGTTCTTAACCACTGAGCCATCTCTCTAGCCCCAGACAATAATTCTTATGCAGTATAAGGTCTTCAAAATATTTATTTAGTGTACAATAAACTTTATGTAATCCCAGATAATCTGGAGGCTAAAAAGAAGGAAGAGGCTAGCTTGGGCTACATGGTGAGCCTGTGTCTCAAATTTTTTTTTTAAAGATTTATTTATTGTGTTTACAATGCTCTGCTTACATGTCTGCTTCAACACCAGAAGAGGGCACCAGACCAGATTACAGATGGCTGTGAGCCACCATGTGGTTGCTGGGAATTGAACTCAGGACCTTTGGAAGAGTAACCAGTGCTCTTAACCTCTGAGCCATCTCTCCAGCCCCCCTGTGTCTCAAATTTTAAAAAGTGACTAATTATATTTGACATGCAATTATTCATTTTAGCACTTTTTTGTTGCTGTTTTTTCAAGACAGGGTTTCTCTGAGTAGTCCTGGAACTCACTCTGTAGACCATGCTGGCCTCGAACTCACAGTGACCTGCCTGCCTCTGCCTCCTGAGTGCTGGGATGAAAGGCATGTCCATTTTCAGCACTTCTTACAAGAGCCGATAGACACGGAGTCCATTGAGCCATAAGAGTGCAAAAAGGTAGAGAGTAGAGTCAGCTAGTGGCCACCCTTCCCTTAAAGGAGGCCAGATTCAAACACACTCAAGTGATTTTGTGTGTGTTTGGTGTGTGGGAGTATACGGTACTATGTGATCTTGAGCAGGGGAGGATCAGGTACTCATTCATCATGAGTGTGGAGTACTAAGCACTATATCATTGGATAGGTGAGCACTGGGCACTGTATCACCATGGGTGGGGAGCACCAAGCACTGTATCTTCATGGGTGGGGAGTACTGGGCACTGTATCATCATTGGATAGGGGAGTACTGGGCACTGTATCACCATGGGTGGGGAGCACTGGGCACTGTATCTCCCATGGGTGGGGAGCACTGGGCACTGTATCACCATGGGTGGGGAGCACTGGCCACTGTATCATCATGGGTGTGGAGCACCAAACACTGTATCCCCATGGGTGGGGAGCACTGGGCACTGTATCTTCATGGGTGGGGAGCACTGGGCACTGTATCACCATGGGTGGGGAGCACTGGGCATTGTATCACCATGGGTGTGGAACACTGGGCACTGTATCATCATGGATGGGGAGCACTGGGCACCGTATCAGCTTGTGTCTCTCCTTGTCTCCAAAGCTTTCCTTGCTTTTCTTTTCTGGTCTCTCTTTCCTCTGATTTTGTGACCCAAATCCTCCCATTTGCAGCCCTTCTTTTTCTGGCATGTGATTGCTAGTAACATTACCAGTGGTGGTAAAGACAAATCTGGTTCTTATGTGGGCATTCCTTGCCACAACATCCTTCATTCACACCATTGCCTTCAATTATTGTGTTAGACTGTGCAGAGCGGTATAAAGCTTTAACCCTGGGCATTTGAGAGGCAGAGGCAGGTGGATTTCTTAGTTCAAGGCCAGCCTGACCTACAGAGTGAGTTCCAGGACAGCTAGGGATGCACAGTGAGACCCTGTCAAATACAAAACAATGAAGAACCAAAACCACTCAAAAGAAACTGACTTAAAAACAAAACACCCACACAAGTCAATTTGTGAGGTTATTTGTATAGAAGCTACATGGGCAAGACTGAGAGCCACCTGGGGCCCGGGCTTGGGAAGGTTTTGGCCTCAGAGCAGGAGTTGCCTGTCTCCAGGCCCCATTCTGGCCCTTGGTACTTGTTCGCTGTCCTGGGTGGCTGGCTGAGCCTCTGTTGTGACCTGGTATCCCTGCTGTGTGTCCTCCTCTGGTGTGGGTGTGTTGTTATGAGCAGTGAGGGGACACCTGCAGAGCACTTTGAAAAGAGCCTGGGAACCCACAAGTGCCAGGAAGTATGGCATCCTATACAGTCCAGGAAGGAGGCCAGCACAGAGCCCAGGGCACAGTCACTGTGGCCTTTAGGCAAGTTAATGGCCTCTCTGAGCTGTTTCCTTTGTTTCCTCATCTTTCAAATGCTGACAATAGTACTGACCTCACAGGATTGTTTCCAGGTCCAAACCACACAGAATTCACAAGGGTTTAGCGCATAGTGTGTCGGGGCATAGGAGATGCTTCACTCAGCACAAGGGTTTAGCGCATAGTGTGTCGGGGCATAGGAGATGCTTCTCTCAGCACAAGGGTTTAGGGCATAGTGTGTTGGGGCATAGGAGATGCTTCACTCAGACCTCTGCAGTGCTGTCATTTTTTTTTTTTTTAATCCTCAGCATTTAAAGAAACAGCCCTTACCTAACAGTCCGAAAGATGGAATTCCTGGCCTTGTCCACTTTCTTTGATGGGTGGTTTCTTTGATCCAAGGATATGGTGTTTATACTGGCCATCAACAGTGACATGCGAGAGCTATTTTGTTAACAATCATGTCATTTCTCAGAAATTCTCCAGAAAGCAAGCTGCTTTAGGGACAAAATACTCTGGAGAGTTCTCCAGAACATCTCCACCCCCAGGCGATCACCTTCTTTCCTTCTTTCCCATCCTGGCCAGAGCTGCTGCCTGGAGGTGGGGTTTACAGAGACCCCATCTTCAGCTGCCTCCCATAGTGACACTCAGAATTGTCTGGATTAATTCCGTATGTTCCATTTGGTCCGAGCAGTACTTTGTAGTGAAACTTTGAAGAGATCTCCTTGTGGATTATGTCTTAGGGCCTTATCGATAGTTTTGTTGATCTCAAACTCACCAAAGCCACCAAACCCTCATTGGGACCCACACAGGTGTCCCATGTGTCACCCTTTCACACCAGAGGACCAAAACCCCACCCACACTTTACACCAACATGGTCAGTTTCTGACCACATGTTTCCTCAAGAGCCATGAAGTTTAGCTGCCCACGTGGCAGATGACATCATATCTCTCCCCTCCAGTCACATGACAGACAACGTCACGTTTCTTCCCTCCAACCATTTCTCTGTGTGCTCAGAGAGCTTGTTTCTCTACCCCATAAGCCCCTTCAAGCGTGTTTTCAGGGGAGCCCATATTTGTGTTGGGGGATTTCACTCCCCCATGAATAAACTCTTTGGAAGACCACTCACGTGAGCGGGCAAAGCAGGTTTGGTTGGATAACAGAGGACCCCGCCCTGGGTATAACAAAGCCCATCTTTGTGAAATCTAATTCTATTAGAGAGCCCTGAAGGGTCAGTTGGGGCCCCTCCCCCCACAGCACACACACTCCAGTTACCATGCTTCCATCTGATGTCTGAGGAGGCTCCCGTCTTCCCTTCTTCCTGGTGAATCTTATTAAGTCAATCCCACTTCAGATACTTTCTCTTAGGAATTTTCTGTTCACTGATCACATCTACCCCTGCTGTTTACCTGTATACCCACTCTTGTCTGGGCCATATTGGGGTCTAGACTCTAGAACTCTGGACTCTAGAACAAAATCCCATTGCATAGTAATCCAGAATACAGCCAAGGCTCATCCTGGTTTCTGTTAGCTGTTCCCCCACGCTGCTAGTAGGGGCTAAGGAGAAGGAAGCTGAGCGAGGGAGCCTGTGTTGCTTCCAGGAGAAGGGAATCAGTTTGCATGAGGGCAGGGTATGAAGAGGGGTAGGGGTGGGGGGCTCTCCCGTGAAGGAGCCTGTATCCAAGGGGAGGATGGAGCTGAACCAATGGGGAAAGTAACTTTGAAAGAAAGCTGAAGCCAGTGCCTTTGGAGGTGCAGTCTGTTATTTAGGAAAATACAGAGTGTCCCAACCAGAGAAGTTGTACTTCTTTTCCCTTCTGCCTTGCAGGCGGCATGTAACTCCACAGGGGTTGCACTTCAGCAGGTCACCACCAGGAGGTGCTGTGGTTCACTAAAACCATCCCGTTCTAGCTACCTCCCAAAGGGAAAGGGAGAGATTTGAAAATGGTTTATTCCCACTTAATCATTGGCTGAAACTGAGCCACCTTCTTCGAGGAGAATGGCACCCTGCCTGATGCCCAGCTGCAATGGTACATACCCGGCCACCCTGCCTCCTTCCTTTATTTCTGCCCCTTGTCTCTCTCCAGGCTCTCTTCAAAGTTACTCATACTCTTCCTGTACCGATAGCAAGGTGTGGGGGGAGGGGGGTGGACAGCCCCATTTCTGCAGCTTTTTAGTGACTAAACGAGCCTCCACATTATGAGAGAGAGAGAGAGAGAGAGAGAGAGAGAGAGAGAGAGAGAGAGAGAGAGAGAGAGAGAGAGAGGAGGCTATTTATGTTTTTCTCAGGAAGCTTGAACCTCTAGGTAGGAAAGGACTGGTTTCCTGGAAGAATGCTTCTAGAACAACCATCCTCCTAAAAAACAAAACAAATTTTTATCTATGGACTTCCTGTTTCCTCGGTTTAAAGTAGTCCCTCCCTTGGCCAGTCTCATAACAGAAGTTCAAAGACTCAGACTTGTCCCAGCCCCGGGCTCAGGAGCCATTTTCTTGGAACACTTTTCATTCTTTGGTTGGGCATTGATCTGTTCTCTTCGGCCTTCAAGGGCCATTGTGGGATCACGATTCTAAAATCTTACTCAACTAATTTCTGCCTCTGCTCTTGTGTGGATCCTATTTCAATGTATTTATTGTGTTATTCTAGTGTTTTTCAGGGGAGAAGCATGCCCTATTCCCATGTCATTAGGAGGCAAAAGGCATGTAGTGGTCACTGTTGCCCAATGGAACTATTTAATTTCTTAAAGTTTGGAAAACTGCATGCTCACAATACCTTATAAAATCTTTCTTCTTCTTCTTCTTCTTCTTCTTCTTCTTCTTCTTCTTCTTCTTCTTCTTCTTCTTCTTCTTCTTCTTCGTTTGTTTTGTTTCTCCAGACATGGTTTCTCTGTATTGCTTTGGCACCTGTCCTGGAACTAGCTTTTGTAGACCAGGCTGGCTTTGAACTCACAGAGATCTATCTGCCTGCCTCTGCTTCCCGAGTGTTGCTATTAAAGGCTGGCACAACCACCGCCGGACTCCCGGTATGATTTATTTTTCCGTCTGCTATTCTTCTCTGAGAGCCAGACACGCATAGTAATGGTGTGTGACTCAGCTCTTAGATGCCAGCAATACTTAATAAAAATGCTCCAGTATGTGTGGGATCTGCTTTAGGGGAGCACATGGAGGAAGCAGCCAACACATAGACATCAGTGTAAAGTAGTCTCCTGGAGACTGACTGTGAAATCATAAAGGAAGGAGACAAGACAAAAGTGAGCCACGGGCATGTGGGCCTCTCAGGACCTCCCTGTCCAGTGGGAAAGGGATCAGGGATGCTAAAGGAACTAATCCAAATGAGAAGACACACCAGAAAGTGCTCCATAAAACCCGAAGGTGCCCAGGGCTCTGAAGATTTAGATGGTGTAAAGGACAGAAGACCTACAGGGTGGCCGGAGGTGTGAGGTCAACATTGGGTGGAGAGTTGAATAGCCATGGCATAAAGAGTATTGAAAAGGCAGTCTGGCTTGATCAAACCACATTAGTCTGGAAGGAATCCACAGCTTTTCATTTTCTGTGGAAACAAAAATAGAAATCCTTTTCCCCAGTGGTTTGATCAAGCCAGACCACCTGAAACAGAGTACCAGGTGATCCTACATTCAAAACAGCTGGACAAAGCGGCCTTACAGACTACAGCCAGGATTTCTGCATCTTCTTAGAATCCCCCATGACAGTGCCCCTTACCAGCAGGAAGCACTTTGGGAAGAACAATGGCCAAATTCCCAAATATTGTCTATAAATGTTTGTTTTCATTTAAATGGACTTGGATATATATATATATATATTTATATATATATGTGTGTGTGTATATATATATGTATATATATAAATATATATATATATATAGTATCGAAAAGAAGTGAATGGGCTCAAAGAATAACTCCATCCCTTCGTGTCAGGCATTACAGGCTAGAAACACCTTAAAACATTGTCAAAGAGGAACATGACATTTTTTTTTAATAGACCGAGAGAAAGTTTAGTTTTGTATTTTTAAGATTGATTTATTTTTATTATATGTGTATGAGTGTTTGGCTTGTGTGAATGTGTGTGCTCCACCTGTGTGTAGTGTCTGTGGAGGCCAAAAGAGGACATCGGATCCCCTGGAACCAGAGTTACAGATGGTTGTTAGCTGCCGTGTGGGAGCTGGGAACAGAACCCAGGTTCTCTGTAAGAGCATCCAGTGCCTTAACCACTGGGCCATCTCTCTTGCACCTGGCACATCATGTTTTACCTTTACTGTTTAGGTACTAATGTGGATGTTTTTTTAATCTGAAGATTTTTACTGATGTCTACAGGCACAGCACAGGGTTTAAAAGATGGTTTTGACATTATAGAGATGGGGGTTTTCTCTTAGGTTTAGTTTGCCCCAGATAAATCACTGCAGATTGTTTCTCAATCAAGCTACTATGGAAATTTATTTAGCGCTTTCTACCAGAGTCCTGCTTTTAATCTGCAGATGACATATACTTTTATTAATGTTGGGCGTGGCAGAGGAGATTATTCTGGCAAGCTTTAAGTCTGTTTATTTTATCATCTTATGTTTTATATATGTTTCACCTGCATGTGTATCTGTGTACCATATGGATATCTGGGGCTCAAGAAGTTCAGAAGAGGGCATAAGATCCCCTAGAACTGGAGTCACAGATGGTGTACTGCCATATAGATGCTAGGAATCCAACCATGGTTTCCTGGAAGAACAGCCAGTGTTCTCAACTGCTGAGCCATCTCTCTAGCACCAAGTCTGTTTATATGTTAGAATCCTATGTTATATGTTATATGTTAGAATCCTAATTTTTCCATAAGAAATTCACAAATTATCACCCACTGAACTCCTGTCTGTTTTATGCCCTTATAGACTTTTTGTTTTCGAGACAGTGTTTCTGTGTAGCTTTGTAGACCAGGCTGGCCTCAAACTCACTAAGATTCACTTGCCTCTGTCTCCCGAGTATTGGGATTAAAGGTATGGGCCACTACCCAGCTCCTTATAGGGTTTTGAAACCCAGTCCTCCAATAAGGCCACTGCTAGGAATAACACAACAGTTGAAGTGTAAAGGGACATTTTTTTTCTCCTAACTGCCTGCTCCCTGACCCAGCAGCTGCTTCTGAATTACCACACAGAGACTTAATATTATTTATAAATGCTCAGTCAATAGCTTGGGCTTATTATTACTAACTAGCACTTACATTTTATTTATTTATTTATTTTTGATTTTTCAAGACATGGTTTCTCTGTGGCTTTGGAGACTGTCCTGGAACTAGCTCTTGTAGACCAGGCTGGTCTCGAACTCACAGAGATCTGCCTGCTTCTGCCTCCTGAGTGCTGGGACTAAAGGTGTGCATGACCATTGCACAGCTCTAGCTCTTATATTCTAAGTTAACCCATATTCCTTATTTATGCTCTGGCACATGGAGGTACCTTTATTAGCATGGCACACTTATCCCCTGCTCCCTCTACGTCTTCAATCTCATCTTACTTCTTTTATAATTTTTATTTATTTACTTATGCTTTTTACATTGTTTTAGTTGTTTTGCTTTACCATTTTTGTTGCTTGAATTGCTTTGCCTTTCTCTTCACCTGCTCTATAATAATTTCTTGATGATTTTCCAGTATATTACTCATGTTCTTTCCCCTTCTTTTCCTCTCTATCTCTAGCCCCTCTCTGTTTTACTGCTTATTTATTAATCATTAATGTCTTTAGCTCCAACGATAAATAAACTCCATTTTCCAATTAGTACCCTAGTGCCACTGTCTGAATCTTCCTGGGGATTTAAGAGACATGGACAAGTGCTTTCCACTCCACATTAACACTAGAACTGCTGTGAAATCCTTACATGTTGTTGCAGTTGGATTTCCTTCTGAGTAGTAGTGGGGACATAACGCAAGCAAGAACAATTCATCACAAAGATTCTTGTAAAATTAAATAAACAAGGGGCTGGAGAGATGGTACAGTGCCTAAGAATGTCCATGTTGGGTGGCTCACAACTGCCTGTAACTCCAGCTCCAGGGAATTTGATGTCTGGACTCTGTAGGCATCTGTACTCAGGTGCACATACCTACACACACACACACACACACACACACTAAAACAATAATAAAATAGATCTTTAAAAATGGAGACTGAATGAACAATACACAGAACTAAAGAGTTCGTTCTTAGAGAAGCTAGGCAAAATTGACAAACTCTTATCCATACTAACCAAAAGAGAGAAAAGACCAAAATTCACAAAATTGGAGCTGAAAAGAGAGATAATGCTAAAAAGCTCCCATGAAATCTGAAAATCATTAGGGGATATGTTGAAAACCTATAACAGGTGGATAATTTAGAAGGAATACATAAATTACTGAACACACGTGACTTGTTAAAGTTAAATCAAGAAGGTAAACAACTTACATAGACTTATAGCAAGCAACGAGGCAGAACCAGTAATTAAAAGTACCCTAACACAGAGAAGTATAGACTACAGAGAGAGGTTTTTTTTTCTTTCTTCTTCTTCTTTTGAGACAGGGGTTCCCTGTGTAGCCCTGGCTGTCCTTAGAGAGTCTTAACAAGTGCAAAATTGAGATAATTCTTGTATCCTGTCTGGTCATAAGACAGCAACAGAAAGAACAGCCAGGGAAACCACTCATGGGGATCAAGACATCCACTATTAGGAAGGGCATCCTAGATCTGAGAGACAATGAAAACATAAAATAGGCCGGAATCTGTAGGAACAACAGAAGTACTTCTTTTTTTAAGATTTCTTTATTTATTATGTATCAGGGTTCTGCTTGCATGTATGCCTGCAGGTCAGAAGAGGCACCAGATTTCATTACAGATGGTTGTGAGCCACCAGGTGGTTGCTGGGAATTGAACTCATGACCTCTACAAGAACAGCCAGTGCTCTTAATCTCTGACCCATCTATCTCTCCAGCCCCCAACAGAAGTACTTCTAAGAGTGAATTTGGAGCTAGAAATGTTTGCATTAAAACACCAGACCAAGTTGGGAGTTGGTGGCACACATCTTCAATCCCATCACTGCTGAAGCAGAGGCAGGTGGATCTTCGTGAATTCGAGGACAGTCTGGTCAACAGAGCAAGTTCCAGGACAGCCAGGGCTACACAGAGAAACCTTATCTGGAAAAACCAATAAATAAATTTTTAAAAATTAATTAATAAAATAAAACAAAATTAGGGACTGGAGAGATAGCTCAGAAGTTAAGAGAACTAGTTGCTCTTCCATAGTACCTGAGATCAATTCCCAGCATCCACATGGAGGCTCACAACCATTTATAATGGGATCTGATGCCCTCTTCTGGTTTGCACACACACATGCAGATAGAGCACTCATATACATAAATCTTAAGGAAAAAAAAAAGTTCAAGACTCAGAGCCAGGTCAGCCAGGTGGTGTTGTAAGGATTCAGGCATTACACTGGCCTGCCCCAGTCACCTGGCAGAATGCACATAGGCAGTACTCTGGTCAGCCCAGGGTTCCATGAGTACTAGGTTGCAGGCAGGTGTAAAGGACCCCTTTAAAAGTCAGACCCCTGCCCACTTATGTGCTCGTTTGCTTTCTCATTTTTGCGCACGCGCGCTCTCTCTCTCTCTCTCCTGCTTTCAGTTGGCCATTAGTTACCCCCCCCGTTTATCTCCCCCCCCCCGTCTTCTATTTCCGGTGCCTCTATATCTCTTCCCTTCTCCCTCATTCCCCTTTCTAAATAAACTCCTCATTCAAGCTCTATCTGCCTGGCATGTTATTACTTCCGCCTCACGGCCTCAGTCACCCTCACCTGCTATGGAACCTGCTATGCTCTCTCACGTGGTCCCTTACCTTGGGACCCTCACTCGGGACCCCACTTACTCGGGACCCTCACTCGGGACCATTTACTTCCACCCTTCTCCAGCTTTTACTCCTATAACTGTAACGAAAGAACAACAGGGGTAGCCTTTAATTCCCGCACTCAGAGGCAGAGGCAGGTGGATCTCTGAGTTCAAGGCCAGTCTGGTTTACAGAGTGAGTTCCAGAATAGCCAGGGCTACACAGAGAAACCCTGTCTCTGAAAAACAAAATCAAACAAATAAATAAATACTAAGCTCAAACAAGTAACTTCATGATGCTTCTCAGGGTCCTAGAAAAATTAAGTCTCAGCTAAACCTGGGATCAGAACACTGAAAGAAATAATAAACACCAGAGAAGGGTTAAGTGACTGCAGCAATACTGAGAATCAATGAAGCATAAACTGGCAAGCCCTTGTCTAAAGTGACCGAAAGAATGAGAAAGAAGATCCAAATTAGTTAACTTAGTGACTAAAGAGACATTACAACATACACAAATGAAATTCAGAAGATTATATTTTGAAAACTTCTATTCCCATAAATTAGAAAAATTTGAAGAAATGGGTACATTTTTGCACACATGCAACCTATCAAAATTAAATAAAGAGAATGATATGAAGATAACAAAAAATAGTCTCCTGACTAAAAAAAAGTCACCTAGGCCTGGAAAGATGCAGCTGAATTCTACCAGTCAGTGTTTTTTTCCTGTTCTTCACCTGAGACTGAAAGATAATTTATTTTATACAAGTCACATATGGTCACAGGTGAGGACAGAATTGGTCCAGAATGCCCCAGGTGGAGGGCAGAGGGCCAACAGGACTGTTTTGGCTTTCAGGAAGGCAGGAGTTATTCTGGAGAGACATGAAGCTCCAGATTTGCTGAGACTTATTCCTGACAGTAGCATACAGTCCTAAGGTTTGCAGTAGCACCCTGGTCTTGCGCATCCCCGCCTCCAGTATCCTGGCCTCCAGCATCCCCACCTCCAGTATCCCCAACTCTAGCACCCCGTTTTCCAGCATCCTGGCCTTCATCATCCCTGCCTCTAGTATCCTGGCCTCCAGCATCCCTGCCTCCAGCATCCCTTACTTCTGTTCCTCAGCCTTCGTGGGTGCACAGGCTGATTTCCCCTGGCTGCTGCCTCATCTTTCTTCCCTTGTGCTTCAGCCTGCAAGTTCTCTTCTTCCCCCACTTCACTTTTATGGTGCGAGAGTTTCAAGGAAGATGGACCTAAAGCAGAGAGCTCTGCCAGACTTTTCATGAAGAAGTAACACCAGTGCTCCTCAAACTGTTTTATAAAACAGAAATGAAAACATCACTATCAGGCTCAATTTGCAAAGCAAGTATTACTCCAATTCTGGCCCAGATAAAGGCACATAAGAAAAAATGGCAGGCCAATATCTCTGGTGAATAGTTATAAAAATTCTCAATAAAATGCTGACAAAACCAAATTCAGCAATACATTGAAAAGATCCTTTACTAAGATCAAGTTGGCTTAATTCCTGGGAAGCCAGGATGGTTCAATACACACACAAATCAGTCACTATAACACACCACATAAACAGACTGTCACATGACCATATCAATAGATGTAGAAGAAGCTTTTGACAGAGTCCAACATCACTTCATCCTAAAAACTCCAAAGAAGCTAGGAATAGAAAGAGCATACCTCAATATAATAAGAACCACATTTAAGAAAATTACAATGTTATATAAAAATGGGGAAACATTCAAGTCTTTCTGCTAAAATTAGGAATGAGACAAGGGACTGTAGTGGTGGTGAATGAATATATTAAGGAACAGGATATATTTGAATGAAAACATGTTCACTAAATCTATCACTATACACAATGAATATAGGTCAATAAAAATATTATGCCTGTGTAATGAAGCACTATGTAACCATTAACATGTAAGTGTACTGTGTTGGTTAGTTTTAACCTCCAACTTGACACAATGTAGAATCACCCTAGTCTGAATTGCAGGAATGCCTACATGGCATTTGGTCTTTGGGCCTGTCTTTGGGGGGGTTGTCTTGATTATTAATTGATGTAAGAGGACACAGCCCATTGTGGGCAGCATCATTCTCTAGGCAGGGGGTCCTGAACCATACAGGACAGGAGAAAACCAGATGCTTGCAGGTAGAAGCAGGATCAGGCATGTGTGGATTTCTTTTTTTCTGCCCTTGACCATGGAAGTGATAGAACAGTATTCTTAGGTTCCAGCTTTGTAGACCAGGCCTTGAACTCACATAGATCTGCCTGCCTCTGCCTCCCGAGTGGTGGGGCTAAAGGTGTGCACCACCACCACCCAAGTCCCAGCTTTATCATCTCATCAATGAACTAGAACCCAGTATTGTAAGCCACTAAACCACGACAACAGAAAGGAAATGCGGTGTTTGGGGATACTAATTGAAAAATGAACACACAATAGTTTATAACCATTAATTTTTAACTGTCTAGAAATTCATATTTAAATATTGACTTAAATGTTTGAATTATAAATTTTCTCTATAAGTGTCCATGAACATTTATACCGTTATGAGAATATTCAATTCCTGACACTGAGAATCTGATGTGAGCCATTTTAATGTTGATGGTGACTTCCTTGTGGATGCTTACCCACTCCCTGGTCTCTCATTTCTTTAAAGTCTTGTTTATTAAGGTGAAGGGGGATAGGAAGACAAGGCAGTTGTGTGGTTGGCAAAGACATTGCCTGGACATCCACAAGGACAGCCAGCAGAATGTAGGACACCAGCTGGGGCTATACAGCTGACCCAGCAGCAAGTCCCCTTCTCTGGTCTCCCCACTTATGCTTGGATTAGCAGAACCAGAGTTTTTCAATGTACTCCAGGTGGATTTATTGCGTGTACTGAGTGCTGTTGTGCCTGGTACTACTACACAAGGCATTAAATGAAGGTTGAACAGGGCAGTGCCACCTGTCTGTCAGGAAGAAGGTAAGTAGATGCAAGCTTCACTAGTGGTGATTGTGCGGACAGCAATATTTTTAGATCCTTGGGGAAAGGATGTTTAAAAAACCCCACTGATGAATAAGTTCCGTGGTTCTAGAGCAATCCCCGGCCAGAGCTGAGGATAGACGTTTCAGTGTCTGGATCCTAGTGACTCACCACATTCCAGAGGGCCTGGGGCTGGAGGATGATGAGGCTCAGAGGGGAGGAAATAGATCAGAGAAAAACAATGTAACATAAAGGGCTGACTTATTCATAAATGCTACGTTTCTTTTGAAGGTGAATGAAAATAATTTTACTTAGGAAGTGAAGTATGCCAATTTGCCTACAAATAGGTGTTTATTCCTGCATTACAGAGAAATAGGGCTGAATGGGACTATGTCAGGGACGCTTCTGGGAACCCAAGAATAGACGAACAAGAGCAGCAGCCCAGCCAGCAAGAAGAGCGGCAGGGATGTAGGTGCGCCCCTCAGCAGCTGTGCAACCCGGGTGAGCAAGGACTCAGTTCCGGTTGTTAGTTATCCTCTTCCTTGCACTGTATTAGGAAGGTACATGAAATGGAGGTGGGAAGTGTAAAAGACATAAACGGCAGGATGACTAGTCATTTTAAAGGTTTTTTTCATCTTTTTAAAAAATTCTATATGAAGGTTTGCAGGAATGTACATCTATGCACCACATGCATGCAGTGCCTGCAGAGGCCAGAAGAGGGCAGAAGATCCCTTAGACCTGGAGTTACAGATGGTGGTGAGTTGCCATATGGATGCTGGGAAGCAAACCCAGGTCCTCTGCAAGAGCAGTCAGTGCTCTTCACCACTGAGCCATAGCTCTAGCCCTGACCAGTACTTTGATGACTGTGATGAAAGGA
Organism: Phodopus roborovskii; assembly: GCF_943737965.1. Lineage (NCBI taxonomy): Eukaryota > Metazoa > Chordata > Mammalia > Rodentia > Cricetidae > Phodopus > Phodopus roborovskii. The sequence continues at coordinate 10,636,406 of NW_026126599.1, read as the reverse complement.
ATTACATATGTCATATATAATCTGTGGCTAGAATGGCAATTTTAACGGAAAGTACTCCACTTTCAAAGATAAAATGCTAGGTGCCCCTCCCTTAAATCACCATCAGAAAACGTGTTCTCCGTGGAGTGCCCTTATCATCTGAAAAGTCAATACTTACCCAAAACACAAAGTAATGATTTCTACAGTTTACCCTTAAACATGTCATCTTTCCTATACCAACTATTTAGCACTGTGCTAAGAAAGATGAGTAGCCAAAGATCCATCAAGATGTAAATTAGTGGGCTGGAGAGATGGCTCAGTGGGAACTAGTCAGGTATGTCTGAAACAACTGTCACTAGGAACTATGTACACTGAGGGAGGAGTACATATATGTGTTAGGGGTAGTGGTAACAAAGGGGACCTGGAAGATGGTCCCGGCCGCAAGGCCAGGACCTGACAAAATGACACCAGGTGGAGTGAGGAATCATTGATACTTTGGCATTCTTGGCAGCCTTTCACACCACCGTCTTGTCAGGGGAGGGTAGAGCTGTCAAAGGTAAACTGAGTCTCAGAAAGCTTCTCCAGGTCACCCCCCTCTTCAAATCTCCACTCAGGTTATCTGCAGCTTCTGTCTCAGTGTTTTTGCTTATGGGATATGGTGGGGGTTTTATTTTGGTTGTTTGTTAACACAGGCTGGGTCACCTGAAAAAAAAAAAAAAAAAAAAAAAAAAAAAGAAAGAAACTTCTATAAGGAAACATTCCCATGAGATTAACCAGTAGGAAAGCTTGGGACTACATTTTCTTAATTAGTGATGGATGTGAGAGGGTCAAGCCAACTTCAGGTGATTCATCCCTGGTCCAGCAAGTCAAGGAGAGCAAGCCATTAAGCATCATTCCTCTGTGGCCTCTGCTTTAGTTAGTGCCTTAACTTTCCTTTCTGATGAAATGTAAACTGAAATAAGCCCTTTCCTTCCCAAGTTGTTTTTGGTCATAGTGTTATAAGAGCAAGAGAAACCTAAGTAAGACATGGAGCCGAAGGGATTGCCTGTGCCTGGAGCAGGGAGAGGGCAGCATGTCCATGGTGCCTGCACTGGGACAAAGTGAACAGGCTGCACATTGACTGGAGAGCTGGCAACAACCTCCAATAAAGAACATCGAGGCAGAGATGCTTTAGGATAGGACTGGGAAACCAAGCTGGCCTCAGAGGTGAGAAGATATCTTTCTAGTGATATCTAAAATGAAGAAAAAATGTGAGCACTTGATTGCATAATTTCAGTTATATCTAGAATGGGTTTAAAGTGATGTTTAAAAAAATGGTACATAGTTGTGCATATTATGGGGCACAGTATGCAATTTTATAGATATTCAGTATAGCATGGTCATATGAAAGTAATAGCATACCCACAACTTTTGACATCATGCCTTTGTATTGGGATGTTGTATACCAGTAGCCTCCTACTTCAAACAATTGGTCAGGAGGGAGGCAACTTCAGACTGAGGAAGTAAACAAAATTTACAAGGCTTGGGAAGTTCCTGAAACTTACAAGATTCCCAAGGCTGCTACCCAAAGAGTATATAAGAAGTAACAAAGGGCCGGTGAAAGGAGACTCTGGGCCTGCAGGTCATTCTGGAAGCTTCTGGGATGAAGCTCTTGCTTTTAAGATAAATAATCAAGCAATTGATTTTTTTTTCTTGTAACTAAAAATGTAGTCTGCCAGAAAAAGAACTGGCTGAGAAAAGTATCTTGTATGCCTAATCTGTTAATCTATAAGAGGTTGCTTGGACATGAATGTATGTGGGTTTTTGGAGATAATTTGTTTTTCACCTGTAATATGTAAACCAGTCATGTAAGGGAAATGGGAAGCATTTCTTTTTTTACTTATATTCACCTGAAAAATAGAATGTCACCACATTATAATTTTTATGCTGCTTGAAAGATTTTGCTGGTGTAAATAAGCGGTAAGGGATATATTAAGAATACACAGAAGGGCTACACCTGGATAGAGGTAAAAAAAAAAAGAGAGAGAGAGAGATATGATAGAAAGACCCTAAAGGTAGGTGTGTGTGTGTGTAGGTGTGTGTGTGTGTGTGTGTGTGTGTGTGTGTGTTCCTTTTTCACCAACCCCAGTGAGTTCAGTTTGCCCCGCTGGCCAGCCCCAGAGAATTAAATGTTACACCCTCAGATAGAAAAGTCAATTGAGCAATTAGTCCGCCTGATTTCAAGGCTCCCCCATCAATTCCTGGGCTGCTGAAGGCTGGTCCTCACGGCAGCAACACAGCATGGGAACACAGAAACAAATCCTGTTTTTTGTTTTGATATATTCAATTACCCATGTCCCCCACAGTGTCTGCTGTGTTCCTGGATGTTCAGGGTTCTTCTATGCAACTATTTCCAACCCCTGTCAGCCATCTTTCCCCATCCCTGCCCTTCCCTGGTGCCCACTCCTGTCCCTTGATAATCGTAGTGAGCTGCAGTTCTTAGCTTCCACATGTGAGAGTGTGCAGGGTTTGTCTTTCTGTGTCTGATACCTCATTTTATGGGATGCATTTGGGGTGATGTTTTGCTATGGCTAGTCTCTGGATATGAGTGTCTTTGATAAGAATACAGACTTAACTGCAGAGTCATGGGTGGGGCTCAGACATATGTGTTTTAAAAGATGATTCCAGGATTCTTCTTATTGCATAGAGATACCTCCTGGAGATGGATGTCTGAGATCTCAAGATAGCAAGGTGTACTAGCTTGCTTTTCCATTGCTGTGATAAAAAAAAACACTGACCAAAATCATCTTGGGAAGGAAAGGGTTTATTTGGCTTACACTTCCAGGTCTCAATCTATCAGTAAGTGAAGCCAGGGCAGGAACTCCAGGGATGTGCTCAAATAAACTCTGGAGGAATGGTGCTTGCTAACTCACTCTCTGATCCAGGCTCAGGCATCTTTCTATAGCATCCTTTATTCATCTGCCTAGGGATGGTATCACCCACAGTGGACTGGCACTGTCACTTTAATCTGATTTAGGCAGTTCCTCAGTTGATGCTCCCTCTTTCCAGCCGAGTGTAGGTTGTGTCAAATCGACAGCTAGCACAGAGGGTAAAGCCAATTTTTGGTCAGCGTTCTAGTGTTTTTCAAATTATGCCACGGTTCTACTCCATCAAACCTTGAGAGAAAATTTGTTTGCTGGTGACAGAGAGTTCCATATATCCTAACTTGTCTTTCTTTTCTCTGGTCCAGTGGGACTCCTGAATGTCTATGAGTGTTCCTGGCTTGGAGTCACATGAATGTCACCTGCTTCACTTCCTTGTTTGACACAAGAATACAAAAATCCATTAGCAGGTATGATTTAGCCTTCTTGCTATGTAGCCAATGGCCATACACTTTGTGGCATAAAATCCTTCGTTATCTTATGTTTCCACGGCTATGGAGTTCAGGCATGGCTTAGCTGGACCTGTTACACAGGCCATAACATGGCTATTGGCCAGGCTGGCTCTTAGATAGAGCTTGGAGCTCCTCCAGCATTCCTGGTTGTTGGCAGAATCCACTTCCTTCTGGTTATACAACTAGAGGTTCATGGTTCTCATTTGCGGTGAACTGTAGGTCTATAGGTCTATAGGTCATTGGCAATTTGTAACATGGCTGGTGTGTCTGAGACAAGTCCAGACAGATGTTCTCTGTCTAACTCCCTGGGTAGCCATTGCATTCACATAAGGTAGCTGAATGAAGAAAGTGATGCCCATCTTCTCTACAGAACGGCTGTGTATTAACTCGCTTAGGCTGCCATGAAAAACTACCTTAGACCATGCTGCTTATTGCATCATAGTTTCTCTTACTTTAAAGGTGGGTAAGAGGACCTAATCAGTCTTCCAAGGCCCTGGTAGGCAGGTTATCCAATCCCAAGTGGCCAGCACTAAATACATGTACATATGAGCAAGACTAAATGAACAGAGCTTTTGTGTGTGTGAGAGACTAATGATTAAAGAAGAGGTTGTGAACTTGATAGATTGGGGAGATGGGAATGAGAAACTGGATGTCAAAATGATGTAAATGCAGCACTCACATATGAAATTCTCAGAAAAAGAAATGGAGTTAAAAATAATTTACAACCTCCCCAAGCATTATCAGGCTGGTATTCAAGCATTTCAACACATGAGCTTGTGAGGGACAGTTCCCTAGACAACTTATAAAGTTGTCACATTGTAGCTGTTGCTGTCCATGCCACTTCAGAGTCTTAGGCTCAGCCAGTGAAGACCCATTTGTGAACAATGAGCATCCTTTTTCCCAGCAAAGCAAATACCTTCCTGGGAGCTCCCAGCAGACAGCTTAGCTTCCTTGCATGCCAGGTAGCAATTTCCATATATCCACAGATGCTGACTTTGTTTTAACAGAAGGAACAAAGAATTTTCCTGAGAAGACACAGAATTTGTTACAGACTTTAGTTCCCTCCAAGAGTTCATTGTAAAAACAGCCTTGTTTGGTTGAAGTTGGTTTCACCATGTGGCTCAAGCTTCAAATTTGAAATCCTTCTAATTTAGTGACAACACCTGAAAGTCTGATGGCTGTGTACTCTTTGTTTACTCCTCTGCAAACTAAGTTTGAACCAGGGTACCCTATAGGTCCTGTACAGTTTTCCCATCTTATGCTCTATCAGTCTTGTCCTTATCTCTGTGTTAGGAGATTGCAGGGCAGTAAACAGCAACATCACCACCACCACATTATTACTATTTTGTAAACAGTGATATTTTTAACATGCTACCTTGGATAGCCAAATTGTATTTCATAATTGTTATGTCTGGCCTCCAAGTGTTAAGTCAATTACTATAATTTCTCCTTAAGCATATACAGGTCAAGTAGAGTCTTTCATTTCAAAGACTAAGGAATGACAGGCTGGTGGCTGCTGTGTAAGGGAAGGAGCCATTTCATGCTCTAGTCCCACTGCAGTGTAGAATCTTAGTCACTTTTGTAATACACATCAGATCTTGCTAGCTCATCACACCGAGACAGTTACTGTCAATTAGGAAATGAGATAGTTATTTAGAAGTTATCTCTGTTGTCCAGTCTGCCTGGTTACTTAGGGTCAGGACTTAAAAAAACCATTTTGATAAAACAGGAGCCTAGGGACTTGGTGATAAAATCTAAGCTTTTCAGGTCAAGAGGAAGAAGCAGTCAGCATTTGCAGTTTAATTAGGAAGACACACAAATTGAAGTGTGGTCTCCCACTGAACATGACTGATCAGCAGATGTGGCTAATTAGCTATAGTAGACGAGCTGGGACTATTGTCCTGCTCAGGGTTAGACAGTGAACCTCAGAGACAATGGTAACATGAGATGCAGGCTCTCAGACTCACACATGCCTGTCTATTGTGGTGTTTCACAGTTCAAGCCCACTGCTGTCTGTTTTCACATGCCACATGTGACTACTGGGGACCAAGAGCACACTTGGACTGATTAAGAAGAAGTGAAAAACAGTTACTTTGATTCTCAGTCGAAACTGAGCTCTGTAAACCAGCAGAGTCACTTTACAAAGCTCTGGGCAGGTCCCAGCTGTTGTCTGTTGACCCTGGAATAAAATGACAAGCTCAGGCTGTGTAGTGCAGTGATGTAAACAAAGTGCAGAGAGAAATGCAGGAGTCTTGGATTCCATTCTTCCCATTTTGGTTTGGCTACCACAAATTGTGTGACTTTGATGCTTTATTCTCCCGTAGGAGTGTGGTCAGTCACTCTTAGGAGGGAACCGCACACAGCATGGGTGGGGGGGAGGGGTGCTCCCTCTTGGGCCCCAGATTAGGCACAAACCACATCCAAACACCTATTTTCATGGAGAGGTTTGGCAAGCAGGGAAGAAAAGTAAAGTGGCCGATTTCTGACTCAGGCAGAAGACAGTAAAGACTGATCTTACAGGTGTGGTTTTTAAGAGGAAAAATGGGAGGTCTGTTAGACTTGGCTGGGATGCGGTGGGATGTTTGGATTGCTCATGTTAATTAGGACAGCCGAAGGAGGCTTTTGATTGCTGGACTTCAGTGATAACCTGAATCTTGGTGATTCGCCTTAGAAATATATCTGGCATAAGAAAGTGGGCAAATAAAAGAACAGATCTCTGTGACCAGCTTTAGGGATGTAATCTGTGGTTCACAAGGGAGAGGGAAGGAGGAATGCAAGGCTTGCCAGTGCCGTGTTTGCCATTCTCAGCCTGCTAGAACGCTTCACTCTTTAATGGTGGTGCAAAAATATAACATTAGGGACTGGGGGGATTTGAAAACAGCATGAAGTTGTCATGGTTCGTTTTCCTTGCTTGTTTGTTGTTTTTGTTTTTGCTCAGGGTCTTACTGTGTAGCTCTGATGGGTCTGAAACTAGCCATGTAGACCAGGGTGGCCTCTGCCTCCCCAGCACTGTGCGACCACCCTTGGTGGCCCCATGACTCCCTCTCTCTCTATGTTTTTGAGACAGGGTTTCTCTGTAGCTTTGGTGGCTGTCCAGAACTTGCTCAGTAGATCAGGCTGGCCTCAAACTCAGAGATCTGCCTGTCTCTGCCTCCTGAATGTTGGGAGTAAAGACATATGCCATCATCACCTGGCTAAAAATAACTTTTTTTATTCTATAAAGATCCCTTGTTTGTTACTAGTTTTGTTTGTTTTTGTTTTCCGAGACAGAGTTTCTTTGTGAAACAGCTCTGGCTGTCCTGGAACTCACTCTGTAGACCAGACTGGCCACGAACTCACAGAGATATGCCTGCTTCTGCCTCCTGAGCCCTGGGATTAAAGGTGTGCACCACCACCCCACACAATACTAGTTTTGACTCTAAGTAAAAGAAAGAACAATGAACAAAAACAAACAACAACAAAAGACTTCACCAGATTTTAAGCTTTGACTAACTACCCAGTTTTCAAAACTTCCATCACTCCAGGATTGACACATCCTTTCACTACCCCTGCACAGAGCTTGAGGTATTGCACTGCAATCGTCCATTGCATGATTTCTCTTATCTGAACAGCAGCCTCTCTGGGCTAAGGAACCCATCACCCTGTTGTTCATGAAAGCTATGTTTCCTAACTGGGTTGACAGACATCAGTCAACCCGCTAGTTTGTGCCTCTTCCTAGAGTCAAACGCAGCATTGTTGAGCATTTTCAAGACCCACTCATTGGAAGCCTGCAAGAAACCAAGCTTCATCCGTTGTCGTCAAGACGTCCCACGGTTTGATGACTCAGGGAGGGACAGACCCACAGGAATGGCCTGAAGGATAAAAAGCAGTGACTGGATACCTGCCAAGGTATACCCCTAAGAGAACACGCCACATGCAACAGAGTTAGTGTAGAGGGGACTGTGACGGATGGGCACTTTGAAGGGGTGCATGCGTCCTGGGAAGGCACCTGGAGACGGGTGATCCTGGAACTGCCTCTGAGGCTGAGGCAGGCTGGCAGCAACTAACACAGCTGGCCATTTCATTCTTTAGAGCAGATGGGCATCTGAGTAAAAAGAACACCCTTTCTATACCAGCTCCACCAGCCCCAACAAGCTAGGCTCAGCCATGAGCCCCCAATTAAAGAGACGAGCAATGGCCACGAATGAGAGGGTATTTATTCAACGCATCCATGTTGGGATTAGAACAATACATAAAAGCATCCGGTTGATAGCCCCTCCCCCAAGTCCATATTTGGGTGCTGACTTGAACTTTAGGTTTAATGGCAGGGAAACCGGTACAGGAGCAAGGGGCATGCATAATCCAACAGTACTGATTGGAGTGTAGTCCCACCCAACAATGTCTCAAAGCCTGTCTTCTTCAATACCTTCCAGTAAGGATTGTGTGTAGACGTAGCTGTGCAAAAATCCCACAGTCTGAGTCTTTCTTGAGGGGCCGACACACCTTTGCCTAATACATTCCTACCTCCATGTCCCCTGAATTCTTTCCTTGATGGAGACAACCTGGAAGTACCTTGTAGAGGTCACAAGTGATCTGTCCTCTGCCTTTGCCTATGGGTAACACCATGGCACTTTCTCTGGGCAGGTAGGAAGCCTGCAGGGGTCAATACACTACAGACTTAGGAGCTCTAAGTTGAGAGACTGGCCTAGGCCAGGCTTAGAGAGTCACAGATGGCTGCACTCTGTTCTCTCACTGGGTCCCACTTGGGCTGCAAGGCCAGCATCTCAGGACTTTTCCTTCCTTAATGGTTGAAGTTTCATCCCGTGAGAGAAATCCCATAGGAGGATGGGGGCTGAGCACAGGGCTTGCAGCCTCATGCTGCCAGGTCACCCTCAGAGTTGAGTCTGGGTCACCTGATGCTGTTCTGTACCTAAGGGGGCTGGCTGAGGTGAGGGCCTTGAAAAGTTTCTGTACCCCATAAGCCTCTCCGATGATGCAGCAATCCAAATCAGGCCGAATCAAACCCAATTAGAAAAAGCCCATGTTTAATGGATACAGTGCTCCCAAATGATTTTCTAGCCCCGGAGAGAGGAGATGGGAAAGAGAAACTGGAAAAGTACACAGTCTGTTTTCTGGGGGAGGGAGGGGGCAGTTTAAATACTCTGTGGGAGTGGTCTTGAGCATCTCGGGGAGAGGGGGTCATCATTTGGTGGGCTTTCTGAGATGCAGCAGGGTTTGGAGAGAGATGGGGGAGGGGGCCTTGGGGTTATGCTTTCACCAGAAAAGGCCTGTCCTTCTGTGTAATGGTCATGGCCAGACCGTGCCCACCCCCAGTATGTTAAGAGTCTGACATGCAGGCAGTCATCTTTGTGCCAGAAGATGTGATGTTAGCTGGCAATAAAAGCATTGCCAAGTGGAGAGAGCCTGCACAACAAAGGGACACTTTTTTTTCTTGTCTGGGGATAAGGGACCCACATTTGCACTTTGTGACCGCTGACTCCAGCAGTCTGCCTGCACTGTCCTGAGGGCAGGTTGCCCTCTGCTGGGCAGACTGGAAATAGCTATGCCAAAAATTTCAAAATCAGCTGGGGCATGGTGGTGCACTCCTTTAGTCTCTGCACTTTGAAGGCTGAGGCTGGGAGCTCTGTGAGTTGGAGACCAGCTTGATTTACATTGTGAGTTCCAGGACAGTGAGGACTACAAAGTAAGAGCTGTTTTAAAAACGAGAGAATTTATGCATGGATTTTCTTCAGGAATGCTGAAGCCTGGGAAATACTTCTGCAATGATTGGAGATCATGAATAATTTAACAGTTTAATAACTTAACCTTTGCATTGCTGCCTCTGTAGCAGACTTTCTTTTGGTAGTGATGACGTCAAAACCCTAGAGGGAAAATGTCATTAGTAGAATTTTGTTCTCTTAACCCGTTGTGTATGTGTGTGTGTTAGATGTGTGAGTTGGGAATAATGTGTTTTGTGTGTGTGTGTGATGTGTGTGGTATGTATGTATGTGTTGTGTGGGTTTGTGTGTGATGTGTGTAGGATGTATATTTGTGTGTGTAGTGTGTGTATGTGAGGTGTACGTGTGGTGTGTGTAATGTGATGTGAATATGTATGTGTTGTATGTGTATTTGTGTGTGGGATGTGTGTATGTGTAGTGTGTGTGTTGTATACATGTGGTAGGCATTGCGGTGATTCACAAATAGAAGGTGGAATTTGAGGTTTCATCAGGTATATGCAGAAGTGTTAGTCATACAATCCAAGCCTCTGTCTATACACAGCAGCATGTACTTATGTCTGCCTGCCTTTTAAATTGACGTAAAACTAGACATACATAGGATGAGGGAATCTCAGCTGAGGGACTGTCTTCATCAGACTGGCCTGCAAACATCCCGATGAGGCATTTCTTGATTGCTATTGATGTGGGAGGGCCCAGCTCACTGTGAGTGGTGCCATCTCTGGGCTGGTGGTCCTGGGTTATATAAGAAAGCAGGCTGGGCATGTCCTAAACTGTTCTGGAAAGAGATGCAAAGCTTAGCAATTAGGTGGCCCACTTTAACATCACCCAGGACAGCCCTACAATCAGTTGATTGACAACTAACCATATTTATGGTGCTGAGTACCAGGACAGGTGCTAGCCAACTAGAATTAAGTGAACTTAGCCAAACAGGATGAAGAAATAAGTAAGCAAATTCACATTGTGGTGTAAGTCCTACAGACATACTGCTGTGGGCTTTCCCAGCAAATTCTACTAGGGACAGACATCAGGGAAGGGCATGCCAAAGGACACAAGACACCCTGTCTATGCTAACACCCTTTCAGTATGGGGGTGTCAGTCATACAATTGTTTTTTTTCCCCAGAGACAGGGTTTCTCTGTCTTGGAACTAGCTCTTGTAGACCAGGCTGGCCTTGAACTCACAAAGATCCGCCTGCCTCTGCCTCCCCAGTACTGAGATTAAAAGCGTGCATCCCCACTGTCCAGATCATACAATTTTTTATTGTCTTTTAAAAAAGTGGGTTCTGGAGAAATGGCTTAGGCGTTACAAGCATTGGCTGCTCTTCCAGAGGTCCTGAGTTCAATTCCCAGCAACCACATGGTGGCTCACTATCATCTATAATGGGATCAGGTGCCTTTTTCTGGCATGCAGGCATACATGTAGGCAGAACACTGTATACAGAATAAACAAATCTTTTAAAAAAGTGTATGTGTGTATGTGTGTGCATGCACACACGTGTGCACAAGAATGCAGGTGTTTGCACAAGCCAGAGGTATTGTTGTAGTCCCTGGACCTGAAGTTACAGGAAGCTGTGAGCCACCTGAAATGGATGCTAGAGGCCAAACTGAAACCCGCTGGAAGAGCAGTGCGTGCTCTTAATGAGTAAACCATCCCTCTCTAACCCAAAGTCTTTTTACTTTATATGTGTGAATGCTTACCTGCAAGTATGTGCACCACATGTGTGCAGAACCTCTGGAGGCCAGAAGAGGGCATCAAAATCTCTGCAGCTACAGTTATAGGAGGCTATAAGCCACTGTGTTGGTGCTGGGAACCAAACCCAGGTCTTCTATGAGAGCAGTAAGCATTCCTAACTGCCGAGCCATGTCTCCAGCCCCTAGTTTTCCCTCACTATTGTTGTTGTTGTTGTTATTATTATTATTATTAGACAGTGTTTCTCTTGGCTGTCCTGGAACTTGCTTTGTAGATGGGGCTGGCCTTGAACTGAGATCCACCTGCCTTTGCTTTCCAAGTGCTGAGATTAAGGTGTACACCACCACTGCCTGGCCCTTATTATTATTTTTAATGTCAAAATCAAATGCAGAGCCTTGAACATGCTGGACAGCCACTTTGCCACTGAGCTACACTTCAGCTACTTGGTGATACCAAGCAGGGGATTTTATGATCAACTAGAGGCTGGAAATAATTTTTGTCTTTAAAGAAACTACATTATTTTGCTAATAAAGAAGAGCAATGTGGATTACTAAGAGGCTCCGGTAAATTTAAATTCACTAGAGGAGCTGGACAGCAAAGGAAGCTTAATTTCAGCTTGGTTAAACCCAACAGAATTGTAAGAGTGAAATCATTATGCTAATTTAATTAAAAATGTACAGAGAAAAACAAACATGTTAGCGAAAATTGTACCTACTCACATAAGCTTAATGAGTTTCAAACTGGAACTAGAATTGAATTAGAGTTCTCATCTGTATCACACTGAATGATTAACCTGCCTCTTTTTTTTTTTTTTTAATTCTAGACAGATTATAGGACCACACATCTTAAAAGTTTTAGAAAAACAGAGAATGAAATTGATTAGTTTGTAAAGTCTTAGGATGAGGATGGATTAAGTTCAAAAGAATAACAATAACAGAAAAATTGGGCAACTTTAATTTATAAAATGAACATCACACCAAGCAAGATTTAAGAATCATTGAAATAAAACGAAAAGTATAGCCCTGGAACTAGTTATAATAATAGTCTAATTTACATAAGAAAGTTTTTATTTTTTTCAAAATTATTTATTTATTTACTTATTTGGTTTTTGGAGACAGGGTTTCTCTGTGTAGCCTTGGTTGTCCTGGAACTTGCTTTGTTGACCAGGCTGATTTCTAACAGAGATCCTCCTGCCTCTGCCTCTTGAGTGCTGGGATTAAAGGCATGTGCTACCAGCACTTGGCTAACTTAAGTAATCTTCTAAAAGGGATTTTAAAAAAGAGTTTTTTTTTTTTTTTATGTTTATGGATGTTTTATAAGCAAGCATCTCTATGCACTATGTGCATGCAGTACCAGTGGAGGCCAGAAGATGGCGTGAGATTCCCTAGAACTAGAGTTCCAGATGGTTGTGAGCCATTATGTAGGTGGTGGGCACTGAACCCAGGTCCTCTGCAAGAACAGCCAGTGCTCTTAAGCACTGAGCCACCTCTCCATCTTTTCCCTCATCATAATGCCCTAATGTTTCTCTCAGGGTTCTCCTATACATATGTGTTTGTGCTTGAAAATTTATGTATATGTGCTCTATAACATAAGTAAGACTATAACACAAAACAAAAACTAGGGAAGCAGAGACATTAGGAAAACTAGGTTAAATATGTCAGGCTTCCTCTAAAGACCTCTGTGCTTTACACATTATTATAATATATACATACACTTTCTGTCAGGCTTTCCCATAATAAGTGTATTTTATTTTACCATAAGGGTATAAAAAAAGGATATAAAAGAACAGATCCTTAGATGGGTAGTACTTTACTTACAGCCTTAAATTAATACCATATTCTCAAGGGACTCATTTTTAATTCAAATGGCATTCAAAAAAAGAAAAAAAAAAAAGAAAAAAAGAAAAAAAAAAGAAAGAAAAAGAAGAAAAAAAACGTGTAGCCACTTTTATTTTCCTGGTGCTTTGGCTGTGGGCTGTGGCAAACATAATTGCCTGGGGGGGGGGAGAATTTGCCTTCTGCCTAGGGGCAGAATTTTATGACTTTTGCATTATTTTCCACCAGAAACCAAAGGCAGTGCTGTCTCCAATGTAAGGAGAATCAGCCCTTCAGGGGAAACCTAAGTGTGTGCATCATTGAGGCAGAGCCCAGCGGAAATGCTCTCTCCTGGTTTTATAGGCTGTTAATCATGAATTGCAAATGAATAGCAAGACTATAAGGCTTAAGATCGTGTAGGTCCACACCAAGGATAAACCCCAAGGAGGGCTTAACAGCAGCATCCTGCTATGGAGTCCACACAGGAGAGAGGGGGCGCAGATAGTATTTCAAAGCTGCGGTCAGCACCCGATAAACCCTGGTAGGAGAAGGCAAGTGGTATCAGGGCAGTGGCTATGCAACACTGTCAGGGTTCCGAAGTATATCGCTGGCTTCTGGTGTTGAGTTCTGCTGTCCTTGATTGGGGTGAAGTGATGTGACTTCTTGATAGTGCCAGGTTGCTGGTGGCAGAGGGATGGGGACCAGAGCCCCTACACACCTGACCTTGCTGGAAACCCTGCTGCTCTGTTGTTGACTAGGGGTATCTCCTCTGCAAACCTACACAGGCCAGGATGAGAGGCCTGGCAAACAACATGGATCTGATGCAGCATTCCAGATGCAAGGGAGTTCTGAGGATGTACACTTTGTCCTTTATGTTCTTTCAAATCCTGACTGTATATTTTAAAAACCAGGGCTGGAGGGATGGATCAGTGGGTAAAGTGTGCTGGGAGTTTGGGTTCTTGGGGCCCACACAGATCCCAGAGGGAAGTAAGAGACAAAATCCAATGGTTCCATTTCCAAGTCAGTTTAGGTCCAGGAGCAGATAGATGATCGGCTAACACTGGACCCTGCTGGCGGCCTGCTAAAGTACTACTCCCCCCCCCCCCATGCTGTTCCACTAGCTACAACCCAGCCTCCCACCAAAAATTTAGAGTAAAAAATTACCAATAGCCAAATGCAGATATGGCAGGGTTATGTGCCTGATAAGCTTTCAAACAAACAGATTATAAATCGTGGAGATGAATCCTCAGGCATTTTTTTTGTGGAGAAAAGGATGAACGTAATGGCATAAAGGGAAGCTATGATCTAGATGATGTGCCAGATTGTATTCTCCTGATTACTCAGCTAAGGAGGGAAGAAGGGGTGTGTGTTAGAGTTTAACTCTGCTCAGTCAGCAAGCCTGCCCTCCTCAATGATGCCCAATTCCCAATTCCCATAAACCGACTCCGCTGGGTGTTGGTGGAACATGTCTTTGATGATCCCAGCACTCTGGAGACATAAGCAGGTGGATCTCTGTGAGTGGAAAGGGAGGTTACTTGGAGCCTATAAAAGCCCAACCTAGAGCCTTTTGGTGAACTCCCACCCGTGGCCCCTCCAGTCTCTGTGATGGAAGCTGTTTGCATGTCATACTCCCCCCTTGCTTTGACTGGTGTTTCTTTAATCAGATGTTTGCATCCCTGCTATATCTGTCATTTTTTGATCACCACCCCTTACCCAAGACCCCCATAATGTCCACACATGCACTGTGTGGCATGTGTGAACCTTCACTCATAATTACATAAAAGAACATGCATGCACATTATACTTTATAACCATTGTTAAGGGAACGGCTCAGCAGTGTTAAGAACATTTGCATCGCTGTGCACCCATCACCTTGTCTATACACTAAAACTTTTTCATCTTAGGAGTTAGACTCTCTCTACTCACATGAAGCTTTGATTTTTGGTTCCTCACACCCTACCTCACCCCTGCAATCATGATCCTATTTCTGTTAATTAGGTATTTGGCTAGTCTAGGCACTCCATCCCCCACACCCAAGACATCATTTCTATGTGTAGCCCTGACAGTCCTGGAACTCTCTGTAGACCAGGCTGACCTCAAACTCAGAGATCCACCTGCCTCTGCCTCCCAAGCATTCGAATGAAGGTGTGTGCCACCATGCCTGGTTTCCATTTTTCATTTCTGATGACTGGACTATGTCCTCTGGTGTAAGATCCTTAAGGTTCATCCATGTAGCCACATGCATCTGAATTTCTTTGCTGAAGGCTGAATTATATTATGTTGTGTGATACAGCAATTTCCTTCCTTCCTTTCCCTTCTCTTCCCTTCCCCTCCCTCCCTTCCCCCCTCCCTCTCTCCTCCTCTTCTTTTGCTTTGGTTTTTTGAGATAGGGTTTCTCTATGAAACAGTCCTGGATGTCCTGGAACTCACTCTGTAGACCAGGCTGACCTAGAACTCACACAGATCCTCCTGCCTCTGCCTTCTGAGTGCTGGGATTAAAGGTGTGAGCTACCACTGCCTGGCTAGCACATTTTCTTTATTCATTTAGGCATAGCTGCTGGGCTGCCCTTGTTCCTATGGTATACCCCCAGACTCTGGCATAGCCTTTGATACTTTCTGTACCACATCTTCTTGGGCCCTCTGTCCTCATTCCAGCTTTGATGGATGTGTCTAGTGAGCTGGGTTCAAGTTGGCTGTCTTCTATCTAAAGCCCCGAAATACTTGGGGACTTAAAGGCCCAAAGACAGTTCCAATCAACAAAGAATAGGAACCAGAGAGAAAAATCAAAGCTCAGCCTGATAATTTTGAGATAACCATTCCAAGAGGCCTTTAATGAGCTTCTTAGGTATCCTCGTGGCATCTAGAGGGTAAGCCTATACCTTCAGCAGTGCTCTGGGTATTACATATTTTCTTTTGTCTGTCTTAGTCACTGTTCTATTGCTGTGAAGAGACACCATGACCATGGCAACTCCTATAAAAGAAAGCATTTAATTAGGGGCTGCCTTACAGTTCAGAGGTTCAGTCCATTATCATCATCATGATGGGTTGCATGGTAGCAGGCAGGCAGACATAGTCTGGAAAAGTATCTGAGAGTTCTACATCCTGATCTATAGGAAGGAGAGAAAGAGAGAGAGAGAGAGAGAGAGAGAGAGAGAGAGAGAGAGAGAGGGAGGGAGGGAGGGAGAGAGAAAGAGAGAGAGAGGTGGGCTTTTGAAACCTCAAAGTCTACCGCCCCAGTGACACGTCCCAACACTCCACTAACTGTTATCCGGGCATTCTTATTCAAACCACCATACCCTCTATATGTTAGTTTGTATTGCTGTGAAGAGACCCCATGACCACTGCAACTCTTACAAAGGAAAACATTTAGTTGGGGCTGGCTTACAGTTCACAGGTTTAGTTTATTATCATCATGGTGGGACATGGTGGGACATGGTGGCACACAGGCAGACATGGTGCTGAGAATTTTACATCTTGATCCACAGGCAGCAGAAGCACCCATGTCACATTGGGGGATCTGAGCGTATAAGACCTCAAAGTCCACTGGGACACTCCAACAAAGCCACACCCACCCCAAGACCACACCTCCTAATAGTGCCATTCCCTATGGGCCAAGCATTCACACACAAGAATCTGTTCAAACCACCACACTGTCTTACTGTTTTAATTTCATGGCACCTGCTTCCTGGGATTACCTCCCAAAACAAACCACCTGCATCCACATTCCGGGAAGGTCTGTTCCAGGAGTTGTGGGTGACCTCCATTGTGATACCTGCTGATTTTATTCCCACTTCCCCTACAAAAGAACATTTGTTTCTGTTTTACAGTTCTCCATTACAGCATTAAAATATATGAAAATGCCAATTAAATTAAAGTGTACAGGTATTAAAATGCTGCTTATTTTGGAATAGCTACTTGTAGTTTGGGAATTCTGAGAAGATATGCAGACAGGGTCAGACTTAGAGCAAACCAATCAATCCATCGATCAATCAATCAATCAAACAAACAAATAGCAAAGCCAAATTGGCTTTCCATTTCTGCTCCTCCAACCAAAAATGGAAGATTTCAATAGGACTACTTTTGTTCTGTATGGATTGGCTATGCCCTTTCTGAGTTACCATCTGTAACCATTAATTTTCATTGTCAACTCAACAACTTGGAACCACCTAAGAGAATCAAAGGGGGAACAAAGAGAAAGCCACCAAAACGTTGGCATCCCCTCTGTTTCCTGGCAGACCCCGAGGACTCAGGGCTATGTGCTGTTAGCTGTTTGCACTCCCATGAGCTCAGTGCCTTGCCTTGTGCTGCCATGGAGACAGGTAGGTGCATGCTGCAATAGTGTGGGGCTTTCTAGGAGGGCCCAATGTTGGCTCAGCAGTTGGCTGTGAGATCCACAGGGTGCCATCAAGGCAAGGGGGAAGGACTCACTCACTTCGTCCTTGGAAGACGAGCCTGAGAAATGAGATGAGAAGCCACTGCATGTCATCTGGAGTGTGGGGATATTCCTGAACCTGGAAATGGCCCCCTGACAAGGCTCAAGGAAGAAGCTAATCAGAGCTTCCCTAGTTTGACGAATACCACGAGGAGGAGACGTGGTGGGTCGCCCTGTCGGGACGCTTCCCTGGAGAAATTGGGGGTGGCCTGAGGAGGGAGCTGTCGAGTCAGGACCCCATTCCTTCCCCCCCCCAATTAGGCTTCACAGAACACCCTAATTGGAAAGTGAAGGGAGCGAAGGAGGCTGTTCTATTTACATAGGTCAGGCTGGGAGTTTGTGAGCCAGGGGAGGGGAATGGGGAAGGCTTAAATGAAATGAGATTAAAGTTTGATTTATATTGGACTGGACTTTGTAATAACGAAAAGTCAAACTGCTTGTTAACACCCGAAGGTGACAGGAGGAAAGCGATAAAATGTGCCCTGGATTCTTCCAGAAGAAAAGGGAGGCCACACAGAGTAATTTAAAAAGACAGCCGTGTGAAAAGTGCTCTTTCCAGATTGCTCTTCACTACATAGTCCAGTTAGTACAACAATACAGCTGCTATAAAATGTTGCTCAGGACAGCAGTGCTGGGGGGGGGTGGGGGAGGGAGCCCACTTTCCTACACTCCTGACTCCCAAGAGAGTAAACAAGCCACTAAGCTAGTAAGCCTACCCCTCCGGCCAGCAGCGCCAGTAATGTTATTCTCACTCTGCCCCAAGCCTTGTGAACCAGAGGCCACTGAAACCCAGGTTCGTCTTCAGGCTTCGCAGGAGCGCCGCTTTCAGGCGATCCGCAAGGGCCACTGCGAAGTCCTGCGTTCATGCTCACTTCTGAGAGAAGCTGTCAATTACAAAGCAGAAATAAGCTTGCTTTGAGACAAGAGCCATCTGCTTTCCCAACAACCCTTTCAGGTGCGAGTGGGTGGTGGTCTACGCCTTTAACCCCAGCCCGCAGGCAGAGGTAGGAAGATGTTTTGTGAGTTCCAAGCCAGCCAGGGCTATATAGCAAGACACAGTCTCAAAATAAAAAGAAACCGCTCCCCTGACTCCCCTCTCCACCCCAACACGCATGCAATCACACAAACACCAAACCCTTTTAGAAACCACTTTGGTCTCCCTTTCATCCCTCTCAAGTTCTCTCGCTGGATCTGTTCTTCCTGCTGTACACAATTAGAGTGGACCACAGCAGATCCCACACGTGGGAGTCTGGACCCTAAGTCGGTGACCTCAGGCTATCTATCTTTTCCCTGGGGTCTGAGGTTGGATGCTCCGGGCCACTGTGGCCCTGTGAGCTGCAAGCCCGCGTCCGGCTGGCAGAGGGCGCTCGGCTCCCCCGGCGGGGCTCCGGCCGAGAGGAGGCGCCGGGGCTGGTGAGCATCTCCGGGCGGCCGGGAGGGGGTGCGCGCTTGGGCCGCTGCAGCGGGGCTGCTGTCACCGTGGACCGCACCTCGCTGGCTGGTGGGCGGGAGAGCGTCTTTGTCCGGCGAGGCGTCCTCAGCCTCGGCCATCCCTCCGATCGGAGCCGGGCGGCCTGGGCGGTGCCCAGCGGTGAAGTGCGCGGGCGGAGGGCTGGCTGCGGCCACGGCCCCAGGTACCTCGGTGCCCCAAGCTCTCCACCTGCGCCACCTCTGCCCGCTCTCTGTCAAGTTGCAAGACGACCCGGGTGGGTCAGGAGTCTGGACGCGTGGGCGCGTTGCAAACTCCAGCTGCGAAGGAGCTGCGTGTGGAGGTAGCCCGGCCCGGGATGCTCCCGGAGGCTGCCCTGGCCTCTCGGCACATCCTTCTTGGCTCCTCCAGACCCAGGTGAGCGACTCCTGTCCGCGTGTCCCGATCCGGCTGGAGACAGGTGCAGAGCGGGGCGGAGGCGGCGCCTTTTGCTGGCTTCTCTGGCATCAGAGCACCAGCTCTCCGCTGCCCACATCCTCTGCTCCGCCGGAGAGAGGCTGCAGCCCACTCGCACCTCCCAGGGATGCCAGGTTGAGCACCGTGTTTCAGAGGCGACAGCGGGTTAGCCGAAGCGAGCTCCCTCCCCCCTCCCCCCCCAGCTTGGGATAATTCGGTCCGTGTCTTCGTCTTAATTTAGCACCAATGTGTTATTTCCTTGGAGCTCTAGAATGGTAAGGCTTGCTACATCCATTTTTTTTTTTTAACCCCCTTCATTCTGAGGCTATACAGGGGGGAACTACAGGCTTGCATGTGATGTTACTACCGTTCTATTTTAAATACAAACACCCAGAGAAGTACGCTTGGCCGCCTGCCAGAGGCGCCTGCACTCTTTGTTATGTAAGTGCTTAACAAAATATTTGCTGGTTGGTAAAGTTAAGAGCGGTTACCAGAGAATGTTGGAGCGCAGGAAGTCAGAACCATGATTTCTGTCTTAGCTCAAAACTTTCCTTCAGGATAGGCATGTGATGGCTTGGATATCATTTAAAGGCGACACGAGGTCCTTTAAAAAAAATCTGTAAGGCAGAATTTCACGGGTTAAAACACGAACAGGTTTTTATGAAGTCTGTTATAAAAACCAGTGGGACATCTCTGACTAACAATGGAAAGAGATTTAAAGAAATAGATCCCCCCCCCCCCACAGCCTTTTTGGCTTTTAAACTATCAAGTATTTTTATTTTGCCGTCACGTGGAAGTGGCTAATTGTGAGTTGATAGTTATTAAAGATATCCTCATATATATATATTTTCTGGGTGAAAAGATGAAAGTGGAAAGCATAGGATGCGCGAATGTCTAGGCAATTTGATGTTTTTCCATCCCCTTATATTCCGTTCTCACTGGTTCAGGGTGACAATGTTTGTTATGTTGACAGCTTTCTGGTGATGGTCATGTGGAGTTAGGGGCCAGACTGTTGGTGGGCTTCGCTTCATTTAATAACCATACAGCCTAAGGTGCAGCTCCGCGGGTGAGTTCCAGGTAACTCAGCCGTGCAGGTGGAATATAGGGAGAGAAACTTGTGTTGGACCAGAGAGAAGCTAATGGATTTCAGCCTGTGTCTATTTTCATTTAAGTAATTTTCTTGCTTATTTTTCCTGCAAAGAAAAGCTGATGTGGTCCAGAGACCCTTAGTTGAACAGAGGACACCCATGGGAGCCTTAGTGGGGCTCAGTGCGTTGTGTGGAGGGAGCCCCGAAAGTTCAGCGCTCCTTTTTGTTTGCATGATTAAAAAAAAAAAAAATCAAGTTTCACCAAGGATTGTTCTTCCCACTGAATTGACATTTTCTTGTACTATATCAGAGTGTGAACTAGTCAACCAAGTGCAAAAAGCCTTTTTGGTATTATTAAGGACAGAGGGGAAGCTGGCATCTTTCATATGCCCACATTTCCACACCTTGGGGCCAGCTCACAGAGGCTTCATGTGAGCTTATATAAGAGCTACTACGGGGCTTTTCGGTACTCGGTTAAACTCCCTGCTTTGGCTATTACATAATTGGCATGGAACTAGGCTGTCAGAGCTGAAATCGCGGGGGAGGATGCATAAAAAAAAACTAGGCTCATGTGTGCGCTCTCTCTCATACACCGGCGTGCACACACATAAACACTTAAAAAAATATAATGAATTGCTGCTTCCAAATGAGAGGGAACAGCAGGGATGGTGGTTTGTGAATCAGAGATAAGAACAGTGTTGAGAGGGCTGCTGGAATAGATAATTGTTCTGTTTAGCATTTTCTGGAGACTCAAATGCTGGCTAGAAACCACTGTAGCCCTTTACACCTGCTGGCAGAGGCCTGGAAGCTGGGGAGCTGGTGAATCTTGGGCTTCTTCTGGTCTCTCACCTGGACTTACTTTGGGGGACCCTGGGAGGAGCACTGGCCGTGTATTTATGTGGTCTCTCTCTCTCCCTCCCTCCCTCTCTCTCTCTCTCTCTCTCTCTCTCTCTCTCTCTCTCTCACACACACACACACACACACACACACACACTTGGATTTTTAAATTTAATTTAATTTTGTGTGCATTGGTATAATGGTGTGAGCTGCCATGTGGGTGCTGGGAATTGCACCCGGGTCCTCTGGAAGGACAACCAGTGCTCTTAAAATCACTGAATCATCTCTCCAGCCCCCAGTAATTAATTTAATATTATATACATTGGTGTGAGGGTGTCAGATCCCACGGAGCAGCTGTAAGTGCTGGGAATTGAACCCTGGTCCTCTGGAGGGAGGTCAGTGCTCTTAATCGATGAGCCATCTCTCCTGCCCCTTGGATTCTTTTTAAAATAGGGATAATTCTCTTGACACCCTCTTAGCCCCAGTTACAGAAACCCAAGTCTCTATGATCCTTGAAACTGTTCCATTTGCTAAGTTATATGTAGATGTTACCTTATAAAATAGCCTTTTCTTTTTAAAAATTATTTTATGGGTGTGAGCTTTTGCCTGCATGTATGTCTGTATACCATGTGTACACAGTGCCTATGAGGGCCAGAAGAGGGTGTCAGATTCCCTGGAACTGGAGTTAAAAATGTCTGTGAGCTGCTTCATGAGTGCTGGGAATCGAATTCAGGTCCTCTAGAAGAGCAGCCAGTGCTTTTAACTATTGAGATCTCTTCCCAGTCGCCTGAGACCACATGGAGTTACTGACACAATGAGGATTCCTGGAGACCAGCCCCATGTTGTGTAGTGTCTCGGGGACTTCTTTTTGGATCTTAGTGTGATCTGGAGAGAATGCAGTACTGGCACAAGTTTTGTACAGGAAGTTGCCTGTAGCTAGTCCACATCTGGGAGGCAGGCTGCCAAGGAAGAAGGAAGGAAAACAATCACAGAAAGATACTCATTAAAAAATAGTAATGGGAACAGAGAGCACCAGCTTTGCTGGGGACCTTCCTGTACAAACTCCTTAGCATCTCTCTCAAGTAGAAGTTTTAAAATAGTATACAAACAAACCCAGACTTGGGAAATAACTCACAAGAAGCAAAGCAGGTTGGGAAGGACAAGATGAGCCACCAGACTGTCTGATTGGCAGTTTTATCAGCAGCTGAAAGCCTTTAAACAATTCCTGAGGTGGGGGGTCTCTTGCAAAGAACCGAGAAGGGTCTCCTTTTGCCTAACCAAGTTTTACTTTATATTGGAACTTGAATGTCTTCTTATCTTCCCATCGTTATCCATCATCAGTCACTTTTCATCTGTTATCCATCATCTGTCATCTGTCATCCACAATTCATCATCCATCCATCATCATCATCACCCATCACCAGTCATCTGTCATCCATGATCCACAGTTCATCATCCATCATCATTATCACCCATCACCTATTACCTGTATCCATGATCCACAATTCATAATACATCATCATCATCACCCATCATCAGTTACCTGCCATCCACTATCCACAGTTCATTATCTGCCCATTGTCCATCACCTATCACCAGTCACCTGTCATCCAGCATTCATAATTCATCATCCATCCATCCATCATCATCACCCACCACTTGTTACCTGTATCCATCAACCACAATTCATCATCACCATCACCCATCATCAGTCATCTGTTATCTGACACCCACAATTCATCATCATTATTATTACTTATCATCAGTCACCTGTCATCCATCCTCTACAATTAATCGTACATCCATTGTCCATCACCCATCACCATTCATTCAGAAAGACCTTTACCAAATTCACTGGACTTCCTTATGAACCTCTCTTCATCTGTGGCTTGTTTTCTGGCCTGGAAGATCACAGCACTTGATATTACAAGACCCTTTCTCAGAATGACCCCTCCCCCAACAACAGACCCCCCAATGGTGGTCTTTATGATGTGATGGATTTTATGATGTGTACATTACATGATATTACAATTATTCTGTAAAAAATCATTTTCATCATTGAGTATGCTAGCTTTCTGTTGCTAAAGCAAAATGCTAGAGGCTGGCTACTTACAGAAGTGTCCAACCCATAGCTTGTAGCTGGTGCATGTGGCCAAATCTAGCTATGAATATGGCTCAACATTGCAAACTTACTTAAAACACCGAGACTTTTTTTTTTTTTTTTTTTTTTTTTTTGTAATTTGATTGTGTTGTCCTGAAGCATATACTTTACAGGTGACATTGTGCCTCAAAGTCAAAAGGTTGGACACTCCTGAAACAAAAAGAATTGATTAAGTTCTATATCCTTTATTTCTTTTGTGTGTGTATAACAATGATAATTAAAAAGAGGTTGTGAATTTGAGAAGGAGTGGGACAGGCATGAGACACAGGAAGAGCTGGAGGGGAGAAGGTGAGGTAGAAATGCTATAAATGCAATACTCATGTATGAAATTCTCAGAAAAAATGTGAAAATAGAAAAAATAAAACTTTTTTATTAATCTATTTATGTAAAACAAAGCTTTTAAGACCCACACATAGATGAGAATGCCTTTAGCCATAGAGTAACAGAAACAGAATAATGTAGGCCACATGTGTAATGCTTTCTGGAATTTGCCTGGAAAAGTAATACCAAACAGGATTAGTGACAGTGGAATTCATTTCATCTGATGTATTAATAATATGATAATTTTTTGTGGTACGCATGTCAGTTAGGTTCCAAGAAAAATAACTCAGGTTGTCAAACTTGGTAGCAATCTTCTTTACCTGCTGAGCCATCTCATAGCCCTCAAATCCTGTACTTTATTTTTTGTTTTTTCAAGACAGGGTTTCTCTTTGTAGCCTGGGATTCTTAGAACTTGATCTGTAGAGCAGGCTGACCTTGAACTCAGAGAACTGCCTGTCTCTGTTTCAAAATCCTGTATTTTATGCTAAGAAAGTTCCATTTCAGGTACTCAGTAGCCATGTTTGTGTGAATGGTTATTGTATTGGTGACTTTTATAGTAGATTTTAGGTTGGAACCATACCATAGTGGACATGAAATTCTGATGTCATCTCTAGCACTGCATTCATTAATCCTAAGACATTTGTTCACATTGCTTCCCCGAAAGCACACGACCTGTTGCTCTGGTGAGACATCCACAACTGGGGACAGGCACAGTGTCCTTGTCCTCATTACTAAGCAATCTAGTGGAGGAAGTGGGCAGTCCTGTGGATCAGGGCTGAGGTGGACAAAAAGGGCTTTGACAGGTGATGCTTAGAGGATGAAGGACAGAGCACACCAGGAGAAGACAGGAGGAAAGGCAGGGGTTTGTGCAGCTGTTGCTGCTAGCATGTTCTCAGGAGTTTGATTCACTTGGAGCAAGCCTGTGAATGACTTCCCAAGGGAGTGGTATGGCTGGGCTGGAGCTGGAGGCTGAGCTATGGGCAGCTACCTGCAAGGGAGGTTGGAAGCTCTTCGTATTAGCAAGCTGTGGGTTTGTGTTCTTCCTTCAGCAGGGAGACAAGCCATTGATTTTCCTTTTGGTCTTCTGAAATCCCAGGGTTATTATGAAGATTATGGGAACTAGTGGTGGTCCCATCTGTGACTCCTGCGACCATCTCCCTGGTAGATTCCATACACTAAGTCCATACTGTTTTTTTTTTTTTTTTTTTTTTTTTTTTTTTTTTTGTGCCTGCACTCCAGGGACACTCAGAGAACAAGAATATACATCCTTGGAGCATGTACTCACTGGTTTAATGTGTCAACTTGACATAAGCTAGAGTCATCAGAGTAAAAGGAGCCTCAGTTGAGGAAATGTCTCCACGAGATCCAGCTGTAAGGCATTTTCTCAATTAGTGATCGGTGCGGGAGGGTCTAGCCTATGACCTCAGTTTTATAAGAAAGCAGGCTGAGCAAACCACGAGGAGCAAGCCAGTAAGCAGCATTTCCCTGTAGCCTCTGTATCAGCTCCTGCCTCCAGTTTCCTGCCCTGTCCTGACTTCCTACGGTGATGAACCCTTTTCTCCCCAGCTTGCTTTTTGGTTATGGTCTCTTCACAGCAATAAAATCCCCAAGACAGAGCATAAGAATCAAGCTTAGGGTTGGCACCTGGAAATTCCTTCAGTGTTTTGTTTTGTGTGTGTAGACACCTGTTTTTGGTTGTTTACCAATGTGCAAAGCCCATCTCCTTTTCTATATGAGTCTCAGCTTCCATGTTCTGTTTCTGCTTATGTTCTGTAGATGCCACTCTGGCCACAGTGGTAATTCCCAGTGCCCAGGTTTCTCTGTATGAGGTTGACCAGTTGCTTCTTAGGCAGCCTGTGGTCTTCCACAGAATGCCCTTATTTAGTCTGGCTTTCAGCTATGCATATATAATCTTCACAGACCAGCTTAACCTCGTCCCTACTGTTACATACATGTTTTCATGAAACATATATGTGTGCCAGAGATCAACCTGTGGTGTTATTCTACAGGAGTCATCCATCTTGCATTTTGTGAAAGGGTCTCTTACTGGAACCCATCATGTACCAATTATGCAAGGCTGGCTGGCCAGTGAGCTCAGGCTCCACCCATCTTGGTTTCCCTAGCTTATGGGTCACAGCTACACCCAACTCTTTATGTGGGTGATAGGGATTTCTTAGGTCGTATTGCTCTGTGTGACAAGTCCTTTAACAACTGAGCTATCTTCTGAGTCCCTATTTCTTTATTAGTAAACAATCACTTTTGATCATCTCTTGGCCATGAGTTGTGTAATTCCAGATGGGTCAGAACTGTTTCATTTCTGGTTGCTCTTTGTGGTCAACAATATCAACAATACCCGCTTTCTCTTTGATCATTAGGGCTGCCCCTCAACCATTGTTGTCATTGATAGACTTACTTCCAGCTTTGCGTGGTCAGTGTAGATCACAAAGCATTTATTTTGAGGTAAAGCCGGTCCAGGGACACTGTAGAGGGAGTGCCTCTGAATACCACTTTTACAGTGCATCTCCTTTAATGAACCTCTTTGAGAATTCTGATTGAATGTGAAAGAAATGATTGGTTTTCCTTGGCTCGACAACTTAGACTCCTTCACTGCTCTGCAGAGTTTCAGTGGCAATTTGGGCATTGTATTCTGATCTTATATTTTATCAGCTTAGAAATCAGGGGCAGAAGAAGACTGGTGCTGGAGGGATCAGTGGGTTTATTTGGCAGGAGGGTGCTCTTCCATGCAAACGTCGTGAAAATCATGGAGATGAAACTGGAGGACCAGGCTGCTGACTTTCTGGTGCCTAGGGAATCACACGGCTTCTCATCTGTTGGCTTTGCGTTGAACAGTGCTGTGTATACTATGGGTTAGGTTAAGAGTGGCGTGGTGGGTGTCAAAGTGGTAGCTCTTAAGATAGATAGGCTATTAATATATTATCAGGCAGTAGTGAATACTTTTCATTCCATCTGGACTTGGCTTTGAACCTGCTTAATCTCCTCAGTGTGGTGTGTGTGGTCCCCACGTGGGCACCTGCTCCCTGTTTCCATCCCCAGGTGTCCATTCTCAGCCTGGCACTTCTTTCCCCAGGCCCTGCCTCCCCCAGGCCTGTCCTCCTGGCCACAGCTTTGCTCTGAGGGAGACCTCCTGCACTGCAAGGAGGAAGCTGGGAAGGCATTCTCTCCTGTGGATGGAGAGAAAGAACTGAAAAGCTGCATTTATTCATTTATTATCTTTTGGGCACCATTGGTGATGGGTCAAACATCTAAACCATTGACAATGAGGAGACAATTGATTGATTTTGAACAATTAATAGTTTTGAATATTTAATTGTTTATAATAGCAACCCTCCAAATTTGCCTTGTTTTCCAGAAGAATTTTGAATTTTCCATTTTTCAGGTGAAAATGGTTGAAATTGAATCTTGTGTCACTCAACCCAAGAATAGCAAAAATTTTGTGACATCTACCCCAGTAGGATTTTGGTAGGAATTTTGTGTCTTTTCCACTACTTAACAGTGAATATTCTTGTACAATTGGGAAAAAGAAAAGTATTTTTTTTAAAATAGCTTTTTAAAGGATGTAGGGTTCATAGTTTGATTGGTTCTTAACTTCTCCAAAAGTAACATAAAATAAATCCAGAAGAAAATAAATGTGGACACAATCACCATGCATCAGAGGTATCTTTCCCCTGACAGAAAGGATGTCAACTTCTTCAAATACTCATTTCTGTGGGGGGTTTTTATGATCACTTTTCAGATCATTAACCACTCAAGGGATGAAGACAGAGAGAAATTGCAGTTCTGTAATCCACAGAGGATTAATCGGAAAATAAGATTAAGTAGCCCCCAGATCCTAGGCTTAGCCCATAGGGTGCCTCACAGGATGGCATCCAAGGGAGGAGTTTGTGTATTACTGCACAGGGCTCAGCATAGACTCCATTCCAACACTATGCATTACCGCAACGCTATTGATTGCTGACCCTTTCTCCTGTGTTTTCTCTCTTTCTTCCTCATTTTTCCACAGCTGGATTGTCTGCTAGACCAGATTGTCACCAGTGACCTGGAGGCTTGTTTGGGGCGGCAAGGTGAGTTCACATACACTCCCCTTTGATTTGTTATTCTGTCTGCAGTTACCTCTTGAATCCTTCCCACTTCCTGGTATCTCAGCAAATAGCTACCACTGTTTTTATTTATTTATTTTTGTAACTTGTATCATTTGGTCAATAAGCCACCAACAAAAAACAAACAAACAAACAAACAAAAAATGAATTCTCCCGAGAAAGCTTCTTTCACTTTGTCTTTTTTTTTTTTTTTTTTTTTTTTAAACAAGTGTGAACTCATTCAGGTGGCAATTGCAACTCAAGTTCATGCTTCATGTTTTGTTAATGATTTTAAAGATGTAGTAGACATCTCTTTCTTAGTGGTAATTAATCTTCTACTGCAACAAAAGGTTCTCTTGTTATTGTAGTCACATCCATTGACAGAAATGGGGCAAGCTGGCCTGGTGGATCACACCTGCAGAACCAGCACTTAGAAGCAGAGGCAGGAGGATTGCTGCCAGTTGGAGGCAAGCTGTGCTATATAGTAACTTTAGGTTGAGTTGCTTTACCTCTGTCTCAAAAACAGAAACTGATGAAGAAAAAAAAAAAAGCCCAAACCTCAGGGAACAAAGCCACATGGGTGGCAGGGGCAGAATTCTTTAAACAAAACCTACTAAACCAAGAGGGGAAGCTATAGTGAGCAGCCACGGCCACAGAGAGTTTGAGATGTTGAGAAACGCTTCCGGGAGTTGGGGATGGTTAGCCCATATGGCATTCTGTGAGAATTGGACAAAAGCATTCCTTCCATATGACATTTTATTCCCATCTAAATTGGAAATTTGTTGAACTAAACCGATTGTTGGAAAAAGACACTTTATTACCATATGCTAGAAAATGATAATGTAAGTAGTCAAATTACCTATCAGGAATGCATCCAAGTTTTAAGGAAGATACAATTTAAAAGATAATTGAGATGTTCATGTGAGTAGCCAGTGCCTCCTATGTGTGTCTTTTCCTGCAGTGCAGTTTGAATGCTCTGCAGGGCAGTTCTGCCTTGCTGGGACCTAATTCAGGGAAGGAAGCTTTTTGTTAAGCTCTGGTCATAGGAGATGGAGGATAGAATTAGGAGTTTGGTGCATGGCTTCTATTGGCAGTTTAGGTGGTTTGAAAAGAATTTAACAGATGTGTAGAAGCTTCTATAGGCTTGGGGTAGTTTGATCTTTCTGATAGTAAAATTAGGGAAGAAAATGGAAACTTTTTTGGGGGGGGCAGTGTTCAACAGGGTTTCTTTGTATAACAGCCCTAGTTGTCCTGGGCTCACTCACTCTGTAGGCTAGGTTGGTCTTGAACTCACAGAGATCTGCCTGCCTCTGCCCCTGACTACTGGGATAAATGTGTTTGCCACCAAGAGAATGGAAACTCTTAAATGAACTTTCTGGCTAGTCCCTGTAATTCCATGCTTGATTGTCAACCTGACACACCTAGATAGGAAGGGACCTTGTTTTGTGGGATGGCCTGGCCTGTGAGTGAGCCTGGCTATGGGGAATCTTCTTGACTGCTGATTGATGTAGGAGGATCCAGCCCACTCTGGGCAACACCATCCCTAGGCAGATGGGCCTGAGATGTGTAAGGAAGGCAACTGTGGTCTCTGCTGTGAATTCCTGTCTTGCCTTCCCTTGATGATAGACTGTAAGTATAAGCTGAAATGAACCCTTTCCTCCCTGGGTTTGGTGAGTGTCTCAGCACAGCAGCAGAAAGCAAAGGACGAAAGTGTTATAAGGTACATTCTAGTCGAGTGAGCTTGCTGCTTAGCTAGGCTGCCAGCTGTGTGGTACTTTAATTTTCAAAGATTGCTGGAACACATGTTTTCTTTAGTACCAGGGAGTTGATTCCAGGATGTTGAGTTCATAATGACCAGCCCTTCCTTACTTGCAAGCTTTCATAATCGATCTTCTGATGTAATTGAAAGCTATTATCTCAGTGTTGATGTATAGATATTGATAGATAAGACACAGGGGATGGGCACAGAGCTTTGGGGCCAGATATGGAGTAGAAGGTAGGAACATAAGATTAGTGATTAGAAAGTTGTTAAGAGAGGCTGGGGAGATGGCTCAGCCAGCCATATAGGCATGGGGACCTGTGTTAGTATCTCTAGCACCAACACTAAGAGTGGGGTGCACATCTGTAATGCCAGCATTGGGGGCAGGTGGAGACAGAAGGGCCTTTGGGCTCACTGGCTAGCCAGTCTATCTGACCTGGTAAGCTCCAGGTTCTGCAAGAGACCTTGTCTCAAAGAATAAGATGGAGAGTGATAGAGAGCACATGGTTGATGTCTGGACTTCACCTGCATGTGCTCACATGTGTGCATACCCACACACACCTTGTGCACGTGCATGTGTACACACAAGTTGCTGAAACAAAGAACATCAGACCACACATACAAAGTACGTGGCCTCAGATGTATAACTTTGATTCCCTGGGGATTGGAAACCCAGGGACCCTCAGGATGGGGACTCTAAAGAAGTTTTCTCAGTGACATTTTTCTCAGCTTATCTGTACAGTTTGCCTTGAGAATAACCATGAACAGGCTTGGGCAGTAGCCTTCATTCCTGTGAATGCCCATGTCATTCCTATGTTATTCTTGTGACCCATGTCCCTGCCTTTGCAGGGTGTAGGACTTGGTACTGTAAATACAGAAGCAGAGGAAGGTAATTAGGAGAATCCGTGAGTTTTGGGGTGAATTTCTGTTTTGTATGTCTGGAATCTCCCTGCCCTCTCAATACACAAATAATCAACATTTTGAAGAAAAGATAATTCATATAATTGTATGTGTGTGTGTGTGTGTGTGAGAGAGAGAGAGAGACAGACAGAGAGAGACAGAGAGAGACAGAGAGACAGAGCCAGGAAGGTTCTACTTGCCCCCTCTGGAAATTGCTTCTTAGCTTATCCTGGAGTTATGGTGTTTAGTTTTTCCTTTGTCTTTAACGTACCACGGAGAGCAGGAAAATGAAGACATTTTTGGAGCTGATGTGTGGCACCTGTGATATTGAACTAATCATTTTGTGTTTCATCTTTTCTCATCTCTCAGTGGGGAGGATGATCATTTGCTTGTAGAAAACACCAAGGGAAATGTTTGACAACAGCAGCTTAATGCATGTTAAAATGAAACAGGATGCTAGATCTCCCGATGATGGTGGGGTGTGTCTTATCTCTGTGTGTCCAAATAATGGGGCCGTTTATTCTGAAGAGGATGTCGGGTTTGAGAATGGTGTAAAGATATGTATCTTTGGCAGGAACTAAGATTTAACCAGGATGGGTAGCTTTTGAAGAATGGAAAGCAAGTGGGCTGTCCTGTGGTGGGACCATTGGGTTCTGAAGTCCTCTGCTTGGTATACTTAGTCAGAAGGATCTTACGCCATCCACGTGGTCAGGACCCCTACAGGAAGGGAAGCCACTTTTCTCAGTGCCATGCTGGGCCTAGAACACATGTCATGGTGTTTGTTTCTCACAACACTCAGTGATGTGTCCTGAGTGGAGAGAGCGGAACTGGGGCTGCCTCCAGGTACCACTGTCTTGACTAAATGCATGGATCTTGGACAGACTCCTCTCTGCTAGGCTTGCTTGCCTTTTAGGATTTCTGTTGCTGTGATGCAACACCATGACCAAAAGTGGCTTGGGGAGAAAGAGTTTACTTCAATTATATTTAACACATTGTAGGTCATCACTGAAGGAAGTCAGGACAGGAACGCCAACAGAGCAGGAACCAGGAGGCAGGAGCTGATGCAGAGGCCATGGAGGGGTGCTGCTCACTGACTTGTTCCTCATGGCTTGCTCAGTCTATTTTCTTATAGAACCCAGGTGGTTCTATAAGGTCCAGAGGTGGTACCACCCACTGTGGGCTGGGTCCTCCCCCATCAATCACTAAATAAGAAAATGCCCTATTGGCTTGCCTTCAGCTAGATCTTAGTTAAGGTCTTCTCCTCTCAGATGACTCTAGCTTCTGTCAAGTTGACAAGCTTGCCAGGACAAGG
Organism: Phodopus roborovskii; assembly: GCF_943737965.1. Lineage (NCBI taxonomy): Eukaryota > Metazoa > Chordata > Mammalia > Rodentia > Cricetidae > Phodopus > Phodopus roborovskii. The sequence continues at coordinate 10,605,043 of NW_026126599.1, read as the reverse complement.
TCAAAAATCATTTCTGTGGTCCTATGCATTTCAGGCTAGCCTGTCTTGTCCCAAATGTAGCAGACTATTCCTTCATTAGAGGATAAAAGGCGAACAAGACCAGGGACATCCTGGAAATAAGTGACAAACGAGGCACCTATTGGTGACCCTGCTTCCCAGTGTGCTCAGAAATTGTTACAATTTTCAGTTTTTGATTCTCTACTCTGATTCTGACATAGCTAGATGCCAAATGTGACTGAAATAGCTTCATCTTTGGAGCATAAGGAATGTAAGTCTCATTTTCTGCTTTAAAATAACCCTCAGGAGGACAGTGAGATGGCTTAATGCATCAAAGTGTGTGATCCCAAGGCCAATGATCTGCATTTGTTCCTCAGGACCTACTTGGGAGAAGGAGAGAACCCATTCCCACATACTGTCTCTGACTTTCACATGCAAGCCTGTACCACACATGGGCAATAAACAAATACAATTAAAAGAAACAACATAAAATGACTCTCAGGAATAAGTTAGATGTACCAGATTTTTAGAAAGCATTCGTTTAGGGAGGGAGAGGGCAATGATTTTCTAACACATTTATTCCTTAGGATGAAAATGCAGAAGAAAACACCAAATACATGTGAATATCTAAATCCATAGTTGCAGGGCCTGGAATGCTGGGAAATGGTTGTTGGGGTGGGGAAGACATACAGTCAATTTTGTTAAGATGATAGCAGTCATATAAGCCTCTTTGTTGTCCATTTGTTTGAGGGGACTCTGCAGTATTGTATTCTAGGACAGCTGCCTCTGTACTGCTATCTAGCCTCCATAGTGAAGGATTAATTCTGTGGTCCATTTGATATGAGGCCAGATTTTATTAAGTAGGTCACCAGGGCATACACAGGGGTGGAAGTGTGAGGCAGCTGTGTCCCTAGTCAGGAAGCAGAGAGAGACCAGTTCTGCCCAGTTCAATGTCTTCCTCTTAGATCTATTTATCTGTCTGTCTATGGCATGCATTTTTGTCTGCACACCACAAGCATGCAGTGCCTACAGAGGCCAGAAGAGGGCATCTGATTTCCCCGGAACTGTAGTTACACCTGGTTGTGAGTAGCCCGTGGGTGCTAGGAACTGAATGCAGGTCCTCTGCAGGAGCGCTGGCGCTCTTAACCGCCCAGCCATCTCTCCAACACCCACTTTCTTCTTTCTATTCAGTCCTGGACCCTAGCCCGTGGAATGGAGCCATCACATTTAGGGTGGGTCTTCTCTTGTCAGCGAACCAACTCTACAAACTCCCACACAGATGTGTTCAGAGGTTTCTGTGCTAGGAGATGCTAGATCCTAGAATTGATTGTCAGTGTTAATCACCGGCAGTGACTGTGAACAAAAGGAGCTGAAGGGCAGGTGACAGGGGTGGGGGAAGCAGGAGCATGTATTTGAGTTTCTCTGTTGCCTGTTTTATTTTGGATTCTGGGGTATGGTTTCTCTCCTTGTAACACCTTTGTTGTTATTTATTAATCCGTAAGTTAAATTGTTTTGATTACTGCTTAGCGTGTCTCTGAGAACTTTACTAACGCATCCCAGGATCAGGCAGTCTCTGTTATATAACCCACAATTCACTTGCACTTGTGGGAATATACAAACCTACCGTTGCTATGTTCCTGGAAACAGTAGTATTTTGTTTGTTTTCCAGATACTCCTCTCATACTTCACAGTTACACAGTTGCTGCTGCCAAGGTTTCTGAGAGTCATCTCGAAGACTCTAAGCAAGCATTAGGTTAGTAAAAAGTAAGGCACCTGCTCTCTCTCCAAAGGGGGACGCGAGAAAGTGCTGGAGTCAACTCTGGCATCAGTTTCTTCGGAAAAGCTGATCTCGCAGAAATGGAGCAGATGCTTCTGCAAGCCCACAAGGGCTGCAGCCACAGAGGAATATTCTATGAAGGAAACAGCTGTGCCGAAAAGCACACTCAACACAAACCTATAATAGGAGAAGCAGGCCTGACAGAGTCCTCGGAGGAAATGCAGGCTCAGCTGGCTGATAGCAGGACCCATGCCCAGGCACTACCTGATGCCATGGAGCAAGCTGAGCAAGTGCAGACAACCCAGTTCTCTGCTGGGGGTGGGGGGTGGGGATGGGGGGCTGCATCTGCCCCTCTGATGGGGAGAGTCACTCCCACGCTCATGCCAGCCTTTCTCCATTTTCTCCTTGTCCTCCATGGCCCTGCACGAAGCCTCTGCTGTGGCCAGACTTTTCTCTGAGTGCACCATGGTGCCTCTTCCTGTTTGCTCATCACCTTCTGTCCAGAGCTTTTTTTTTTTTTTTTTTTTTAAAGCTCTCTTCCATGCCTCGGGCTTTCTTTGCCAGGTTGCAGCTCTAGCCCCTTGTCCCTTGTGTAACTCTCCCTAGAAATCCTCCCCAATGCAGGTCCTCCCATTTTTCTGCTCTGGTTTGTTGTTTGGGCTTGCAGGGTTGTGGGTGGTAGATGGCTTACAGGGACAAACATTAGTACCTTGTGAGGTGGAGTGTAAATAACGAGGGGTGGGTAGAGAAAGGAATACCAGGAGAAACTGTGCTGTGGAAACCTCAGGTGTGGAACTGGCCTGTAGCTAAGTGGCAGAGCACTTGCTTAAACAACGGCCCAGGGATAAACCCATCTTTTGGTGGTCTTTTGGAGCAGACAGTGGGGATTGGAGAGCCATCCCTCTTCTTTCCAGCAGCTGCCCTTGCGTGGATGCCTGCTACACCTGCCAGGGTGTGTTCACAGTCCTCTGCCCTAGTGTGAGAGTGATGGTTCTGACAGTGCAGGAGGCTGAAAGGGGCATTAGTGTGCCTGCTGTAAGGCTTAGTTTTAATTGTCAACTTGAGGTAGTGCAGAGTCACTTGGGAAGGGAATGTCAGCTAGGGACGCCCTAGATAGGGTGACCTTGTGGACATGCCGGTAAGGGAGTTCCTTAACTGGGGTGGAAAGACCCACCCTGAAGGCAATGCCACTTCCTGGGCTGGGCTCCCCTGGTGTATTAGTGGGGGAGGGCGAAGGTGAGCAGAGCACCATTCATCTCTCTCTGCTCTTGCCTGTGGATTGGTCTCCAGCAGCTCTTTAAGCTCCTGCTGCTTTAACTTCCTCACAATAATGGAACTGTGAGCCAAAAGAAGCTGTTTCCTTCCCCGAGTTGCCTTTTGTTAGGCATTTTATCACAGGGACAGAAATGAAGCTAGGATGCCCACAAACTTCACAGGGAGAGACAGAAGATAACGAAATGCTTTGTGAACAGGAGACCCTGCTAATGAGGTCTGCTCTGCATGGGGTCTCCATCCCAGTGTTTGGATGCAGGTAAAATCAAGGCAGGCTTTGTTTTTCCAAGGTCCAAGGACAGCACAGAGGGAATGGTTGCCTCTAGAAGTGCCAAGCTCACAACTGGTCTCAGACAGCCTCACCAGGCCAGGCATTCTTTTGGTCTCACCAGGGAGCCTGTCCCCAGGTTTGGCTTGTAACTTTACAGTATTGTTTGGCATTCCCAGTGGTAGTGGGTTTTGATCAGCTCTGTTGACAAAAACAATATTAAACGTATAAATTGTTCATAATGTTACAATGTGACACACGGAAAAATGAAGCTTGTTTTGTTTTGTTCCAGAGAACATTTCCTCTTGGTGTGGTATCCCTTGATGTCTCCACTCTGTCTTGGAGATGAGACTTTAAACAATTGATTCATTTTGTAGCAGAAAATGCAGACAGATACAGTAAAATTAAAGAACCCCATGCTGAGTGTTAAATTTTTGTCATTCTACCCATCATCATTATCATGATGACTTGTTTGCTGTTTCTGAGATCATTGCATGGAGAACATTTGGCTGCCTGTCTACCCATCATATTTCTAGATGGCAATTACCTTGTTTTGTGTGTGTCCACATCTGAATGTATCTCCCTGTTGCCAGAGAGAAGGGGGATATCTTTACTAAGTAGGATGGTCATATATTTGCAAACTAAAATGTATTCTGGAAAGGTGGAAGTTTCTTCTTGCCTGAAGCTTGTTTGTCCCCCAAGGGCCATGAGGTGTCCCAAAGAGCTGTTTCTGGGCTTCCCCCACCATCTGTACAGTAACATAGGCAATAGAGAAAGGTGATAAAATCATAACTAGAGTGGACTGATGCAGAATAAGATACCTGTTAGTTATTTGTGTAATCTCAGTGTAGGGCTAATGATTAATGAAGGATCCTAAGTTATATTTGTGAATGCCATTTGTGTGAGCATCTTTACTTGGCTGTTGAACTTACAGAGATTCATCTGCCTCTTCCTCCTGAGGGCTGGGGTTAAAATGCTGGAAAAAAATGTTCCCAGGCAGAACAGTATTTGGGGGAAAAGCACAATTAAAAGACAGGGAAACTGATTCCTTTAAAATGAGTATCTTTAAAAATACCTGTTTCTATTTTATATGTATGTTTGTTTTGCCTGTATGTATGTCTGTATACCATATTCATGCAGTGCCCAAGGAAGCCAGAAGGGGCGTCAGATCACCTGTAACTAGAGTTACAGATGGTTGTGAACTGCCATATGGTTGCTGGAAATCAAACTCAGGTCCTCTGGAAGATCAGCCAGGTCCCTTAACCTCTGAGCCAGCTCTCTAACACCTAAAACTAATATTTTACAAAAGCTTTACTGTAGATGGAGTTTCTGTCCCACCTGGTCCCCTCAGTTGAGCCAGCTCTCTAACACCTAAAACTAATATTTTACAAAAGCTTTACTGTAGATGGAGTTTCTGTCCCACCTGGTCCCCTCAGCTCTTTAGTCCCAAATAAACACACAGAGGCTTACATTAATTACAAACTGTTTGGCCGATGGCTCAGGCTTTTTATTGGCTAGCTCTCTCTTAATTATTAACCCATCTCTATTAAACTATGTATTGCCACGAGGCTGTGGCTTACCCATAATGCTCCTGCATGTTACCCCTTGGAGGATACTTGGCATCTCCTCTTGCGACTCACACTCTCCTTCTTTTTCCCAGCATTTTCCTACTCTACTCACTCCTCCTATACTTCATGTCTGGCTACTGTAGGCCAATCAGCATTTATTCGTCAACCAATACGTGACACATATATTCACATCATACAGAAGGACATTCCCCATCACTTTATGAGCTGCCTTCTGCAGACTGCTCCATTGCAAAGTGAGCACATTACACATCCACACATACTAAATACCATTTGAGTGAATGGATGCTGATTGTGTACCAGACTCCCAGGTTGTCCAGGAAATCTGTAGCACTAGTGAGGCACTAGTGAGACGAAGCCACCTGATGCATCTTGAAGCTGAAGTCCATAGCTGGCTGCGCTGGACATCTCCAAGGATGTGGACCTTTGACAGCAGTCAGAATGGATGGAGTAGCAGAGTGGCTTTTGGGAGCCCAAGCAGTCTGGGTGATGAGCACAAAGGGCTGTTGTTCTCCCCTTCTGGCACAGGCAGCACGATGCTGATGTTTACAGCTGTGTGCATCTGCCATTTGCTTTGGAGCTGTGCCGATTGTCTGGGGAAATCTCTTTGAGAAAATCGTCCACTGAATACTAAAAGGCACTTTTATTGCTACCCAGTTGCTGTGGTTTCTCAAGGATTTATATGCTGAAATTTAATCTCTGTTATGATGGTGAAAAAACTTAATTGGTGGTGTTGAGGGATAGGGCCTGTGAAAAGTGATGAGAATTAAATATGGTCTTTATGTGGAGTCCTCATAATTGAGTTTTGGGGACTTTATAAGAAGAGGGAGAGAGGGGATCGGGGTTACTGGTTTCTTGCCACGTGAAGCGCTGTACTATCTAGGAACTAGAAGGTAATCACCAGCCCCTCAGCCTCAGGAATGTTTAGTTTAATAAAGTCTTCTGTATAAGATTATCCAGCCTCAGGCATTGCATTACAGTAACATAAAGTGGCTAACATAGGAGTTAAACTGAAAACACCTAAGTAAGGGCTCTATTCCGCAAAGAATACCAGGTAGAATACCTCTCTTTGCTAGGATTTTAAAGTTGTAATTATATCCTGACTGTTGATCCTTATTGAGTTGAATCAGAGGAACTTAAAATACCTCTGTCTCTAAACCTAAAACATGCCCCACTAATAAAGGCACTCATTAAGAAAGAGAACCCTGTCATGGATTAGATATCCTACTTCATGCTCATAGGCTTCAACTCACTTAATTCTCATTGTGACCTAGTCAGTATTGAGTCCAATGTGTTGGTGGGAGATGCTGAGATTCTTGTAAATAGCATGTCCAGAGATCCACCGCTGAGAGGAGACAGAGCTGAAACAGAACCTTATCATTTTGGCTGAGAAAGCAAGTTTATGTCTATCATCCATCTATTTGTCTGTCTGTCTATCTATCTTCTATTTATTTATTTTGAGACATTGTTTCTTTACATAACAGCCCTGGCTGTCCTGGAACTCACTCTGTAGACCAGGCTGGCCTGGAACACAAAGATCTGTCTGCCTCTGCCTCCCAAGTGCTGGGATTAAAGGCATGTGCCACCACCTGGCCAGAATGCATTAAAAAAAAACATTTTGTTTGTTTGTGTTTTGGAAAGACAGGGTTTCTTGGTGTAACAGCCTTAGCTGTCCTGGAACTAGCTCTGTAGACCCTCCTGCCTCTACCTCCCAAATGCTAGGATTAAAGGCAGGCACCACCACTGCCCTGCCCAGAATGGTCCAGAAGTAAATTCTGAAATCCTGGAGCTGCTGAGTGGCTTAGACACTGACCTTCCAGGGTGATGCTGATGTTTCTCGGGATATGGCCACATGCCTGGCTTGCTTGAAGACCTTGGCATGAGTGTCTAGTTTTCATTGACAGTAGCAGATTCATGCAGTTTCAAAAGGTCATTCTGGGTGTAGAATTCTGTAGAAGCACTCCTAGGGAATGTGCATGAGCTGAGAAGAGCTGGGAAGACCATAGCTCCAGAAGACAAGACAAGTAGATATTCTTAAATGTAGGATACTGATGGTCTGAGTCATTTGTTGTCTTCTCCTTCTCCTTCTCCTTCTTTCTAAGAGTTTAAAGTCATGTAGTTCAGGAGTATGAAAAGAGAAATAGTACAACGTAGTCTGATGGAGTCATTCAACACTATTTATGACATAACTGGCTTGAAATTTGGAAAATATTTATTAAGTGTGTGATGGTTTGAATGAGAAATGTTCAGCATAGTCTTGAACATTTGAACAGTTGGTCCCCATCTGAAAATGTCTGGGAGTTTTAGGAGGTGTGGCTTTGCTGGAGGAACTATGTCACTGGGGGTACTTAAAACCTTTATCACACCTGGCTGTGGTAGCCCATGCCTTTAATCCCAGCACTTGGGAGGCAGAGACAGGCAGATCTCTGTGAGTTCAAAGCCAACCTGGTCTACAGAGCTAATTGGAGGACGGCTAGGGCTGTTACACACACACACAGACACACAGACACACACACACACACTCAAAAATCCCTGTCTTCGAAACACAACAAAAACCTTCATCACATGTAGTTTGCTCTCTGCCTCACATTAGCAGTTCAAGACCTGAGCTCCCAGCTTCCTATCCCTACCACCAACCATGCCTGCTGTCTGCCGCCATGCCTCCCTCCCACAATGGACTCTTCCCCTTTCTCAACCATAAGGCAAAGTAAACTTTCTTCCATAAGTTGTTTTTGGTCCTAGTATTTTATTACAGTGACAGAAAAGTAGCTGATCTGGAGGGCGATGCCTAATGGGATAGTCCCAACTTCCATGTGACTAAAAATGAGTAACAACAAAAACACAACCAGCGTGACTGAATCCAAGAAAAGGTGAAGAGAGCTGGGTGGTGGTGGTGGTGGTAGTGGTGCTCACCTTTGATCATAGCACTTGGGAGTTCGAGACCAGCCTGGTCTACAAGAGCTAGTTCCAGGGCAGGCTTCAAAGCCACAGAAAAACCCTGTCTCGAAATGCCACCTCCCCCCCCCCCAAAAAAAAAAGGGAAAGAAAATAGGATTTCAAGCTGATGAGATTCGGAGGTCGGATCCCTTCCAAGGGCTGAGGTAATCAAGGAATTTTGCTCTATAAAAGCAATCCCCTCTGATTAGAAAACAAAATGTAGGTAGATTCACCTGCTGCGAATGATGCAAAGGAATCACGTGAACACTGCTTCAATTGAGGAAGGCCAAAGAACATGCAGCAGTGTGAGGAATATAACTGATAAACACCAGAGAACAGGCTAGCCTCTGAAGGAAATACTAAATGGGAAGAAGTTGCCTACTGAATCTGAAGAAAAATGAAAACAGTTCTTGTTCTAGAAAAACAAAAAACCAGAAAACCAAAAAGGTATACTCAACATGCTTGGGGGACTTTGGAAAAGCAAGAAAGGTATCCAGGAAAATCAGCAAGTGTGGGGACACCCTGTGTCCTGCTGTCCTGCTGCTGGGGGTTTGTCCTTCCAGTGTAGGGTGGGAAAGAAACCCTTCTGCACATAGGTTCTTGCTTGTAGGCTTATTTCTAAGGGTGGAAAGCCATGAGTTTTGAAAACTCGGGGGCTGGATACATCCCTTGGGTTTATTCCCTAGTCACCAAAAGGGATGCTTTTGAAGGTAATTGTAACATAGGAAAAAAAAAAAACCCTATTGGGACGTAGTCACTGAAAAACAGGAATCACAATTTTATATACACATGACTTTGGTTCAATGTGCATAAAAAAGAAAATAAAAACACTATAATCATAGATATTTCCTAGTAGGGTGAAAATTTCTGAGTGTTTTTCCATTTCTCAAGTATGCTGCAATTTTGTTATTTGTTTTATAATTTTCAGTATATATTTAAATATTTATCATTACTTTGCTAAGGGAGAACAGGAACGTAACACAGAAAATGTAAACATATGCCAGTTATTGAACCCTTTCCCTTCTCTCTCCTGAGCTGTGTGCAGGAAGGCCATGAAGGGCCTCCCTCATCCTTAGCCAACAAGTCCCCTGAAGCTCATGGGGTTCAATGTCTCTTTTCCTGTTTTTTTTTTCCTGCTCTTTTTACCTGAGGCTTCTTGTGTTCTTGGAGTAGATCTGTTTGGCCAATAGAAGCAGGAAGAAAGGCAGGAGTAAGAGACGAGAATTCTGGGAAAGGTAGGTAGAGAGGCACCACAGAGAGATGCCACAGAGAGACCCCATATAGTGCCAAAGGAGTGACAAGTTAGGGCATTCTCTGGTAAGCCAAGACCAAGTAGAAACACACAGATGTATAGAAATGGGTTAATAATTAAGATAGAGCTAGCCAATAAGAAGCCCTACTCATTGACCAACAGTTTTATAATGAATATAGCATCTTGTGTGTTTCTTTGGGGCAGAGAAGGGTGGCAGGACTTGGTGGGACAAGAAAACTCAAGCTACATGTACACATGTCATTCCTGAGTACAATTCCCAGGCCCTTTTCTGAGTCAGACCTTTGAGGTTACCAGCAATCTTACCATCAGTGACAATTTGTTGCTAGTTTGAGGGTCACGTCTGGTCCACAGGAACACAAAGTGAGTTTGACACAGTTCACAATCTGATTCTGTGACTCTTGTCCTGAGACAGTGTGTAGGCCTCACACTGTCCCTGGGTTTGTGCCCACTCTTTAATGACCCTAATACAGTCCAAGACTGAAGACATTTGAGAGGGTTGAAAGTGTTAATGGGGAATGTATATCATAAACTCAGTGTATCTTTTCCTACAGTTGCCTGGGATGGGCATTTCAGAGAGGAAAAGAGGTAATTTTAATAAGAGAATAATGTTTCCAGGTGCTGCAGGCCATATTAGGTCTTGTTAAGACAGATCTGATTGAATATAGAGTGGATTGTCAGCCCCAATGCATTCCCTGGGACTCAGAAGCCTTGGCTTAAGCGGTGGTGGTTCATGGCTTTTATCCTAACACTCAGGAGGCAAAGGCAGTCAGATCTCTGAGTTCAAGGCCAGCCTGGTCTACAAAGTGAGTTCCAGAACAGCCAGGGCTGCACAGAGAAACTCTGTCTTAAAAAACCAAAAGAGGGAAGGGGATAGGAAAAGGGAGGGAGAGATGGGAGGAGGGGCTTCCGTAACATAACAGAGTAAGGCCTCTGTGTTCTGTTGGGTCATTTCCACATGAGCCTGATAGCTTTTCTGTCTTTTTTTTTTTTTTTTTTTTTGAGACAGGTTTTCTCTGTGCACCCCTGGAACTTACTCTGTAGACCAGGCTGGCCTTGAACTCACAGAGATCTGCCTGCCTCTGCCTCCTGAGTGCTGGGATTAAAGGTGTGAGATACCACTGCCAGGCTGGTCATTTCCATATCAATCTACCCTTAGTGTGTTTAAAATCTATGGCCTGATGTCTGTGAAAACACTGAAAGATGTAAACAATTCCATCAGGCCATTTTTTGAGTATAGCAAAGAGCACCAGGAACCAGCCCAGCAGAGCCCTTTGGTGCTGAACAAGACATGGGGAAGCCATTCCTTTCTCTTTGAAATAATCTAAATATAGAACCCGGTTTCTTGCAGTGCTGTGCGTAGGAGGACAGAAATTGGAGGGAACAGAATATTCTAGAAGTTTAGTAAAATCTTTTGAGCTAAACTAAATCTTGAGAGTTCTGGACACTAGATGAGCTCAGTGTGGGTTTGAGGTGGTGGGATATTTATGATGAATTCATAGTGAGATGCTTCAGCTGAGTTTTTAGAATGAGACAGTTAGAGGTAAATACATAATAATAATTTATCATTATCTACAGTGAGATTCCAAGAGGTAAGTATGTTGTATGTTGGTGCACCGTGTCCTGTAAGCCTCTGGGGAATCAGGACACAGGCAAGAGAGAGTTTTGTAGACCATGAATCCTCAACCCAGTTTCCTAGAATGAAGTTCATATGACTCTAGAGCTTCCCCCTACTTTCAAATAATTGAGGGGCTGTGATGTTATGTACCATTTAAAGAGGGTTTTAGTAAGCTATGGAGGAAACCCCAATCTAAAAAAGGCCTTTCTGGGTTGTAGAATTGGTGCGCAGAGAAGAGCACACAGTTCTCTTCCAGAGGCCCCTGAGTTCTGTTCCCAGCACCAACATCGGTCAGCTCCAGGGGGAGTGGAAATTTGACACCCTGACTGGCTTCTGAGGGTTCACAGACCCACATGAAGACACACACACACACACACACACACACCACCCCCACACACACCACACACCACAATACACACACACACACACACACACAAATTTCATACACACAATTTAAATAATAAAAACAAACATTTTAAAAGGCTTTTCTGTTTTTTCCCCAGCATCCTATCAATTTCAGACAAAACCATAATTAGTGAGGCATAAGTTAAAATACAGTGACTTATTAGCAAGACCCTCACAAATTAGCCCCTCGTCCTCACCCCATGGCTACCAATCAAGGGAAGAGCAGTTGCAGGGTTTTGCCAGGCAGTGGCGCTGCCTCTCGAACGAGCACTGTCAGTCTCTGGGCTGCAGGTTGTGGCTGGAGGAAATGTGGCTTTGAAAGCGTGCACATGGAGAGAATAAGAGTCTCTTTCCCTTCCTTCCTTCCTTCCTTCCTTCCTTCCTTCCTTCCTTCCTTCCTTCTTCCCTCCCTCCCTCCCTCCCTTCCTTGTGCTGGGTCTCTCTCCAGTCTCTTGGGGCAGAACTTTGCTAATGTGTCATCGTCAAATAGAAAGCATGGAAGACAACAGAAATGTGAAATCATCACATGGACTTGGAGGTCTGCCATGCGGCCGTCACATGCTTCCAAAGCACGTGACTGCAGGACGCCTCCTTTACGAGCTTGGTGAGAATCGGGGTTATGCCATCTGTGTCCACTGTGGTCTGAGCCACCAAGTTTTCCCTACGGTGACATTCCTGGAAGGATTGGTGATAAGGCAGTGACAGGCTGGGGAACGCTCAGCAGCTGTAGGGCTTGGTAATTGCTTTTTTTTTGATGGATGAGCCGAACTCCTTCTTGACAACAAAACTAGAAACAAACCAGCCATGTTTTGTTATGTTCCACAGCTCTGGAACACCCTGTTTTCTTAGAGTCTGGCGGTTTACCCTCTTCTATTTCAAACACGAATGGCATGCTTGTAAGATTTTGACTTTGTCTTTGAAAGGCCAAGTGTGTGCTGTGAGGAGGAGCACTCCTTGGTAGCATGTTTTATTTTTCGTGAGTGGAGTCCGTTAGTGCATCTCCAGGTAGACATCTGGGTGCTAAATGGCAGGAAGACGCTTGCAGGCAGTATTGGAGCCCGTGTGTGCACTGGATTTTTGGCTGGTTTTCACTCGGCCACTGTGATGACTGCTATTAGCTGTATTAGTTCATTGTGTTGGCCATTTTCACGTTTAAACTTTGGTTTAACCATCTAGTGAAAACCAGATGTTTGGAGTCTCGTTTCTGATTTTCAGACAGCTGGAGCATGCATGCTGGCAGTGAAGAGCGGTGGTGTCTGGGCCTCTTGGCATGTGGCTTTTATGCCTTCTATCGTTGGTCCCAAACACCTGCCTCTCTGAAGTGCGGGCAATTAGATTAGAAATGTTCTGTATGAAAAATTTAAAATGATTGTTTTATTTTGTTTTTGGTTTTTCAATATAGTTTCTCTGTGTAGCCATGATTGTCCTGGAACTCAGCCAGGCTGGCCTGGAACTCATAGAGATCCACCTGCCTCTTACCTCCTAAGCATTAGGATTAAAGGTGTCCCCCACCACCACCCAGAGAGCTATGATTTTTTAAGCTAGGTTCCCAAAATTACCTTGTAATGACCTGTTATCAACACTCTTGCTGTAATTGCCTTATTTTTAAAGATATTATGTAGTTTGTAGCATACCAAAGATAATTTGATTTATGCTTTTATCCCTATAAGTGTATATAAGGATGTGTGTTCATGCTTTTTAAAGACAATGTTTATAGTTTTTTTTTTTATGAATGGTCACAGTGTTAATCCGGGTTTCACTTCAGCTGTAATCCTGAGATCTGATGACAGAGCCACCCCTCTGCTGTGGCCTCCATGCCTGCCATGCTTAAGTGGCTACACCCTCCTCAGACATACATTACTCAATCATTTATATGAGGCTGATTGAAATTGGAAGTGAATTGAATAATTCAGGGGAAGTTTTTAAGGACAGCAGTGGGATCATGAATAAATAAAAAAAAAAATGCAACATCATACATTTGCTACCTGGAGCAAGTGTTTAAGTTTCATAAATAATTTCTAAATCTCAGCTAAGCCCACAACCACAAGAAAGCTTGAAGTATGGCCATACAACTTTGGAGGTGGCTGGTGGATGGAAAAGGCAGAACAGCAGTGAAAGGCATATCAGTGTCTAATCTTAGCAAGATTTTCATCCGAGCCTGTTATATTAATTAAGCAAATATGTTCTATCAGTTATTCAATGGGACTTGCTTAATGGCGTTAGCCCTCTGGGTTACCTAACAAAGTCTCCCTTTCCCTTTCCTTTATCTGTTTGGTTTAAACTAGTCCTTGAATGTAAGAAAAACCTAAGACACTTATACTACGCTCTTGAGGCTTAGGGAACATTGTGGAGGGGGGGGGACAAGTGTTGGAGACAGGGGCTGTAATATACCAACTTCTAAGGTCAGGCGAGGACATGGGGACCCTGAACTCACAGCAGCTGTGTGTGCTGGCTCTGGGAGAACATTTGGACCATCTTAACAGCAATGGACAAGTTCTGATTGAGGAGGTGGAGGCTTGCTGCTGTCCAGTTGTGTGTCCACTGATGAGCCCACCCAGCTCTGATGATTCATTACAAACTCAACCCACAGAGGGCCCCCGGTGAGGCGTGGTGAGACACTAAACAAGATCAAAACTACTGTATAGGGTGGTGGGACATATTGGGAGGAGGGGGAGCTGGGGAAGTTGGGAGGGAAATGGAGGAGGGTAAGGAGGAGAGAGACCAAAATACATAGTGTGAAAGTGTGGAGGGACCAAGTTTACTGTGTGATTGTGGGCAGGGTGGGGCGGGGCGGGGCAGGGTGGGTTCCTATGTCTCTGTTAAGAATTTTATATATGACTGCTGCATTGATGTCACTTCCCCTTTCCTCTCCTCCCTCCAATTCCTCCTGTATCTCCACCTCTCCTCAACTTCATAGCCTCCTATTCTTCATGTATATAATATATAAAATAATATCATAATATACATAATATACACTTATTAGAAATACAACCTACTGAACCTACTTAGTGTTCTTCATATGTTCACATGTTTAGGGCTGACTGCTTGGGATGACCTTCCAGGTGGCTTGCCCCTAGATAAGACTGATCCTTCCTTCCTCAAAAGCTATTAATTGCCTGTAGGTCTTCATCTAGGGGTGGGGCATTGTGAGCTTACCCCATCCATATTGGCATGTCAAGTGGTGGTGTCATTTTTCCCATCTTGTTTAGGCAGCAACAAGTTGAGATTTCATGGGAGCAGCAACCCCATCATGTCTAGAAGGCATTGTCTCACAGCAGGCATCCTGATCTTCTGGGAGAGCATCCTCACCCTGTCTAGAAGGCCATTATCTCACAACAGGCATCCTGGTCTTCTGGGTCTTACAAGCTTTCTGGCCCTCTTCCATGTTGTACTCCGAGCCTTATGTGAAGGGTTGTGTTGTAGATGTATCATCTGGGGCCGAGCATCCTATGGTCATTTCTCTGATTTTGACCTGGAATCTACCTCTTCAATGAGGACTAGCTTTAATAGTGTCCGAAGGTGCTATGCAATCTGCCAAGTGAAAAAGAAATAGCCGTAAAGCCTGTGAATTACAGTGAGATATTCCTGGGATGCAATAATGGTACTTTTATCTTGGAGGCAACCAACCACTGTCTAATTGGTCTTAAAGCCTGCTCAATAGAAAGGAATTTATGCCTGGTACTGTAAATCTAGCTTACTGCCTATGACTGGGGAGGTTATGGATCCCAAAGTAGAAGTTGCTTCTGCTGTTTCCCTAACCCAGTATAATTTCTAACTGCACTCTAAATACCTTTCCTTATACCCACATATAAATGTAGCTCTTGCTCCTCATCAGAGAAGCTGTTTGAGCAGCAGATGGAGAGTGTTACAGAAAATTACAACTGCTCAAAATGCACAAGCCAACTGATCAGGGGTTAGTTTTATTGTTTAAGAATTTCATACATGTATTTAATTTGTTTGGGTCTAATCCTAACTTCACATGTTCCATTTTAAACCCACCAAGTCCACTTAGTGCTTCCAGTACATGCCTGGGTACAGGACCACACACCGGGGCATAGGTAGAGACTACTTCCCTGTAGCAAACCAATTTTCCTTCCCCAGCTGCTATCAGTTACCACCAGCTCCTGTGTTAGTTTTGAGGGTCAAGTTCAGGCCCTCACACTTGTGTAGTGAGCACTGACTAAGTAATCACCAAGTCCACATGTGTATTTATTTATTGTTTATAATTTATCCAATCTGGATTATCTCAGAAGGGAAAAAAATCCCTGTAGATAAATGTACACTATTGGCTTGTTAAGGGTTCAGCCTCTGTCTTGGGAGAGAACTGTTAGGCTAAATCATGGTGTAACTGGTTAGTTGGGACTGCTCTAGAATGTTCACAAGCATTTCAATACTTTGGAAGAAAATAAAACTACATTTTTAAATGAAGATTGGTTTTTCATGCAGTGAGATTAAGGATATATTAGTAAGAGATTATTCTTAGGAAAGGATTCTTGGTGATTTCAGCAATTAGTTTTTTTTTGTTGTTTTGTTTTTGTTTTTTGTTTTTTAATTGGTGAGCATTAGATGTGTGTTGCCTGTTCTCATGGCTGCCTGTTCTGGAAGGCTAGTATGTAAATGCTTTGGCTTAGCTGAAATGGCTCTGTTTCAACCCTTGTCCTTTAGCTCTGGTCTCTGCCTCCCACCCTCTTGGCATTTTTTCCCCCAAATTGTTAAGTATAGGAGTTGAAGTCCTTGTTAATTTCCAGTTGGAGATGAATTGCTTTTTGGTGAGCTGGGGACATCCAGCTATACTGAGAATGACATCTGGGGACACAAGACATCTAATGGCCTTAATGTTTACTACTGAATCTGTGTCTGTGTTCTCTATACAGTGTAAGTCCTGATGCATAGAGACCATATGACCTCTGAGGATTGTCTTTAGATATTAGGTATGCCTAAGATCTGGGGTCAGCATGTCATCTAGCTACTGTAGCTGCATGCCCTGGGCCATCCTGGCTCCACCCTCCTCACATCCTCAAGGGGTCCTAAGGACAGTGGTGGTGCTTCTTGGATTCTCTCCTCATTATACTCCAGGGGGAGATGGAGTAGTTTTCTAAGGTCTTAGAAGGTTACTGAGAGAAGTCTTTACCTAAGGTCCAGATGAAGTGTGGTTTTGGGTCTTTTTCTTTGGTCTAGTTGGCTCATTTTCTGACCTGTGTCTGGTGATGGAGATGGGCTCCCCTGGGATCTAGGGACAAGTTTAGCTTCTCCTGGGCAGATAAACTAGAGGCCAACTGCATACTGAGATGGAATTAGGGTTCTGTTATCAGGAAGAAGAATGCACTGCATAGATGATACTGTTAACTTTGTATCTTCTGATTTTTGCTAGCTGCCAGTAATAGTTCACTAAGATAATTTGCTTTCACCTAATTATTTAACTTCTCATGTTCATTTTTACAATATATTTGTTGTGTGCGTGTGCGTGTGTGTGTGTGTGTGTGTGTGTGTGTGTGTGTGTGTGCAGGTGCCGCAGAGGTAGAGGTATTGGATCACCAGAACTTGAGTTCCAGGCAGTGGGTGCTGGGAATCAAAGTTGGGTTCCCTGAAAAAGAGCAGGAAACCGATGTGTCTCGTTTTTCCCATAGATTCTATAATTGCTTTTGTTTCTGGGAGATATCCATTTGCATATTGCTTATTTCTGTCCTATTTCCAAATGTAATGAAAGCATTTGTTTAAACAGCATGTTGGTATCATATAATGGATGAGATTATTAAAAATGATTTACAATGACAGGAATTTAGAGTTGTATGTATAGAAAGCTTTCCCAGTCTTTTCTGAGTCTAAGGCTCATTCTTAGTGAAGATGAGAAAGCAAATTGGGTCCCTTATGTATAACGTGAGACAGCAGAAGTCTGAGGATGCCATATGACCGTGATGGCATATGGTCAGAATCATAAAACTCACATTACTTGCTGACACTTGTTCAGTTTAAATAAGTAACTGCGCTGTGCAGTTATTTTAAGTCCTCCAACTACTACTGTACTTATGCCCTTGGGTTGGCAAAAAACCCCACAAGAGGATGCTGGGAAGCTTTCCCAGTAATCTATGGCAGTCCGGGTGTGTGCACACTTTACCTCCTTATGCCGTAAACTGTAATCGAGTTCTTCTGTTGCTGGTGTCATTGTTGGTTTGATTAAAAGCAAATCTAGCAGCCAGATGACACATTCTCTGGCTGAGCCTCTACCCTGCTACCTGTCTTGGAAGCTCAGATCTGGGAGAATGTAGGCTTCTCCATTTACCACATGCAAACACATTCCTTTGCAGGCTACTGAGCTATGGAGTACAGACTGTTTCCTGTCATTGCAGAGCAAGGCTTGGCCATTTGGGTACTGCATTGTAGAGATATTTGAATTGATGTGTTTGAGAATCTAGCTTAATTTGGTGGCCTTTAATCAGATACTTAAAAAACACCAAACATTGAGTGTTTTTTGGCATAAAAAATAGTGTATTAGTGTGCTGCCTGCTGCCTAAGAAAACTAAGGGAAGGTTGGGCTTTCCTCTAGATCATTCATAAAAGCAGGAGATGTGCTAATGCTATCACCCCATGTAGATAGGACTAAGATATGATCTTTACCATTAAATATACAGCCCAGAGATGCAATCTGTGATAAATTAATTACCATCTGCTGTGACTTAAATGTGGTTTCTCTCAAAGGACAAGAGTTAAAGACTTGATTCTCAGTGTGATTGCAGGGAGGTGTTGGAATCCTTGAATGAAGGTGCTTGGGTCCTTGGGGCTGCCCCTCTGGGAAGAGCTGAGAAAGGTATTTGCCATAGGGTTACCCTGGGAGAGTAGGTTGCACCCACAGGAAATTCCTTCCACACTCTCCAGCTTCTTGCCTTGCTATGTGATCCACCCACTCTAATGCCATCTGCTGTCAGAGCATAGAGTAGATATAAAGTAGTGAGGGGCTTCCCAGAGCTGGTGCTTGGACTTTCCACCTTCCAGATTGTGAAAGAAACAAACCTTTTTTCTTCATCAAGTGTTCAGTCTCGGGTATTCTGTGTAGTGGCAGAAAACACACAGAGATACTACCCCACAGATTTAAAAAGTTTTATTTATTTTTATTGTACATGTACAAGTGATTTGCCTGCATGCATGTGTTGTTAAGTGTGGACAGGAGACAAAGGGGGGGGGGTGGTATCAGACCTCCTGGGACTGGAGTGTTACAGACTTGCAAATGATTGTAAACTTCCACATAGGTGCTGGGAACTGGACCTGGGGCCTCTTCAGGAGCAGCCAGTGCTCTTAACTGCTGAGCCATCTCTCCAGCCCTACGCTATCTGCGCATTGTTTAAAAATCATGTTCATGCTTCGTTATTAATCTTGACTAGGAATTTCACATTGTAGAACCAGGAATAATGTCAGAATGTAGAGAGGGTCTGGGGGGTCCCATTGTCAATTTTTACAGTGTATGTTTCCTTGGTTGCCTGGAGACCTTCTTGGCTTATTATGTCTGACTGATACCCAGTTTTGACTTTGAAAAGCTTGACCTGAGGGGCTCTCTGGAAGTCTGAAAACATTCTTGAAATATTGTTGCTGCAAATTTTACAAAGGTGAATTTCTCTTGGACCTATCATATTGTTCTGTAATCTTTAGGAGTCTTTTCAGCACTTCTGATTAAACCTAGTTCCTCAGTGGCAGAGCACAGGTTGCAAGTTGACAAAATAGAGAAATCCCTGTAAGAGAGAAGGAGAATTTCGTTTTAGTATCAAATGCCCAACTGACATTGGTACTATACATGTAATGGAGCCTGATGGCCATAATTGTATGGTTTCCAGGGCCAGCACCCACCAGCCAGCAAGAGGAAACAAAGAAGGTAGAAGTGGGTGGAGCTTCCAACTCCCAGTGGTGAGGAAAATAGAGGGTATTTACAGGATAACACCCGAAGCCATGGATTGTGAAGTTGAGCGAAGAAATGAAGCTAGAATTTTCTGATATTGAGAGAAGACAAATTCAGTTACTGCAAGAGCCTGCTCACTGGCATTTAATGATTGAGCCAACTTTGGCTGATAACTGTATTTCAGCAATGTGTGGTCTAGCTCTTCCAGTCAGTATGCTTTTGTTAACACGATTGAAAAGGAAGGTGTGTCCACCATGCTCAACTCATGGCAACTGTGAAAACCTCAGGCAACTGTGGGTAACACTGATGACTGCCAGTATTTTCTTCTCCATGACTATCCTTGCTAGGACATGCTGTGCAGTTAACAAGGTAAGAAGAAAAAAAACTTCATATAACGATCACAATAAGTCTAGCTGGGGTAGGTCCTGGTACTGATGACATACAACAGCAGATGGGTAAAGCCAACAGAAGAAGGCTTGCTGTCATGTCTTAGGTTTTATAAAGTGAGAGGGGGAAAGTACCATCCCTGTGATAAACACCCATGCTTGGGTGTTCACAGCTTAGAAAATAACCCTGCATTAATTTTAGATAAAAAATATATGTGTTTTGGCTGCTTGTGGGTATGTGTACCACATGTGTGCCCGGTGCTCCTGGAAGTCAGAAGAGGGCATCAGGTTCCCTGGATCGGGAGTTACCATGTGGGTGCTGGGAACTGAACTCAGGTCTTGTGCAAAAACATACATTTTCCTAACAGCTCGGCCATTTCTCCAGCATAGATTTAATTTCCTTTTTATTCCATGTGATGATGGTGGTGACAGTCTTGTGGTTCATTTTTTCTTAGTTTTCCAGAGTTCATGACTCTTCACATGCCTGTAGGTCTGTGAGAGGCAGGTTGCAGAAAAAGGACAGGCCTCACGTAGGTGGCCCTCCATCCAGGGAAAGTAAACTTGAAGCTATTTACGAATTTGTCTGGCTTGCTAAGATGACTAGGTTAAGAAAGGTGTAGTTTACCCTGGAGTCCTAAAGCCTCTTTCCATGTTAGTACTGTCTCTTCTGGCTGGCAATAGGCTGGCAAGCATACATTCATGACCTCTGACCTCAGTTAGAGCAGTCACCATGGAATTTGTAAAGCTGCCTGCTTATTAAACAATACCTCTGCAGTAGGGTTTCGCATCCGAAGCATGCTCTTAGCACAGGTACCTGGGCTCTGAATGGATATGCCCATTTTTAAAGCCCTCCCCCCTATGTATTCATTGCAAAGCTGGATAAAACAGAGCAGGGCTTGATGCTACATGCTGGGATTTGTGTCTCAAAAGAAAAGGCAAGTTTTGTTTTGTATTTTTTGTTTCCTCTTGGTTCGGTATTTGGAAAGATGTAGAACAATGCCAAGTTCACTTTGTAACTCTAATAATAATGCATCCATTCATCTTGAGAGCTGAAGCCAGTGGAATTCAAAGAACATTCATGGCCCGGAAGCTCCCTGGGGGTGTATGTGTGTGTGTGTGTGTGAGTGTGTTTCACTGTTAGATGGAGTGTATATATGTGTGAGTGAGTGTGAGTGTGTGTTTTGCAGTTAGATGGAATATGAGTGTATGTGTGTGTATGTTTCACTGTTAGGTGGAGTTGTGAGTGTGAGTATGAGTGTGTGTTTTTCTGTTAGGTGGAGTGTGTGTGTGTGTGCGTGTGTGCGTGCGCATGAGTGTGTTTCTCTGTTAGGTGGAGGATGAGTGGGAGAAGACAAGGCAGGTCCACTGTGGACATTTCCTTAGGGTTTGCCCACACCTGCCTTACCGCCATTTCCTGTTCAATATTGCAGCTTTGTTCTGGACTACAGAGCAGGGACTCGGCAGCAGTCTCTGTTTCAGTAGTTTTTGTTTCTATTTCTGATGATTACAGAATGACATGAGTTTCAGGAGTCGGGGTGGTCCTGTCAAGAGTGCATATAAAGATCACAATGCAACATTTAGACAAGAGGTGGCTCAGACATCAGGATTCAAGTGCTGTGTGCATCATTCTTATCACATCCAGGCATAGCCTCTGCCATGATTTACTGAATTCTGTCCTTATTGGATGTTAGTCACTTCTCTATTACTGTGATAAAACACCATGACCAGTGCAGCTTATGGAAGGAATGGTTATTTGGGCTTATGGTTCCAGAGGGATGGCAGTGACCACCACGCTGTGGAGTGGAGCATGGTAGTAGGCGGTGGTGGAAGCTGGAACAGCAGAGAGCTCACATCTTAAAGTATTAGCACAAAGCAGAGACAGCCAACTGGGAATGGCATGTGGCTTTGCAACCTTAAAGTCTGTCCCCAGTGACATACTTCCTCCAGCAAGGCCACACCTCCTAAACCTACCCAAGCAGCTCCATTAACTGGGGAACAAACACCTGAGCTTGTGAGGGACATTTCTCATTTAAACTACTATCAGGCTTAGTCTCGTCCTAAATACATTGTCTAGATATTGAGAACATCCCATCATCAGACTGTGGAGTCTACCTCCTTCTCTTTCTGGTATTGTGGCCTAGAGCAAGTGAGTCCATCTCTGTGTGTTCTATTTGCCCAGTGAAACAAGAGGATACCAACTGCTCCATTCTCATAGGGATTTATGAGAAATAAGTGTTAAAAAACAACAACAAAGAACTCGGTCACAATAGCCCCTTCTGCTAGTGAGGAGGCACAAAATGTTAATTATTGTTAGCTGTATATGTTAATAATACTTGAATACTTAACAATTAAAATTAAAAAGTCACATTTATGCTGCCCAAAATTATGTTATATTAATGATTTTGCTATGTAAGGAGAGTGAACTTTCCTATATTACCCCGGCTACCAGGGATCTCACTTCATTTAGCCAGTGGTGACTGTTAGAAGGGTCAAGGTCATAGGGTTGCCGAGCTCGTTCCCATGGTTTCTGTTTTATGCTTCCATACCACAGGGACCACTCATAATCCCTCTTCTCCTGCCTAGCTCTTTACATAATTGAAAAAGTTTCCCAGAATCCTCCATTTCCTGTCCCTAGACACTGGTAGCTTTTGTCTCTGGACAGGTCATAGCCTGCCAGGCTTCTTATAGAGGGAGTCATGGGAGAAGCGATCTATCCAGGGACACATGGAAAACTTTTTTTCTGGTACTGATTAGTGCGGGCTAGACTCTTGGTGCACCTGGACCCTGTATGCAGCCAGTGTGTTTCTGTAATCTCACCTGCAGATGGAAAGTCGATGTGCATTGTGTCCTTAAGATCCAAAGATGTTAAAGAAAGCATGGGAACTCTTGGTAAAGCAGTTGCCTCAAGAGTGTACAAAGGTGTGTGATGATACATTGTATATAGTAAGTTTCTGCACGAGGAAGCAAAAACAACAGGGAATGTGTTCTTCCCAAATCAAAGCAAGTGCAATGAACAAATGAGGGAACCAGAATGACTTTCCCTTCCTCTTAGTCCCACACGGTCCTTGCTGCCTTGATTCTGTAAACATCTGTGATGTAAAGGACATTGTCCAGACATGAGTGGGGCTTATTGTCTTGCCCGCCAGTCTCATGTGTAGACCGTGACAGGCAGACAGTAATCAAGCATAGAGAAAACTCACCCGGGTCTAGAGGAGTTTTCAAGAAGGAGGGTGTCCTAGTTAGCTTCTCTTGTCACTGTGAGGAACATCATGACCAAAAAGCAACTTGGGGAGGAAAGGATTTATTTGTCATATGTTCACATGTCATAGTCTATCACTGAGGGAAGGGACTCAAGGCAGAAGCTTGGATGCAGGAACAGAAGCAGAGTGCTCTGTCTGTTGTCTTATTCAATCCAGGTACCACCTGCCTAAGGGTGGCACTGCCCGTAGTGGGCTGGGCCTCCTTGCATCAATCAGTAATCAAGAAAACAATCCACAGACTTGCCTACAAGCCAATCTGATGCAGTTATTTTCTTAATGGAGGTTCCCTCTTTCCAGATGATGCTGGCGTGTGTCAAGTAAAAAGCTAACCAAGGAAGTGTGAAGAAGGCACTGTCTGTCACACTGGATTTTAGTCTGTAGAAATTAGGTATGCAGAGAAACAGGGTGATGAGTGGATGTGGGGGCGAGGGCTGCAAGCAGCTTAGGAGAGCCCACTGTGTACCAGAAAAAAAATCAAGTTTTGTGGGGTTCTGGAGGAGCATGGAATAACTTCAGAGAGTTAAGGAGGACCTTGGATGTCAGAGTTCCAAGTTTGGACCCTCTTTGTCAGGCCATCTAACTTTAGGCATGTTAGTGATGTATTGGTCACATGTCCTAAGGAGACAGGAAAGTCATTTAGAGATGCTACCCAGTGATCCAGGTTCATGACTGGGAAGACCCCACAGAAGCAAGAAGGACAGTAGTTCTGAAACAGAGCATTCAGGAGGGCTTTGAGAATCCCTTCTTTGCCCAGTTGAATGTGGAAAAATGACATAGGGCAGTGTAGACTGTCAGTAGCCAAGGAAACAAAAGGAAGGCATCATTTCCCGAGTGTCAAAGATGAAAACTAAATACAACGGAAAAATCCCACATTGCATAGTACCTCATAAATATGAAAACTTTTAAGTATTAGCTATATATGTGTATTAATTTAACATTTTCAAAGTATTAAGTTACTTACATATTTGAATGGCTCTGAGCTTCCATATGCACAGCCTATAGTGTCCTGGGCTGCAGAGATGTTGATCTCAACAACAAAGCACACCTTCCCTTTACTACAGTTTGTGTCTGCAGCATGTGCATGCAGTGTCAATGGATGCCAGAAGAGGGTGCCAGATCTTCCTGGACTGGTTGAAGGCAGTGTGCTTGCCACACAGAATTGCTTCGCTATCCCTTCAGTGGGATGTGTCCTCAATGATTTTTTTTCTTGAATAACTGATAGAGATAGGCTGAGGTGAAAAGCAGAAGCAACAACCGGGACCCATTGGTATCATAAATTGTAGTAAAGGAAGGGCATGCTGCACTAAGGTCAGTTGTTGCAACTGTGAGTATGGGAGGTCAGAGCTATTGGTCTCCTATGGGTGGTCAATGCTTTGAAAACTTTAATACACACAGCTAATACATAAAGACATTTTCATATGTGGTGTGGGGGGCTTCCCCATTTTATGAATATGGGTGTTTTGCCTGTATGTGTCTGTGCACTGCATGTATGAAGTGCCAATAAAGGCCAGAAGAGGGCGCTATAACCCCTTGGGCTGAAGTTATAGACAGCTGGTTGTGAGGTATCACGTGGGTGCTAGGAGTTGAACCAGGGTCCTCTTGGAGAGCTCTTAGTCTCTGAGCCATCTCCCTAGCTCTATCCTGTGATGTTTGCATATAGGTATTCGTTATGTTCAAATTAGGGTATACATGCCTCTAGCTTCAGAGATTTATCATTTCTTTATAAAAATTCACAATCCTTCTAACTAAAAAAAGACATATCCCACAGTATTTGTAACCTATATAACCTAATGTTAAAATGAAAGGCTTAGATACACAGTTAGGCTTAATGGCTTGGTTAGCGTATGATTAGGATCTAAGTTGGAGGCCCTATTCCTGAAGCAATGTAAGATAAAAACAGAAAAAGCAGGGGGAAAAAAATCAAGCAGTCTCAGGGTGTATTTCAGAGCCTCAAGCCTGCCTATCAGGATCTGCACTGAGATGGAAGCTGCATGGGGCCATGTGTGCAGAAGAACAAGGGAGGCAGGAACCTCTGCTTCTGTGAAAGTGGTACCCGTGCCAGCTGTGGCTTCCTGACTCCCAGGTCTGACCACAGGGGACCCCCTTATGCTTACATTAGTTTCCTGGGCCCTGGGGACAGCAGCCTGCTCAGAGGACACAGCAAAAACAGGCCTTTTATTGCTGGTTTTACAGGGGCACTGTGTCCTAGGTTTTACTGGCTTTTTTTTTTTTTTTTTCCTACTCTGTGTGATAATGAGCTATGCTTCTGTTGGGATTGAAGGTATTTTGACAACTTTTATAATACAGAAAAAGATAGGTACTTTAAAATTGGAGCCAAATGACTCTCAATGCTAATTCTGCCAATTAAGAGAATTATGTTCTTTCTTTTATATTAAATAATACTCGCAAATTATGAGTATCCCACAGAAACAGTGGGGAAATTTACTTTATTACTGTTTGAAAATTTGTATCCTTAGGATTTGGTTCCCTTCCTAAGGGTCTATGACAGCGAGAGCTACATTCTTGAGAAATCAAAAGTCTGTGCTGTTTCTTCGTCTGTCCCTCTGGAGGCCACAGAAAGACAGGAAACCTCTGTTCTCCATGCTAGTAGTCATGGTCTGATATGTAACTGTAGGTGGATTGAGTAGCTCTTTGGTATGTTGGTTGCAGCTCCTTTAACTATATCCTCAGCTGTGGAAAAGCTCAATCATAAAAACAAAGATAGGCAATTAACATAGGTACTGAGCAGTGGATGGCTGGATTAAGTGTCTGTGCACAGTGGAATAGTATCTAGCCGCAGAGAGCAACAGTCTTGTGGGTTACAGCAAAATGGATGCAACGGGAGGGCACCCTGTTAAGTGAAACAGCCCAGCCCCAGGCATGCTCTTTTCCAACCTGTGGGACCTGAAAATAGATTGATCTGGATATAGGGTAGTGATTTCTGGAGGTCATCAGGAGGCTGGATGGCAGGGCATAAACACAGCCAGATAGAGTGAGCTCTGATGTTCTGTAGCGCAGTGCATGACTGTTGTCGGGATATCCTGTTTTATGAGTCAAGAAGACTCATGGGGGAGGGGAGAAGTGCTCAACCTGAGTTTGCTCAGCAAAATTGTGCAAATGGGGGCACACTGACACCATTAAGGTGCAGTTACTGAGAGTTAATAAAAAGTTGAAAAATACGTTAAATACGAACAATCCAGGGTCTTGGTTTGGCAGCCACATTTCATAGGCTTGGTTAGCCCAACAGCTGATGGCTCCTTTAGGAGACATGTGGGCATGGAACATTTCCCTTGAAGGAGTGCTAGTGGATGGAGCTGCAGGGGGTCATTTTTCTCTGCCTTCAATTAATTGTAATCTGTTTGAGATCCAGGACAAAAAGATAAGAAACGGGAAAGTTAAAAGAAAACGTGGTTAATGTTTCATCAGCAGTATGTCGGGCAGCACTTGATTGATTTCCAGGGTCATTTGCTGGCTGGTTATAAGTGTTGTGAGGTGCTGGGCTGGGGAGGTCAGGGGAGTGCTGGGATGGTCAAGGGAGGGTGGGGGAGGGCTGAGGAGGGCAGGGAGGCCTGGTGTGGGCAGGGAGGGCTGGTGTGGGCAGGGAGGGCTGGAATAGGCAAGGGAGGGCAGGGGTGGGCAGGGGAGGGTAGGGGTGGGCAGGGGAGGACTGATGTGGTCAGGGGAGGGCTGGAGTAGACAGGGGAGGGCAGCATTTTTCCTGGATGTCACAGCAACCTGGATGTCAGTGCACTCCAGTGGACAGTGCATTGCATCAGAATAGGTGGGCATTTTGCTGGGATGCCTGCGAGGGCAGGGGCAATTCTTTTACCTGTAACACCCAGTACAATATGAAACATATTTCTTACTGGAGAATTATCAAGAATTCCCATACTTTCTTTTCAGAATGCTTGCATTTTGGTTAAGTACTTGCCCTGGAAACCTGATAGTCGGTGAGACCATTCAAAGGAGAACTGTAAGTTAGAAGGGGGATGTTGGGTTGTCTGGATGACATTGCTTCTAGAAGTCTTGAGTTACTAAGCAAAAAGTTGCCAAGGGAGCCCCCGGGAGCATTCTGTGGGGCATTTTCTGGACTCTTTCCCCAGTGTGGGGCTACCTGGAAAGCTCCATGGTCCCTCTGGGTTGGGAGGAGAGTCTTAAGTCATTAGGGACCAAGGGATTTTTGGAGACCCCTCTCCCACTGTCTTCACCATGGGTGTCATCTCAGCAGAGGGTTGCTTGTTCCCAGTTGAGAGCAGAGCGCTTCCTCTGGCCACATGTGGTGCATCTGCTTTTCAGTCACTGTGATGGGATCCCCACACCTGCTGCCTGTGACAGATGCTCAGAGTCCAAATGGCTTTGTGCACTCTCGGTGAGGGCCACCCCCTGTGTGTATTGCCTGCTGGCGCATAGTGATAGTGAGAGACCTCTCAGAAGCAGACAGATAGCAACTTAATACAGAGATAATAATACATAATTAATAAAGACAGATGACTGTGGCAGACGTTCTGCGTTATAACCAGTTTCTGTGACATTGACTTTACAGGAGCTTGTGGCCTAAGGACCACACACCTTAAAGGTCCTACACCACTTCTTAGTATCAACCCTCTGTGGAGACATCCACTCAGATCTTTGTGGGGGATACAGCTGAACCACACCCAAAAAGTATAGCCGTGCTGTCAGTGAGCCTTCCATTTGGTTCCAGGGAGAATGAGCTCCTGCACCGCTGGTGCTGGAAATGCTGCTTTGGGGGAGGGGTGCTAAGGTCACTTCCTAAGTGACCCGCTTCTAGGGAACTTGACCATTGCAGAATTCTCTTTTATACAGAATGTCAGGAAAAATGAACCCGTGCCATTCAGAGCAGACACTTAATATTTCGTTGTCCTTCAGGACCCGTGCTTACCTCTTTCTCCTTGTAACGATTCAAGTGTGACAATATATCTAACCCCCTCTTCTTGTGTGTCTATATGCCTGCTCCATCCTTCAAGACCTATCCTTGCCTCCTTTTCCCCAGGAAGATTCAAGTACGGCAATGTATCTATCCCTGTCTTCTTGTGTGTGGGTATATATGCCTGCTCTCTCTGGCCAATGGCAACGTTTCTGTCAATCCATATCCTGAACTCCCCCTAGCACATGAAACAGAGGGCAGGGAGCCGCCACAGCCATGTGGGGGGTGATCGGCTGGGGGGGGGGTGCTCCCTCTCCTCTGTCCCCCTGTCTGTGGTCAGTGTTGGCCTTGGTTGGTGGGGAGGGTTGTGGGCATCTGGCTGTGTAGTTTGGGTGTGTGGGATTCCTCCATTAGGGAACTATCTTTACATATCTAGAGATAATTTCTGCACTCTGGGAGCCAGAAAGGCATGGAAATCACATTAAGATCAGTGTGTATCTATTGAAGGGCAGATGGGATCTGTGGTGGATGGCTGTTTCTTTTTAAGAAAGGACATGCTCACTGCCTCCTGTTCTGGAAGATAAACCAACTTCAAATCGGTCTTGTCAGGCATGGTGCACCCTGTTATTAAGACTGATTAGGTTATCATTTGAATCGTAAAGAAGTAATGTCACTGCTCTCCCAGTCTTATCTCTGACATGAGTGAGGGTATATTTGCCTCATCCCCACAGACAGGTTCGAGCTGCGCAAGGTGATTCTGGATCATTTAGTTCCATTTTGTGTTTTCCCAGATGGAAGCATTTTGTGACTTAACATCATTGCTACAGAAGAGGCTGCTGGTGATTGTCCGAGCTACACAGGCCCCCTAAAGGAGCATCTGAGCTGTGTATGATGACTGAAAAGTGATGAATTCATGGCTAAATTTTTGTGTTTTCTAATTTATGGAAGACTAACATTATCCTTGGATGCATAAAAATGTGCTTGTACTAACATTCATTTGTGAGCATATGCCGAGTTAAAATATTTTAAGCTAACACTTGATCATTTTTCATGCAAAAGTGCTGACCATAAACTCCCTTTTACACAGTCAGAACATTTGCTGAACACTAAATACTGTGTTTTGAAAAAACCCCAGTTCCCCTGAGTGAACCTGCATCTCACTGTTTTCTTCCTGCAGTGACGATGCTGGTGAGAGATGTCCCGTCTCTGTTGTTGTTAAGGACCTGGCTGTAGGTATTTGAGCTGGCTTTGTGTCCTGATCATATTTTCTGGCCTTGAGCAAATTAACTCACATTTGGAGTCCCTCTATCTTCATACTCATCCTAGAAAGCGTAGTGGATTTAGTAGACAGGATAAGCACTAAATGGAAGACCATTTGAAATGCACTCAGTGTAATATCTTGTGCTTTGTGAACGCGTTGTATCTATTAGCATCTCCTGTGGTGGTGGCTATTATAAAGACACATTCATTCTATTAAAGGACAGTGGTAATTCTGGCACTGAAGGGAAGTTTCTCTAGTTCATAGTTCTGGAAGCCCAGGAACATGGCATCATATCCTTACCTCTGTTGCAGGCCCCTTGGTTGGGTCCAATGGTGGATGACATCATGAACAGATGGGAAAATGAAGCTGGAGAATGGGAGTGGCATACACACACACACACACACACACACACACACACACACCTGTTCTCTTCCAGGAAGTAACTGGTGTCCCATAGAGCTGAGTAAGTCCCTCTGGAGAGCAGTGCCCCTATGACCTTATCAGCTCCCACTAGGTCCCATCTCTTATGATTTTACCACTTGAACATTTCAGCAATGAAAGACCAGTACACAAACACATACTACTGTATCAAGAAGCAAAAGAGTAGCTATGACTGTGAAGATCCAAATAAATATTAAAGATAACACTGCTGTGCATGGTTTGTCAGTCTTGGATACTCTCTCTATATGAGTGTTCAAAGATACCCAGGACTCATTTCTCAGGCTGCTCCATGTGTTTGGTTTGGGTGTCTACCTCCATCCCTGCCAATCCCCTCCCATCCCCTTTCCATCTCAGGACTGGGATTGCCAGCTTCTCAGCACCCTGGCTTCATAATGTCAGACAAACTGGTGGTTAGCTTCCACAGACACAACTCCTCATCTGATATGTTTCTGAAAAGTATGAACTTAAATAGAGTACAATTTTATGGTAGTTACTTTTGTCTTAACTTTGTTTTGAAGAGACGATGATGTTAATGCCAAATGAGTAATGGAAAAAAAATCAATTAAAATCATTTAGGGAAATTAGAGTGCCAACATAATGGCTTTTCCGGTAGTGAAATGAGATTGACACGGATTAACAATTGTGGTGGACAGAATTTGCTGTGCTTATTGAAGTCTGTTTTCACTAAGATGACAGCTGTGGGTGGGAGCTGGCACCAGGGTGTTTCGTTATGGGACCTGAGAGTGTGAAGGAAATGTCTAATCAAATGAGACAGCTCAAACTTAATTTTAATTAGGTAAATTCCCCTTCACGTTTTAATTGCATAAACCCCATCATGGTTAGTGTGGTTCTGACAGCCATTTTATTGTCTAGCTTTCTGGTTACTTTCCTTAGAATTAAAAAAAACAAAACAAAACGAACAAAATTCAGAGGCAGTGGCCTCCAGTTGCACACTCTGAATCAACCTCTCACATGAGAGGTTGAGGCCATCTTTCCAGTATTTGAAATTTTTCTCATAACCTCTACAAATCTTCTTTTGTGCAAAGACACCAAAACTCAGGCTGGAGAGGCAGCTCAGTGGTTAAGAGCACTGGCTGCTCTTTCAGAGAACCCAGGTTCAGTTTACAGCGCCCAGCACGGTGGCTCACAACCATCTTCTCCAATTGCTGCTTAAGGGATCTGTCGCCTTCTTCTAGTCTCCATGGGTATTGCATGCATGTGGTGCACTGACGGTGGGGTTTAAATGAGTTCACAAGACCCAAGGTAAATGATAAACAGGCATTTATTAGGGACACACTCAGACAAATAATAGTATATGATTGCATGGTCTTCCTGCTTCTGAAGATGCAGTCTCTGCACTTCTGATGATCTCACCCCAATCCAAGAGAGCAAGCCAGCCCCTCCTCTTCCTTAGAAGAGATCACATCTGACCACAGCAGCCCTTCTCCAAAACATGTAGTCTCTGCCCTTCTGATGCTCTCACTGAAACCCAGGAGAGTGAGCCAGCCCCTCCTCTTCCTTATAAGGGATCAAGTCTTCATACCATTCAGGCCCATAGGATGTGGCCACAAGTGCAAATTCACTGGCAAAGCAAGATGCCACTACAATGCACACCTGCAGGCAAAGCACTCATTTGCATAAAATTAAAACGAAAACACTAAGAACCACATGGTATGACTTTCTAGATACATTGTAGCTATATTCATCAGAGTTAACTGTTGAAATAGCAACCATGTGCTTCTAAAATATTGTTTCTGCAGAACATAAAAGGCTTTTTGTTTGGTTGTGGCAGTTTGACAGCGTGCACAGGAAGGGATTTTAATCTTTGTCACTGCAGTTAAGTTCCTACCCTAGGGTGTGGTTTACTTTTAGGCAAGCTTTAGCTGGGTTTGTGGGGTCCAATTGGGTGCTGTTGTGTTTGCAGAGATGGCATTGTCTTCTATTTAGCTGTCCAGTGCATATATAAAGTTTAATTTTTGGTTAAAGAAAGCAGAAGCATAGTTTATGAGCTAAAAATTAGTTTTGTGTGTAGGAGTGCTTTGCTTGTATGTGTGGATATGGTGGTTGAAAGCCACTATGTGGGTGCTGAGAACTGAACCAGGGTCTTCAGTAAGAGCAGCCAGTGCTTTTAACCTCTAAGCCATCCCTCCAGCCCAGAGTTTATGAATTTGGATGCTACCTATGAAATGAAGTCTTGAAAATTAGCTGAGCAGAGAGAACAGGCAAAGACTAGTTTTCACCTTGCACTTTGTGGGTCCCAGGGATCGGACTCAGGTTGGCAGACTTGGTGGCAAGCACCTTTATTTAAACCCACTGAGCCATCTGATCTTACTACTCAGTATGACTGGCTCACATGCATGTGAGGGCTGTTGAGTCTGAGACTTGGATGACAGATGACTGGGCATTGAAACTCAAGAGGCTTTGGTTGTCGTCTTGGTGCAGAATCCTTCCAAATGGTGAAGCCCAGGGGCCTGTCCTTCAAGCCTCCCTCTGGTTGTTTGAGGCCCACCTGCATGTCCATGGGAGTGGACATTTGAGTGAATGCCTGTTGGCTAGAGGTGACTGATGTAAAACACACTTTCAGACATTCCTCGGCAGCTGTCTCTTGTGTGCTGTAGCCTAGCCTCGCTAACAGATGAAGCAAACCATCGCATCACATGTCCATGGGCTGTGTTCTGTGTGACTGGGTTAACATATCACTATAGAAACACCGCAGATGTGTGCCTGCCTTCATTCTGCATAGAGTCCTGTGTTGGTTGCTTTCTGCTTCATTCCCACAGGTTTGGGAATGAGGAATAAAGGCCCAGGGGCATGAATCATTTGGCTAAAGCCACATGTTGGCCCACTCTAGTACCTTTCTGGTTTCCATTCCCTCTGCTGTTTCTCAGGGGAGACCATGTCGCAGAACTCACAGCCAGTTTTGAGCAGGCAGAAGCTTACGTGGGACTCCCCTGTAGAGATGGGCTCATGATTTTTCCATATCACGTTCAGTTGGCTGCTAGTCAGTTGGACTTATGGAATTAGGGTTTATTAAACTACACAGTAATGCATCAATTCCATCATTGGGTACATGTGTAAGGGAAGGAAATCATCCTGTCAAGGGAACATGCACACTCACCTGTTTGCAGCAGTCCATCCTCCCTTTTCTTGAGTTCTCCATTGCTGGGCTGCGGAGTGGCTGGTGTGGCTGGAGGAGGGAAGTGACACTTTCTCAAGAACTGATGGCTACACGTGCCTGCTGTCATCCTCTGCCCCTCTCTTGGGATCTGTCCTGTCTTCTAGTGTTGGTGACAGGTGTGGGTGTAGGGGGTGGCTTGGGGTATGTGTGGAGGTGTGTGTGAAGGGTGTGGGGGGCATGTGTATAGGTGTGTGTGCAGAGTGTGGGATGTGTGTGGAGGTGTGTGTGTGGGTGAGGGGGTGTAGGTGTGTGTGAGCATGTATGTAGGCGTGTGTGAGGGGTGTGGGGTATGTTAGAGGTGTGTGTGTGAGGTGTGTGTGTATGTGTGTATGAGGTATGTGTAGGTGTGTGTGAGGGGTATATGTGTAGGTGTGTGTGAGGGGTGTGTGTGTGAGGGGTGTGGGGTGTGTTAGAGGTGCGTGTGTGTGTATGTGTGTATGAGGTATGTGTAGGTGTGTGTGAGGGGTGTGTGTGAGGGGTATGGGGGTGTGTGAGGATATGTGTGTGTGTGTGTGTGTGTGAGAGAGAGAGGGGGGGGTGTGGGGTGTAGGGTTGTGATAAGCCAGCTTTTTTCTCCTCACAATTCCACATTGCTCCCTTTGCTGCTGTGGAGACCTGAAGGCCAAGAGTAGTTGTCCTCTCTGCTCTGTTCTGTGCTGTCCATACTCAGGGGATTAGCACAGAGTGCCTGACCCCTGGTGAGCTCCTGTGCCCCAGGGACGAATGCACTGACTGAGGAAATGTGGATGATTTTCTGTGTGCAATGGGGCTTCTGCTCCTTTAGGGGGGTTGCTAGGACCCCGGAGGAAGTAAGGGCTTCAGATGCTCTGAAAGGGACAAGGGGAAGCCCAGGGAACCATGTGTGGGAGCAAAAGGAAGAGGCTTGCCAGGGGAACTGTGGGAACAGATTCTTGGGGTGGCTGACAACTGTGCCCAAGAGGAAATATTTCAGCCTACCAGAGGGACTCTCTGGCTTTCAGGCTGAGACTCCCAGCTGTTCTCGGTGGTGCATGTGGACTCTATATGTCCTGAGAGGCGAGCCTGCTGGGTGGCACCTGGGACTTGGTTTCTGTCTAGTGGACAAAGGATGGCTTCTGTGGCCCATGGTCCAGGGAGCTTACTGTCCTCTGGCCACACCTCCCATTTATCCCTCAATCGCACACACACCAGAGAGAGTACGCATGCCTCTGTGCTCCAGCCCCTCATGCATGCGTGGAAATAAGAGCAAATGTGAAAAACTTCATGACAAATATGTCTTTGTTTTCTCAAGAACCTACTAGAATAAGGGTAATGCCATCTTCCCGATTATTGTGATGGGTCCTAATATTATTCTTGCATTCCTCCTTTAAAATCAGCTGTGTATTCTGCAAAGTAGGTTAGATATTTTTAAAGACAGGAGTGTAGGATACAGAACAGAATTAACTTGATATTAAAAAATAACATTGCCTCAAGTCTCACTAACATTTGTGGTCTACAACTGTGAGATTTCCCAAACATCCTATGAAGTCTTCAGTAAGAAGTAGAGAGAAATTTATTGATGGGGAAATAAAGCCCAGAGAACCCACTAAGGCTGCGTGTTTTCCTTGCTGGACCATACGCCTTGCCTTGAGATTGCTGGGGCTTTTAGGATACTGTCAGAATAAACTTCATTTGTCAACTTGACACAGCTGGGAAGAGGGAACCTTGGCCCAGGAATTACCTCCATCAGATTGACCTGTGGGCGGCTCTGCAGGGCATTCTCTTGATGGATGATTGGCTTAAGAAGACCCAGCCCCTTGTGGGTGGTACTGTGCATGTGGTCCTGGGCTGTCATCCTAGAGCATCCATCCAGTAGCTGATGGGGAGCAGAAGCAGAGATCCACAGCCGAGCACTGGGCTGAACCCCTGGAGTCCAGTTGTGAAGAGGGAGGAGCGATAATATGAGCAATGTGGTCAAGACCATGATGGGGAAATCTATAGAAACAGCTGACCGGAACAAGTGGAAGCTCATAGTCTGCCTTCTGACAGCTGGGGAACCTCCTAAGGCCCCACTAGGCCCTCTGAATGTGGGTGACAGTTGACTGGCCTGGGCAGTTGGTGGGGCTACTAGCAGGGAACCAGTATTTATGGAGAAATACCTTGCTCAGCCTAGATGGGGGTGGGTAGGTGCAGCCTCAAGTGATTGACAGACTCTGTTGATTCCCCATGGGAGGCCTCACCCTCTCTGAGCGGTGGACAGGTGGGGTTGGGTGGGGAGGAAGTGGGGGGAGCATGAGGACAGGAGGGAGAGGGAACTGGGTTTGGTATGTAAAATAAGATTGTTTTAAAAATTGAAAAAAGAGTGAGAGGCGGCTAGTAAGCCAGGGAGCAAGCCTCAGTGAGCAGAGTTCCGCTGTGGTTTCGGTGACCAACTCCTGATGTTCATTCCTTTCCTGACTTCCCTCCAGGACAGGGTTGTAACCTGTGAGATGAAACAAGCCCTCTCCAGTCCACGCTGATTTCAGTCACGGTTTTCATCACAACAACAGAAAGCAAAGTCGGGCAGATACCAGAAACATGGGAGGTCACCCGGGCTACTGCAAAATGCAGATCCCCAGGTGAACAGAATCTAAAAGTGTGCTTTGTGCTTGAGCTCTGCTCTTATTTCAGTTGCTTAGGTATGTAGTAACAAGAACCAGGAACTGTATTTTCTTCACTTACTTTCCCGGTTCTAGACCCTCTAGGAGTGAACTAAGCAATCCGGGTCAACCCTGCCACCACCTCTGCCCCCTCATAAGGCAGGTCTGTCTTTCTGTCCCCATTGCGTCTTCCCCTGAGCTTTGTGATGTCCCATGTGCCCTTCCCCATCCCTAGGCTGGAGTCCCCTGTGGGTCTGGGAGTCTAGGCCGCCCCTGTGTTCCTTATATTAAAACATTTTTTCTTATCTTTCACATGTTAATTTTTAATATTTTATTAAGCAACCTTCTTTCTTGTGGGCACTGAAGTTCTTTCTATTAGTTCCCCCCCCCATAGGAATCAGATCGTTGACAGCTTGGCATTTTAAACCAGAGAAATGAAAGGACAAATAAGACTTTTTTCTAAAAAGGGGACTTTTTCTGTTTTACTTTGTGTAGAATATATTTCCAGGGCTGAGATTCCTTTTCAATCGCCCATTGTTTCTATATCTAGACTGATCCAAAGTTGGGATAATGCAAAAGTATCAATAACCAGCTTCCAAATTATATAAAATTGAGCATTTGTTATACATTAAATTTTTTCCTATTTTGCTATTAGCTCATGATGCATTGTTAACTATGGAACCTTAAAAATTACTTTAAAATTGGAATTCCACTTCTGGCTGATTTTCTTTAAAAAAGCAAGACAAAGGACATAAGAGAAACAAAAAAAAAAGTCATATATGTTCACAGTAGCACTATTAACAGTAGCTGAGGGGAAACAGTACCTGAGGATTCATCAAGAGGTAGGTGGGAAGTTGTGAGGTGGTGGCACACACCTTTAATCCCAGTACTCTGAGGCAGAGACAGGTGAATCTCCATGAGTTCAAGACCAGCCTGGTCTACACATCTAGTTTTAGAACAGTCAGGGCTACACAGAGAAACCCTGTCTGGAGCCCCCTCCCCAAAAAAGAGGTCGATGGGAAAGTAAAAGGTGGTGTCCATGTTCCATGGTGACAGTAGCTGAAAGGGAAATGACCCAAAGGTCCAGCAAGAGGTAGGTACACTGTGGTGTGTGTGCTTCGTGGAGTAGTGTTAGCCACAAAAGGGAGCAGAGAACTGATGCTCACTTTGAAGTGGCGTGGCTCCACTTCAAAACATTCTGGTGAAAGAAAGCCACACACTGTCTGGACTGTCTGGTTCCATTTGGATGAAATACCAAAAAAAGAAAAAAAAAAAAAAAGGTAAATTGAAAGGACACCCAATTGGTGGTTAGGGCTGGGGGACAGACAGGAGAATGGTAAACTGCTTCATGGATGTGGCGTTTCATTTTGTGCTGAGAAATGTTTGTACTTAGGTGGAGGTGGTGGTTTACACTGTCCCTATACTAATGCCACTAAATTCCTTCAAATGGATTTCACCTCAGCAATAGTAAACCCCACATTAAGTTCAGAAATACCAGAAAGGTATAAACGGGATCACGGGACCAAGGTCCTAGAGAAGTGTGGTTTGGGGTAGCATTTTTCTTCCTGTAGTGTGTGCCCGGTGAAGCTGTATCAAGTTTCTGGAATTCACAAGTATCCAAGGGATAAATGCAAGTCATACCCAACCACAGATCAAGGGTCTCTAACAGAGAATGCTTTCATTTGGGCCCCTCCAGGACTATTACATCTAAGAATATGAGTGATTTGGGAACAAGTTAACCTTTATATTTGGAATAAAGTGTACAAATCACTCACATGTATGTATATACATGTATGCACACATATATGTACACACATACACTCATACACATACACAATACACGTACATAAATATACATATGTGCACATCTATAATATATATACAACTGCATGCATTCATATGTACACACATAAACATACACACATAAGTGCACCTGTATATGCATACATAAACACATATATGCACACAAAGAGACACACACATACATACATACACAATACATATATACATGTACACATACACATATACAGACAGGCACGTACATGTGTACACACACACACACAGCTGGAGAGAAGAGGAAAAGGGGATGGGCGGGGGAACCACACACTAGCTGGCAGCGAGCAGTCTGTAGTTAGTATTTCCCAAGCTGCACATGAAACACTTCCCATCCCTGTCGCTGGAGTCTTCACACTGCCTCCCATTCTTGTGTGTAATGAAATTCGCTTCTGTGTTATTAGTTCTGCTCTGTTGTTCATTCTTCCCTGATGTCAGAGAGGCAATGTAACATTGTTTATTTATGCCACAAAAATTTATTACCTATCTGTCTGACGGGGAGATTAAAACTCACGATTACTAGGTCTCCCTTGTCTAAGTATTAGAGCTTGAGATTGGTCCTGGCAACTGTCCCATCAGGCTCTGTCATAGCTTGTCAACAAAGCCAGAGATAACTCTCAGCTGAGCCCACCACTGCTCACTAGCAATGATGTGTCTTTAAAGATTATGTGCTTGTCTTGGGTGTTGTGAGAGATGGCTGTCATCCTGATGACAGTCTGTCCATCCCATAGTGCATTGAGAACCCACCGGTAGATGTGTGGAAGGCGTATTGTTACATTGCTATACTGTAACCCTTTAAGGCTCATGGTGACATGGTTTAATTTTGCCATGCTCATCTATAGGTGTTTACTGTAGGTCCTTGTCTTAGCTAAGGCTTCTGTTGCTGTGAAAAGACACTGTGACCACGGCAACTCTTACAAGGAAAACATTTAAAGTCCTCATACTTTCCCAAACACACCACTCCATAACCTAGATGAGGACTCCAACTTGGATTTGATATGCCTAAGTAAATGATACCAGAGCCCCTGGCAGGCTGGAGTGACACTCACTACAGGCCATGGCTAGTGGTACATGTATTCAGTACACCCTTAAACCCCACGGGGAGGCCACCAATGGCAAGTATAGGATGGCATTTGAAAAGAGAATCCCAGGATGTGTGTCCTCTTCAGTATGGCCATCGTTCCTGTGTCCTTATTTCTGATTTTCGGGACTATTGGTAATCCTCACTTGCTTTACTGATGAGGCTGCATGGTACCAGATTGGATGTAGACAAAGTTAATGATCTGACTTCTCGCCAATAGATGACCCTTCTGAAACCCCCGAGATGGTGTTAATGGCCAAGTCCATATCTTTCCAAACCTTTCTTCTTTCTCCACCAAGTAAATCAGATTTGTACACACCGGCTCATGGTTTTGTCTAAATAGAATCATTTGTACAATGATTCTGCAACTTGTCCCTTTTGCTTTAACTTTGGTTGTTTTTCCCTCTGCAAATTTGTAGGAAAAGGACAAACCCCATTATTCTTTTCTAGTGTCTCATGTGGGTTTGTGGGATCCCATCATGTACTGGTTTTCCTTTTGGAGTTTTTCCTCTGTACTTCCTTCTCTTCGTCCCAGGTGACCAGTGTTAATGACATGGCTGTACCCTCCTGCACGTCCTCTATACCCAGATAATCACACATAGACATACAACCATGAGGTATTAAGGATAACTTATTATGTTATTTTATTTTGCAATTAATTTTTTTGAGAACTTGGTATTTATGCTGTTTCCATCCCCCAATTCCTCCCTTGTTCCCTCAAACACGACCTCTTCTCAGATTATTGTTGTTACACACACACACACACACACATACACACACACACACTCCTAACTTACTGAGCCCATTTAGTGTTGTATATATGTACATGTCTTTAAAGCTGAACACTGGGATTGGATAACCTATCAAGGGGCTCTTCTTAGAGGAAACTGATTTTGCCTCTCTTAGCAGCCATTGATTGCTGGTAGTTTTCACCTAAGGTGGAATTTCAGCGTCTGCATTGGCATGTTGACTGATGACATCAGTGTATGGGTCTTGTTTACGCAGCCATGTTGTTGCAATTTAATGAGAACGACTTCTCTGTCATGTCTAGAAATGCAGTAGGTGCTTTGGTCCTCTGGCTTTTATAGTCCTTTCTACCTCCCTCTTCCGTGATACTTCCTGAGCCTTAGGTGAGCAGTTGCCTTGTAGAGCTATTCATTGGCCCTGGGAACTCTATAGTTTGCATCTTGATTAGTTGTGGACTTTGGTAATAGTTTCCATCTCCTGCAAAAGGGTGTGTCATTGGTAAGCGTTGAGAGCTGCACTTACCCATGGGTATAGGGATAAATATTAGTTAGAAATGATAATTGTTTAGGAAGTAGCAGAAGTAGGTTTCCCTCCAGGCTCTGTGGCTTTTCCGGCCACAGACAGTTGGCTGAGTTTACAGTCTAGGCATGAATTCCCTCCTGTTGAGCAGCTGCAAGTCCAATTAGGCACCTGTTGTTCGCTTACAAAATATAAGCGCCACTATTGCAGCCTTAGGAGTATCCTTTGCTATGCAGGTCATTGCTATGGTTCATAGGTTTTATAGCTGGGCAGGACTACTGATTGCTTTTCTCCTTTGGCAGCGTTGTATGGTATTTTAAACATGTTTTTCCAAACCTTAATGGTCTGTTATAGCAGGATTCATAGAAATACACCATTTCAACCTATATAGCTCTATTTCAGTCTTTAATAGCAGTACAATATTCTGTGGTGTGAACCCATTAATAATAATTCAGCTGCTACCCCACTGACAGGCATTCATTTGATTGCTGTCTTGCCAGGAGGAATGTTGGGACAGTGAGCATATTTGCATGTTTTTGTGCTGATATTTTTTGTTG
Organism: Phodopus roborovskii; assembly: GCF_943737965.1. Taxonomy (NCBI): domain Eukaryota; kingdom Metazoa; phylum Chordata; class Mammalia; order Rodentia; family Cricetidae; genus Phodopus; species Phodopus roborovskii. Next base: position 10,565,283 of record NW_026126599.1, on the reverse strand, counting down.
TAGAGAAAACCTTAGCAGTATTTGGACTCTTATTAAAGTATAATTTCAGCTGTGGATGTTGTCAGATTGTTTCTAAAATTTTTATAACACTTAGCAGTTTGTGAGCAAGTCCATTCCTGATGCAGCCATCTTTTAATGACTTTTCCTGGATGGGAAGAGCTGGCTATGACCAGCTTCTCTCTCTCTCTCTCTCTCTCTCTCTCTCTCTCTCTCTCTCTCTCTCTCTCTCTCTCTGTTTTTTCGAGACAGGGTTTCTCTTTGGTTTTGGAGCCTGTCCTAGAACTAGCTTTTGTAGGCCAGGCTGGCCTCAAACTCACAGATATCCGCCTGCCTCTGCCTCCCGAGTGCTGGGATTAAAGGTGTTCTCTACCAATGTCTGGCCTGACCAGCTTTTCATACACAACATCCTTTGTATATCAGCTTTTCTTGGAAATATATATATATATATATATATATATATATATATATATATATATGTACTGGTTTTGCTTGCCAGTTTCTAAGAAGTCTGTGTCTGTTACTAGCATAGCAGAGTTTAATATACATATGTGTGAGAATGCCATATTGGCACACATTGCATTTTTAAAAATCTTAACTTTAAAAATTCAATAAAAAAGACAAAAAGTAAAGTTTTATGGTAAAAAACATTTCCCTAAATTGTTTTGTAAATCTGGTTGTGGCAGGTTTGCCTTTACAGAGGAATGATAAATCTTTATATAGCCAAATGCAGATCTCTTGATCTTTACTGCTGTTTTGGAATAAATGCTCCATCTGCCCCTGGGTCATAGAGACAGTCCCTCCTTTAGGCTTTCCTTTTAGAGCCTATTGCTCTGTTTGACACCTGGTTCTTACTTTATGTTATTTGATTTATGTGTGGGATTACAAAAAAGAAAGCCCTGTTCATTTTGTTCCAAATAAACAACGGAAGAGGCTAGGACTGTGTACTAAAGTTAAAAACAGTGCCGAAGAGGCTAGAGCTAGTTCAGTGGTTAAGAGCACTGGCTGCTTTAAGAGACGACCCATCTTAGTTCCCAGCAGCCACATGGTGGCTCATAACCATCCGTGATTCCAGGTTCAGGGACTCTGATGCCCTTTTCTGGTCTCTGCAGGTACTGCACACATGTGGCACACAGGTACACAGGTCAACAAACTCTCAAACACTTCACATTAACTAAGTATTTTAAAAACAAAATTTAAATTTAAAATATTGGAGATGGATTTGATACTTTCCATATTAAACATTAAGCTACACAGAAAAATGCAGTGGGCCCTTGGAGTCCATGAGATCTGTACTCACAGTCTCAACCATGAACGGATTGAATACATTCCCATGTACAGTGTAGCTGTACAGAGGCTTTATTTATGCATCAAACGATATAGTATAAGTACTATTTACATGGTATTTGCATTGTGCCAGGCATTCTCAGTGACAGAGAAATGCACACCACTCTGTGTGTTACAGATGGGGGTAATTATGAACCAATCTTGCATAGATGGAAAAGAAGTTCTGGACTTAGATTCAATATGCATAAACTGACAATATGTGGTAAGCTAGTATTTAAATTCTATCGATAAAAAAGTAAAATCTTTAGGTTCTGAAAACCCCAGGGAGAGGTGAGACTCCGCAGACTGTTCACTTTGATGAACCCACCAAAGGCACTGTGGTCTTGTAGTCACCTACCACCTCTGGTGTTTACACTTGCTCTGCCCCCTAGTCCGCAGTGGTCCTGAGCCCTGGGAGGAGGAGGTGTGATATGGATGTCCTATGTAGGGCTGAGTGTTCTACAGGCTCTTCCTCTGTACCTTGACCAGTTCTGGATCCACATTAATCACCATCTCCTACAAATGGAAGCTTCTCCAATGAGGGTCGAGAGATGCGCTAATGTATGTATAACAGTAAGTCATTAGGAGTTGGTCTAGTATTATGTCTACTTAGCAGAAGAATAATAGTAACATTCCTTGGGACTTACGTCTCACTCTACAAGATGAAACCCACACCTGGCATCATTATTAGGGCTATGAACGGGCAGGTCACAGGCAGAAGTTTCTAACTGGATGAAGCCGGGCTGGACTAGGGAGGGAGGTGATTCCTTTGCTCACTTATATGCTCAGCGACCCATGTCAAGGTGTGGTCAGCATAGAGAGGCTCTGAGCAGGAAGGGGCTATGGTGGGAATAGTGTTGAAGTGCAGCTGAGGCATGGGGGAAGCTGCATTTCTAAGAATACAAGTACCATATGCCTGGGCATTTGTAATAGTCTGGTGAAGCAGACTTGCCAAGTGGTAGCCAGTGACTAGGACTGCAATAAGTGACCAGAGGTGGGCTGGCTCCTGGATGAGTTTGTTTCTGCAAGTTCACCACTGTGGGGGTGGGGTGTAGGGTAGGGGAGTGGGGTGGGGGGCATTGGCCAGAGCTGTGTCAGGTGCCGGAGACCATTGGCACATCACCTGCAAAAACCACAGAAGTCAGTTGCTAGGCACCGGTTTTTCATGGCAGAAACTGAAGTTCCAAAGACCAACACCCTCATTGCCATCCTTATTGGCAAAGCTGCCACTCATGTTCTGGTCTGTGTGAGCACAAAGATGGTACCCTTCTTACCCTATGTACATTGCCTGCTTGCCTGTTAGGTCTGTGTCACTGGGCCTGCCCAGCTGCTTGCTTTAATGCCAGCTTGGCTAAGCAGATTTTATGTTTCCCCATAGTGTGGCCCTGCACTGTGTGTAATTCACCCCATGCATAATCGAAGCGACTTCACAAAATAAAACACAAAGCCCACCTAAAGGCGGATTTATAAGCATCCAACTGTGGCCTTTGTGTAGCTGTAGCACGGTGCTGTGAAAAACCTTTATATCTCATTGCCTGTTTCATGCCACCACAGCCAGAGCCGCCAGATGGGTATGTGGTGGCCCACTTAGAGCCTTTTTAATTGCTTGCTATAAATAGCTTAATGATGTTGCCATAAAAGGCTCCACTTTCACCAAGCAACTCCGTGTGACCCACATATGTGATATTTTCCTGGGCGCTGTGTCTGGGAAAATTGATGGCCTCATAGGAGAGGCTCTCACTCTAAAACGAAAGCCTTATTTTTAAGTCAAACACTTTCCTCGTCCCTGCGTTAGATCCCATAGTCTCTGCCTCTCCTGCCCTCAGCAATTCTAGATGCTCAGAAGAACTCCAGCTCACACTTAACCTGACTTCAGGGAGATGCCATGCTGCCTGGACCCAGCCCCAAGGTCTCAGTGGAGCCACTGCAGGCATCCGTGGCCTGTTCCTTTCTTCTCGCTGTCATCAGAACCTGGCTCTGTTCTAGCCACTGACGAACTCTCTCGTTCAATCCCCAGGCTTCCTCTGCAGAGTTCACACCAGCCTTCGGCACCCTTCAACCCAAAGGCAGCATCTTCCTTTTTTCTTTTTCTTGATTGTTGTCACGCGGTGTGGGCCAGTCCACAAGAGTTCAGTGTGGTGCATTGGCCAGTGCTGCTGCTGGGTGCCTGCCCAACTCCACTGCGGGTTGCTTTCCTACCTTTCCTTGAAACCTTCCATCCAAATCTGGCATCTCCCACCAAAGTCTTTTTTTTCGAAGAGAATGAGAGCCAGGAAGGGAGGGCTGACTGTCTTTAACATCTGTCACTCATTGCTCACCAGGGTTGACTGGGCTGGCTCTTTGTGCTCCTGCCTTAAAGCTGCCATTGGAAAGGACTACCTTCCCTGGTACGGGAGGGCTGTTGATTGGTTGGCCTGCTAGATCCTCTAAAGAAACCTTCAGGGATCCACAGCATTGCAGATTTGAAAGGGCAGGAGTATTGTACTGAAAGCTCTTGGGAGATTAAAACCTGGGGGGGGGATTGACAAGGAATCATGGGAAGCATAGCTGAGATGGTGGGATGAATGTGTGATAGGGACAGAGGGGATGTTCTTAGAGAGTGATGGCTTTCAGTCTGCAGTTTGCGTCTGCCTTCGCAGCTGTCGTGTGCTGAAGGTTGGACTCCACTGCACAAATGACTGGGTTTGGAGACAGTGAGTGGATTCTGGGTCGATTCAACACTTTGGCCCATGAGTAGTAATGACTTAGGTGTCTGATGATTACCGAGGATGATAGTTGCCACTCATCAGATATCCTTGTTTCTTTTACACAATGATTTTTCTGAATAAAGCCTCTCCATAACTCAGAAGAAGGCATTTCCTTCATTCTGGTTGATGAGGGAAATAGAATTTCACATTGAATTCACATTCTTTCATGGGGCCGGTGTCTTCTCTTTCAGAGACAAAGATGTGGATGAATACTGCAAGATGATATGAAGTACTGATTCTGAGTGCTGTGGAATGGGGCGGGGAGGTGACACACATTTTCTACATTTTGGGATATGCTTAAGCTAGAAGACACAAAGTATACCCTGAAGAGGTGAGGAGGCTTCAACCAACTATTAGCCTAGCCTTCTCACAAAATCTCAGGGCATGGTGCAGGCTATCTGTGACACTGACAGATGCTCTGAGTCAATGTGCTGCATTTCTCTAATGACAATAGAGTAAGGGAATATTGCACAGGGTTTATTAGGCATCTGCATTTACTCTGTTACTTCTGCTTAGTAACACAGTGGTTTGGAGTCCCCAGTTTTTAGCTTCACTGTGGCCTCAGGTGTTCCTCTGGGTAAGGATCTATCCAGCTAGATGGTTTCTCAGCAGTTTGCAGTTGGAATTAGGCACTTGCTTCTCACAAGGACATTTCAGGCTAGATGTACCCCCATTAAGGTAAAATAAATCTGTAAATACTGTGGGCCTTCATAGTGGTCATTTAGGTGCAATTTCTACTAACTAGAAGATGAGGGGAGACTCCAGAAGTTGCTGGAAGGACACTAGAGCACCCTAAACACATGATGGGAACTTAGTTTAGAAGCAGGGAGTGGGGGTCTATTATTCCTCATCTGTCTAAATCTACAAAAGATTTGAGTATCTGGTTCTTCAGCCCACACAGCACTGAAATAGCAGATTAAAAGGTATGGGGATTCCCTGGAGGCAGCCACATCGACAAGAGTGAGACCGAGATGGGATTAGCAATTATGGATCCTTCCAAAACAGCATTAGCATGACTTGGTTAATGTGATGTGGGACTTGGGATTCTGGGAGGGTGGTCAGCACACTTTCCCCTGCTCTCACTCCATGTTTCATCTACAAAAAAAAAAAAAAAAAAAAAACCAACAACAACAACAACCAACCAGCCAGTGCCACACACACACACAGAGATCTCAATGGAGAGATCAAGGCAGCAAGCCTAACTGGATCTGCAGGCTCCAGGTTCCCAGGTTCTGTAAGAGACTCTCTCTCAAAATACAAGGAAAGGACTGAAGCAGGCACTGAGTGATGACTTCTGGCCTCCACATGCATGCACACAAATATACACACAAACACACACACACAAATACATACACATACACACACATATATACACATACAAATACACACACATACACACACACACAAATACACACATACACACAAATATACATACAAACTCACACACACAAATACACACACATACACACATGCACACAAATAAACAAATACACACACACAAACACATATATATATACACACACACATACACACAAACACATACAAATACACACATACACACATGCACACACATGCACACACACATATACACATGCATACACACAAATACACACAAACACATATACAAATATACACGCGCACATACAAATACATATACACAAACACACATATACACACATATATACACATATACACACATGCACACAAATACACACATACAAATACACACACATGGTGAGTTAAGGACTTAACTCAGTGGTGGCTGGCATGAGGAACAACCCATGGACACACAGCACAGGATAAGACTGTGTTGACAAGGATGTTTAAGAACTGGAACTTGTGTGCTGCTGGGAGATTGTAAAATGGTGCAGCCCCTTTGAAAAGCTGCGTGTCAGTTCTACAGAGCATTAAAACTAGAGTTGCATGTGAGTGGGCACTGCCACCAGCAGTGTCTCCCTCTTTTGTTTTGTTTTTAGAGACAGGGTTTCTCAGTAGCTATGGAGCCAGTCCTTGAACTCTTTCTGTAGACCGGGCTGGCCTCAAACTCACAGAGATCTGCCTGCCTCTGCCTCCTGAGTGCTGGGATTAAAGGTGTGCGCCACCGCTGCCCAGTTCCATTGTCTCCTTCTTGACTTTGCCATTTGCCAAGAACACAAACAGGCTGTGAGAGAGCCAGCTAACCTTCCCTCTTCTGCCCATTCCTTTCTTCTCTTCACCTTCTCCATCTTCTTCTCTTCTTGCTATCTCTTATCTGTAAAGGTTTTAACTTAAAACTCAGCCCTCTAATGAAAACAGCATATCTATCTGTACATTAACAGTATACAAACATTTATAATGAAAGATAAATGCCCCTTTCACATCAGATACCCAGGGCCTTTTTGTTCCTTGCTGGTAACTGTGAACTCCTTAGGATGGTGCTGCTGGAACCACACCATCTTCTACTTAGTGTTTCTCTGTCTTCCTTGTTTTCCATCCCATGTGACTTCACCTCTTGAGGATCACCTCTAGAAGAGGCATATGGTCCCCACTGCAGGTCCCATCCTGCTGCCTAAGATCTTACCCGGTCACAGCTATGGCCACAAAGCCTGGCATACTCTGTATCCAGCAAGTCTCGGTGTCATGTGGGCCAGTGACTGCAGGTTTGGCTGCAGACTTACAGTTGCTGCCCTCATTTGATTTCTGTTGCTAGGGTAGATACTATGGGCAAAAACAACTTAGGGAGGAGGGGGTGGATTTGGTTTACAGGTTGCCATCCATTATTAAGAGAAGCCAAGGCAGGAGCTGAAGGCATGGCTTGAAACTGTGGGTATGGAGAAACATTGCTGACTGCCTTGTTTTTCATGGCTCACTTACTACTTTCTTATACAGCTCAATGGGTTGGGCTTTTCTACATCAATCATTAATAAAGAGCGTGACCCAGAAACATACCCACATGTCTATCTGATGGAGGCAGTTCCTCAGTTAACATTCCCTCTTCCCAGGTGGCTTGAGTTTGTGTCACGTTGACAAAAATGAACAAGCACAGTTGACAGGGACTGAACAAGCCTATTGGGATGGCTTTTACATTGCTTGAAGCCTCAGAAGAACTCAGTCTCTGAGTTTTCATCACACATAGGGAACACTAGTGTGCCTATAGCAACTAGGTCTGTGCTTACAAGACCCCAGATTTTCGAGGCTCCATACCTGGTAGGCACTGCTGGCCTTTCTTGGGTGTGTATTTCTGAGCAGATCATCGTATCACCGAGCTCAACCCTGCTTCATCTTGGCTGCGTCTCAGGCTGCACGTGTGTATCTGAGAATGCCATATGTTCTCTCTGCTCTGATGTAGCTCCCGTTTTAGAAATGTGCAGTTTGTGTGCAATTGTTCCCTCCAGTTGATGAGCAACGTGGCAATTATTGTCACCTTGTGTCACGTGTATGATACGTCCCATTTTAGAAACACAACAGGAATTGCCTCTTGTTCCTGCATCCTCAAGAGGCTCAGGTGGCTGGTTGTGATTTCTCACTTGAGCCGTACTGGAACTTACATGTCTCCTTATTTACAGAGTGCAGAGTTCTTTTTAAGAAAGTTCATCTTCCATAGAACCTCCAGAGGGGGCAGGATTGGGGTCAGGTCCTCGAGTCTGTAAACAGGACAATGGAGGCTTGGTCCTTCAGTGAGTTCAGAGTCGTGACCTAAGTGGGCTTAAGAGCTGGAGTCTTAGTCATTGGTCTTTGCGGTGGACTTTATGGCACTCCCTTTCTGTGACACCTTCTTAGACGTGCTGTCTTAGACTCGCTGTCTGAGCATGGTTTTGAAAGACCCATCCGTAGCTCTTGCTGTACCACATTTCTACCGTTCAGAAAAGTGAATCCAAGGGCTCTTTGCATTTATTAGTCAGGTATCTTCAGAGAAACAAGACAAATAGAATTTTTATTTGTGATGTAGATTTATGATCTGCACCTGGTTCATGCACCTGGCAAGCCTGAACTGGTTAGGGCAGGCAAGCAAGCTCAGGACCCATGGGAGTCTCAGTGCTGCGTTCCAGTGTGGTAGGCAGCTGAGGCAGTGGGTCTTCTTCCTCTGGGGACTTCCTCTAAGGACATCAACTGATTGGATGTAGCCCACCAACACGATGGGATGCAATCTGCTTTACTCAAACTTAGTTATTTAAGTGCTACTGTGGAAAAAAGCACTTGCATAGCCACATCTAGATTTGGCCACACTGGCCCGGCAGCCTTGCCACACAGATATGTAACATCTATAATCAGTTTTGCTAACTCTAGAGATTGTTGAAACATGGTACCTTTACAAAGAAATTTCAAAGTATCAAGGGAACTCTTTAAATGTGGAATTTAAAAGAAGTCTTTATTTTTATTTTATGTGGGTGATAGTTTGCCTGCCTGCATGCCTGATGCCTGCAGAGGCCAGAAGAGGTCATTGAATCCCCTGGAACTGGAGTTACATGTAGTTGTGAGCCACCATGTGGGTGCTGGGAACTGAACTGGGGTCCTTTGCATTATCAACAATGCCCTTAACTGCTGAGCCATCTCTTTGCTGCTTACAGGGAGACTTCTAATAAAAATGAGATGTTCATATGCTTTCTATGTTTGTTAATGAAATAATGGTGAAATAGTGTGATAATGAAAATCTAGAGTTTCCATTTGTATTAACTCCAAATAGTATTTACTGAGGTAACATGTGATCTCCTAATAACAATGAATAATAACAATGATAAAATGAACCTCATCAATTCTCAGGAAACTGCATAGCTCTTCAGAGACTTAAGGGTGTGCTTCTAACTTGCAGGTTCTTCTATTCAGAAACGCCAAGGTTTTTATAATTTTGGGTCAGTGTTTTAAGTAGTACTTAATTCAAGAGCTTAACAGATTCTTCTGAACCTTTTTTCAGCTCTCAAGATGTTTAATGCCTGCTGTCACAAGCCTGGGCCTGCGACTCACGGAAATAATCACCATCCTAGAGTAGTTCCCAAGTTTGCCAGTTACATCATTGTTTGGTCATTGGGGGGATAGCCTTCCTGGGAAGAGTTTTAAGGAAGCTGAATTGATGAAGAATAAAAGCAAGTTTCCTTTGTCCTTTGATTTACCTCAATAGAAGGATTACATCGTCACTGTCTGTGATTGTCATTGTCATCATCATTGTGCAAAAGCCCCCTTTGTGCTTTTGAACTGTCTTCACGTTTTCCAGCAAAAGCACTGTTCTGCATGCTTGCTCCAAGGCATTAGGAATTGCAGGGGGGAGTGCTCAGAGCCCATTGGGATGCCTGTCTGATTTGTGGCTGAGGAGGTGGCTTTGCAGTTAAGAGTACTTGCTGCTCTTTCAGGGGACCCAAGTTTAGTTCCCAGTAAACCCGTCCCTACACCCCAGGCAGTTCACAGCTGCCTTCAACTCCAGCCCCAGGTACCTGACACCATCTTCTGGCCTCTGCAGTCACCTGTACACACATGGCCTCCATTCACACAGACACAGCAGTCCTTCATTCTTAGGGACTGTTGCCAGTCAGACATCTTCCTCCATAAAAATCGCATCTGAAAATTAATTTTGATGTGTATTTGTTTTCATGATTTGAATGAACCAAAATATGTTTTATATACAAGGCTGGCGAAAGTGCCAAGGGTATAGCATGCACTTATACATTTAAAAGCTATAAACTTGAACTAAATAAAGTTACAAACCTAGTGAACAAATTGCTTTAGTACGTTCTCTCTTACCGCGACAACTGTGCTGTTGCTACAGGAACATTTGAAACCTGTATAAAATAGTGGTTACCTTGACTGTGTCCTTCAAGATAGGTTCTCTGTCTATAGCCCAGGCTAGCCTCAAAACCTGAAATCCCCTTGCCTTAGCCTCCCAAGTGCTGAGATTATAGGCCTGCACCACCACACCTGGTTATAAATTTACACGAGCGACGTTCAGAAAGATCAAAGGGCAGGATTTATTATTTTGCACTCTTAAATTCAGAGCAACAAATCAGTTGATTTAAGTAAGGAGTTTTACAAACCTTGGGATTTTGTCTCACTGGTTCAGAACTTGGAGAGTATGAAGAAAATTTTATTGCACATTATTTTGTGATTCTGGCAGCAAAGTCCCTCTTCATGCAATAAGTTCTTCTCATGTTTGTTCCCAAATGTTTCTATGCCAGCATATTTGCATGTATATTTTTATACTATATACATTTGTGTGCATATACACATGTATAATATAATAAACTCATGCATATATTTATATATTCATGTGACATAAGTATTCATGTATGTATATACATACATATAGTATAATGCACTCATCTATATTTACATATTTTATACGCGTATGTACATATATACATGTATTATACAATATATTTGTGTATAATATACACACACACACATACACATATATGATGATATTTTGTTTGTGCTCTAACAAGTAAAGCTTGCCTGAAAATCAGAGAAGTAACCGAGCCAGACCCTAAAGTTCTTACCTCTACGAACTCCTCAGACTGAAAGGGGCCTAGCTTCTGTCTCCTCTTGCCTTATATTCCTTTCTCTGGCCAGCCATATCACTTCCTGTCTCCACCTCCCTAGTGCTAGGATTAAAGGAGTGGGATCCTAAGTGCGTGCTGGGATCAGGTGTGAGTTCTGTTTCCCTTTTAGACTGGTTAAATCCCATGTAGCCCAGTGTGGCCTTGAACTCCTGATCTTCCTGCTTCCACCTCCCAAGTGCTGGGATTAAAGGTGTGTGCCACCACTTCCCGGCCATCTATGGTTAACTAGTGGCTAGCTCCACCCTCTGATCTTCAGGCAGGCTTTATTTGTTAGTGCACAAACAAAATATCACCACATATATGGATATATTAATTAGAATCCTATATATGACATCCTCCTGTTTAATATGGGAGATAAGCAAAAAAATTTTAGGAAAAAATTCTAACTGCTTCTTTTATGTAAAACAAAAAGACATTATCATGACCTATTCGTGAATTCTATATGACTCATTTTCCCCATAAACCTGCTCAATTTCAGATTTCACATTTCAGACATTTAAATGTTGACAGGAGAGATGGCTGGACTGTTGATGTTTTGATTGTGAGTCTTAGCTTCTAAAGGCCGAACTACCAGCCCATGGCTTAGCTACCTGCTTTCCTTCCTGCACCCACCTCAGGCAGCTAGCAACCTCCTGCAACTCCAGCTCCAGGGGGTTCATCCCCTCTTCTGGTCTCTGCACTCAAGTGCACACACCCACACACAAAGGTATGCCTAAATAAAAAAAAAATAGATAAAATATAGACATTAAATAGACGGCTTCTTTGAAGTTTTTTTTTTCATTTTAACAATTCCCTTTCTGAATTTAGTTCATAATTTCTAATTACCAAATAATCTTAACTTGTTCTGCTTCTCAAACATACAATGGATTAAAAGTAATTGTGTCCAAAGTACATAAAATACATGATTTCATTAAGAATATAAACTTCAAAAGTACTTTCTGCATATTTAAAATTACACATTAAAAGGCAGGCTAGAGACCTACGTTGGTAATACTAAATTTCAGAATAAAATAATCATTATTATTTTGGAAAAAAACCAAACTTCAAACCCACTTCACTTGCAACTGTAATAGCAGTTCGGTCAGACTCTGGGCACAGTGCTGTGTGGTGGCCACATGTGGTCAGACTGTGGACACAGTGCTTTGTGGGAATCATAAGTACATGTACACACGTTTACTGAGAATGCCTCCCAAGGGGACTTAGAATTAGGGATGAGGGAAGGTGCGGAATGGGGCGGGTCTTCATGGCATCATTGTGGGTGATCTTGAAGTTCTATAGGGCATCTCAGCTGCCCCAGCCTGCACCTCATGTTCAAAGGCCTCAAAGGGATTGCTGCTACCCAGGAGCCAGACAGATCATCCTGAAGCCAGGAACTGGTTGCAAAATCAGCAAGTCCTTGTTGTGCTTCCAGGATCTGATGCAGAGTTAGGCTGAGGTGTGTGAGTGTGTGTGTGTGTGTGTGTGTGTGTGTGTGTGTTCAGTATCTACTTGGCAATGGAGAAATAAGTATTAAGCTTGATGCACACTAGGTCTAGATATTTATTTCTAAATACAAACAATGAATAATGTGCATTGTTTAACATAGGAGAACATTCCTCAGCCGCGCTGAGGATGCTGAGTACTGAACTATTCTGTGTGTATTTCTAGATCGGGGTCAGCAGTTTTCCTGACTGCTCACCTTTGCCCGTGACAGAGAGGGCATGGTCACTGTTGTCATTTTGTTTTGTTTGTATTATCTTGATGTCCCATTGGCCATTTGCCATGATGGAGACCATGAGGCCCATGAAGCATGAAATAAATAATCATCGTGTGACCCTTAGAAAACGCTCCCCTCTGTGCTCTGGAACCATGAATTCCAATGTGAGGAAGGGAACAGAAAGTCAGAACCACCACAGGGCCTTTTGTTTAACCGCTGTGGTTTAGATAAATGTTCCTCAAAGATCATGAGTTGAAGACTTCTTCCTGGCCCCCAGAACGCACCCAGTGCTACTGGAGGGTGGGTGGGACCTTTAGAAGGTGAGGTCTGATGGGAAGAAAGAAGGCCATTGATGGTGTGCCTTGAAACAGTCTTTGGAGAACTTGGCCCCACCTTCCTCTCTATTTGCTTTCCTGGCACCAAGAGCGGAGTACCTGGCTTCCTGTGCCACATGTGCACATCACCATGATGTGCTGGGTCCCCAAAGCAGTGGAGACAGACAACCATGGAATGAGACATCCCAAACTGAATCCCCGATCCTTTTTCTTTTGAATTAGATTATCCCAGGTATTTTGTTATAGTAATGTACAGTTAACAGTACAAGAATGGTCTTCGTGACTACAGGCTTAGAGTTAAAAGTCCTCTCTGCCCATGCTAAGGGCAGGTGACAGGCTGCCACATGACATTTATCATGCCTATCATGATGTTCAAGGGCACATGATTTAAAGGGAGCGCAGAGTGGATTCAGTCCTAAATCTCCTGTGTTAGCTAGGCATTGCTCTTAGGTCAATATCATATTCACTTTGACTTGGGAACACAGACTACAAAACAGTGCCAGGAAGTAGAGATGGCTGTTAGATTTGGGAGTTTTCAAAATGCAGTAGTTCACCTTCATCACTTCAACCATTTGAAAATATCTTCGGGATACCTGAATTTGAAGTATGTTTTAAAACATGAATTCATCATATCAACTTAATTATCAGTCCCATTTCTTCCTTCATGTTGGATAATTAAAGCCATATATACCATTTGGGCCTACTGAAATACACCCAAAATGTCTTTTTAATGAAAATAATGAATTTGAGATTTTTTTGTTTTGTTTTGTTTTTTGAGACAGGGTTTCTCTGTATTGCTTTGGGCCTGTCCAGGAACTTGCTCTGGAGACCAGGCTGGCCTCGAACTCACAGAGATCCACCTGCCTCTGCCTCCCTTTAATGCTAGGATTAAAGGTGTGCACCACCAACGCCTAGTGAATTTGTGATATGGAACTCCATGATCTATTGACCATGTGTCAGGGTACCCTGGATACACAAAGGAGCCTTTTGGCTATTATTTTGAAGAGTTAGCCCATTCTCTCAAGCTGAAAAAGAAATTATATTAGAGTACTGAAATTAATTAGTTGAGGCAAATATTAAACCCATTAGGGTTTTAGCAATAAGAGCCACAGAATAAAACTGAATGGGTATAATGTGCAAATATGGAAACAGAGATCACATTTATTGTTGTGACAACAGCAGCCTGCCTGTTTCACAGTGCTTTTTAATTACATGCATGCACACATACACACACATGCACACACAAATGCACACATACACACACGTACATGCATCCACACGTACACACATGCAGGTACACATACACACACAATGTGCACATTGCATGCACACATACACACATAATATGCACACACATACATATGCACATACATGTACATACCGTGTGCACACACACGCACATACACACACGGGCACACACATGCATGCACATACACCATTTGGTTTTTTATAAATGTGTGAGAAAGCACATGTAAAGAAACAGTTTTGAGCCAGTGAGCTAGCTCAGCATGACCTGAGTTTGATTCCCAGAACCCAAGGCAGAAGGAAAGAATTGACTCCAGAAGGTTACCTCCTAACCCCCACACACGTGCTATGGCTTACATGCCCCATGCAAATGTACACACAAATGCACACACACAATCAATAAGTAAACTTATTTTAAAAAAGACAAGAGAAAGCGTCTCCAAGCATTGAAACCATTTGTCAAATGGCAAAGAGCCTCATGTGACTAAAATAACAGATTGTAGTGTGCTTATCCCATTTGGCATATTCTTTCAATGATCTGGAAGCTTCCTTGATGATGAGGTAGAGAATGAAATGTGTGTGTTTTATACAGAGAGTTATTCTAGATAAACAAGTCATGGTCAGACAGATTGTGTGTTAACAGACAAGAGAGTCACTGACATGATTTATGGTTTTAATGTTGCTGAATGCCTGTAAAGTTCTTAAGACACCTATGGGATAGAAGCTAGCGTTGTTAAAACTATACCCACAGAGTGATAATTAAGGAGAAAGAAATGTTTGCTTAGGTCAAACCAAGTTTGAATACTGCTTAGTATCTTAGGTTTTCACAAAGCTGCCCCTGGAGGGTGAAAGTGATGGCCGGATCTGTCCTCAGATTGGGTTCCAGGGCCAGCATCCAGGACCACAGCAGTTGTGGTACAGCACTGACCCACTGTTCTGATAAAGCACCTTCCTATTCTAGGACACTTGGCTGCGGGAAATGGCCAGCATTATTAATCTACAAACTAATTGGTTTCTGAGGAGTCTTTCTGCATTATTTTAGCAGGTGGCCATGTGAGGAGTCAGCTAAAATCTCACCTGGTCAGCACCAGCAGCGTTTGGTTCAGAATAAGTGCCATGTGTTTGGGGCTTGGCTGTTTCAATGTTCTCAATCTTAACACTCCCAGTGGAGAATAATTCCAAAACCACAACCCCTATGGTCAAATTGCAATAAAACCTAAATGTTAACTGAAAAGACTCCTTATGTAGGCTGTGTGCCTAGCAGTAGATGGCCAGCAGAAAACAAACTCACCAGTATCTTTGGAGGTTCCTTGTCTCAGAGTGTTGTGTTGGCCTTTACCATTTTCTTTTTCTTTCTTAAATTTTGTAATATATATTACATATATAAAAAGTTTATAACATATGTTACATATTTAAAAAGTTTATAATATATGTTACATATATAAAAAGTGTGTAATATATAGCACATATATAAAAAACTTGTAATATGTTACATATATAAAAAGTTTGTAATATGTTACATATATAAAAAGTTTATAATATGCTACATATAAAGTTTGTAATATATAGCACAAAAGTTTATTATATTCCCATATATGAAAAGTTTGTAATATATGTTACATATATAAACTTTTGTAATACATATTACATATATATGTATATACACACATATCTGTATATACTTCAAAATTTAAGAAAGATGTTTTCTCTTTTTACACTATGCGTTCTTTGTATATAGCTTTCAGTCTAGTATTTTTATGGGATTCTAAGTGGGTCTCTGCTTCTAGTGCCTTCTCTTGGGTTCTTTTCCTTCTGTTTGTTTTGTCCTTATTTTGATGCATCAGTTTTGGTTTTATCTTATTACATTTTATTATTGTCCCTTAGAAGCCTGCTTGTCTGTGAATGAGATACAGAAAGGGGGTAGATCCAGATGGGAGGGGAGGTGTGGAAAAACTGGGAGGAGTAGGGGGAGGGGAAACTGCCTAGGATATATTATGTGAGAAAAATAATCTATTTTCAGTAAAAATTGGGAAGGCTCCTTCTGACATGTTCTGAATTTTGAGAGCCGTGGGGGCCTTCCATCCTCGGAGGCTGGTGTCTTATAGGAGGAAAATGTACTTAAAAAAGATCATCCTTAAAACATGATTTAAAAAATTTTTAATTGATACAGAAAATAATTTTTCTTGTATACATATCTGTAGTTAAGAGAATTGTGGATTTGCTTAAGGTTTATAAGGGAAAAAATAGGGGCTGGGTCGATGGCTCAGTGGTTAGAGTGCTGGCTGCTCTTGCAGAGGACCTGGGTTTGATTCCCAGACAAACATTTGCAACTCCAGCTCTAGGGGAATTGCTGTCCTCTTCTGGCCTCGTTGGGCACTGAATACATGTGGTACATGCAGGTGGACATTCATACGTATAAAATAAATAAATCTTTAAAGAAGAAATAAATATAGGCTATAGCCACAGACCTCTGTCTTAATCACTTCAATTCTTATCCCCCGCCCCAAAAAAAACCACAATTCAATTAGAGGTTTTTCCTTGATTGTTTCAAATCATATATGTATGTGAGTATGTATATATGTATATATGAGTCATATATACATACATTATAGCATCAAGGAAATATGGTAACTCTGCTTTTATTTTAGAAGTGTACTTTGTAAGACTATTTTGGCAATAAAATGAATGCATTTAGCTTATTTTAAAAATGATATGAACTTGATGTGAATATGAAATTTTATTTTTCTTTTCCATAGTTGATAGACATTGAGATTATTTTTAACTTTTTTAGCCAAAGTAATTGTAACAACATTTCTAATGGATAACTTTGTGTCACATGAGAGTTATCCCTGGGCTGTTATTTTGAATTATCACCCATTAATGGGGCTTGAAATCATTTAATAGGTTTCACCCAATATAAAAAAGATTATAAGCTAGATGAATGAAATCGATTGCTGGTTGTAAGATCATTTTGTTAGCTGTCTCTTTCACTAGAAGTGTGATTATTCAGGTTGTGATGTCTAGAATTTGTCAAGTTGACCCAAACATAGATACACTCAGGAAGAGGGAATCTCAACAGATATAAAGCCTCCGCCAGACTGATCTGTGAGCATGACTGTAGAGACATTCCCTTGATTGCTAATTGGTGTGGGAGGAGCCAGCCCACTGTGCATGGTGCCATCCCTAGGCAGGTTGTATAAGAAAGGTATCCGAAGAAGGCAGAGGAAGCAAGCCAGTGATCAGTGTTTCTCCATGGTTGCTGTTTCTTCAAGTTCATGCCTTGAGTTCCTGTCTTGGCTTCTCTCATGGATGGACTATAGCCTGTAAGCTGAAACTAAACCTTTCCTGCTCAGGCTGCTTTTGATCATGGCGTTTGTTATGGCAATGAAAAGCACACCAGAACACAGGTGATAATGTAAATTACATTTGCTGACCATCAAGGGAAAGGTCAAAATCCTCCCCTCTGGAGTCAGTAGGGAAGGTCCCTGTGGCTCACAGGACACTGGATTCTTCCGCCTTATTCCTGGCTGCCAAACTGATCTCACAAACAGTGTCTAATTTGCAAGGTTGCTTTTGTATTTCACCACACGCTGGCATTGGGTTTCTGTGACAGGTTTCAGATTGCAATCTTCATTTGCTTTTCCTGATTACTAAGGAGGCTGAGAAGTCGGTTCTAAGAGTTGGGAGTGAGTATATGGAGACAGTTTCCTGTTTTTACCTTAGCAGTGTTGGGTGTGCACAGGACAAATAACCAACCAGAAAGCAGAAGCACAGAGACGAAGTCGAGAACTGGCTACTATTGTGGTATTGGCTGTGAAGGACATAAACCCTAGGAAAGGTACTGGGATGAATGATTTGCTCTCCTGGGCACTTTGGGATGGATTGCAGTTGGGGCAGAAGGCCAAGTGCAGATGTCCTCACAGCCTTTGGTTTGGGGTGAGTGTGAGCGCTGGACCAGGTGTGCCATGGTCACACAGTCAACTTCAGGCTGGTTTTGTTGCTTCAGAGAATGGCTCTGCCCAAGGGCTCCTGTAGCGTGGCCCCCTCCTCTGCCTTGCTCTTATTTCCCACTGATGCTGAGTGTGTGGATGTGGAGAGGTAGCAGAACTGGCCAGTGGTTGGGGACATGATGGTCTAGATGGGTTCAGAGAGGATGGGGCACATTAATGGAGGGATGAGGAAGCTGATTGCATCTCAGATCTACATATGATACCCTTGTCTTGTAGAAATACAATGTCACGGTAGATAGAAAAGTCCATGCATTTTCTAAGAGATCGTGGGGATATCATCTGTAAGTTAGCCTGGTTTTATAAAATCGCTTGGTTTTAGTTTTCAAAATACCAAGTAAGGTTTGTAAAAGCAGTTTGGGCCAAACACATCTTATGTGAATTTAGCAATTTCTGTGTTAAGGGAATGAAATTGTATAATGGTTAGGACTTTTAAAACAACCATGAAGTCTAATTTGGTTCCTTGTGACCCAGTTTGTCAGTTCATTTCTTTCTTCCTAGATGCATGACTGGGCATTGTGGTTGTAGCATTCTGAATTTTGCTCATCTGTCTCTTTTCTTCATGCCTAGCATCATGTTTAATTCACAGTAGATTCTAACCAACATTTGCCTAGGGACTAGACAAACAAATGGTAAAACATAGAGCCCCATATCCCTCCAGAATGGAACATCTTAAAGTTGGGCAAATGTGGTTACCTTGGGGCCATCTTTATATTCATTTCTTAGGTCTCCCAGTGAGAGGAACGTTCTGCTGCACAAAACTCTCATACATGTCACATCCTGACAGTTTTATAGCTCGCCCAAGTGCCACATAGCTAATTCATGATGTAGAGGACAGCTATGGTACATTCCTAGATCAGATAGTCAGTAGAATGGATAATGGATGGCCAAGCCATTTGTATAAAGAAAATATGCATAGTTCATGAGAAATCCTAAGATGGGCATCTGTCCGTGCATCTGGAGGGTTGGCCTCCCTGGGGGTAAATGTGAGGGCTGAGTAATAATCCTTCAGAGAAAAGGAAGTTCCATATGGGCATTCGATACTAGGGAAACTCTAGAACTATTAGCACTCCTGTGCTTTACCCAGAGGAGGTCTTAATTGGATTCGCAGGTTGTTTTAGTATGTGAGCCTGAGTGAGCTGGAGTCTGCTTACAATCTTTCCCAGCCCTCACGGTTAGAGCCATCAAGGCACTACACTTATTTGAAGTTGTCTTCATTCTAGAAGTGAATCTGAACCTGTCTTGTTTCCCTCTTCAATCAGCCAGGCTCCCATGGTAAGTAGGGAGACTCTTCCCCTCCCCCCAACAGTCTGCTCAGTCTGACTTCTCCAGTCTGCCCTCTTATTGGGAGTTTTGGACCTAGCTCCAGGATCACCGCCACACTCTCCAGCCTTTTGCCTTTAGTTCTTTAAGAAAACTCTTCTCAAGAGGCTGGTGGCAGCTCTGTCCACAAACCCCCAATAAAAATTACTACTACTACTACTACTACTACTACTACTACTACTACTACTACTAATGGGTGTTTTGAGACAAAGTTTCTCTGTGTAGCCATGGCTGTCCTAAAAGTAGACTGGCTGGCCTTGAACTCAGAGATCCACCTTCTTCTGTTTCTGAGTGCTGGGATTAAAGATATGTTCCACCATGCTTAGCTAGTCTTCTCAATTCTTATGCTGTGGTTTGGATGTTGTGTGTCTTCCAAAGGCCCATGTATTAGAGGCTTGGGTAGCTGGAGGTGGTAATGCCATGGCTACTGAAGAATTTGATGTTCAGGGCAGATACAGATGCAAGTATAGTCCAGTAGAGTACAATGTGTTATGTTTATAGGGCAGAGAGAGACTAAGAATGGAGGGGTACCAAAGACACAGTCACCTTGATAAACCAAGACAGGAAAGAGGGGACATGATGAAATCAATGAAAATGCAATGGGGATTGACAAGAAAGTTGATATGAACAACAATGGGAAATGAAAGTAAGCAGGGCGTTTCTGTAACTAGAGAAGATGGAAGTATCCCTATGCTCGTTAGTGAGTGAGAAGATGGAAGTGTCCCTATGCCCGTTGGTGAGTGAATGAGTAAATTACAGTGCATTTACAGGAGCCGGGCCATTTAGAACCAAACCAAGTTGGAGAGATCACTCAGGCCTCAGCTGGAGGGATTGGGGGAGCCAGGGACAGAGACGCGGAGTGAGGGGCAAGTGGACTTAAGGGTAGTGGAGAGGTCTGATATGGTGCTCCACAGTCAGCCTCTGGCTGCCATTCCTCTTAGGAGAAGGAAACAAAAGTTGTAATGGCCAGAATCCAACATTTGTAATAATCTTGTGACTGGTTTGGTGGATTTGAGGGAACCACACTGCGAATCTAATCCCCCCATCTGTTTCTACATATTTTTTTGTGGGGGAGGTTGAGACAGGGTTCCTCTGTGTACCTTTGTAGAACAGGCTGCTTTTGAACTCACAGAGCTCTGCCTGCCTCTGCCTCCCGAGTGCTGTGATTAAAGGCATACACCATCACCACCCAGCTGTTTGTACATCCTTTAAAATGTGTATAAATGTTTTCTTAGTCCCTAACAACTTACCCCTAAGCTTTTTGATTTTCAGCTTGTAGGTAACTGGTTTAATTACATGCTTTAGAAAAGATTTATTATCTTTTCTGGGCAGGGATGATTGACTTGCTTGCATGTATGTGCACCATGTGTGTGCAGTACTCACAGAGGCCAGATGAGAGCATTGGAGCCCCTGGAGGCCACCATGTGGGTGCCAAGAACCCACACACAGTGCTCTGCTCTGCAGAGGCAACAAGTGCTCTTAACTACCAGGCCACCTCTCTGGCCCTATTTGCCTGGGCCTTACTGTAGTTACTTGGTATAAGTGAAGTTTATACCATGTTTGTAAACTGCTAGCAGCATCCCCGGCAAATTATCATTGTCATCATGATTTTGTCCCATCCTCAGGGGGATGAAAGTCTGCAATCAAAACTAAAGAAATTTTAAAAGTGTTTTCTTTACTGGAGTGTGAAGAGGGAACATTTTGAGAAAGAATAAATCTTTTTAAATTGAGAAATCTTTAAAAAAACAGTAGTGAATGAACTTAGTATTTTGTTTGGTAGAGAATTTATTTGCAAGATGCTTAGTTTTTATTAAGTGCAAAATTCAAACCTCATTCATTTCAAAGGCGATTAATTTCTTCTGTTTAATTTGGCTCAGTGGGTAAGAGCACTGGCTGCTCTGGAAAAGGCATGGTTTTGGTTCCCAGCCTTCACATAGCAACTCACAACCACTTGTAACTTGAGTTGTAGAGAATCTTGTGCCCTCTTCTGGCCTCTGAAGGCACTGCACACATGCGGTGCAGATACACACATAAAAGCAAACAATCATACACATTAAAAAAAAGTAAATAAATCTAAAAAAAAAAAAAAATACCAGTGAACCAAAGTCCCTCCTCATGGTGACACACATTTCCCAGTTGTGATGCCTTTGTCATGCCTTTCCCAGGCTGCTCAGCCCCTGCTTTAGCGTTATGGAAATGGAAAAGCGACTTTGTGACTACACAAGGTGCTGTTTGAAGAACTTCTCAGGTGAAAGAAGCACATCCTGTCCTATTACACCCCCATTGCAGCTTGTGTTATTTCTTTAATCCTCTTTTCTCCACTCGACAGTCACCTGTGTACATTAGTAACAAGAAACGAGAAAGGTCAAATGCCTCAGCTACCCACTGAAAACTCTCCCCATGGCTTAGAGACCTCCGTACACCAGAAGGTTTATTCCTGGGCTAGGAACAAAATTCAGACAAGGAACGGCACAGACTGAGCCCTGTGCTGCTTGTTGCAGACACAGCTCTAATTAATGAGAAGAACTAAGTAAAGGAAGGAACAATCCCTAGGGTGCGAACTTAGATTCCTGCTTAATCAAAGGAAAAGGAAGTTAAATATCATTTGTAGGGATAGAAGATGGGGAGAAGCAACATTTGTGTATTCATTTCTTCCTTAAAAAGCAGAAATTGCATAGCTGGCCCTTTTCATTTGCATTTTTTTACTCTTTCGATTTTTTTTTCTCGAGACAGGGTTTCTCTGTGGCTTTGGAGGCTGTCCTGGTACTAGCTCTTGTAGACTAGCCTGGTCTCGAACTCACAGAGATCTGTCTGCTTTTGCCTCCCACATACTGGGACTAAAGGCATGAGCCACCACTGCCCGACTTCTTTTGACAATTTTATAGATGGGAATTTTATTTATATCATCTCCACCCCTACCTCTCCCTTACCAATTCCTTCTGCAGCCCCCACTCCCTCTCAAATTCATGACCACCTCTTCATTATTGTTATTTACGTATGTATATTGCATATAAATTATATATAATACATATATTTTAAAAACCTACTGACTACATTTAGTGTTTTATATATATGGCCCAGACCTGGGAAGATGGCCGCTAATGTTCCCTCTTACTTGTGGCTCCTGATTATGAAGCTTTAGATTTGAGTATATAACCCGAAGCAGCTGCAGAAGCCAGGAAAGCAGAAAGGGCCTATGGGAGGAGAGGTGAGAAGGAGCTTAGGTAGGGAGTGGTAGGGAACAAATGCTATAAAGGGGGTGGGGTGGGGAGATGGGCCAGGGGGAGGGGAGTAATGCCAAGGCAGAGGAGGAAGGAGATATAAGTAACACTAAAGGGATTTGAAAAAGCCATAGGGAAACACATTATTTTATGCTTGCCCAAAGTATATGTGTGTGTGTGTGTGTGTGTGTGTGTGTGTGTGTGTGTGTGTGTGTTGAAATGGAGTCACACCACATGGTATTAATGGTCCCTGCAAGAGTCAGGGTCTACCTAACAAACACACTAGTGTCAGGCATGGTAAGGCTCTGTCCAGCTGTTGGTCAGGGTGTCTAGGAGACGTCCCTGCACCAAATAGACTATTGCCACTGCCCTTAGCTGCCTCCCAGAACTTGTGTAAATGCCGACAGCATTCTTATGCTTGGCAAGCTCACCTTTCTCATACCAGAACCTCATAAAGATTTTGGTCTCTCTTGTTTATTGGGAGTGACTGTGATAGGTAGTTTGTGGCATGGTTTAAAATCCCGATCACGGGCAGGCACTTCCCACAGCCTGTAATTCTTCATGATGGCAGCCCCTCCTTGTAAGACCACAGTGTGGCTCTGGCTCCACTCATGCCTCCCTGACCTTGTTGCTCTCCCGGTTGTGACTGACGTGTGGGCTCTGTCTGGTCTGTTCATGTCATTACCAGGAATTCTGTCAATGCCCCACGGCTCTGATGGCCAAGGTCACTGGAGGACAGCCAGCGTGCCTCCTGGCTGTGGCTCTACCCTCCCCCAGGTGACTGTCTTTCCTTTGGGCAACTGACAGCAGCCTCTTGGTTAGGGTGACAAGTCCCTCCTTCCTCTGCTTGCCAAAGACATCTTTAGACCTTGGGCCCTGGCATAGCTAAGAGCACCAGCAAAAGTTTAGGATCCCTTCCAGACTTCAGGTGGTTTTGTGAAGGAACCAAAGGATGAAAGAAATCTCAGTGCAGGGGGACTTTTGTTTAAAACAAGTGATGGTGGCCAATCACAGCCGAGGTTGCCAACCAAGTTCTTTGTGGGTAGTGTGCTGAGAAAGGAGCAGTTTCTCACTGCCAGGTTCCCGCCAAACTCTATCTATCTATGCTCAAAATTCAACCGGAGCATTGTCTTAGGTTTCCATTGCTGTGAAGAGACACCATGACCACAGCAACTACTCTATATTATAAAGAAAACATTTAATTGGGGTAGTTAGCTTACAGTTCAGAGGTTTCATGGAGGTGAGCATGGTGTGTACCATGATAAATAAATAAAAGACCCAGAGACTGATATTGGGGTTCAAACTTCAAGATGAAGATCAGAAAAGCAAAGTAGCCAAGCAAAGTAGCTCTTACTTCTGCGTCAAGATGAAAAGGCTGATTCTTTCTCCAAGCCTCAGACTGCAGCATCTTCTCAGTGTAGCTGGAGAATAATCCTGAGACTACTGAAGACCCTGCTTCCTATCTTTTATACCCCTCTAGTGCTGAGACTAAAGGTGTATGATCTCAGGTGCTGAGATCACCTTTGTATGAGCTGTTTCTTTTAGGACTGGATCAATTTCCTGTAGTCAAGATAGCCTTGAACTAACAGATATATGTCTACCTCTTAATCCTGAGTCCTGGGATTAAAGGTGTGTGCCACAGCTTCTATAGCTAACTAGCATGGCTGCTTGGCTATTTTGACCTCCAGTGGCTTTAATAAGTCATAAACAATCTATCACCACAATGACTGTGCAGGCATACATAGTGTTAGAGCCAAGTCTTCTACATCTTGACCAGAAGGCAGCAGGAAGTTAACTGACTGTCACACTGAGTGAAGCTTGGAAAAAAGGTCTCAAAGTCCGCCCCCACCCTGACACACTTCCTCCAGCAAGGCCACACCTCCTAAAAGTGTCTCTTTCTGGGGGCCACCTTCTTTCAGACCACTACACACAATCAGAATTTCACCCATTCTGATGTAAACTCATTTCTATAAATAATTATCATTGAAAGTTAAGTGATTTCTTACATTTCCATACTAAACATTGTTACCCTCATCGCTTTATTTCATTTTCAAGGAAAAAAAATTGGGAAGATAAGGGATATACAAGATTTCTTTACATTGTCCTGTTTTTTTAATTTGTTTGTTGTTTGCTAAAGAGAATCCCCTTTCTTTCCTGTTTTTGGAGACAGGGTCTCATTACATACCTAGGGTTGGCCTGGAACTTGAGATCCTCTTGTTTCAGCCTGCTGGGTGTTGGGATGGTTTGAGGAGTAAGCCACTGTGGCTTTTAGGGTATAGATGTAGACATGCCTTTGAGGACAAGAGAAATATGAAGTAAGAGTTGAAGTTAGAACATGACACCGCTCTCAATTTCTCCCTCTGTGACTGACTATGGGTCAGTCCTGGCCAGTCTGATTTTGTTCCCACACAACATGGAAACAAAAGTGGAAAGCAAAGAGAATTCCAGATGGTTGTAAGTTTAGTGTTTTTAGAAAATGCTCTTCTTCCTGCAGCCGCCCACCTCAACTGCCCAGGGGCCCCTCACACAATGATTGCCTCCACTTATTTGGCTGCAAACATAGAGCTTGCATTCTGATTCTATGTTAAACACTACACCCCCATCTTGTCCTGTGCTGGCATGATGCCGGGACTTAACTCTTTAGAGTCGCCTCCCTCTCCTAAATACTGTTTTGAGAAGTTCACTTGCTTTGTATCTCGGTCCAGTGCCTTCTCAGAAACACCCGCCACGCTAGGGTTGCCCGAGCAGTTGCCAGCATCAGCTGAGTCCCAGGCTCTGATGCAACAGTTCAGTTGTACATAAAGATGAGCGTGCCTGTTTACACCCATGTATAGAACTGACTGATGGTAGACTGTTAGGTTGTCTTATTCATGAAATTACGAGATTTTCAGTTCTTTTGTTTTTATGTTTTAATTTTTAAATTTTATTTTATAAGCATGGGTGTTTTGCCTGCATTGTAGGTAGGCATACCATGCAAGTGCCTGGTGCTTGTGGAAGTCAGAAGAAGGCATCTGATTCCCTGGAACTGGACTTAGGGATGGGTGTGAGCTACCATGTAGGTGCTGGGAACTAACCTGGGTCCTCTGTAGGAGCAACACATGCTTTTAACTGCCGAGATACTCTCCAGCCCCCAATTCATTTATATTTTAAAAACTCATAGTGAGAAATGGATTGATCCCTCAAAGAGGTACCTGGGATATGTTGTATTTTAGGGCAAAAGGGATTTGACAGATATCGTTTTAAGTCACAGACCTTACAAGAGTGCCCTTATCCCAGTGGCTTAAAGTCTTAAGTGCAGAAAACTTCTCTGGATGGAGCCAGAGGGTTGTGGCAGGAGAAGGCAAAGAAATCTGAGGATGCAAGGGAACATGGACACCTGGGCAGATGAGAAGCAATGGGGGAAGTCTCTGGACAGACAGACCCGCCCCACTGCTGACAGCAAGTGGGGACCTCAGTTCTACAAGTACAAGGAAGAGGATCTGGTGAGCCCCTAAACCAGGGAACTCTGGAGCAGGATTCCTAAGGATACACAGTCATGTGGAAGGGTGACCTAATTGAGATATGTGTGTGTGTGTGTGTGTGTGTGTGTGTGTGTTGCTAAGTTTGGGTGGGTTATTAAGTAGTCATAGGACCTTAATGTACTTAATGTTTTGCATCCAAACATACTTAACATTTCTTTAGGTCTTAATCCAATCCAAAGAAAACTTACATTGTTTTTATTAGATAACTCATGACTGTCAGCATTGTTTTAGTGATAATTTTTAATACACAAACTGAAAGTACTAATGCAGTGACTTTAAATTTGGAGCAACACTTTTATTTTTATTTTGTTTTGCTTTAAAATAGTTCTTTTTGCCAGGGAACATCACTCCCTGAAGGAAAATGGACATAGGTTCTCAAAGAAAACCGGAGGCTCTTCTTTTGTAGGGATGTGTTTAGATTTGAGTTGCCTGGTCCAAAGGCATTTTCTCATTCTTGCCAAATATGTGATGGACTCAGAAAAGGAAACACTTTTCTAAATACCAAGGAGCTTTCACATAGAATCAATATTTAAGCGGTTAAAGTGTTGATTTTGTGATTACTGAAAATATTTTTATTACAGTGAAGAAGTCCTTGTTAAGTCTGACATTACTTCCCCAAGGAATAGCCCACTCCTTCTTTCCTTTCTATTTAATACCTTCTGAAGGTGATATGTTTATACCGTTGGGAAGGGATTCCTATAAAGGCATTAAGGTGTGTCTTACAAAGGTCTCCATATTTCTCCTTCCTCTCTCCTGAGACCACCCACCCCTAGTGATCCAGGTTGTAGATATTTTGCCACGATCTTTGGGACCATTTCTTTACACAAGTGTGTTCCCTTTCTTCTTTTACACAGAAATCATCATGCCATATATTGCCCTTTGTTTTTCTTACTCACTAACCCACATTACAGTTCTTTCCATACTTACATTGTTTTATTTTTGAATTATTTTTTTAGTAAGTAGATGTAATATGATTTATATAGCTTTCTGTGGATGGCTGCTTGGCTTGCTCCTGATGTTATTCTTACTTTTGATGCTATGATATTTCATAAGTGTGTACATATATATTTAGAATAAAATCTTAGAAGTGAGATTATTGGGTTGGGGAAAATATATGCACAATTTTAATAGACACTGAGAGTTTATGATTTTTGATTTTACATTCCCATAGGAATGCTGAGATAAATTCTCCATGGCTAACATAACTCTGGGGGCTTAGGGACTCTGTTCATTACTCCTGGATCACAGGAATGTACCTAGGACTTACTGGGTAATCAGATATAGCTAGACTTATTTCCTTACTATCCTTACCAACAAGACACAAAGAACGACTTACAGAGTTTTTTTTTTTTTTTTTCCAAGATGTGATGAGTGGAACTAAATGCCAAGTTAATCACTTAATTAGGCAGCTTCTGAGAGTAAACTCAGAAATGACAGTTGTACAACAGGGTAATGTGCCTAATTCCCCCCAAACACGGCCAAAACAACCAACTTAATATACATATAATTTACTGTAATTAGAAGATGTAGAAAAGGAAGATCATTGTGAAGATGCACGAATCCGCCTAGGTAAATCACAAATTATGCATGCTCAAAGAGACCATCTCAAGGGGCTGAGGATTGTATGGCTTTATTCAGATATTTTTGCAAAAGCAAAACCATGGCAACCTAAAATAGATGTGCCGTTTCCAGGGAGTGCAGGTTTAGGGAGGGCTGTCTCCTAAGGAGCAGGAAAAAATTTTGGCACCATTCTATGACTCCGTCTTGGTGTGGTTTCATGACTGTATTTGTTAAAACTTGCAAAATTGTACATGAAGTTTCTTTTACTGTATATAAATTATACCTTAATAAAAATGAGGGAGAGGGAGGGAGAGATTAGCAAGGTTGTCCTTCACTTACATCACATGCCAGGAGATGTGTCCCCAGTCTGGCATTCTTGTCTGAACAAGGACAGCATGACCTAAGTGGTGCTTGCCAATGGACCTCCTGCCTAGTGATCGCCATGTCACTTGCATTTTTCTAGCTGTCATCACTGGCCCTGGTGCTTCGAGGAACTGGCACCATGAGGCTCTGTCTGGCCTGCCATATGGATCACACAGATGCCAAGATCAAGGATCCAGGGCTTAGTTTGGCCAACTAATATGTCACCCCACGGCTCCAGTGTGGACACATCTAGCTGTTTTCTGCTGGGAGGGAGGAGATGCCTGGGGGTTGCTTTCCAGTGCAGAGGCCTTGCTTGCATTTCCTGAAGCTTCTGTCTTGTTCCCATGTGGATCCCTAGGCAATGAGTCCATCTTGGCTGTGACTGATGGTTCTCTTAGCAACCAACTGGTGTCTTAGGTCAATTACTTAGGACCTATATGTGTGGGAGGAGCAGAGAGTCCAAAGATAAGGGCAGGACAGAGTCATGAGCAGTGAGGACAGTTGAAGAAAAGTTGGTTCCTTGGATTTGGGCTAGGGAAACAGATGCCAAAGTCAGAGGACGTCAAGAGGAAATGTCAGTATTTTCTAATTATTAGGGAGACAGAAACCACAGCAAGTACCATTTCAGAGTCATGAAGACGTTTCTTATAAAAATACCCAAATGAAGTTGTTTTTTCATATGTATGAAATACATACACATATACATACACACACATAGACATATACATACATACACATATACACATACACATAAAAATACACACATACTTATACACACACACATACACACACACACACACACACACACACACACACCTGGGAGTGGTGCTGCAGTCCCATAATCCCAAGGGCATAGGAAATGGAGTTAGGAGGATTAAGAGTTCAAGGTCATCCTTGACTACATAGCAAATGTCGGGGACATGGGTTCCTGTGTTCCCCAACCCTCTCAAGATAAACAATAACAAAAACAACTAAAACTAGAAAATGAGGAAAGCCAGCAAGGCAGAAATACCAAGTGTTGTGAGGGTGAGGAAAAATTTGAGTTTACATTATTGACGAGGATGCAACTTGACATGATTATTGTAGAAAATGATGTGTGTTAAAACAGAGCATTAAAATCACCCCATTACTTGCAGTTCAGCTTCCAGGTACATATCCACACAGTTTAAATGCAAGGACTCAAAGGCTTGTCTGTGCAGCCATAGCCATAACTACATTATTCATGGTAGATCAGGGTTCAAAACAGCCTGAGTATCTATTGGCAAATGAGCAGGTGCATTTAATGTGTTCTATTCACAAGGCAAATACTTTAAGCCTTTAAAAAGAGAAATTGGGTCAGACAACGGTGATGCATGCCTTTAATCCCAGCACTCAGGAGACAGAGGCAGGTGGATCTCTGTGACTACGAGGCCAACCTGGTCTACAAAATGAATTCCAGAACAGCCAGGTCTACACAGATAAACCCTGTCTCAAAAAAGAAAAGAGAAGAAAAGAACAGAAAGAAAGAAAGAAAGGAAGGAAGGAAGGAAGAAGACCAGAAAGAAGAAAGGGACATGTGCTGTAGCATAGGTCAGCCTTGAGGAGGCGCTGTAGTAAGTGAAATAAACCAGTCATGGAAAGGATGCAGAAGAGGATGAATGGTGGTTGCCAGAGCAGGAGAGAGGCAGGACACTTCCCCGCCAAACATGTGAGTTGATCACTTTTAAATTGACCCTCACTCAGGTTCTTAGAGTACCAGCAGAGTTAAGTTAGACTTTTCCCATCTGTAAACCTAACGGCCTCTAGTCCAATTCCCAATACAATCCTTGTTTCTTCTGAAACTGCATGAGCTCTGCCTTCACTGTCTGCATTTCTCTTGGCCTCCTGGTCTCCAGATTTCCACCAGAACAACTTGTCAAGTGGTGCTTACAATATTGAAGGGCTTTTCTATCCCAGAATTTTGATTTCTTCCACTTTCCACCCACCTGAGGACACACAACCAGGTTTACTATAGCAATGACCCACATCTTCTTTTTGTAAAATGTTTATTTTATGTGTATGTGTCTGAGTGTACATATGCACTCTGTGTGCATGCTGAAGTCATCAGAGGTCAGAAGATGCCATCAGATCCCTTAAAACTGGAGTCTCTGGTGTTTGGGAGCCATAATGCAGATGCTAGGCATCAGAACGGGGGTCTTTCACCAGAACACTGTGATCCTTTAACCTCTGAGACATCTCTCTAGCCCCAGTCCGACTTCTCAGTACCAGTTTCCTGTACTGTGTATCTTTCTCCTTGTTTTTACAAAATGTTTGACAAAAAGAAGCAGCTAAGGTGTGTGTGTGTGTGTGTGTGTGTGTGTGTGTGTGTGTGTGTGTGTGTGTGTGATGGTTGCTTACAGGCTGAGAACACACAGTTCATCACAGTGGGGCAGGCTTGGTGGCAGGAATGAGAGGCAGTTAGTTATGGACAGTCAGGAAGTAGAAAGCAGTCAGGAAGTGGGGTTAGGATATACAAGCTCACCATTCATCCCCAGTGGTCTATACCCTCCGGCTTGCCCTCTACCTTCTAAAAGCCCCACATCCTTGGTTGCTAAGCATCACTGCAGCTGGGAACTGAGAGTTCAAACAGGGGAGCCTACGGGGCATCCCATATTCAAAGCATGATGCGTGGGTTTTTAGATTGCACTTGTATCATATGTAACATTGCATTTTAGTGGAGCCATGTCATTACTTTGCATGAAATGGATTCATATTTATAAAGTGAACCATAGCATTCACTGTATATTGGATTTTGAAACAGACTGCAAATAGTTTCATATCATTTATGTTTTTCTCTCAGAGCAATCATAAAAACTCTAGTTTTAGGTTTTCTTTTACTATTCAAGGTTTTGGATGAAGGGTTGTAGACTTTGGGAGTGGAATAAGGAACAGATTTAGATTAGCAAGTGTACAACTTTGGTTTATTTTGGAGTGGCTGAGAATGTCCTGCAGTTGAGCAAAGATTCCAAAAAGATGATGCGTGTCTGCCTCTAACAGTTGATGTTGATACCAGCAGCCCAAGGGGATTGTGTTTTAGTGTTTAGGAGTATATGTGGACATTCCCAACTCTTAGGTCATAATGCTATGGTTTTGATTTCTTTTTAGAGATCTTAAAACTTATTTTTATTTTATGTATATGAGTGTTTGCCTGAATGAATGCATGTACACTATGTGTACCATGCTCTCAGAGGCCAGAAGAGGACATCTGACCTCTGGAAGAGGAGTTACAGATGGTTGTGAGCTGCTACATGGGTGATGCGAACTAAGTCCGGTCCTCTGGGAGAGCAGCTGGTGCTCTTAACTGCTGAGCTATCTCTCCATGTTTTGACTTTTAGAAAGGAAAAAAGAATCATCCCACTCCTAAAGCATTTTGCATTTGTCTATAGGTATATGCTACTTGCAGTCATATTTCTTTGAAAATAGAACACATGAAGACCACACAGGACACCCGTAGGGGACACAGGTCACCTTAGTGTCATGGTTATTGGTAGACCACACAGGACACCCGTAGGGGACACAGGTCACCTTAGTGTCATGGTTATTGGTAGACCACACAGGACACCTGCAGAAGACACATAGATTATCTCCTCAAATCTACTACAGTCTCAGTTTTGAGCTGATGACTAAATATAGTATGCTATATAAAACAAGCTTGCTGTGATCCTTAATAATGAATGAGTGTCATGGTTTGACTTTATAGGTTCATACATGCAGAGCTTGGGTACTGTTCATGGTCTTCTGGGAAATGATTGCATCCTTGGAGCTGTGTTCTACTCAATGGGTTAAACCCTTGCTGGGCCTCTAATAGGACAATGAAGTTAGGAGGTGGTGAAAAGTAGGGCGTGGGGACTTGCTGGGAGAAGAAGATAACAAGGGAGGATGTTAATGGAAGACTGTAGTCTGCCCTGCCCCGTCTCGTATTTCTTCTCTCTGCTTCCCGCCTGCCACAAGATGAGCAGCCTTTGGCACTTGCTCCCCCGACCACAATGCCTTCCCTCACTATTGGCTCAGAATGGAGAGAACCAGCAACTGTGGGCTGAAGTGACTCTGCAACCTTTGACTCAAATAAATCTTTCCTTTCTCAGGTTTAGCACATTGGGTATATTTGTCATAGTGCAGAAAGTGGGTACCACAGTGTGGACTGAGCGATGCAGTCTCAGATGTGGGTGATCAGCACTGCCTGTTTTGTGTTGCACCCTGATTCTTCATAACCCCAGTTCCCTTCTGTTCAAGTACTTTTAGCAATGGAGGAAATTATTCTTGCCTTTTAAAAAGTGTATCTTAGTTTTCCCCTAGTTTTAATTCAGAGCCCCTGGTCAAGTTATTTCAACTCAGTGGTGGGTAATTTTCTGTGTCAACTTGGCTTGGCCACTGTGTCTAGTTATTTGGTCAGTGATGATTCTAGGTATTTACTTTGGTGGACTTTGAGTAAAGCAGAGTTTATCCCTAAGGTGGGTGAGTTTCATACAGTTAGCTGAAGGTTGGAAGACAGGGACCTTCCTGCCCGGGAAGAAGGATTCTGGCCAACAGGCAGGTAGCTTTTGGAGAATTGTAACATCACCCTTCCTTGGTCAAGTTTTCCTGTTTGTTCTGCAGACACTGGGATTTCCAGCCCATAATATAGCATGTGAACCAGCTCATTAAAACAAACCCTCTCCCTCCCTCCCTCCTTCCCTTCCTTCTTCACTCCCTCCCTTCCTCCCTCACTCCCTCTTTTCTTCCCTTCCTCCCTTCCTTCCCCCCTGCTCCTACCTTTCCTTCACATCATATTGGTTCTGTTTTTCTAGCAAACCCTGACAAACGTAGTTTCTGGACTTCATTTTGATTTCTTGATTTGTAGAATAAGGGTATTGAAAAAACCATTTCCAAGTTTTTTTTTCTAACAGTTTCAGAAGTTATTTGGGTCTAAATACTTCGCTTTGCCACTTGGAAGGTGACAAGGATGTTTTAGGCACAGCAAGTTGAGAGGATGAGGTGGACAGGAGACCTGGGGGAAGGGCAGAGATGATGAGCTTAGTTGGAGCTGTGGGAGCCTGGTGATATCTATCTGTAGTTGTCCAACTGCCATCTGATTAGGCTTGGTCACAGGGTATTGTAGTGAGATATCCACTTTTGCCCGCACCTGTGTGGATCCTTAGAACAGGAACTTGAGGTGGTCATCTGTTTCTTGTGTAAGTGATTCCTCCCCGAATAAAATTGTAATAACCCGTGTTGAGCCTGGTACCATGAATCTTGATCCATGCATCCTTAGGGTATGTGAACCGAGAAGTTGCTAATAAGAGTTGTATGTAAGAATTCTCCTGTTGTTCAGAACTGGGCCCAGTACCTACTCCAGGGGGAGGGCAAGCTTCCTGTAATCAACCCTAAAAGGAAATGCAGCAGCAAACATCTGTACTTGAGAAAGTGAAGTCCCATCTACAGTGTCCTAGCATTCAGCCCACACTTGTCTCTTCATTAGATACAAATTGCTGGGACAAAATAAGCTTTTAATGGTCACTGTGGCCTCTGAGGGGTTTGGGTCACTTGCTGGAACATAGTCTCATAAAAAACCAGGCCTCATGTTTGCTTGGTATGAACTCATGTAGACTAGGTGGCTCAAGTGGGGGTTTGAACTGGAGACATTTGCTGCCAATAGTTCCTGCAACAATTGCGGTAACAGTAGTATTTGGGTTCTGGATCAGTGCTGCCCAGTGGAAGCCACAGGCCCCATCACCTTTACATCCAGCCTAAAATTAGTTAACCTCGAGTATGATAGAAACCAGAATTCTCGGTTTTGTTAAGTTTCAATAGTTTCTGTTTTGGAAAGCACAGAACTGGGTCATGCTGGTTGAGTCTAGCTCCTGCTTGCAATTTCACAGATTCACAAAATTATGCTATAGTGGAAATTATTATCCTGGTTATTTAGATGCAGATTATTTGCCTTATAATAAGGTTGAATAACTGGCCCTAGATTGCAGCACATAAGAAACAGAACTGGGTTCAAAACCAGGACCAGTGGGCTCTTTTTGAGCCATTAGTATTTGGATCCATCAGTGGATAGGTGTGGTTCACCACAAGCATGCAGGAACTCTCTCTTCTCTGTGGGACCTGGATAACAATGAGAAGAAGAGACTCGGTGAACAAGGAGAAAAACCAGTAAGCATAGAGTACCATGGTCACTTATAAGCATCCCTGTGGTTGGCAGTGGGAAGCATTGGTCCTTGATGGGGCTGATTGAGAGAAGATTCCAGAGTTCTGAGCAGTCAATATTGGAAGAGGAGGAGGAAAGAGACAGAGAAGTAATAGAAAGACAGCATCACTGTTAAAATCTGCAATGGACCAATCTGAGAGGGCAGCCTGAGGCATTTGTCCGCCTGAAGAGGACATCATCTCCATGGTCCTCTTGACCTTTGCTTGGAGATCATAGTAGCTTTCTGCTGCCAGAATCCAAGTATTTGTGCTTCTATATGAAATGTTTCTAATTATAGACATTTGAAACAGCATAGTACATTTCATCCATGAAGAGCAAGTGTCAGGGCTGGAGAGGTGGCTCAGAGGTTAAGGGTACTGACTGCTCTTCCAGAGAACCTAGGTTCAGTTCCCAGCATTCACATGGCAGCTCACAGCTGTCTATAAGTCCAGTTCCAGAGGCGCTGACTCCCTCTTCTGGCCTCCACAGGCACCTACATGCACGTGGTGCACATAGATGCACACAGGCAAACGCTCATACATACAAACCAAAATAAATCTAAAAGATATCAGACATTCCCTCATGGAGTGATGTGAATGCATTTAATAATACAAACTACTGTACCTAAAAATGACTAAAATGATAAATTCCATAATACTTATACTTTACCAACAAACTGCAGAGCATATGTCACTGGGTCACTTTGGTCCATAAGCTGTGTATTCATAACTCTGGGTGGAGTGATTGGTCCTGCTGGACTCTGTGCCTTGCTGTGTGATAGAACCCTTCAGACCACAACCCAGAACAGTGAAGTCAGAGCATGCAGGGGAAGAGCCTGGGCACGGAACACATTACAATGAGGTGGTCTGCAGCCAGCAGTGAGACCTGTCATGGGGAAGAGCGAATAGGTAGAAGACAGATGTGGGAAGTGAGAGCCAAATGCAAGGTTCTTACAGGAGCTTCTGTTTCTGGGCTACAAAGGACACAAGTCAGACCCGAGCATAATGCTGCGATGGTGCATCAGACCCTCATCTTGTCCAGTCTTGGAGCTTCATCTTCTCTGGCTACAAAGTGGGAGGCAACATGTTGTCATGTCTTCATGTTCCTGCTCCGTGGGATTCACTTTGTACAAATATATCATTAAAGCAAGTATCATCATCTATAATGTTTAGGAATCAGTTTATCACTCAGTGTCTACGCTTACTCTGCTACCAAAGAAATGAGCAACTCTTATTGGAGGAAAGGAGAGCATCAGAGATACAGGTTTGTAAGCCAAGCTATCCACCTGGGAAAAGATTAGACTATAAATGTGTAAATGTATAAATGTACATATAAATATATAAAGATTTTAGCCAAGTAAAACAAAGTATTTACTAAACACGGACAGCTGATACCCAGACTGCCATGTCCTCCACCAGGGTCTAGCCTGAACTAATAAAGGAAACCCATATATCCAGAACTCATCACAAGGACACCAACAACATGAAAGATCAAGGCAGCATTTTCTCCCCCAAAACCTACCAGTTCTGTAGAAATGCTTGCTAATGAGAATTACCTAGATGATCTCCAGGACACAGAAGTTAAAGAGCAACTATAAACCTCACCAAAGAATCCAGGGAATTTAAAGGAGACACAAAGAAACAGCTCAGGGAAGCCAAGGAGAAAGAGTGTAAGGAGAATTAACTCCCAGATGATGCCCAAGAAATATGAGCAGCTATTTCAAATCATGTTTTGACCCCTAAATGTTAAATGCCCATGAATTACCAAATATTCAGAGGAGTGCCTGGGCAAAACCCCCAGGCATTCTTCAGAGGGAGCAGTTTTTATTAAAGCAGGACATATTTATGTGTGCTAAAAATTAGACATGGTTCTGAATAATTCAAGGGGGAAGTGAAGTTTCATTTCCCGCTGGATGCAACGTATTTTAAAGCGAGGTGAGCTCATGTCTAAAATATTAGCTTAATATAAGAGCAAGCCTCTTTGCAGCACCGGCTGCTGCTCAGTCAGCTCTCCTTGTGTTGCAGGCAACGGTTTGTAGCACCGTTCTGTGCTTCTTTGATTCAGTGGGCTTTGGACCGGTCTCTCATGAACAGATGCTAATGGTTTCTTATCAACTCTTTCAGAGGCTAAGGTGTGCAGAGGGAGACTTTGATGGGCTCTTACACACCCTGTTGGGCATGTTGGAAAATATTGGGAGTGTGCTGGGGGTGAGGGGATCAGATTCTACATGGGGTTGGTTGTTATGGTGAGGATCTGGGGAGGCTAGGCAGCCTCAGGAAACTCAGGCTTGCCAACACGGAATTGTGGGAATGAAGTCGACCTAACCAATGAAAGGCTCTGTGAAAATGAAGCTAAGGTGGTGGTGTCTTTGTAGAGAGGGTTTTAAAAAGGAATCTGTGTGTGTTTCTGGTACCAAATTATAAACAAGAGGCTGGAGGGATGGCTAGGTGGTTAAGAGCACTGGCTACTCTTCCAGAGGACCCAGGTTCTATTCCTAGCACCTGCATGGCTGCTCACAACCACCGTTACTCCAGTTCCAGGGCATCTGCCACCCTCTCTGGGCTCCACCAGTACTGGTTATACATGGCACGCATACATGCAGGCAATTCACTCATACAAACAAAACCTCATGGGAATACATGGTACACATACATGCAGGCAATCCACTCATACAAACCAAACCTCACCAGCTTCCTGAACCAAGAAAAAACCCTCAGTGTATTCTCCAGTCTTCACATGGCTGGGACCAGATGCCTGACAAGGAAAACTGAAGACAGGTTTATTCTCGCATATTTGGTCATATTTGTCACCTGCTATTCCATCACCATGATGTGAGCAGGAGAGAGCTGACTTTTCTCTTGCCTGTGAGGTGTGGAAGTATCACGGAGCCATCTACAATCCCTCTGCCACTGTCAGGTGCAAGGCCAGAGGAATTCAGGTAAAAGAGAAGTCAGACTGGCCAGTGCTTGGAAATCCAGTCACTTTCTTGTGTGTGAGAAGGAGTGTAGTGTGGACAAGCTGATCCATGGTTAGAGAGTAAAGGATTTTCCGGTTAGGTCATGAGTTTGTGTTTGCTCTGTCAGTGCAGAGCTGGGTGACAAGATCACACTGGCTGAGATTAGGAAGAAAACAATTTGAAATAGGAGGGCCAGGGCAAGCTTTAGTGGGTATACTTTGTGAAAGTGTTCATCCATTTATTTGTTTTTCTTACCCCTGACTGCCATGGTGCCACTTCGGGTGGCCACTCTTGGTGATGCAGAGGAGAATGCTAGAAGCATCACAGGGTGGCTTGTGAGTGAGGCTTGCCTGCACTTCCACAATGAGCTGAATAAACATTTCACCCACTGAGAATGTGTTCTTCATTTTATTAGAGCAAGGTAATGTGCCAGGAATGAAATTTGGGCCTCTCCATTTTCCAGAACTTACTGGTGACTCTGGACCTTCCTATGCTCTGGGCTGGCAGGGGATTTGATCTCTCTTTCTAAAAGTACTTAAAGATAGTTTCATTATTATTTGTTAGTGGTGTATATGGGGAATGTGTGAGTGCATGTACCCATAGAAATCAGGGGAAGGCGTTCGTGGTTGTGAGCCATCAACATGGGTGCTGAGAACGGAATGGAGGCTCTTGAGAAGAGCAGCAAGTGTTCTTAACCTCTGAGCATATCTCTAGCCCAAGAGTTTACATCTCCACGTGTTTTACAGCATCTTCCTCCTCCTGGGTACCAAGGGCATCCTTTTGATCCTGGGTTTCATCCCCTCAGACCCTCCTGAGATATCATGAGATCTCTTTGGGTTTTCCAGCACACCGTCTGTCTTCTGCCCTTGGGTACCTGTGCACTCTGGGATCACAGTCTGAGCCTGGTTGAAGCCGTTACTTTCACTCCTGGGCCCTGTTGGCACAGGATTCCAGCCAGCATGGAGCCTGCCTGCCTCAGGATCCCAGCCCAGTCTCTTGCAGAGCTAAGAAGTGTACTTACATGGAATCTCCTAACCCTCTTTGTAGTTCTCTGGCTGTGGCTTGAAACCCTCTTGTTCCTTTTTTGGGTTTAAGTACCTGGAAACAAAATGTAGAATGGAAGGGATCTTCGTGGAAAACTCCGAAGTCACCTAGTGCTGTAGTGACAGGGGACACTGAGCCATCTTGGGGAAACAAGCAGAAAAAACAAAGGAAGGCAACGAATTACTATCCCAACAAAGGACTTTCCATGGTGGTGCCTTCTCTTTACTGTTTGTTTTCAGAGCCAAAAGAGAGCAGAAGTTTGGATCTTGCAGAAGGGGTATGAGGGAAAGGATGGAAAGCCAGGACCTGCCTCGTGGCATAAGCATTTACCAGCTGGTTGTGGGGAAGTGTAGGCTGAAGGAAGGCGATACTTTCTCATGGCTGCCCACAGAGCAGGAGCAGGGAGAGCAAGCGGCAACAAACACTGGCAACAGATTGGGCACTTGCTATGTTTCTAGGAAGGTGCTAATGAATACTGCTTTAATAACTGTCTTTTCAGCAGTTCACAGCCACCTCCTGTAGCTGGTATTCTGCCTAGTCATTTCTTTGTCTTGGTTGTCTGACACACCTTCTGCAGGCCTTTGAAGAACTCTGGACTTGGCTACTCTTATTTACAAAAAAAGCACTGTGCCAAAACTACTCATGTTATAGTGTGCTGCCGGTCTTCACAATTTAAAGAAAACTTTAATGCATGTGTCTGTGTGTATATATGCCACAGGAATGCAGACGCCTGTGGGGTCCAGAAGAGGGCACCAGATTCCCCTGGCTCTGGAGTTACAGGTGCCTGGTGTGGATGCTGGGAATGGACTTGGGTCCAGTAAAGAGCAAGAAGTGCTCTTTACTGCCTAGCAGTCTCCATTCCTAGGTGGCCATCACTTTTAAATGAATAATTCAGTGGCAATAAAGTGCCCATGGTTTTGCAGTCATTACCACCACCCATTTCTAGAATTGCTTTCATCTTCCCAACCACAGCCGTTAAGCAACAAATCACTGTTGCCCCTCCTACATCTGCTATTGCTGCTGCTGGTGTGTGTGTGTGTGTGTGTGTGTGTGTGTGTGTGTGTGTGTGTGTGTGAGACGACTCTTAGCACTTTGGGGGGGTATTATGTGTGACTGGATTAATTTAATCTTCATTCCCTCATAGTGTGTATTGGAATTTCTGTCTTTTTACAACATCCCATTATATGTAAATGCTGCGGTTTGCTTATCTATTCACCCATAGTTAGGGATTTGGATTGACTCGATGTTTTAACTATTGTGATAAATACTGCTATGAATGTAGGTGTGTAGATATCTCTTCGAGATCCTGATTTGTATTCATTTCAGTAAATACTTAAGATGGGATTGTTGAAATCCATTTTAAATCCACCCTTAATGTTTGTGGAAATACCATGTCTTCCACAGCAGAGACATTATTTTATAATTTTGCAATCACCAACAGTGCCTATAAAGCTAAGGGCTGTGCCCCAGAGGGCAGCCAGATCTGTGGATAAAGTAGGATGAAGAGTGGAGGGGTGAGGCGTGTACAAAAGTCCCTATAAACAATAAAGACAGGCACAGGTGTAGTTGCATCCCCGGATGGAAGTAAAACTGACTCTGGCAGGTGTCGGCCCCCTCAGTACTGTCTCACTGCTATTCCTCGTTAGCCAGGATGTGAGGACCGTGCAACTCAGCTCTTTCCTAATAAAATGAAGCCTGGTGCATCATATTCACGGGAGCATTGTGGGTCCTGGGAGATGGCCAAGCCCAGACTCTGCTTTCCAGGAACGTGCACCGTGGTGTTGATACTAAGAAAGAACACTATCATTTCAATGCCTTTTCAAAATGCAGCTATTTCTGTGTCCTGGCAGAAGGCCCATAGTAACACTTTTTCTCTTTGCTGACTATAACCAATTCTTTTAGAGATGAAATTCTGCCCACAGTGCACATTATCCACTCCCTTGCATTTATACCACACACGCATTCAGTCTCCAGAAGAACAGAGGCCAAATGCTCATCCTGTATCATTGATGTAAAAGTCCAAGGGAAGAGAGTGGAGTGTGACATAAGAGAGGGCAGGTGGACAGGGCAGGGTGGGTGGGTGGGTGTTCTGGAATGGGGTTGAGAATGGGCCAGGCAAGGTGCTCCAGGTATGAATGTAAGGTGCTCCAGCTATGAATGGAAGGTGCTCCAGATAGAAATGAAAGGTGCTCCAGGTATGAATGAAAGGTGTTCCAGGTACAGATGAAAGGTGTTCCAGGTATGGATGGAAGGTGCTCCAGCTATGGGTGGAAAGTGCTCCAAGCTTCTGCGAAAGAGAGAAGCACAAGCTTGGTTCATTGGGCACTGGATGCTGCTGGAAGCAAACAAAAGGAAACAGTGGCCAAACTCCTCCTCACTTCTGTGGCCCTTACCCATCCTGTGGCCCAAACAGCTACACAGTAATGAGTCTATGCATTTAAATTAATCTTAGAAGTTTCATATACTCTATTTTGATCATACTCTTACCCCCAACTTCTCCCAGATAGCCTTCTCTTTCTTATCCACCTGACTTTGTGTCCTCTCCTATTATTTTTAAAAATTCATCAAGTATAATTTGTGCTGCCCATATGCGCTCCACCCACTGGAGTGTGGTAGACCTACCAGGGCCCACACCCTTAAAGAAAACCAACTCTCCCTTTCTCGGCTGCTATCAATTGCCATCAGGAGACAGGACTTCCGCTTCCCTCCTTCATGCTGGGGTTTCCATCTGGCTTGAGCTTGCACACAGCTTGTGCATATGTTCACAATCACTGTAAGTTTATATGTGCGACCGCCCTGTTGTGTCCTGAAAACACCTGTAGTCATTCACTGCCTCTGGATTGTACAGTCTTTCATTTCCCTGCTTCCTTGGTGATCTCTAAGCCTTGGGGGGGGGGGAAGGGGTGCGATTCACTTCTATACAAAATTATCCATCTTTCTGTCTGTCTGTCCGTCCATCCGTCCATCCATCCATCCATCCATCCATCCATCTACCTACGTATGTACCTACGTATGTACCTACCTACCTACCTACTGATCTATGTATGTCTTTATGTATGGACACTGTGTGCATGTGGGAACCAGAGAATGCCAGAAGAGGGTGTCAGATCCTTTGGAACTAGAGTTATGGGAGGTTGTGAGTTGCAATATGGATGTTGGTCATTGAATCCAGGCCTTCTGCCAGAGAAGTAACCACTCTCTGTGAGCCCTTATATGTCCATTTCTTAACATAATGTTGTCATTTATGCCCAATCCACCAGGTGACGGGTGTGCTACACAAAGTTCTTTCTTAGTCTCTGACACAAAGCTACAAGTTTATTTTATTTTGTTATTTGTATTAAAATGCAGACTAGGAAAGAGGATAAAATGAGTTGGTGGCACCCAGCCCCCTTGCTGCAGCCTGGCATTAGGGGTTGCTATGAAGGCATTC
The DNA here is from genome assembly GCF_943737965.1 of Phodopus roborovskii. Classification (NCBI taxonomy): domain Eukaryota; kingdom Metazoa; phylum Chordata; class Mammalia; order Rodentia; family Cricetidae; genus Phodopus; species Phodopus roborovskii. The sequence continues at coordinate 10,523,798 of NW_026126599.1, read as the reverse complement.
TGAGAGTCCTAGATACAGAGCTTGGAAGACATCCCACGCCTCCACTCTATAGGCAGCTGGGACACCTTGAAGGGTGCTTCATAGGTGTCAAAGATGCATCTATCTGACACCCTGGTTTCATTTGGTTAAAGTCACTCAGAATTTCTCCAATTCTCTTTGCTGTGCTCTGGGCCAGGACTAAACGGTGGTTTCCTTTGCCTGTTCAGCTCTTCAGCTTCTCCTCCTGCTGGTTTACTTAGAGAATCAGGAATCCTGTCATTGTGGCAAGGACAACTAATCTGTGACACTCCAGGCATCCAGCCCAGTTGTCCCCCAAATCCCAGAGACATCAGGTTTCAGATTCAACTAAAAAGTTCGTGTTTATCACGAGTCTGTGCCTTTTGTCCTCTATGAAAAGAATACACTTTGAAGTTTGCATTATTCCAAAATAAAGCAGTTTTAAACTTTTATCTTTTATTATAATAATAAAAAATAGATGGCCAGTTAACTCAGTTGGTTAGAGCATGGTGCTAATAATAATAAAAGACCCTTTCCTTCTCTTCTGTGTCATCCCTGCCTCAGCCTCTGACCTCAGATCCTCTTGCTCCTTCTAAGATAAGAGTGAGCTCTATTTGCACATCTTGTTTGGATTTTGGTTCACATTGGGTGGATGTCTGCAGTCCTTCCTTCCTTCCTTTCCCTCCCTCCCTCCTTCCCTCCATCTCTCTCTTTCTTTCTCCTCCCTCCCTCCATCTCTCTCTTTCTATCTCCTCCCTCCCTCCCCTCGCTCCCTCCTTCCCTTACTCCCTCCCTCCCTTTCTTTCTCTTTTTATTTTACTATTCCTTTTTAACAGATGGCCTCAAGGATAGGGTGCCAGGGGAAGAAAGGAGGGGAAGTGAGGCTCCAGACCTCCACCCCCTCCTCACCCATCCCTCACCTTTATATATTTATAATCTATATGCAAGCCCCCAGGGTGGAAGTCAAGGGGAATTCCCTCAGTGGAGTGGGGGCAATCCAAGGTCTTTATCCCTCCCTCCCAAACCCAGGCTCCTCTGCCCTTTGGGGAGGCCCCTTCTTGAGAAGGTGGCTCTGTCCATTCCCAAGGCCTTGGCATCCAGTGCAGGGCATCTGGTGGGGAGGTCTGTTGATAGAGGCCAAAGCTCCTAGTTCCAAATATTCCACTGTAGGTGGAAGGTGGGCCCCTGAGATGGGAAATGAGACCAAAGAAAGGCTTTCCAGCTGGGGGAGTCCTCGATGACTCAGCATCCCCAAGGTTGCTGCTACTGGGTACAACTCTGGTAGCCCCAAGCTAGGGTGGAAGGGCCTGGCAGATGAAGGCAAGGCCTGCCAGTTTCTGGACACCTCAGCACTGCAAGCCACAGAGTTGGGGAAGTTATCTGCTGGGGGAGTTCTCTACGCTCCACTGTCACAATTTCTCTACTATGCAGCTTTCAGCCCCAGCCCTTTGCCTGACCCACCTTTGAGTCATCCAGGATCCGCCATCCCCTGTAGAGTTTTACTGTACTCCTCCTCTGCAGCCTGGGGCCCCAGCTCAGCAGTGGCTTCTACCTGTGGTAGATTCACAGCTGCCAGCAGTGAACTTTGGCTCTCTGCCACCAGAGCCACCTCGTGCTCCAACCCCTCTTTCTTTGTTACCCATGGGCCCTGCTCTGCAGCCTTCAGCCTGGCTGTACCATTGGTTTCTTAACAGTGAGGATTGCAGGTCTCCCACTGTATAACACGCCCTCCCCAACCAGCAAGCCTGGGTTAGGTCAGCAGCGGCCCCTTGTGCTGTGTGAGGCTTAGCTGCAGTTGTAGATGGTCTCTTTACTGGGCTGTGTTGACTCATCTCATTTCTCCTGAATCCTTAATTATTTACTTTTTAATACCTGCCCCCCCCATAGGCTAATAAATGTCACAGGAAGCAGCCATTGCTCACTGCATTCTGTCAGCTGTCTCCCTGTCCTGTGTCCCACCACCACCCCTTTCCTACTTGACCTAGCAACGCCTCATTCTCTCAGTCCACCCCATTTTCTTCTTCTTTCCAGCTACTATGGTCTTTTTCCTTTGGGTTGCATCTTGGGGTTAATAATCCCCCTTAGGCTTCTGGCACATTTGATAGGAGAAAGCTTTTGATACACGATAAAAGAAATTCACCTTCTTTTAAAAAGAGGAATTTGAAGGAGCCCTATTACAGTGAGTGAGCCCATCTACTCATCTGAGTTGCACGTGAACATTACTGTATGCCTGATGAGATTGAAAAGATTGACTTGAGCTTTTTAGATCATGCACAGGCCGGAGGATTATAGCCTGCAACCCTGTAGATAAGGGAGGTGACCAGCAGCCCCGACCTTGCGTACATTCCTTGCGTCCATGATGCAAGCATTCTGCCGCCTTGAAATGATTCCTCTTGGGGCAGCGGTGGAGTTGAGAAAGCACGCTTCTACCTCTGTTGTTCCAGGCTAGCCCTCTTCCTCTCTGTGATTATCCCCACAGGAGCCAGCTGCCCTCACCACCTGCTCAGATGGTTTTGAAGATTTCCTTACAGGAATCTTTACTCTTCAATCATTTTACTCTTTATAGGAGGCAGGGACCACTGAGCTAGCAGCAAGAATGAGAGGAAGGGAGCAAGTTTGCTGGGACGCTACACAAAGCACTCGTGGAAAGAGTAGAAGGGCAGACTTCACTGGAAGCTTCCATTATGGTGCATGCACAGAAGTAATGAAGGAGATGGTCTAAGTCTTAGATTGGCCTCATGTGCCGCATGGCTAGCTGAGGCGGAAGATACTGGGTTGAGTTAATAGACCTGGCAGTCATCATGCACACAGGAAACCAATTGCCCTTCAAACAGACATCTGAATTAATTCTATTCTTCAAAGAATACTGTCCACTCCTTCAAGACCAAGATCAAAACCTCTCCTGATTTAGCCTCCAGAGAGCTGAGATGAAGGGCCTGGGTGTAAACATTCTTCTTTTCCCATCACTCAAACATTGTTTATTTTTAATCTAGATTTGATATCCATGTCTCCTTTTAATAAAGCCCAGCACAAAACACCATTATCTGAGCTGTCGGGCTCTTATCTCATCTTTCATAGACAGAATATTAATCTTCAGTGTGTTAGCTTTGCTCCCCCACTTTGCAGAGAAAGAGCCAAGAACATACCACCAATTCTCTGCGGTTGGAGCAGTGTTCTTGCTATTTGGAAGCTGTCAATCTCTTCAACTAGATGGAAATATAAATATATCTGTCTTCACCAGAACAGACAGCTCCCAGTTTCTCTGGCAGCAGGCAGGCCTTGCAAAGATAAAGGAAATCCTTGGATAATTCCTATGCCTCATTTCAGGCCATATTTTCTCCACAAATCCTTTTTTCCTAGAAGGTAGTATTTGGCACTTCCTAGTGGCTCCTCTTTCTTGGCAGCCACCACTAGGGAAAAACAAATAGAGCTTAAGGAAACAGGTATCTGGAGTGGGGTAGGGTGGCCTATGAAATCTGGGCCTAGATCTTGAATGATGTTTTGGTATGTGTGGCAGGTAGCCTGTTTTAATGTTCCTAGCACCATCAAGGCCTCCACATATTCACTAATTGCAAGAAGTGAGTGTCCCTTCACCTCTGTTGGGACTCATGTCTCCTTGTCCCTCATGAGATACTTAAGGTTTTCATTTAGCAGCATATTTTTTTTTAATTTTAGTTTGTTCCAACTGGCCTTGTGTTTGTCACAGCAGCCATTAGCTATTGTGCATTTTGTCTTTTTCCCTCAGGAGTTTGCATTTTCTGTGAAGACTGGACCTATTCTTTATCTCTAGTTTCCTGATATCTTGTACTGTGTGTGTGTGTGTTTGTGTGTGTTTGTGTGTGTGTGTGTGTGTGTGTATGTGTGTGTGTATGCATGTATGTATGTATGCATGCATGAATGCATGTTTGTGGGACAGGATCTCATTGTGTAGCCCTAGACTCACCATGTAGACCAGGCTGACCTGGTATGTGTGTGTAGGGGTGATCACTAGACAGGGCTGGGAGAAGTCTGCCCCTATCTTACAGGGCCAGCTGTAGGACTTGAAGTGAAATATCATGGTTATTTCCATCTGTGGTTTCTTAATTTACAGAGTGAGAAGGTTGCAATCATTACTCTCTTACTTCCTCCTCATTTCTCATATCTGTTAACCCCATGATGGCTACACTGTCAGCAAAGCCTTATTCTAGGTACGTGTAAAATGAATAAGAAAATATTCAGCTATGTTCCCTATGATTGTGTTCACGAACACTTACTGGGTGCCCACAGTGTACTGAATTCTACTGTGGGCACAGGGCTCTGAAAATCAGGGTTTCACTCTTTACCTCATGGGGCTTTCAGTCATTTGATGAGAAACATCGTGAGCCATTATGCAACACATCGAGTGCCTGGTGATGGCCGTGAACAACATAGCGGGGGAGCTGAGATTGGGGATACAAGACAGCATACAAGCAAGCCTGTGTACATAGGACACGTTTCTGTTGAGACCTAAATATCAGAGAGTCCTGCCTTGTGGAGAGTCACACATGGAGTGTGCAAATCCATGGTAGCACTAGTGCCAAGGTCCTGGGCAACAAGTACCACAGGAGTCTACCACAGCTTAGACAGTGGCTGGGGGCTAGCCAAAGAGCATGGCAAGGATCTCTTGAAGATTTGGGAGCTTGGAGATGTCCTAATGTGATTTATTTGTCAAGGGACCTTATTGGCCCCTGGATTGAAGGAAAGGGGCATTCCTTTTTTATTATTTGTAAAATTTACTTAGAGATTTTAAACTAATATACAATTGTGTATCTGCATACACAGTGTGATGATACCTTGCATAGTGATGGGATCTAAGTCCAGATGCATTGCATCACATCTGCTTATCATTCCTTTGTGCCTGGGACCCTCAAGTTCTTTCTTCTAGTTCTCAATGTGATGTACCATAGGTTGTTGAGCACCATATACCACTCTGCATAATGCTATAACTTACTCCTCCCACTGACTATCTTCTAGTATTTATCCTCCTTCTTTCCTGTAGCCTCCATCTGACTGTGCTTTTCCTGCTCTCAAGAGACCACTATTCTACCCTTTTACTTGAATCTCACCTTTTTTAGCTTTCATGTATGAGTGGCCTTTTGGAGAATCCAGAGCCCAAATTGGCAGGCCTGGTAGGAGCCTCATGAGTGAAGTCTATGCATGTTGATAGTGGTGGCCCTAAAGGGATGGACTGGTGATGAGCACTGGAGGTCAACTCCATAGCTCTTACTGATGGGTTGTGTTGAGTTAAATAGGGGCTGAGGAAGTTTCTAGATTCCTGGTTTTGATGTCTGTGATAGCTTTGATAGCCCAAGTAGAGAATGTTGAGGGCTTAGCAGTGTGAGGTGAGCACCCGGCAAGGGTTTTCCCTCTGTGTCTATGACAAAGGGGCAAATTCTTAATTTTCTAATGTATAATCATGGTAAAATCTAATTCTGAGAATAGCCCATTTTCCCTGTCTGCCATGCAGAAATAAAACCTAAAACTAATTTGGCTTCAGAGGTAGGCAATGCGAGGTAGCCTAATGCTGTATAGAACTCTATGAACCCTCACTAGAGGTTGAGTAAAAGTGAAACAAAATAGTGTTTCCCCCTGTATGTCAACGACTCTGCTATGTCATGGTTTTGCATGTCTTGGGCTTAGGCAGAGTGGAAGTGGGGAGGACACTTGCTCTCTTGGAGCCTATACAGGACTGAAGGGAAGAAAGCCATGAAGAGGCAATAAAACAGAGCATCCTGGATAGTGAGGGGTGTGTTAAGAACACAGTGATCCTGTGTCCTGTTTACAGGTGGCACTGTGGCATTCCATCTGAAGGGAAGAAAGCAGTAGAGCTGAGCATCATGGGTAGTGAGGGGTGTGTTCAGAACAGAGTGATCATATGGTCCGTTTATACGTGGCATTGTGACATTCAATCTGAGTTTGGATCTCACACAAAAGGCCATGTATTTTTGTGGTAGCTTTATTCCCAACCATTAAAAGAAGGGATCAACTCAGTAACTTTTTCCTGGGGTCTGGATAAACACACAGGATGTAACACATGAACCCTCATGCAAATGAAACTTCTGAAAGCATATTACACTTTAAATAGCCTGTGCTACCTCAAAAAAAGATGCTGCAAATAGTGTCTTGATTATTTATTGGGCTAAAATTCGATAGCTTTCTACCTTACTTACAAAAGAAAGAAACAAAGCCAGCCCCAGGAGCTGTCGCTGTTGATGCTGTTCGGGCTGGCATTGAGCTCAGCACCACGGACAGCTACCCAGCCGCTGCTTGGCGTTTTAGCTTGTACATCAGAGTGGGATTGAATTTGTTAAGCTCATTTAGCCTGCAGAGGATCATGTCTTAGAGTATTAGTTGAGAGCAAGCACAGGCTTAATCTTAAGCACCCCTAATTTGAAAACAATTCTCTAAAACCTGAAACATTTAAAAGATTAGTATTTTATTTTACATTTGTTTGGTGTGTGTGTGTGTGTGTGTGTGTGTGTGTGTGTGTAAGATAGACATGGGAGGCTGGAGGATCACCTGTGTGAATCTGGTCTCTCTTTCCACTGTGTGGGTCCTTGGAATTAAACTGAAGTCTTTGGGCAACCAGCACTTTTACCCATCCTACTGGCCCACAAACCTCAAATATTTTGGGTGCTGATATCACTGATATCATACCACAAGCAGGACATACCACTTCCTGAGCTTATGGATAGGTTGCAATAAAAATGCATATACATTAAAGATACTGTGTGACATTGCCTTTAAGTAATACATAAAAGGTGCAGACTAAATATAAATAAATCTTGTGTTTGGACTTGGTTCGTATCCTGGGGCATCACAGTATGTATACCCAAATCTGGAGGAAGTGCAAAGTTTGAAACACATCTTTCACCCACGCATTTTGAATAAAGGTTGTTTTGATGTATGAAACACTATAAAATAGGGTCAAGAATCTGAATAACTACAACTGTTACATCCTGAGATTGCTAGGATTTATAAGCAATCATGTGTAAGTACATATAAAATTACATCATTAAGTTCAACTGAATATTGCAGATACCAGATATTTGTTCAGGAAAGCTGTCTACCAAACTTTAAACTTGGGATTTATGACTCTGCATGGGGTTACCATACTGAAGCTCTTCTGGAGGGGAATATGTTGCTGTTTTCATTGAACTAGGTGGTGCGTGCAAAGGTACAGTGTTTGACTATGTTTATGGAAACACAAAGCCTTCCACAGCAGACTTGATAGTTCAGGGAGACTGTAAGCATATGTTTTAATCTTTTAAAAGCCATTTTCTTTTTAGTGATATGAAAATTTCTCCAATTTTACTTAAAAAACCCCAAATGATTAACAGATATACATGGCAATTAGAATGTAGTTTTTCTTTAATCTTTAGAAATACCATTTTTATTATTTTATGAGTATGGATATTTTGTATGCCTGTGTATCTGAGCACAATTTGTCCAAGGAGATCAGAAGAGGGTATCAGATCCCCCTGGAACTGGAGGTAGAGACAATATGAGCAGCCACTTGGGTGCTGGAATTGAACCCGGGTTTTCTGCAAGCGCATCAAGTGCTCAACCACTGAATCCTCTCTCCAGCTCCAGATTGTAGTTTTCTTCATGCTTTCCCGTGATTCAGCCCTGGGGAGGAGGTAGCCAGTTCTTCATTTACAAGAGCAACTTTAGCATTTCAACCAACCATTATACAACTGAGAAAAACAGAGTCTTTGCTGCCCTGAGGGTAGTAAGTGTTCACTATTCTGAGATCAAGTTGGGTCACTTCATCTGATGAATCCATGCTGAAGAAAGCTGTCCCAGAAGCCACAGAGGCTTCTGAACCATTAATACAGTAACTTTGTAGTCTCCTAAAATGAGTAACACACACAGCTTAATGCAAAGCACATTTAAGTGCTGTAAAATTGAATGTACAATGGCACCCACCCCCATCTCTGGGGTTCCACATTTGTGTGTTCAAACAACCACAGATGGAAAATACTTAAAAGCCACACCTATTCTGAGCACACACCAACTTTTCTTGTTACTGTTCCCAAACATTATAAAACACCAAGTATTTGCTTTATATTAATGATTGTCAGTGGCCTCGAGGCATTTGAATGTTTAAAGGAATGTGTGTGTACATTCTATGCCAGCACTACATTTTATATGAAGGACTTCTACAATCTCAGATTTGAGTATGTGTGATAAAGTTGGTAGATAGTAAATTCAAGAACATGGCTATGAAAGGGGTCAAGGACACCACAAGAAAACCTGCACAGCCAACTAACCTGGGCTCACAGGGGCTCACAGAGACTGAACTGACAACCAGGGAGCCTGCATGGGACTGCCCCTGGCGCTCTGAAGTATATGTCACAGTTGTGGAATGTGGGGGTCTTGTGAGACACCTAATAGTGAGAGCAGGGGCAGTCTCTGACTCCATTGCCTGCTTTTGGGACCCTTTCTCCTAGATTGCCTCATCCAGCCTTACTAGAAGAGGAGGAGCCTAGTCTCCCTAAAGCTTGCTAAACCTTGACTGGCTGATATCCACAGGAGGCCCACCTGCATCTGAAGAGAAACAACAGAATGGGAGGGGGGAAAGTAGTGGACAGGTGTGGGTGTGTGTGTGGGGGTGTAGAACTGGGATGAGGGGAGGGAGGGAAACTTTGGTTGGAAGAAAATAGCCCATGGCTGTGATAAAAGTGTAGTTGGCTGGTCCACAGGAGAGATGTGCAGACTCAGGACTTGAGAAACAACATGTAAACTCTCCTGTAGCATCTTTTTGGGCAGGAGGGAGTTTAGGGAGGTTTTGTGGGAGAAGTGGTCTTGAGCTGGATTTTGATGCTGGTGGTAGGAAGGGTTATTTAACAGGACAGATGTGTTTGATGTGGAATTGTACAACTATTTAAGTCTTTAGCCACAGAAGGATCATTGAAGCTCAGGTGTGAAGCTGAGAACCTCTGACTCTAGCCTGTGATTCAGTCAGATGACTCAGGGTGACAACGAGGATGACACAGTGTTGAATCTACTGAGTTTCTCGTTGTGTGAGAGTGACTTTAACAGCACATTATTAGAACAAACTGGAACCTAAGATGGATAAAGAGATTATGTGTGAGTGTCCAGATGACATCAGTCCATTTCATGAATCAAAAGTAGATATGCCTTCAACCAAAGAAGCTTCTAGATTAGGTGCCCGACTGTTTACAGAGCTTGTGGACTTGAAACAGCTGAGTCTGCCCAGTGGTTAAAGATGGGCACAGATAGAAGAATCCAATGCCCCCATCACCCCTGAATCTCTCGTAGGGACATTCTGGCCAACAATGGATGCTTATGTTACAGTGGTCCTATTAAATGTTAATGATGTTGTTTTAAAAAAAAATCTTCATTGTTGGACTGGAGAAATAGATGACTGAACCATTGAGAGCCTTGGCTGCTGCTCTCAATTCCCAGCATTGGCACTGCTGCTGAAAACCATCTATAACTCCAGTTCCAAGGGATCTTACGCCCCCTTCTTGTCTCTGAGGGCACTGCATGCACATGGTGCACATGCGTACATGCAGGCAAAACACTCATACATAGCAAGTAAAAGAAACGTGTTAAAAACAAACAAACAAACACAGCTTTCTCTACCAAGACACTGATTTTATGAGCATTTGTCACTTTCTAGAAATCCCATTGTTCCTTGTGGTTTCTGATGTTCTGGTTTTGTTTCTTCATGAGATTCAGGCCAAGAGAGCTCTTGGCTTTGTGTCTGTACTTCCATCTCTAGGGAGTCAGAGGTGGTGCCCTTCTGTGGATGGCCATGCTTGTGACATCCTTGGCTCATTGGGCACTCATATCCAAGCCTGGAGAGGGCATCTTCTTTTAAAATGGATGCCCCATGTATCTGCCTATATGTTGTTAGTATTTGTGCCCAGAGGACAAATTTATCTTCCAATGGAACACATTTTCAAAATGGAAACAAGAAAGAAATGGCAATTTTGGCACATTTTTCCTGAGTTAAGTTCAGTCCCTAAGTTATGGATTGTATTGAGGTCAGGCTACACCCCAGGGTGCTACTGGCATGCTGGGGGGAGGGAGAAGATGTGGGAGTAGGAAAAATGGGGACCACGAGGGAGGTGTGGGAAGAGCTCAAGATCAGCGTGGCAGCAAATGTTGAAGGATGTTCCCAAAAGTCCACATTCCCAGGACATGCAGAGAGGACACAATTGTGCTAGTATACCCTGGGGTCAAGAGGGAAAGGGAAGTATAAAAAAACAAAACTAACGGCCAGATTATATGAAAGAACATCATAACATCATTTTCCACGTGTATGCACAGGTGGAAAATAAATGAATGGGAAAGAGAGATGCATCTCGGAATTTGCAGGGATGCTAGGGCCAGATGTTAGGAAGGTAGGGGCTGAGATGGAGACACTACAGTAAGGGCAAGCATGCTGGGCTCACAGTTCTCAGCTGTGTGTACTATGGTCTACCCTCATTGGTGAGGATACAATTCAAGATCCCTGGGATGCTTGGATTTACAGGTGGTATCTTTCCCTTACGCATAACATGTGCCTTATACATTTGGCTTAGCAAGAGGTTAGCAAATAATTAGCAATAAAACAGAGCAGTCATAACAATGTACTGTCACAAAAATCATCTGCATGGGATCTTTCTTTTCTTTCCCAAATGGCTTGTGTCATGCTCACCCTTCTGTCGATGGTGTTTTGTTGTTGTTGTTAGAGACAGGGTTTCTCTGTTGTAATATCTCTGGCTGTACTGGAACTCTCTCTCTGTAGACCAGGCTGGCCTCAAACTCATAGAGACCGCTCTGCCTCTGCCTTCTGAGTGCTGAGATTAAAGGCGTGCGCCGCCGCCGCCGCCACCGCCGCCGCCACCTCCAGCAGCTCTCACAGTGTCTCTTACTCATGGTTGTTGCTATATTCACTCTAGAGTGACCGTGTTTTCATTTCTTTGCAGATCTCATGGACTAACTGGTTTTTACTGAGCAGCAATGGAGCATAGTGAGTTGTTTTGCTGCGTGTCAAGACAATGGTTGGTTCTGACACTTGTCTGAAGAGGTTTAAAGTAGTGTCTAGATGTGACATTGTCACAGGAGGACAGGCAACTCCTCGACGGCTGCCTGTTACCCTGCAGTTTGAAGGCGGACTGCATGGCTAGCAGCCCTCATTGAAGAGGTGATGATGAGTATCCCCCTGGCTCCAAAGAAACACTGTTTCAGTCAGTTGCAAGAGCACAAAGATCGGGCAAAAAACAATAATGAGAGCATTCTAAGCACTGGCGATACAAATGCCAATCAAATCATGTTGGAGGTCAGCTCCTCACATGATGAGCCTGGGACATGTGATCTGGATGATGAAATTGGAAATGCAAATGTAAACAAGCCACAGTACCACAGTCACTCCAAGAAGGAGCCCCCTCAACCTCAGGGCTTTGGGAAAGGGGTTCAGGCTGCCTCCACCAGCCAGAGGGATTTTCATCCTTCTCTGGCTGTTCATAGACAACTGAGTGAAGAGCACACAGTGAAAAGAGCTATCCTGCAGACCCCGCAGAGTGTTCCGGGACCAGGTCTAGCCAGCTGGAGGAATGTTGTGGGTCAATTCAGTCCAGAAGTTTCGGCTAAAAGGGATGCTGAAATTTCCCGGCACATTCCCAAGGACAAATTGGCAAAGACCCTTGACAATGAAGAGCTGAAAAGAGCAGGCAGCTCAGCAGCTGCAGCTGCAGCTGGCAGCCTCATTCAGGAGAATCTGCAGCCCATGCGGCTGGACACCTCAGAGCCACAGGGCCATGTGCCAGGGTGTGGAGAGGGGCCACAAGGGACATCGGCTGGTCACACTCTGGGGACAGTTTTATCTCTAGATGAGGGTACCTCAGAGGGAAAGTGTATACATCCTCCTAAACCATCTACCTCAGAAGCCAGGGGTTCCATCCTATCAGACACCAAGATAGAGGGGACACATGGCCTGGATGTTTACAATGAGTGTATCACTCACCCAGAATTGACTCCCAGTTCAGCTTTAGCATCGAAGATAATTCCCAGCCCCGGTCATCCAGAAGTGCACCTAGGTCAAGGAACAATGGAGCTCAAAGTAGAGTGCAAATATCTCCAGCCCAGGAATGAGCAGGGGCTAATGTCAGCCCAAGCACAGGGTCTGGGATGTCATGAGGAGAAAAGTATGTCACCTGTGGAAAGGAAGGAGCTACAGGAGAGGGCACACCAAGAAGCCACAAGTCAATTGAACAGCAGCCACTACCAGCTTGGAGTGGGAGAAGGCAGGGGCCCGGAAGGAATGATGGGAGTCAGTGCTGGTGTGGAGGGGTGTGAGCAAGCCACCCCTGTGCAGAGCACAGCTCCCGGAGAGGGAGGTATTAGACTCACTGGTAAAACGTCACCAGCCGCCATAGGTAGGAGGGTGAGAGAGACAGCAACCAGAGACTTTGCACCCAGTGATGCGACTGAGAGCAACCCCTCTGAGGTCAGTAGGGTGGAGAGGAGGCAGGGTAGCCTGAATGGGGGCAGTGCCAAGGCTTTGGCCTCAGGTCCCTCTGTGGGAGGGAACAGAGCTGAGGCCCCTGAGCTCTTGGGCCCTCACAGTGGCAACCCAGAAACCAGAAAAGGCAGAGAGACAGTAACACCTGTAGCTGAAGATAGGAACCTTCTAGAAAACGCAGCCCAAACCGAAGTCTCTCCAGCTGGAGGAGGTTCAGTTTTCAGCACCCCAGCTCTCCTCGGCCAAGAGATAACTGTGAACTTGACTCACCACCCCACTCCTCCAGGTAGCAGCTCTCAGTTCAGTGTGGACACCGGGTCGCCCTCAGTGGCCATGCCCCCCACTGATGGTGGGCAGGTGTTGAACACATCCCTGAAGGTGCCCGACAAGAGCATCTGCCCCAGTGGGATCCCCAAGCCCTCTTCACATCCCAAGGACACACCTTCCTCCCAGGAAGCAACCGAGAAACTGGAGATGGAGAAAATGGAAGAAAAGGCAGAGACAAAGCCGGTCCTTATGCCAAAGCCCAAACATGTGAGGCCCAAGATCATCACTTACATCCGCAGGAGCCCCCAGGCACTGGGTCAGGGGGATGCCTCGCTGGTCCCTGTGGGGCTTCCCTATGCCCCTCCTGCATGTGGCATGCCTCTTCCACAAGAGGAGAAGACAGCCAACCGTGACCTTCAGCCATCTGCCAACATGTATGAGAAATTCAAGCCTGACTTGCAGAAGCCGAGGGTCTTCCCATCCGGACTGATGGTGTCTGGGATCAAGCCTCCAGGGCATCATTTCAGTCAGATGAGTGAGAAGTTTCTGCAGGAGGTAAGAGGGAAAATGAGCTATGCATTTGTGTTTTTAAGTCTGTTTGGTCCTCAGTGGAATTTGGAAACAAAATGTTCTCTGTAAGTGAACTATAGATGCCCAGGGACAGATTAGCACCAAGATACATGTGCCTGGAAGTGACTGTCTAGAACAGTGTGATAGACAGGTTGAAGTGGACCCAGTATCTATGGAGGTACATTGAAGTCAGCTTCCATGTGTAAATACACAAGTAATGGTCCATGAGCCAGGCCAAAGCAAGGGAGAAGCTAAGGTAAATAAAGTGTTCTGGGTGAACAGACTAATCCTTTAGTGGGAAGTGTTTTACTTTGGAGAAAACCTTGTGGCAAGCCAGATATGGTGGAGCGCCTGTGAGCCTAGCATTCATGAAGCCAGGAAAGGAGAACTGAGTCCCAGGCCAGCTAGCCTGGGCAACTGAGTGTAACCCTGCATCAGAAGGTACAGTAGAAAATCTTACATTAATGTATGCAAAAACAATGGAATGAAAGACTATGCTAGGCTCATGGTTTGCAGTGAGGACCATAGTGGTGGTTCCCATTTTGTTGCATGTTTGCTCCTGGTTGTCCTGGGAGTATAAGAAAGCAGGCTGAGCAAACCATGAGTGAGCCAGTGAGCAGCTCCCTCCAGAGTCAGTTCCTGCTTTCCGGGTTCCTGCCTTGAGTTCCTGGCCTGACTTCCCTGCATAATGGACTGTGACCTTGAAGTTCGAGGTGAATAAACCCTTTCCTCCTCGAGTTGGTTTTGGTCATTTTATCAAAGCAACAGAGAACCAAACTGGCGCCATCTTTAGCAGGCTGTCCTTTATATTCTTCATGCCAGCCTGTTGCAAATCAAGGTGTGGTCCCCACAGCTGAGCAGTGTTTGTCAAGGCTATTTGGTGAAGGCAGGGAGGACATACATATCCACAAATGGCTTTAGTGTCAGCTTTGCTACTTAAACACTAGCTAGCACCCAAAATTCAGGTTTGCATCAGTTCTGATATAATCACATAGCATGTGATCTTTGTAGATGGAACATTAGTGACACGAGGAAAATACAGCTGTCCACAGTTGTCTACCCCTCCATGAGTGACACCTAATAAATTCATTTCACTCATCAAGCAAGATGAACTCTAAGTAGCCATTTACATTGTGTGTGTATATTGTGTGTGTGTGTGCATGCGCACGTGTGTGTGCGTGCATGAGTACATGCATGTTTTGCATGCATGTGGGTCTGTGCACTATGTGCATGCTGTGCCCATGGAGAGCAGAAGACGGCATCATATCCCCTGCAAAGGAGTTACAGATAGTCATGAGCTGCCATGTGGGTGCTGGGAACCAAACCCATGTCCTCTGGAGGTTCAGCCAGTGCTCTTAACCACAGAGCCATCTTTCCAGTCCCTTACAGGCTTCATTTTGGGAGCTCTTGATGCTGTGCCAGATTGAGTGCAGATATTAATTTTATATCTCCCCAGAGGAAGTTCATGCAAAATGAACCTAGGGAAAATGGGGCAGGGCAGAGCAGGCGGGGGCTATGGCAGGAGGAATTTGTTTGCATATATCCTTTGATTTTTGGGACTGTGTTTGAAATCTGAGGAGTCTTTCATGGACTCACGGAGTTTTCTCTAAAAATACCCCAATTGAAGAAGGAGGTCAGCGGGACATTTGCATCGATCGCTGTGTTTATAACTACAGAACCTGTTCTGTTTTGTCAGAAAGATGAAAGAAAAGTAGGTCCCCCTGTTTAATTAAAAATGCATAAACTAGACATGAAAAGCAAAATTTTCACCTTGTAAAAGAATTTATGCTTATGTTACTTTTCTTTTTTCTTTCTTGTCACTGTGACAAAGTACCTGGCAGCTGCATCCTAAGGATGCTGGAGAGAGTGGCAGCTGCATCCTAAGGATGCCAGAGAAAGAGTCTCAGTCCATCCATTGTGTGGGGGCTGCACAGCCCCATAAGAAGTGGCTGGATGTGGTAGTGGGAACCTGTGGCTACTGTGGACATGAAATGAACCAGGAAGCTAAGGATACAGGTTGGGTGGGTGCAGTATTCAAGGTTCATCTATAGAGGTGATTTGTGTCTTGTTGATGCTGCCTCTTAGCTTTCAGAATCCTTGCTAGAATGCTACTGGAGCCAGGCACTCATTACAAGAGCCTAGGGAGGACATTTCAGATGTTTGCAACCAGAAAAAGATTACCCAGCAAAACGACAGGCATTGACACTGCTGGGATCACTGAAGTCATCATTAAATGACAGATTATTGGACTCTGAAATGCCCATTTCCAAAGAATCAGATCAGCATATTACAATCCTAAAACCCTTACTTAGGGAGACTGGCCATGATGAGTGGCACCCAAAATTGGAAAAGAAGGGTCTAGAAAAGACAAGTCAGAGATGGATGGTAAGACAATAGATGATATCACAATTGTATCTGAGCGCAGATGGTGAACACTCTTTCCAGGGAGAATTCACCCCAGCCTGAATACAGTCTAATAGTCATGCGTATTTCACAATGCAATTATAATGAAACTTTAAATGCCTAATCTTTTGTTTCAGTGATGAGAGTTTAAAGAACTTCGTATCCATTTCAACATTAAAAGAGGATCAAAATAGGGCTTATGCTTTCAACAGCTCAGATCAAAGCTTTTTAGAGCCCCTATTAAAAGATATTGTGAAATATTTGTAATTCCCGAACACATAGCAGCTTGACATACAGAATAAATTATGGTTTAGAGCAGAATTAATTAATAGAGGTGTCTACTCAGGCATTGCCCAGCACTGTGTTTTTATTATTATGACAAATGGACTGTGCCATTCCTTTTTGCTTGTTTAATACAAAGAAACAATAAACTGGAAAAAAAAGGCTGGGGTAGAGTCCCATATCCACCACCCAGATCCAAAATTATGTGAAAACAGACATTCTGGGGGCAGGATGTAGATACATCATTATGCATTATATTCTATACTATATATGTACATATACACACATGTATAATTACTACAGATTGTGTTCTGATCTGTTAAGTACAGGAAAAGTTAATAATAATGCCATGCTATTAAACTGAGGAATTGGTGGAGGGAAACATGATTCCTTTACTTAATAAATATTTATATGTAGACACCATTGATACATACATCTGTGTGTATGTGCGTGTGTGTGTATGTGTGTGTGTGTGTGTGTGTGTGTGTGAATGTTCCTGTGTGTGTGAATACAGCACATAAGTGGAAGTTAGAAGACAGCTTGTAGGAGTCTGTTCTCTCCTTCCATTGTACAAATCCCCGGTATTGAACTCAGGTCACCAGGTTTAGCAGCAAGCACCTTCACCCACCAAGTCACCTCACTGTGCCCCAAGTCTGGTTTTAATTATATAAATATGTAGTACAGGCCTATAATTTTTCTATTAATTTCTATATTTCTTGCAGATAAACATTTCTCCCTTACTAACAACTATTTTAAATGTCCTATTGATTAAATATGATATAATAGTTTATTTACTGATAAGATTAGTGGGTATAAAAATGATGTATTTTCTCCATAGGTATAATGAAGCTTTTAGTCATTTCTGAACATTTCATAAATTCTCTCTTTGTTTCATTCACATTACTTATTTTATTTTTGAGATTTAAAAAATTTTATGTGTATGTTCTGCCTGACTGCATGTATGTGTACCATGTGTATGTGTGCAGTGCCTGAGGTGGCCAAAAGAGGGCGACAGGTCCCCTGTAAGTAAGTCACAGATGGTTGTGAGACACCATGGTGGGTGCTGGGAACTCAACCGCAGTTCTCTGCAAGAGCATCGATTCCTCTTACCTGCTGAGCCTTTCTTCAGCCCTGATATTGTTTATTTAATAAGTAGTAGTCACTCAAATTTCAGTGCATTTATAACAATTAAATTAAAAAGAAATCTTAAAACAGTTCTTTTAAACTCCCTATGACATAGATAGAGTATTACAACTAGCAGGGACTCAAGAGCTCACTCAGTTGTGCTGTCATCATAGAGATGAGGGGCACTTGGCTGAGAGACAGCACCAGATCTCTGATCAGGGAGATAATGGTGTGATGGTGCTTGTCAGTTGAACGTAGAACTCATGACCCTGTTTAGATTTATTTACTCTGATCTCTCATCATAGGTCACGGACCACCCTGGGAAGGAAGAATTTTGCTCAACTCCCTACACTCATTATGAAGTCCCTCCCACTTTTTATCGATCTGCCATGCTCCTTAAGCCCCAGTTGGGATTGGGTGCGATGTCACGTCTCCCATCCACCAAGAGCAGGATTCTGATTGCAAGTCAGAGGTCTTCAGCGAGTGCCATCCATCCTCCAGGACCAATTACAACAGCTGCCAGTTTCTATGGTTCAGATCCTTCAGGTAATTAAGTGTAAAAGCTGCTCTTTTTTCCCCTGTTGTACATTTAAATATTTACTATAAAATGTTGTGGCTATATACTTATGAATGCCTCTAATTCGTGAAAGAAGCCTCTCCCCACCCCTCCGTCTGTCTGTAGACAGATGTTTTTGAGAAGTCATCTGCTGCAGCTGTCATCTTCTATGCCACCTTCACAGTGGTGGCTGCTGTTATCCCCCTCCCGGCTTCTTCCAATTTCTCCCTTCTTTATAACACCTGTAGATTCAGAAGACTTGCTCTGAAGGTTAGTTTTAATTGTTGGGGGAAAGTATCAATGAGGGATTGTCTAGATCAGGTTAGCTTGTGGGTTTGTCTATGGGAGATTATCTTCATTATGTTAATGAATCTGAGAGGACCCGGCCCACTGTGGACAGCTCCATTTCCTGGGCCCAGGGTCCTGGGCTGTGTAAGAGTGATGACTGCCAACCAGATTCTGCTTATTTTATAGTCCTTGAAATAATATTAGTATTTATGTTTTCTGTACAGCAAATTGCGAATTATCCTTAGGACAACTGACTTGAAATGAATTATAGTGTAAAAGTATACTGAAACATTTAAAATCAACATTTATTTATCTTTTTATCTTATTGTATAACTGCCTGCATGTGTATGTGTACCACCTGCATGAAGTACCCACGGAGGCCAGCAGAGGGCATCAGATTCTCCTGGAACTGGAGTTAATAGAACATTGTGGGTTGTCATATGGATGCTGAGACTTGAACCAGTGTCCTCTGGAAGACCAACAAGTTCTTTTAACCTCTGCACCATCCCTCCTGGCCCAGTTTGGACTTTGTTTTTTTTAAGTCTGGCTAATTTTCTAGGAAACTTATAGCCATTATTTTTACCCTAGAGTTTCTTGAAAGTCCCATATACTTGATTCTCTTGGGGGTTCACCATTTTATTTCTGAGCCAAGTCTCATATGCAGCCCCAGCAGGCCTAGAACTCACTCTATACACCAAGCTGTCACCTCCCTCCTGTGCCTGCCTCCTGAGTGCTGGGATTACAGATGGGAGTCACCATGTACAGTGCCCATTTCGATTATTTTTGGAGAGAAATGTTTTCATCTCTTTGCTGCTTATTACTTTGCGAATTGTCATGACTCAGAGAGTTATTGCTGGCCGTAGTTCTATAAGCTTCTGTCTTGTTAGTTACCATGACAGTGGTATATCTCAATGGAATTACCTGTACTTAGAGCAGGTACAAGTCCACCATGATTTGATTAGAAGGCAACCATTTCTGGCAAGCATCTCAGTGCTGTTCCTGGTATGGGGACAATGCAATTAACACACAAAAATATCCTGCTTTCAGGGAGCTTAAATTTTAAAATATAGGGCTGACTTGTTAAAAAAAAAAAGTCAGTGAGTTGTGCAGTCATTTGTGGTAAATAAGTAGTGGTGAATAAAATGGAAGGAGGAGGAAGAGGGTTTGGACAGGAGGAAGGGGGTGGTCAGTTTGAACAGTGATCAGAAAGGCCTTCCCAAGACAGCGTCTCAAGCCAATCTCAAAGGAAGATGAGGGAGGGACCCTCTGGATGTCTGTAGTATTGCCTTCCATCCAGGCAGAGGGAGGAGCCTTCCAGGCAGAGGGAGGAGCCAGTGCAAAGCCCCACCCCCTGAGGAAGCAAGAAGGGAAAGGCCATAGAGAGGAGAATGGCACGGGAATGGAATGGGGAAAGAGAAGTAGGGATCATTTAAAACCTCATGACACATTGCAGATATTTAACTGACTGTGGGAGGCTTCGGAGGGCTTGGAGCAGGGATGGCATGGTCAGCTCTTGTTTAAGGAAGGAATCCATGACTGTGTTGTGGAGAACAGACCATCAAGTAATCCATATTGTAGGTCTCATTTCTGGAGTGTGCTGAGTGACTGTGTATTCACAAGGTCTCTCCATTTGGGCTGTGGGGATTTGGAACAAATTCAAACTGCTGTGAACTGTGAGAATTTTTTTCCTTGGCTGCTTATTAACTTATCTCAAAATTTTGTTCCCTGAGTCTTGTGAGGCTTCTCATTTGGCCTCTACAGACAGTCAGTCACCAAAAGCAGTGATCTCAGCCTTCCTAATGCTGCGACCTTCTAACACAGCTCCACATGCTGCGATGACGCCCAACCATAAAATCATTTTTTTGCTATTCATAATTTTACTTTTGTTACTGTTATGAATCATAATGGCAGGAAATCTGATATGCAACCCCCGTGAAAGAGTTATTTGACCTCTCTAGGAGTCATGACCCACAGGTTAAAAAAAGTGCTGGTTTGAGGTACTTAAGAGACTCCAATGCATATACTTGGACATCTTGTTGTCAAGACTGTCTTCTTTCTGCCTCATACAACCTAAATGTCTTGAGCATCCAAGACTCCTCTCTGCTCCTCCTCTGTTTGCACTCCTCCTTCACGCGCTGCAGCCTGGAAGCTGCCTCTGGGTGGACAGCCAGAGTAATGGCAGGGTGTATTTCCTCACGTTCTCTTCTCTCAAGGGTCACAACCTTCCCAGGGCTCTTATGCAGTTTCTGAAAACACCAATTGGGTGTGTTTGCACATATTTTGATTGTTCTTGTTTCCTAACTATTCATGGCGGTTTCCATGTTGTTCTTCATGGCGGTTTCCGTGCTGTTTCTCATGGTGGTTTCCATGCTGTTGGTGTTCTAGGGTAGAATGTCCCTTACATACTCACAGAAGCTGTTAGCCACCCACGGCATTCGTGTAGCTAATTAATGGAAAGTTCCACTCCTGTGTTTGCGTCTCTAGTTCTAGATTATTTGCTTGGTGCTTATGTGCCCTGGCTGTTTAAAGGCAGTCTTTGCTATGTATCTGTACATGATTGTGCTTTTGTGTGTGTTTAACCACCATTCATACTCTATAGATTTGGATTCTCTGTCCTGTCTACTGGGCATTTTCATACCTATTTTACAAGCATCACATTGATGAAAGAGTGCTGGGGGCAGGGGCAGTGTGGATGCTCTGTGACCTAGCATTCACACTGAACTGGTTTGATATATACATTTTAATACATTAACTGTGTTTCCCTGGCTCATGTAGGAAGCCTCTTAGGTGTCTCATGGCCCTGTACGCTCTGAGTTGGTCAGGGAAGGTCCTAGCACTTTCCATTCCTCTGCAGGGTTTGCAGGCATCTAGGGATATTGCAATGGCCTGAAGGAAGTGGACACTCAGTCCACGCCATCCCACAGTGCAGCTCCTTCAAGGGTGCCTGCCCCATAGTTAACGTCATTTCCTAAGACTTACAGATCTCCATTCAACTATGTGAAGAATCAGTGAACCCAAGGGGCTTCCTTATTCTTAAGTCATCTCTGATTTTCCCCCCCAGCTTTCTGACTCCACAGCAATGCTTAAAACTAAGCTACTGCTGTCATCTGGTCTGAGTGGGAAACTCAAGACATCTGAGTGTTCATTGCACAAAGGAGTTTCACATCCTTTTATGGAGGGCTGAAATCTGTTCGGTAAAGGCTGTGGCTATCCACAGAGCAGTTTACCCTGCTTCTATACACCGACTTTTTTATATTTTATATTAAATCTTTATTTAAATAAAAAACAATCTTATTTTACATACTAGTTCCCTTTCCCTCCTGTCCTCCCATGCCCCCCATGGACTCCCCATCCTACCCCACCCACTCCCCAGGTAGAGTGAGTCTGTCAAGTCATTTGGGGCAGGACCTAGGTCCTCCCCATGTATCTAGGCTGGGAGAGTATCCCTCCACAGGGAATGGGCTCTGAAAGTCCACGCACTAAGGATAAATACTGGTTCCACTACCAGAGCCCCATAGACTGTCCAGGCCTCCCAACTGACACCCATATTCAGGGGGGCTGGTTGGATCCTATGCTGGTTCCCCAGCTGTCAGACTGGGGTCCGTGAACTTCCACTTCTTCAGGTCAGCTGTTCCTGTGGGTTTCCCCAGCATGGTCTTGACCCCTTTGCTCATCACTCCTTCCTCTCTACGCTGTATTTTTTAAAAGCTCTGTATGTTTTATGTTTTTTCTTCAAAAACAAATCTTTAATGGCCCCCAACATGCAGAACCCGTTAACCTACCAAGTGTACCATGTGGCAAAAAGTAATTGCCTGCATGGTAATGTATTTGAAATACATTCATTTTCCCCCCTGAAAGCATAGTGCTTTTATATGAGGCAATGCAAGGAAGAAATGTAATATTTTCTGATAGGAGCAGAGCAGTTGAGGCGTTGGAAGATTTTTTTTGAAGGATAGATAATAAAATTTCTTTCTATAAATAGGTAGAGAAATTCAGTCACCTAAGTTGGAACACTTTCTCTCGAGACATAGACAACCCTGCTATAGATTCTGATTATTAAAATAAAATTTATTTTAGAGTTTGACATGTTCTGCTGACTATCTTGCCAGGACTTTTTGAAAAGCTAGGGTGAATCTCACCAAGTTTAAAAAATGGAGAATTTATTTACATATTTTTAAAAGCAAATAAATGGAATTAGAATACTTGAAACCAGTCCTGTCCAGCTGAGGATGCAGCTGGAAATTTAGCAAAATATAGGCCTGTGATCAGTATCTGTGAATAGGAATTCTAAAATGAAGTCGGGTGTGGTAGCCCAGCAGAGGCAAAGGCAGGCAGATCTCTTGAGTCTGAGACCAGCTTGTTCTGCAGACTGAGTTCCAGGACAGCCAGGGCTACACAGACAAACCCTGTCTTGGAAAAAAAAAGAATTTTAAAATGAAAATGTTATTTTTCTCTTCTAAGACTGCACTGAAGCAAATGATCATTTTTTTTTTTTGTTTTTGTTTTTAATTTTCTGGTTGGCATCAGAAAGCTAAGACTTAATTAATGCCTTTAGTAGCCCTTCATGGGTTTCTCAGACTCTTCAGATCTGAGCCCATCTGGGTGCCAGGAAGCTTGAGGCTAGGCTGACTTTAAAGGATTTTGTTTTGTTTTGTTTTGATTTGTTTTTTTGGTTTGTGAGGAATTAAAAAATTTCAGGTTTCAAAATAGGAAATTGCCATGATTGTCTGTTTTGAGCATAGGGATGTCTATGAGGAATCCACTCTCACATAAGAGCACTGTATGAAATCCCTCATATAAGAGCATGAGATACCAATTTTTTTATACTTTGCCCGATTTTTATAATGCCACACCTCATTTTAAATTGTTTTTATTTTATGCATATGAGTGGTTTTTTTTTTTTAACCTGTGGATTTGTACTATATGCATGCAGGCAGTACCCTCAGAGGCCAGAAGAGGGCATCAAATCCCCTGAAACTGGAGTTATATATGGTTGTAAGCCATCATGTGGGTACTGGAAATGGAACCCTGGTCTTTTGCAAAACCAGCTAATTCTCTTAGCTGCTGAACCATCTCTCTATCTGCCCAAGCTTGCTTTTGTGAACATTGTAGCTTTGAGATGAGGGTCCACACTATAGAAGTCACAGTTGCAGAGTGAGAGGGAGTGTGTTCTTAGGGCTCGTGTTGATCTTTCTCAGGTCCCTTTCATTAGGGACCAGATCTGTACTTATCTGAGCCTCTCTCTCCTTGTCTCTCAACTGAGAAGAATGAGACTCTAAAGCTTCTGGTTGCTGGTAATAGCACCTGATCCTCAAAAGGCCACTGGCTAATCAGAACCCCTCGTTGGGCCTCCCAGGCCTCAGGGCCAGCTTCCCCTTGACCTTCCTCTATGAGCCTATTGGGACCTCTTGTTCTCAACTTAATACACACTCTGGCCTCCATCACTCAAGGCCTCTCTACACCTTCCAAGGCTGACTTGGTCTCACCATTTAGGATTCATCATCCATGTCTCTGCACCTAAGAGATACAGAATTTGACCATCCCATCCCCCACAACCACACACTTTCAACCCACCATCCTCTGTTTCTTTCACTGTTTTTCTGAAGGTTTGCCAGTAACTTACTTCGCTTTTACACAATCACCAGCATTCAGCCCACTGCAATGTGCAGCCTGTGGGAACAGAGGGACTTAAAACTTAAGCAACAGTAAGGGATCAGCCAAGGGTGGGCCATCTGCATCTGCCCACTCCCCCAGGCTCAGAAATCATTGAAGAAACAGGGGCAGATGGGAGGGAAGAGCTATGAGACGCTGTTTCCTGCATATACTGTGACCTATACAAGCACTCAAACTCACAACAGTGCAGTTCACACACAAGACCTGCACAAGATCATGCCACTCAGGGAGGGGGGAGTCACTACCCTAACCACATCCTATTAGCCACTGATGGCTGCTGAGTGGCAGGTGCCCTTTTTATTTGTGTCTGTGACCACGGGTAGGCTGCCTATGGCCTAGTGGATAGCCCCGCACCCATATTTATCTGGGAAGCACCAACTGGGCTCAATGCATCATTAATAGTAATTGAAAAAAAAGGGGGTGCGAGTGTGTTGGTAGGTCTTGGCAGAGCTAGGAGGGAGGTGGTAGGATGTGCGTATAATTAAAATACATAGTAGTGCACATTTTCAAAGAATGAGTTAGATTTTTTTTCCAAAACACAGCAGAAAATTCAGTATCCTTTTGAATTAATAAATTAATTATGGCTGCACCTGGGGGGGTAGCACTTGATGCTTTCCCCATCACCGTCAAGAAGTGAAGTAGATCAATTTAGGGCTAGGCAGTAAACATGTTAAGCTGTAACATGAAAAATAAAAGGACCCAGAGACTGATATTGGGATTCAAACTTCAAGCTGAAGATCCGAAAAGCAAAGCAGCTGGTCACTAGCTCTCAGTCTTGTCACACTGAAAGGTGATCCTGGCTCCACTGAACCTCAGACTGCTGCCTCTCAGAATGGCTAGGGAATCCTGAGACTTCAATGTCTTCCTCTCTTCAATGTGGCTGGTGAATGAGTCCTAGCTCCAAGCCCTTGCTTCTATCTTATATACCTCCCCAATGCTGGGATCAAAGCCATGAGCTCTGTTACTCTTCACTCTTGTGTAGGCCAGGGTTGCCTTGAACTAACAGAGATCCATCTACCTCTTAATCCCAAATCCTGGGATTAAGGTGTGTACCACCACAGACTGATCTCTATAGCTTGAGTCTGACTTTGCTTTCTGTATCCTCAGGCAAGCTTTAGTAAATCATAAATAATTTATCACCACATTAAGCTTTCTCTAGTTCAGCCAACTCCACTCAACTCTGCCGTTGAGTGTGAAAAACAAACAAACAAACAAACAAACAAAACCCATGCAGAATTTGCAAAGACCAGTGGCTGCTCCATGGGCTGTAGTTGCCTAAATGGCTACTGCTTTTGAGAACCAGTGACCTTTGAGCTGGCCAGTGCTGTTCCTGTTTTTCTGAGACTCCATTATGGGCCAGGTGCTAGTCTTTGTTCAGGATATACAGTTAAATGTACCATTCAGGACTTTGTAGGGTACAAAGAGTTAACTCAATCATTTCCATAGAAGGGCTAATATTGGCTAGTGGCTGTTGAGAATGCATATGGAGGCTTATCCATGTGAGCAGGGAGGGGATCAGGAAAGATGCTGTGGACAAGGTGAGCTGTGCCGAATTTTGAAGGACACATAGGCATTTGTGGGGGGGGGGGCGGGGGAAGGCTAATGGTGAAACGAGGGAGGCCATTGGTTAGAGTGACCTGGATCCACTGTAGGGGCTGTAACTCTGGAGGGACCCTGGGGGAGCGGTGGTAGCATTGGGAGTAATAGTGGACAATTCAATGACACATGGGAACTTGAGGTTCCTCTGGGATCTTAGATAGGAATTTCTAAAAGGAGTATTTGTAACTATAGAGAAACCTTGGGATATCAGTGTTGGGTGATTGCCCCATGGATGTGTACTGAAGCCGTGAGAATGGATGAGCAAATTCAGGGAGACAGAGACAAGGTGAAATGAGATGGGTAAGAGAGGAGATTAACCAATTTCAGAGGTAACAGAAACAGAAAGCCAGCAGGAGCCAGAGCCCTGGGGAAGGGGGCCAAGAGACCCCCATGAGAATGCAGTGTGTGGGTCTAAGGCAGAGTTTCTGAAGTAAGAAGTAACCAACATGGAAGTGCCCAACATGGTTTCGTAGGAGGCAGGGATAGTGAAAATGCCAAGAGGCTGTTGAGATTGGAAATTAGGCAGCAGTTGGTGACCTAGTTTTCAGTGAACACTTTTAGCCAAACATGGGGGCAGAAGTCACATATTAGTGGGGTGACGTATGAATGGAAAGTGAGGGTGTAGAAGTAGTCAGAACAGATCAGTTTCTAAATACTAGGACATGCAGAAAAGAGTCAGGGTGCCAGCTGGGGCCGCGGGGGAGTGGGGCTGGGCTGCATTTCAGAATGTGGCAGGAGATGCTTACTGTAAATGATCTAGAATAGAAAAAACAAAGGAGGGCTTGGGAGGGGACACGGCCAGAAGTTTTCCCTAGAGGATGGTGAATGATGGGATCATGGCCACCTGCAGAAGGATGCATCTTGGACATAAGGCAAAGACAACGACTCTTCAAATGCGGATGAGAAGAGACAGTGAGGATTGAATCAGATGGCAAGGGGACATGACCTAATTGCAGTTCCTTTGGCATTTCTTTATTTCTCCATTGCAGGAGATTGAACCCAAGGCCTTACACATGCTGGGCAAGGACTCTACTTAGCTATGCCTCCAGCTTTTCCTCCAGTAGCTTTAACAATTGTGTGGATTCATTCATTCTTATGTGGATGTGTATGAGTGAGTGCAAACACACTGTGCGTGCTCGAGGCCAAAGGAATGCGCTGGAACCCTGGAACTTGAGTGACAGATAACCGAGCCTCCATGTGGGTACTGGGAATCAAACCCAGATCCTCTACAGAGAGAACCCAGTGTTCTTAACCCCGGAACCACCTCTGCAGCCTCCTTCTTCCTTATCTTAATGACATAAGACAACCCTGAGATTTCATCTGGAAGCAGCAAATGAAGCAGCATGTCAGTCTGTTCTGGTGTTTGGCTTGTAAAACACCTCACTGTTAAACCATCTCCAACATCAGTGAAGTAGCCATTGGCTACATTGTCCATCATCAGTTGAGCAAACTGTCCCAGGAATAAGTTATGGTACTCACTTGAGGTATCGACTGCATATTTAATCAGTATTCCCTGGGCACTTGCTCTGTAGCTATCAGGGCAACTGAGGCATTGAAGAAAGAACAATGAAAAGGTAGAAGGGGGCCGCTAGGCAACAGGGATTGGATGCAGCAGCAGATCAAAGCTCAGAAGATGTAGGCTTGAGCCTGGTTCTGAACAAGACTCTGGGAAGATTCTCAGCTATATATGAAAAACTGTGGCTCTGAGGGACTGGTATGAGGGATGATGACATGCCACAAGGGGAAGAGAGGGTGGTCCAGGCCCAAAAGATGGTTCATGTGAAGGCTGCTGTGGCTTTGATGTCAAACACCTGGGAGGAAGAGAAAAAAGACTGGAGTGGACTGTAGAGACCCAGCCTGTGGTGAGGGCTCTGCCTTTTATCTCAAGAGTGAGATGGTGTCCTAGAGCCCTTTGAAGTAAGGGCAGACAGAATCATACTTCCTTTAAGAAGGTGAGATTGGACAGAAGTTGAGAGAATAAGAATGGGATGGGGTTGGCAAGAAGGAGTCAGACAAAAGGAGTCTTCTCTTGGGAGGATGCTGAGGGCTCTAGCAAGGAGAGCTCAGCGAAGACACTGGTGGAGGTGGGAATGGGGAGCAGGAGTGAGTGGATTTTGCCCATCCCATGTAGATAAGGGTTTTTAGAGATTCAGAATCAATAAGAGATAAAAGATTTGTTACAAAGTAGTGACCCGTTAGATTATAGAGCCTGAGGCATCATCACCATGACAGCTGTGTGCAGGTAAAGCCCCAGGAAGACTGATGGAGCAAGGGGTGCAGGGAAAGATGCATGCTCCAGCACTGCGCAGAGGGAATTCAGACTCTCTCCACCCCTCAAATCTATGCAGGGCTCAGCAGATTGAAGCCCACTCATGCCGGAAAGGCCTCTGCTCTACTCACCCTGCCAATCCAGGTGCTAATTTCTTCTGGAAACAAATGCAGGGATAATTTTTAACCAGGTACCCAAATATCCAGTTAAGTCTATATGTATAGTTAGCTTCCTAACCCTGTGGGCCATTTGCTTCAGAATAGACTAGAAGGGGAGCAATAAGGAAGAAAAGCCAGGGATGAATAATGCCAGCTCCGGTTTGTTATGATAAAGGGCGAGGGGAACCTTGGCAGATTCCATGGCAGGCGAGGGTGACTGAGGTGGGGACAAATATGCCAGGCAGACAGAGCTTAGTGAGAAGTTTTCTTAGAAAGGGAAAGCGAGTGAAGGGAAGAGAAAAGAGGTAAAGAGATGCAGAGACTAGAGAGAGGACAGAAGAAAAGAGGGAGACAGGAAAGTCCTGTCTGCCCCAGGGGAACAGCAGAGTGTTAAGTGGGCGGGGTTTGACTTTTAAAGGGATTCTTTGCACCTGTGTGCAGACTAGTACTCATGGAACCCTGGCCTGACCAGAGCACTGCCTGGGTGCATTCTGCCAGGTGACAGGGGCGGCCAGGTGACAGTTCACCTGTGTGATAAAATCTATATAATCAGTTAATCTATCTGCAATTGTTATTACCTTATAAAAGAGGATGAATGGTCTGGAAACTTGCATATACCTATTCTTGGCCTTGAGTTACTGTGGAATCCCAATATGCCTGTTTTGAGAAGCAAAGTATATATGAGCCCCAGAACATCTTTTTCTTCAGGCTTTCATATACTCAAAGGAGACATGTCATAGTTTGGAACTTAACATGATCTCTGAAGTTCCCATGTTGAAGGTTTGTTTGTCTCAGTGCTCACAATACAGTAGACCCTTTGAAGGGTGGGGCCCTGGGGGAGGTCCCTAGGTTGCTGGGTGTGTGTCCTTGAAGGGCTTTGCGGGTCTTGGTCTCATCCCTCTCCTTTACTTTCACTGTCAGGACAGGAGGTCAGTTTATTTTTTTTATTTTATTTTTTTTTGTTCCCTGTGACTGTCATTGTGTGTCTCTACCCTAGTCTCCAAAACAATGGTCTGTCCAATCATAAACTAGCAAGATGCCCTTTCTTTATGGGGCAGTGTCCGTTAATTTGACCCAGCCTAGGCTTTCAACTGAGTACTTACCAGTTGGGTCTGTGGGCATATCTGTGAGGGGCTGTCTTGATTGTTAGTTGATAGAGGGGGTTAGCCCACTGTGGGCAGTGCTACCCCTAGGCAGGTGGGTCTGTGCTGTATAAGAAAGGTAGCTGAGCATAGGAATGTAAGCATACCAGCCAGCCAGCAGCATCCTGTATGGTTCTGCCTCTTTGGCTGTGCAGTGAGTTCCTTGATTAAAGGTAATGCTATATGGAAAAGGAAGCAGTTCCTGCCTCAGCGTTCCTTGCTTGGGTGTCTGCCTTGAGTTCCCTCAGTGATGGGCTGTAACCTGTAAACTGAAATAAATCCTTCCCTCTGAGTGTTTTAGCATGGCCACAGAACACAAACCAGAACAGTGTTTTTCTCCAACAGTTTGTTACAGTATTGGGAAACCTCTGTTCCTTCCTGTTCCTAAGTCATGACTCCAAGCACAGGTTCAGACCTTGGAGTGCATGGAGGGGTCTGGACAGGCGGAATCCCAGGCTGAGTTAGCGCATGAGTGAACTATGCAGTAAGTATTGCCTGGATGCCAGCTGTGTTCTCAGCTTTCCATTCTCAAGACCTTTTCCTGTTTCCCTCAGCGTCTCATTCTGGCACTTTCAATTCTGTGGTCTCTGTCTTTGCGGTGTCCTGTGTCCTTCACTCTGTGGTTTACATGTTTGCTTTGTCTAAGTGCATCCCTCCCTAGTAATTAGTTTCCAGAGAGAGAGAAAGAGAGAGAGAGAGAGAGAGAGAGAGAGAGAGAGAGAGAGAGAGAGAGAGAGAGAAGCAGAGATCAGAGAAAGCTACATGGGAGAGTTTTGCATTTCTCAAGATGTTTTTGGTCTTCATCTACTACATTAAAAGTAATTTTCTAGGTTGAAAACAGTTTTCGTTCCAAATGTAACAACTTTGGATAAAAGAAAATTTGTAGGTGACCTGATTTTTTTTTCTTGGTGCATTTTCTAATTCTCTCTTCCTTATGCTGTTGCTTTGGGATTTCCAGGTATGTGTGTGCATGCGTGCATGTGTGCATGCGTGTGTGTGCATGGGTGTGTGTAGAGGGGCACACAGATGAGTCAGCATGTCAGAAAAGAGGGAGGAGAAGAATTAGTTAAAATAAAACTTGGGTCTGCTCACTGCTGTACAGTCATACTGTGCTGTTGCCATTAACTCCAGTCTCTGTCTCTCCATCTCCCTTTCTCTCCCCTCCTCTCCTTCTCTCCCCTTCCCCTTCTCTCCACCTCCCTCTCTCCCCTTTCCCCTTCTCTGCTTCCCTCTTTCATTCCCTGTGATTTTTTTTTCAATTTAGTATGGCCCATTGCCTTTTATTTGTATGATTTTTTTTTCTGCTAAATCTTCCCTCGACATCTTAGACTATTTAAATAAACTTGCTTCATTTTCTACCTTCTGCTGGATTTTTGTCTTCCCATTTACAATTTCCAAGAGTGCTTTCTCAGTTACTCTCAGCTTCTTTTCCTAGCACATTCTCCTTTAAGTTATGGTGGCAGCATCTTCTCATATTAATGACGTAAATTTAAAGGATGCTAGCATTCTCCTTGTCTCCAAGGGTCGTCTTTCCTCTTTGGGGTGTTTGGTTTCAGGCTGGGAAAATGTCTCCAGTTCTCCATGGTCATTCACTCGTGGCTGTGTGGAATGAACCTGAGTTAATTTGTGCTAACTCTCTGGGCATCTGTTTCCCTTCAAGCTGGGGCTTGGCCCAGGTATAGCTGGTGGTCAGTACCTAGGAACTGGACATCTTCTACCCACAGGAACTTCTCTCTCCTCTGTACTCATTTTTGCTCACCTGACCTTGGGCCTGCGTCTGCTTGCCTGGCTGCCCAGGCTGCCCAGGCTGAAAGTCAGTGGCTGCTCCATCTACAGCAGCCACGCTGTCTCATGCTGCAGTACCCTTCCTCCTCCTCTTCCTCCTCCTCCTCCTCTTCCTCTACCCTGCAGTCAGGGACCTTCACCTGTGCTCTGTGTTCCAGAGCAGTTGGAGTACCTGGCTTTGTAAGTACCTGTCTCCTTTCTCTTTCTTGTCTGAGGTTTGAGTCTAGAAAGTGCTTAATGGAATACAGGGGGAGATCGTGGGCTATGCATTTCAATGTTGCCACTTGAAATGTAGCAGCCCTCTTTTGGAAACATCTGTCCTTGGAGAGAATTTTAAAAACCCGTGTTCTATCTGCTTAGACTGGCCGTGGTCTCCATTTCTGCTTAAATAAAGTATGGTGGGCACAGCGCTTAGGCATCTGGGTAGTATTGTGAAATGAGTGCAAGATAGTAAAGGTTTTAGTGAAAATTGTGCTTTTAAATCTAATCGGTGGAAAAAGCCTTTCATTGTTCCCACAGCATGATGTTTGAGCTTTGCAAATGCAGCAACTATGTTCATTCCTCTTCTGACCCAAACTGCCCAAGGTTGGTCAGGGACAGATGAGTTGACTCCTAAAAGTTCCGTGTCTTTGGATTTGCTCTTGAGCGGCAGCAGCCAACCCTGAAAATCACTACTGTGAATAAGACCTGAGTGAGGTGTTTATAATACAATGGCTCAGTGCTGTGGACAGATCTAGGATCAAGTGAGGCTTGGCTAGCACAAGATCACCTTACATCCAGCCTGTCTTTCTGGAAAGTTACTGTTTGTACACTGCACAGCCTGCCCTGTTCAGTGCTGGCATCATCGTGCCTTCAGCTGTGGCCCTCTGTTGGCAGTGCTCTTTAATGCCCTCTCCCATCTTCCCATCTCCAACACACAGGTTCATGTATCCATGGCCATTGTTTTACTCTGGTACAGTGGAAAAGATGCCACTTGATATTCGGGGAAACACTGGGTTAAACCCGATCACCTTAGCTGACATTTAGATTTAACAGAAACTCAGACACCAGCCTTGAATCCTGTTTACTCAAGTACTCCATAAATGTTTCTTTTTTAATGATTTAGTTTTATGTGCATGTTATGTCTTGTGCCATCTACATGTCTTGTAACCGTGGAGGCCAGAAGAAGGTGTGTCAGATAACCTGGGGTTGGTGTTACAAATAGTTGAAGTCTGCCACATGGGTGCTGGGAATTGAACCCTGGTCCTCTTTAAGAGCAGCCAGTGTACCTTTTCCTTTAAGACATCAGAAGATGGTAAATATTTTTTAGCATCCTTTTAACTTAAAGTTGAAACAATCTTATTTTATATATCAACCCCAGTTCCCTCACCGTCCCATCCTCCCATGACTCCCACCAATCCCCATTCCATTCCTCTTCTGCTCCAAAGAACGGGTGATGCCTTCCATGGGGGATTTTGAAAGTCTATTACATCATTTGGGGCAGGGCCTAGGCCATCCCCCATGTGTCTAGGCTGAGAGAGTATCCCTCTGTGGAGAATGGGCTCTCAATGTCCATTTGTCCACTCAGGATAAATGCTATTCCACTACCAGAGGCCCCATAAACTGCCTAGGCCTCCTAACTGACACCTACATTCAGGAGGCCTGGTTCTGTTCTGTGCTGCTTTCCCAGTTGTCAGTCTGGAGTCCATGAGCTCCCCCTTGCTCAGGTCAGCTGTTTCTGTGGGTTTCTGTAGCCTGGTCTTGACTCCTTTGCTCATCACTCCTTGCTCTCTACAACTGGATTCCAGGAATTCGGCTCAGTGTTTAGCTGTGGGTGTCTGTTTCTGCTTCAATCAACTACTGGATGAAGGCCCCAGGATGACATATAAGGTAGTCATCAATCTCATTATAGGGGAAGGGCATTTAGTATACCTCTCACTATTGGTTAGAATCTTAGTTGGGGTCATCCGTGTATATTTCTGGATGTTTCCCTAGTGCCAGATTTCTCTTTAAACATCTAACAGCTCCCTCTATTAAGGTATCTCTTTTCTTGTTCTCCTCTATTCTTTCCCAGACTCAATCTTCTTGGTCCCTCATGTCTTCCTACCCTCTCTTCTTCTCCTGAGAAGATGGTAAATTTAAGATTACAATCCCAATTTAAAAAGTCAGTACATAAATAGGATTATTTGGTCTTGTAGATTCTTTCTCATTTCACAGTATTCTTTTTTCCTAAATCCTTACACTGTTCACAGCTCTCAACACTGACAAAATGAAACACAGTACAATAACTACCTCTCATTTATTTTCCTTTGTGGCCTAGATTCTTTTTTGTTGTTGTTGTTGTTTGTGTTTTGAGACAAGGTTTGTCTGTATTGCTTTGGAGCCTGTCCTAGAACTTGCTCTGTAGACCAGGGTGGCCTGGAACTCACAGAGATCTGTCTGCCTATTTCTCCAGCGTGCTGGGATTAAAGATCTGCACTACCACCGCCATGCTGGCTTAGATATTGAATAGTGTCAGTGAGCCATCAATATTGATAGGGATTTCTTCTTGTCTTTTTCCATAAAGATTTATTTATGTATCTGGGCATGGCACATGCCTTTAATACCAGCACTCGGGAGGCAGAAGCAGGTGGATCTTTGTGAGTTCCAGGCCAGCCTGGTCTACATAGCATGTTCCAAGTGAATCAAGGCTACATAGTGAGATCCAGTCTCAAAAAAGGACTTATTTTTATTTTATGTGTATGAGTGCTTTGCCTGCATGCATATCTGTGGAGCCACCATGTGGATTCTGGGACTCGAACCAGGTCCTCTGGAAGAACTAAAAGTGCTCTTAATCGCTGAGCCGGCTCTCTAATCCCCTTCATAAAGATTTATGTTGTGTATCATTTTCTGGCTGTGCACACTTGTGTGATGTGGTTAACAAAAGTGTGCACATGCACTAGTATATGTGCATGTGTGTATGTGTGCATGTGTGCACGTGTGTGCATGTGAGTTTGTGCATATGCTGCACATGTGGCTCTTCACCACCTTTCCTGTCCTCCTGTCTTCTGTGCCATGTGCTTTTCTGGGGTTGCTCTGCAGTCTATGGAGTGGCCGTGGGGGTGCTTCTTTTTGTAGGAGAACCCTGCACAGGCTGTTCTCACCAGTTTCATGAACTGTCGTATTTTTAATGTGTGTGATTATGAGGGGAGATGTGTGTGTGTGTACAGATATAGAGAGATTGTCTAGGTATGCAGACCTTTTAAATTCATGACAAAGATTACTTTTTCCTCACTCTCTCCCTACTCTGGGACCTCAGGCCAGCTCCCCGCCCTCTCCTTACTTTGTGACCCCAGGCTAGCTCTCTGCCCTCTCCCTACTCTGTGACCCCAGGCTAGCTCTCTGCCATCTCCCTACTCTGTGATCTCAGGCTAGTTCTCTGTCCTCTCCCTACTCTGTGACCCCAGGCCAGCTCCCCGCCCTCTCCTTACTCTGGGACCCCAGGCTAGCTCTCTGCCCTCTCTCTACTCTGGGACCTCTCAGGCTAGCTCTCTGCCCTCTCCCTACTCTGTGACCCCAGGCTAGCTCTCTGCCATCTCCCTACTCTGTGATCTCAGGCTAGTTCTCTGTCCTCTCCCTACTCTGGGACCCCAGGCTAGCTCTCTGCCCTCTCTGTGACCCCAGGCTAGCTCTCCACCCTCTCTTGGTGTTAGGACCCTCTTTGCTGCTGCTGCTCACTTCACTTTCTTTTCCTCTGTCCCTTCCTGTGCAACCTACTTTCAGGAACAGCTCTCCTCCTTCGTAACAGTTTTGCTGTTCTCCAAGGAACAGCAGTCCTAATGCAGTGGAGGCCTTGTCCAGCAGGGTTCCACGATGCAGTCTGAGCTGCTCTCCTCTCTCTTCTCTCCCAGCAGGACTAGCTACTGTGTACCAGAGCCCTCCCTCCTCCCCCTTCCCTATCTTTGTCTTCCCCATCCCCCTCCTCCACTATTACCCCATTGCCTGGCATGCCCAGACTGGGCTAGGAATCCCCTCTCTCTTGCTCTGTCTGGGTCCACTTGGCCCATTTTGTCGTCATTCTGTGCACTTGTGTCTGAGGACTTGGCCCTATGATGTTTCTCCTTTTCACTTTCTGGGGCATCGCCTCCCACCCTTCATGCCAAGCACAGGTGGCTACACTGTGTGCTGATGCCTCTAGCCCACCTTCTGCCCACCATCTCTTGGGCTGAGGAGGGCTAACCTACTCAGCCACCTGCCTGCTTCCCTGTTACTTTGTTGTTGTTTCAATCTTGCTCTCTGTTAGCCTCTTACCAGGCCTTCCCTGTCTTAAACAAGAGTTTTGAGATATGATACACATACCACATACTTCACTCCTTTAAAGTAAAAATGCAGTGCTTTTTTGTTTGTTTGTTTGTTTGTTTGTTTTGTTTTGTTTGGGGTCTGCTCAGATATATGACCATTTGCACAGTAGCTGTAGGACATTTCTTCACTCTGAAGAGAAGTATTGACTTCCTGCCACTCCAGATTTTCCTTAAACACCAGCCACGCACATCTGCTAATCTCCTTCCTGTCTCTGTAGATGTCCCTGTTCTAGATGCTTCGTGTGACAGAATCACACAAAGTGTGGCCTTTGGTCCGTGGCTTCTTCCGCTGACTTCAGAATGTCAAAGTCTGACTGATTTATAACGCATATCAATGTTTCTCTGTATCTTGAGAAGACCAAGTGGCTTAGAAATGAATATTTCTCCTAGTTTTGAAAACCTGACATCCAAGACTAGTTATAGTAGGGCTGGTTTCTGCTGAGGCCTCTCTTGGTTTATGGGCGAGGATCCTCTCTCTGGACACTTCCATGCCCTTTCTCTGTGAGCACACACAAGGGGAAGGGGGCCACTAGAGTCTCTTCCACAGCCATTGAATCAAGGCACCACCCTCACTACTGTATGTGGCCTTAGTTATTCCTCCAAGGCTATGCCTTCTAGAACAGCTACACTAGGGCATAAGGCTGCAATGTATGATTATGGGGTGACAGGACCCTGCCCATAAAGATTCTTTTCAATTGTTTAATGATCTTCCATTTTCTCTCTAGACCATACTTTACTTATAAATGCATCAATTAATGGAGTTTTGGATCATTTCTAGTTTTTGTCTGTTGTTGACCATGTGGCCATTTGCATTTCACATGTATGAGTTTTGCACAGGTGTTTTATCCCCTTTTGGTATTGTATTAGTCAAGGTTCTTTAGAGGAATAGATTGATATAACATTGAAGTGCTTCAGTAGTCTCAATCTAGCACTGAAAACTTGAACTTGGAGGGTTCCCAAAGAACCAGTGATCCTTGATCAACAATGAAAGCCTGGAAATGCTGTTCCTTAGTCAATAGAGGTAGCAGCAACAGCAACAATATAAATATGGTCAGTGAACAATCAAAAGCAGATAATATTCCTCCTACCATGGCCCTTCTTTATCTTGGTTACCGTCAGAAGGTGCACATAATCCAACCAGAAAATGACTGGTTACTTTCCTAATGGTGTCGACACTAGTAGATCTCTCCAGAGCTGGTTGCCAGACCTGGGATTTGAGGACCCTAAAGAATGGGGAGAACTGCAGTCTAGTGCAGCAGACAACCTTGCTTCAGTTTCAGTGGATTCTTATGCACAGCTGTAACAAAGAACACAACGATCCAAGGAGGATTGTTGGAGTTCGGAAAAACACCGTCCTAAAAACATGTAAATAGATGTCAGTAAGCACCTACCAAACATTAACGGAGCAGCCCTTTCCCAGGACTTTTCTCAGGACAAACCAATTTTAACACCATTGCCTGGCATGTACTATAGATTATACCTGGGAAAGCATGAAAGCAAGGCAGAAGGCCATATCCACATTCAGGGTACACTGACCAGATTGGGTTCTATAGCTATGACCTGACATCCAACTAAAATAAACATGTCTTATAAATTAACGTAAATGTCACAGGAAGCAAGCAAGAAATCACATCCAAGAACAATCCAGGAACAAAATATCCCTGAGATAGAATGCCCTCTGAATTTTTTCCTGGAGCCTCTTTCACAGTTCCCTAAGGCATTGTTCACCATGAATCATTCTTTTGACCATGTTCCAATAAACTATACTGGCACCGTTGCACACGTAGACACATCTTGCCCCATTGGTTGGTCTCATGGATGGCATATGATACTGAATCTTCCTCAGTAGCCTGCACAGTACCCTCTGGGACCATGCAAGCTAGCTGGTAAGGAGGAAGAAAGCCTCATTTTCACATTGTCAGTCACAATGTTGCCTGAATTAAGGCGAGTGAAGGAATGAAGCCACTTCAATATAGTTGAGGGTATCTCCTTGCATCCAGTTTGTCTTTCTTGAACCGAATCTATTTAAAGAGAGAAATGACACTCCCATCCCCACACCCCACAATCCGATAGTACTACAGGCATAGAGTAACTCCAGTAGACTCTCTACTTAACTAACACAGAAGCATGATGGGAAACACCCAGTAATCACTGTTCTGAGCTGATGCTGCTGTGCAGTGGTCACACATGGCCTGGATGATTCTTGTAGTGTTTGCTTTCACATTTTGGGTTCTAGGTTCTGCC
Source organism: Phodopus roborovskii (assembly GCF_943737965.1). Taxonomy (NCBI): domain Eukaryota; kingdom Metazoa; phylum Chordata; class Mammalia; order Rodentia; family Cricetidae; genus Phodopus; species Phodopus roborovskii. The sequence continues at coordinate 10,486,625 of NW_026126599.1, read as the reverse complement.
TCTTCATCTTCACTCCTTTTCAGGGAATGCTTGAACTTCGGAGCTTTCTCAGCCTGATTTCTTTCCATCAATGCCTCCTCTCATTTAGGATTCTCCCTTACTGTTCCAGTCTGAGCCAGCAGTGTTTCTGTTGGCCTATTTTGATTTCTTTGAATTTTATTAGGTTTACTCTGTCACATAAAAGCTACTCCTGAAAAATCACTTCAAAAATAAACCTTTCTTGGGTTGAGGAGATGGTTCAGTGAGTAAGCAAGAGAAAGCAAGAAAGTCCTTGCTTTCACATAAATCTGGGCAAGGCTTCATATGCCTGTACCCAGTGTTGGGCATAGACATACCCTAGGAGCTCACAGGACAGCCAGCCTAGTCAGAATGCCAATCTTCAGGTCTAGTGTGAGGCCCACCTTTAAAAAGACAGTGGAGATTAATAGAGGAAGGCAAACCAGATCCTCCTCTGGCTTCCCCATGTATGTGCTTGAGCACATACTATATCACACACACACACACACACACACACACACACACACACACACGCTAAATAAACAAATACATAAGTAAATCTGTATCCCAAGCCCCCACCAAGCCCCCTGGCAGACAGCAGCCTTGAGTTTCTCAACAGTTTAATTGCTTAGCAGTTGTTTATTTCATGTTGCCTTGATCTTTCTGAACTCTCATTGGAAGACATTGTACACACATTGTTGCAGTCATGATCAGATCATGTTGCTCTGACCAAGGCCTGGATATGATCATTAACAAAGGCCTTTCTCTAGTTTAGTTCTTGTTTTCCATGTGGAAAGTCTGGGTATTGTTAAACCCAGCAAATCCTAAACCTTGCATGCCTAACAGCTTCTTCCTTCCTTCCTTCCTTCCTTCCTTCCTTCCTTCCTTCCTTCCTTTCTTTCTTTCTTTTCATGAAAAAATGCTATGGTATTGTGAAAGTCAGAACCTTATTTCATGCTAGCATTTGGATGGGTGGAATACTTTTAAAATTTTTTTCAATTCATTTTTTAAATTAATTTTTTACATTCCAAACAGCTATGTTCTATCAAAATGTTTATCTTAGTTCTCCACTTACACAATACCTGAAGAATAAACGTGACCTCTTGGCATCCTCAGCCCCATCTGGAGATTCTTCAAAAAATTTTAAGTTCATTGAATGCACCCTCCAAATTCCATGTTATATCAGTAGCACTTGCTATATATTAGCGTGGATCCACTCCCTATTCATTTCCTTTAAGCAATCATTCACATTTTTTTTCAAACTCCATTTGGCTTCTTTTGGAAGTCTCCTCTAATCCTGTTACCCAAAAGTTCCTGCTATCGTCCCATCTGGACCTACCTGGTTCCAGAGCCATTCCTATAGAGTGAGTCCTTGCAATGATGGTGCCTGCCTTCATGTACCTGAATCTCCATGTTGCTGAATAACATACTACTCCAAATATCAGGAGTTTAAAACTACAAGCATTTCCTGTCTGATTGTCTCCGTGGGTCAGAAACCGGGAACATCTTGATGGGATGATTCTGACTTAGCATTCCCCATGAGGTTGAAATCAAGTTGAATTAGTGCTACAACCATTTGACTAAGGATGAAGGATCCAGTTCTGAGATGTAAGGGCTCTTGGCTTTTGGAACGAGACCCCATTTCTCCATGCAGGAGTACCATTTAAATATCCACATAGCAAGCAAGTCTGGCTTTTCCTTGAGGTAGCAATCAGAGAGCAAAATGATGGATCTGACTTACATTTAGAAATCACATAGTACCACCTCCACACAATTGCATCACTTATCAGGGCAATCCCCACTCACTGCTGGGGCTTGCCAGAGAGCCATCTTGGAAATTGGTTGCTATGCACCTTGATACTTGTTTAAAGAGATGCTCCTTGCAATTTCATTAAGTGTGGCATCAATGACAGAGAATAGCAAGCCTGTAGCTGTTTGTGCAATGGTGCTCATCATGTATTAGCCAATACACACTTTCTCTTCTAGCATAATAATGAGTAAATAGTTAGAATGGTTTGAATGAGTAATGTTCCTCACAGGCTCGTGTGTCTGAACACTTGGTCTCTAGTTGGTGGCACTATTGTAGGTGCTGCAGCCTTAGTGTAGGAAGTACTCCTAGGGGTGAGCTTTGAGAGCTCATAGCCATGCCCTACTTCCAATTTGTTTTATTTCTTGCTTGTGATTGAGGGTGTGAGTTCTCAGCTTCCTGCTCCAGTCAGCCATGCTTGCTGCCATGCCTCACCACCACAATGGACTCTTGTCCCTCTGGAACCATAAGCCCAGATAAACTCTTCCTTCTATAGGTTGCCTTGGTCATGGTGTCTTACCACAGCATCAGAAAAAGCAACCAACACATGGCTACATCCTTACTCGTCCCCAGGAGGCAACTGGGGTGCTGAGAGTTTGAATTCAGCCATGCTGAACCCAGGTCACCGGTCCACTGCAGGGCATGCTGTTTTCCTTGCTGTTTCTGTGTCCTTTTCTTGGGAAGAGATGCCACCTCAGCACAGAAGGATTTCTTTACAGAGAATTGTCTCAGCAAGTAGGAAGCGTGGTAAAAAACAGTTGCTGTGTGCGCATGTTACCAGGCAAGGTGCCAAGAGGCTGAACAGCTCCTCCCTGATGTGAGCATAGCAAAGTTTCTGTGAAAGAAGGGGGAAAGATGCTCATAAAAGTAACTAGAAAGAAAAGTGAAATAAAAGGAAACTTGGTCCAAGTCACATGAATATGGTGATATAAAGACTCCAAATATGAAATTATAAGGAAAAACAGTCCTTGAAATGAAACTCCGGGTCGTTGTTGGTGATCATGTACTTCTATAGTGTCTACATTAGTTACAGGGTATGACAGGCAGAGCTGTGAGTTCAAGACCAGCCTGGTCTACATAGCAAGTTCCAGGCCATCCATGGCTACACAGTGAGAACCCTTCTCAAAAACAAAACAAAACCCAAAATCTACTATTGCGGTAAATAAGGATCAGGATAAACAAATAGGCCGAATAGATGTTTATTCAGGGAGAAATAACTTACAACCTAGACAGATGAACACCAGGAAATTCAACCCGATCCTCTCCTGTCCGAATCACGCCAGAAAGAGAGAGCGCCTTCCTGGCCCCCTCCAACCTCCTTCCTCAGGTCACCTCCGCCCATCGCTCCACCCCCAATGGGCGTGGTCAGTGCTACAATCTACTTGTCTACTTGTGTGTTTAGTTACAGTTTTGACAAAGTAGATATGACATTGATTTTGTTCCCATTGTACACAGAATGCCCTTTAGTCAGCTGATTTGGTGTGAGCTTCCATCCATGTGCCTGTGTGGGAAAGTCAGAGGCTCTCTCCTTCCACCCCCGAGTCAGGCTTTCCCTTCTTTCTGCGTGAAGTCCAGCAACACTCCTGGCCATTCTCCTGTTTCCAGCTGCCAGCTTGACACAGGAGTGCTGGAGTTATGGATGCCTCCATGTCTGGCTTGTTACTTAGGTTCCAGGGATGGGGCAGGAGGCATTAATTAGGCTCTCATAGCTACCGCTTTTATCACTGAGCTGTCTCCCTAGCCTGGTGCATGGACCCCCTTACATTCATCATTTCTACTTTTATTATAATTATTAATGCATATTAATTACAAATGTTAGGGACATTGTGGTGATATTTCTATACATTTAGAGATATCATTCTTTGATTATATTCATCCCTAACTATATTTTCTGACCCCCTTCTCTATCCCGATACACTGACATAGGTCACCTTAATCCTTTCTAGCTGTCTTTCTTCTATTTCTGGCTTCCTGCTTTTGATTTTGAGGCAGGATCTCTCTGTGTAGCCCAGGATGACCTTGATCTACCTCTAAGTGTGGATATTTCAGGTGCATGCTTCTGTGTCTGGTTTATGGAGCTGGGGGCTCAAACTCAGGATGGCATGCATGCCAGGCAAGCACCCCACTAGCCACACCATAGCCTCCTTCTCTCTCCTTCCAGTTCATACTGAATTGGATTAATGAACAATTTATTTTCCTAACAAACATTGCAATTTCACTCTCTGGGATACATGACAGTTGGACAATGATTGATGAGGCTGTATCGATTAGTGTTGAATCACAAGTAAGTGATCTTATTCTAGTTGTTTGAGGTTTTGTTTAGTATCATAGAGTCCTAATTTAAAGGAGAATCTATACAAAAAGGAAAAAGCCCAAACAAATAAAATTCACTTCATTTTAATGGGAAGGTTTGCTTTCTTCAAAGAATTTATTTTTCAAAGGATAAATAATATTACTTTGAAATAGCAGCACGTCTTGCAGCTTTCAGCAGACAGCGAAATCTCTTTTGTTGTTCAAGCAGGATTTTTTCTTTTGCTTTCTGGCAAAAAAAAAAAAAAAAAAAAAAAAAAAAAAAACTTGTCAGAAAATTGAGCTTTGATTAGAATAAATGAGTTCAGTTTGGCTCCCTTGCATGAGGCGTGAACATTTGATCCCAGGGTTTTAAAAATGTTTATTAGCTTTGAATTTATTTTAATTAGCCTTCCCATTATGTTTGTATTCACTTGGAAAGGACTTTGATGTGTAATACAAAACATTTATTCCACCTCTCTAGTTGAAGTGTCTTTGTAGAGGACACACAATGACATCAGATGCTCTAGCCAGCGTAGACCCTTTAAAGATCTTACTTATATCGAGTGAGGTAATCCAGACTCAGGCAGACAAACGTCAAATGGTCTCCTTCACCAGAGGCTCCTGCCTCCAAATCTTCCGATATAAGTGTGGTCCTCACCCCCTCATTAAGCAGATTTCTCCTTGTGACACACAGACCATTACAGAAAACAACTCCCAGTGAAAATGCAGAGCTGTAGAGCTCAGACCCAGGTGATACGTCTACGAACGCTCTTAGGCCTACGGCTCAGGGAACATTTCCAAAGAGGGGGCAGAAAGAATGTAAGAACCAGAGCATCTAGGAATTTGCTGTGAGATTGTGTCTCTTACTGATGTCAGGGGCTGCACCCATAACGGCTCACCAACATGACAGCCCAAACATGAGTTGAACAAGAGCAACAACAACAGAGGTGCCAGCATGGGTGAGGGAAGGGCCGGAAGCCTCAGCCTACGCGGAGAACTGGTGAGAGCTCTAAGGAATGGTGACAGCAGGAGAGATGGTCCTTTCCAGGGAGGAGCACATCAATTGCTTATCCAGTACCCAATAGTCAGCCCCGTAAACGTACATACAAATAACATGATACAGAGTGAGCAGGTTATGTTCGGGAAAATATGCACACACACACATACACATTATGTATCAAGAATGAAAAAAGAGGACATGAATTTGAAAGAAACCAAGGAAGTATAAATGGGAGGGTTTGGAAGGGTGAAAAAGAAGGGATAAATGATGCTACAGTCTTACAAATTAAGCGAAAACATTGTACTTATTTTTATTTTGTGTACATGAGTGTTTTGCCTGCATGTGAGGGTTTATATAGCAAGACCATCCCCCTAATATTGTAACGATACTGACGCATATTGAATACTAATCAAGATTCTATCTTAATCTATTGCTTAACTAGAAATGAAAATTATTCTATTTATTCAATATTTTATTTTAAAGTTTATATTTATTAACACGCAGCAACATACATATTGGATTTCATTATGACATTTTCACAATGCATACAATATACTTTGATTGTGTTCCCATATATTCCTAGACTTCTGGTGTAGTATAATAGCTTGATTGAGAGGTAATTCACATCTGATGAAAGCAATTCTTCAACTGAGTCTCCTTTTTTGCAGGTTTGTCAGGTTGATAGCAAAACTAATTAGGACATCTGCATGAAGCGAGAGAAAATATGCAATATTTGATTTTCCTCAGGCTGTCTTACTCCATTTAATATGATTATCTCCATTTGCATGCATTTTCCTAAAAATAATACACTTTCATTGTTCTTTATGGTTGACAATATCCCATTGTGTATACATATAAATTTTCCTTAACCATTCCTCTGTTGTTGGGTATCTGGGGTGGTTCCATGTAACACAAATACTAAAAACCCAGAGACTGATATTGGGGTTCAAATTTCAAACTGAAGATCAGAAAAGCAAAGCAGCCAAACCAGTAGATCTTATCTCTACCTCAGATTGAAATGGGTGATCCTGTCTCCATGAATTCTCAGAGGTAAAAGCTCTGAGCTCCTATCTCCACCCACCTTATATTCCTCTCTCTGCCCAGCCATATCACTCCTGTCTCCACCTCCCTAGTGCTGGGATCAAAGGCATTGGCTCTGTTACTCTTCACTCTTGTGTAGACCAGGGTGGCTTTGAACTCAGAGATCCATCTGCCTGTCTCCTGAGTCCTGGGATTAAAGGTGTGTTCCACCACTGCCTGGCTCTATGACTTGCTAGAATGGCTGCTGGGATTAAAGGTGTGTATCACCTTTACTTGGCTTCTATGGCTTGTGGCTACCTTTGCCTTCTGAACCCTCAGGCGAGCTTTAATAAATCATAAATAATATATCACCATGGTTCCATAGTGATCACTCACTTTGATTTCCAATCCACCTTTAATATATTTGTTGTATAAACTGGACACACACAGCTCCACTTCCCACTGCAGAGGCTCAGCACTCTCTGAATGAAAGCTTTGAAGTGTGTTAATCCTCAAAGCTCTTCTAGGTTATGAATGCTTCCAAAGGTGTTTTAGAGGCTAGAGCTCCCGTCTGTGCATTCATGGCAAATAGTTGCAGTAACACTGAATTTATGAGAAGGAAAACTTCGCATTTCTTTTCAACCAAAGATTGTGTGTTTTATTGAAAATAATTTTTCCACACAGTGTATTCTGATCACCATTTCCCCTCCCCCAACTCCTCCCAGATCTCTCCACTTCCCTACCAACACAAATCCACACCCCTTTCTCTGCAGAAAAACAAAACAAAACAACAATGAGAAAAAAAAACAAACAACAAACAAAAACCCAAAAGCAAACCGGAATTTTAAAAATCACAACACACACACACACACACACACACACACACACACACGAAACCATAATATACAAGGAAAAGATCAGTGGAACAAAAAAATTGCCCAGACAAAATACCTGAGACAAACTGGGCATTGGTGGCGCATGCATTTAATATCAGCACTTGGGAGGCAGAGGCAGGCAGATCTCTGAGAGTTTGAGGCCAGCCTGGTCTACAGAGCTGGACAGGAGCTAGTTCCTGGACAGGCTCCAAAGCAATACAGAGGAACAGTGCCTCACAACTGCCCTCCCAAAAAAAACAAACAAACAAAAACAAAACAACAAAAAACAAAAACCAAAAACAAACAAACAAAAACCAGAGACAAAAAGTCTCTACAAAACAGTGCCATTGAGTTCCTTTAATCCTGGCATGGGGCCTATCCTTAAGTATGGTTTATATATATCATAAAACTCCTTGGAGAAAAACATTTTTTCCTTCGTAAGTGGTTGTTAATTGGAAATAGGTTTTTGGTTTAGGTGGAAGCATGCGTCCATTTCCTCTCCCAACCCTGGGGCCCCATTGGACTTAGACCCACGCAGGCCCTGTGCATGCTGCCACAGTCTCTTTGAATTCATATATGTCAGTCCTCTGTTGTGTCTGGAAGACACTGTCCTTTATTGCCCCCACCCCCTTTACCTCCTACCATCTTCCCCTTCCACTTTTACATCCCTCCTGAACCCTGAGGGGTGGGGATTGATGAAGGCATCTCATCTCATCTTTTGAGAATTGGTCATTCATTAGCATTTATGGATTGGGTTGTTTTCATGTTTGGTATTTTGAGTTCTTTATATATTCTGTATTCTAGATATTAATCTTCTTTTCCGATGTGTAAGTAGCAAAGATTTTCTCCCATGCTGTAGGCTCTCCCTTCACTTCATTAATTGCTTTACAATGTCATAGAGTCACATTTGTTGATTGTTAGCATTGTTTTCTGAGCACCTGGAGTCCTACAGAGGTCTGTGGCTATGCCTGTGTCATCAGGAACTCTCCTTACATCTTCCTCTAGCAGTTTCAGGGTCTCAGGTCTCATACTTCATCATTGATGTGGCTCACAGCTCTGGGCAGTCCTTCAGGATTCCAGTTGTGAATGCTGGCCCTTTACCTGTGCAGCCATTCTCAATATTTAGCTCACTTCTTGGAGCTGGTGTCTGCATGTTTTCCTGTAGATTCTTTGGTGTCAAAACTGCTCCTAAAGCGATGTGAATGAGGTGTCCAGCCTCTCTGGTGCTGGCCTCTCCAGTTGGATGATGAAGATAGATCCCTTCCTTGATGCTGGTGTCTGACCCCTCTGTGGGCTGCTGCTGGCTGTGCTCAGCTAGTCTGCACCAGTGACTTGCTCACCCTTGTCCTACTGTGTAATTCTTGCCATTTACTCTTGTTACCTCACTGGCAATAGGTCTTAAGTGTGTATGTTCTTAATTTTCCCTTTCCTAGAGCATACTTGATATTTACTGTCTTTGTATATAGTTTTGTATTAAGCTTAATTATGGTGAGATATCCACCCAACCGGCACCTGTTGCACTGACCCATTGGGGCATGGGCACAGGTGTGGGTGTAATCTGGGGGGACTAGGTCTGGGGTCCTGGACCCCAGTTCACTCTCTTACTTCCTGGTTGGAGACAGAGAGCATCTGGAACCTGTGGCGGTCATCTGTTTCTGGTGTAAGTGATTTCTCCCGAATAAACATCCATTAGCCTATGGTTTCCCAGATTGTTATTTATCACACTTTACTACTGGACAACCTTCATTGATGGTAGCAACAGTGTTTGGGTGGCTGCCAGCTCTGACATCGGTGACCCTCTTTAGGACCTGGGCAGTGAGTGTGGGGTTGAATTTGATAAAGAGAAAACAGGTGTCATTGACCATTACAATGGCAATGTCTCAGACCTTATCCAACATATTCTCATTGTGGCTGACACTGAGAACTTGCTGAAGGCCCCAACCATCACCACACAGTGGGGAAGAGCACTCTCCCAGTCACAGGGCTCTGAGTCAAGAACAATGCTCAGGTCATCTTCAGTGGCTCCCTGGATTTCTTCAGTGATGACTTCTTCAACTCAGCAGTGCAGAAGGTCACACCCAGTGCCCAGAGGTATTCTCAGCCAGACAACTATGAGCTAACTTTGGCCTTCTACCACTGCCTGTTCAAGGAGGAGGGCATCCTCTGAGTGGGTCCTGTGTCCTATCATCTGGTAGATGAGACAGCCCTGCCCAATGCCTATACTCTCACTGACCTGGTGGAGTATCACATTGTGGTTGAACAGCCCTCCAATAGCACATGGGTCCCCTTTGATGGTGACAACATTCATATGGAGTTCCTGCACATGGACCCATTTGTGAGGACCTTCTTGGAGAGGAAAGGCGGAAAGTGCAGTGTGCAGTTTAAGCTCCCTGGTGTGTATGGTGTATTCCAGTTTGAAGTGGATTATAACTGGCTAGGCCACACCTACCACTATACCTCTGCCCAGGTGTCAGTGAGGCCCTTCAACACACATAGTATGAGAGCTTCATCCACTCAGCCTTTCCCTCCTGTACCAGTGCCTTCTCCATGATGCAGCATCGTCTTCTTATACACGAAGAAGACATTGACTGAGCCAGAACCTGGGACTCCTCCATTCAGCAGGGAGATAGCAAGAGGGTTTCAAAATTTTTTGTTTGTTTCTAAAGGCCATGGGAAATGGCATTGCCTTATCTCAGTGAGTGATGACTATGGGGTGGGGGACAGGGAATGTTTTTTTTTTCTGTAAGTTTTCCCACTTTGAATCACTTAGTGACATTTTTCATAGTTATAGCCACCCCATTTCTAAAATGAAGAGAACAACTGTCCTCACCCCCAAAAAACCAAACAAATGAAATCACAAAGAGATATGAATGAATGTCTATTTGCCCCTGATAGGATACCAAAGCAAAAATTACCCCCAAAGCTCAGCTTGGTGAACCAATGAGTTACTGGGCTCACAGACAGAGGGCAAGGGAAGAGTTACTCATGGGAGTATGATGTACATGACCACAAAGCCCCACCCCAGCCCATCATGAATGGCTGGTACACCAGGAGTAACAAAAAAACCAATAATGGGAAAGCAAGAGAAATCTTAATACCTCTTTAAGCGTCTAGCAGACTGAACATGAGTTATAGCATCATTCTTTAGAAGGAGATACTGTTGTTCTCAGGGTAGGATAAAAGCATGTGGTTTGCCTAGCCAGTCTTTGTGGATTACAGCCTGGCTAACCCTACCCCAAAGTGAGAGGGTCAGCAAGGTGGATAAGTGGAACTCATTTCTATGTGGCTAATCACCTGTGGTTAGAGCCCATTGTTTGTTACATTTTAAGGTGTATCTTGTTCCCACAGATTTAAGGTAACTTGCAACAATTGCTACTTTCTTTCTGTTAAGCACCATGAGCCCTTTAGTCTTTGCTGGGGCTTAGAGGGGGGCGAGTTGTCTGCCCTCCTTGCCTCTACTAGAGAGACTGTGAATGTCCCCAGGGCATCAGGTGCTGTGGCTGTTCCTCCTGAGTCCTCTGAAATACCTGCTCTGGCAAGGAACCTTTCTATTAAAGGTTGGTTTGCTAGTGCAGAATTGGAGCCTTCAAGATTGGTCTACTCGTGACAGATGACACACTCTGACCTTCTCCATCTTGCTGTTCACTAAGAATTGTTCTTCTTGATTCATTTGAACAGATCTCAAGAAAGCCTCCAATTCAAATGCTGCAAAATCCAGTCTACCTAAATCTGGGCTCCGTCCTCCTGGTTACTCTCGTCTCCCAGCAGCCAAGCTGGCGGCCTTTGGCTTTGTGAGGAGCTCCAGTGTCTCTGCAGTGCCCAGCACCCAGGCCCTGGACAGTGTGCAGCCGGAGCAGAGCCGTTCGGCCACCCGTGAGTGAGGCAAAGGGGCTGAGGGTGGGTGGAGGAGACTGTGGGGGCTGATGGCAGGACAGATGATGCCTAAGGCTCCTGTGTACCATCTCCATTTGGCTCATTAAGAACTTGGATCTACTACTTTAATTCATCATCATGTTTCTATCATCCACCAAAGAAAAATAACCTATTTGATATTATCCATTTTCTCAACTATGGGAAGTTAATACCCTTGCCATGGGCCCAGGCTTTGTTCCCAGAACCCACACTGGGCAGCTTACAACTACCTATAATTACAGATCCAGACAATCTGATGCTGTATTCTGGTCTCTGTGAGCACTACATGCATGTGGTATTTACACACACACACACACACACACACACACACACACACACACACGAATAAATCTTAAAAACCTCCCTGCGACTATTGTTGAGGTCATTCATGAGAGAGGTCTGGGTTTCCAATCATAGACACCTTGATTTGGAAAGATGAGATAAAACTCGTGAAGTGACTGAGTTTTATGTCTTAAGATGAGCATATATCCCTTTAATTATTTACTAGGATCTGGGTTCTGGGGCTAGTCTGAAGTAGAAAATCATGTCTCTTTGGAAGGTTAATCAATGAAAATGAGGGTTAATATGAAAGATTTTTGCAATGTTAACTCAGCATTACACTCATGAATACTATAAAATGCATTTATATACGTAGCTCATTTGATTATCTGTGTCTGACATGCATTTTAAATAAGATCAGAGTTGACAAGAAGTGTTATTAATAACTCCTACAGAAACAGCCATCAGCCCATCTCATGTTTCACTGGCAAAGAGGGAGTCATTTTTTATTCATGGAAAAAGGAGCTGCCAGTGACCTAAGAGGTCAAGTTCCCCAGAAGCTATTTCTCATCTGAGATTAAACCTTATTGATGTCTGTTTTCATTCTTCAGATCTGGGCACTGATCAACTCCTCCCCAAGATGGGAGTCCAGTATGAGCTTGTGTTTTTTTTTGTTAAGAAAGTTGCTTGTTTACAGTTGTTAATATGAACTACAAAGTGGAGTTTTTAGTTATAGTTTTATCATAAGAGCAGCCATGCTTTTCTTGGCTGTCCCATTTTGCAAAGATCAGTTTGGTACCCTTTTGCCACTTCTACAGTGTCAGCATTTAGGTAACTGATATGGACCTCAGAGGTCTTCTCTCTCTTGGGGACTGAAGCGAGAAGATGATGGTGAGGCTGTGCTGTGAGGAAAGGCAGCATAGCCTCTGACAGGGGGGTGAAGGAGGCCCAGGAAGGCTGGGCATAGGGCTCTCCCAGAGCTGCAGTGAGGGCAGACCTGGGGGACCCTTCCAAACTAGTGCCATGCTGCCATGATTCTGGCTAGTGTGTTGCTACCGTGTTCCATTCTTGTAGCTATTACTTTGTATCAGATGTTTTCAATAGTGGCAAAAAAAAAAAAAAATCTGGAGGCGGAGGAGGATACATTAAGAACAGGATTGGCAAATTTTTGAAAGCCGTTAAAACCAAAAGCCGGCTGTGAGGTTTACTGTGTGCTTTACTTTCCAGTGGTGTGTCTTTTGGATTTCCATACAAGAGGTTAAAAATCCCACCATCTCCGTGGCTTGCTTTTATTCTTTCTTCTTCTTAAAATAACAGCTTTATTGAGATATAATTCACACACCACGTAATTCACTCCTTTAAAGCATACAATTCAGTGGGATATTTTTTGTTTGTTTGTTTGGTATATTTACAGGGTTGTGCAAACATCACTACAATCAATTTTGCAACATTACCATTATCCTCCCCCAAAGAAACCTAGTATCTCTCCCTCTTTCCATCCAGCCTTCAGCTCTAGGCAACCACTAATCTACTACTTTCTTTCTTTCTTTTTATTTAAAAAAAAAAAAAAACAGCCTTTTTCATACAATGAATTCTAACCGTGATTTTCTCTATCCCAACTCTTTCTAAATCCCCCCATTCATTGAACTCCATGCTCTTTCTCTCTTCAGAAAACAGGCAAACAGAAAATAAATGAAAATCAGAATAATACAAAAGAAAAAAGCACAATAAACACATAGAGAGAGACACAATCCCCCAAACCACCACAAAATTGGAAATCATAATAACAAGCAAAAGACAAATTGGACAAAAGAAAACTGCTCAAAGCACTATGAGACAAAAGTCTACACAGACACCACTGACTCCATTTTGCTTTATTTCATATCTTGACATTTCCCAGAAAGATCTTAGACCCCTTTGACATTTTTTTCTGGTTTTGTTGAGCTATAGTGGCACAGTGTCAACTTTTTTTCTAGTTTGCTTGTTGTTGCTGTGATGAAATGCCACAAACAAAAGCAGCCTGGGGAGAAGGTGGTTTATTACACATCACAACCCATCGCAGAGGGAAGCCAGCACAAGAACTCAAAGCAGGAACCTGCAGGCAGGAGCTGAAGCAGAGTGGAGGAATGCAGCTCTGGCTTGCTCCCCATGGCTTGCACAGCCTGCTTTCTTATACAGCCCTGGACCACAAACATGCTCAGGGTTGGCAGTACCCAGTGGGCTGGGCTCTTCCACTTCCATCAAGCTAATTAACCTCCATCACTTAGTGTAGTTGCTGTGTGTACATGTTGGGACTATTGTAGACCTGATCTCTTAGCCCACAGAAGCACATGACACAGAACAGTTAGCTGCCCACACCATACAGCTCCAAAGCCTGGCTGCCCTGCATCAATGGAAATTTTTTCTGTTTGGTTTTAAGAGATGCTGAAGCATAGTGCTGGGGGACATGTACTCTAGAGACATTGGGATTTGCCTACCACCCTTGTGCCTTTAGCAGACCCACGACTTTGGGCAAATTACTGTACTTCTGTGTCTTCAAAGTGAAACAATGTTAATAATACTTGTACTAGGTTTAAAATCATCAATAGGGCTAATGGAATCACTAATTGGAAGTAATAGATGTACAGTGTTTATAATAAAGTTCAATGTCGAGGATTCAAGAGCTCAGATGGGAAAAGGATCATGCTGGATTCATAGTGTTCAATAGGGGGCAAAGCAGTCTTCATAGTTTGTGGTTCTGGTTAAGAAAATGTTGAAGTCAGAGAGGTGACTCTCATTCCAGTTCAAACATTTTATAATCACCTCCTACATATACTGATCAATAATTTTGAGTGTTAAACTAAAACTTGAGCTGGAGAGATGGCTCAGTGGTTAAAGCACTGGTTACCCTTCCAGAGGACCAGCTTTCCCCCCAGTACCTACATGGTGGCTCTCAACTATCTGTACCTCCAGGGGATTCAATGTCCTCACCTGCCTCCACAGACACCAGGCATGTATGCACAAGTTACACACACACACACACACACACACACACACACACACACACACACACATGCAAAAGACCCACACACATAAAAGAAAAAAATTAAGAAAATGTAAGACATTATTTTTTGAGGCTTAACATTGATTTTCATGGGATTCTCTTTCTTTGGGGGCTGAAGTTTATGTATCAGTTTGATACCTAAAGAAACAAAGACAGGGGAAGCCAGAGAGGCCTGCACCAAGTCTTTAATTTTGGAGGGGGCTGGGCTGAGACAGGGTTTTTCTGTGTAACCACCTGGCTATTCTGGAACTCTCTCTGTAGACTAGGCTGACCTTCAATTTACAGAGATCTGCCTGCCTCTGCCTTCCGAGTGCTGGGATCAAAGGCATGCACAACCACTGCCTGGCAGGTCTTTAACATTTTATAGTGTGTAAGGAGATATATTCAATTCATTTCCTTTAAAGAAACAGTTTTGAAAGGTGACCTTAGTCTCAGATGGTGACATTTAAACCCTCTGCTCAAAATAGAACTGTGGGTTGGAGCTGACTTTCCTCCTGTGGCTTTTCAGTGTCTCCTGGGGGCCGGGTGGGAGTTTGATTTTTACAGTGTGCAAAAGACTTCATACAGCTTCACATTGCTGAGGTCTAATTTCCAGTGTTCTGCTATTGACTTGAGTATCTCAACTCAGTTTGAGTGGGAGGAGAAAGGAAGACTGAGAACAAAGTCCGCAGCGTGCTTCTAATTTGCTGTAAAAATGCAGAAGTCGAACAAACGTCGCTGATAGATTTGAATATCTGCTTCTTTGGAATCTGTAATTATACAATCTGGAGTATTCTTCAGGAAAAGACATAGAGCTATTTCCCTTGAGTCTTGCTGATACTTTCCTCAGTGGTTCCCACACATTCTTTTTCTTCCTCTTTCTCCCTACACATTTACGGAGAAGAACGTGATCTTTCTGCACATGACTTAGCATCACTGATATGGGAAACTGGTTTCTGTGCCTTGGAAGTAACAGTTATCCTCCTGATTCAGACAGTCTGGGGAAATCTATCAGAAATCACATCGTCTGGAAAAAGCATTTTCAGCTTTATGAATGTCATATTTTATCATTCAAAATACCTTATGAAGAAAAGATACCTTGAGTCACAGTTGAGTCAGAGAGCCGGCTGTTAAATATGCCACACTCACATACATGACATCACTGTCACAACAGGGATGATAATTTGGAGTCATTTAACTTCAATGGACTTAGATATTACTGTGGGTTGATTGAGTGTCCATTAGAGACCTCGTGTTTTAACTTTGGTCTCCAGCCTCTGGTGCTATTAGGAGGTGGTATCCAGTGAGAGGAAGTTAGGTCATTGAGGATGTGCCCTTAGAAGGAATATTCTGACCCCCCCCCGCCTTTGCTTCTTGTTTCCTGGTCATCCTGAGGTAAATAGTTCACCTTTATTGCATGCTCCCACATGTATAGATTTGAACCCCTGAAACCATGAGCAAAGCTTTACCACTTTTTGTGGGGCTGAGATCTCAACTCAGGCCCTTGAACTCACACAACAAGTGCTTTACCCATTTCCTCAGTGCATGATTCTCCATTGGTGAAGCAAGACATTGAGGCTTCATACAACTCAACATCCCCTCTCAATGATCCTAAAACAAGGAAGAAGTATAATAAAGGGTAGAGTCATCTGGGAAGAGGAAATCACAATGGAGAAAATACCTTCATAAGACTGGCCTGCAGGCAAGTATGTGAGGCATTTTCTTGATTAGTGATTGGTGTAGGAGGGCCTAGTTCACTATGGGTGGTGTTACCCCTGGATTGTATTTAAAAAGCTGAGCTGGGTGGAGGTGGCACACACCTTTAGTCCTAGCACTTGGGAGGCAGAGGCAGGCAGATCTCTGAGAGTTCAAGACCAGCCTAGTCTATAAGAGCTAGTTCCAGGACAGGCTCCAAATCTACACAGGGAAACCATGTCTTGAAAACCCACATATATATCAAGCTGAGCAAGCCATGGAGAGCCAGCCAGTGAACAGTGTTAACCCATCATTCCTGTCTCTGTTCCTGTTTGAGTTCCTGCCCCAATTCCTTCAGTAGTTGACTGTGATCAGAACATGGAAGCCGGATAAACCCTCTTCTTTTCCAGTTGCTTTTAGTCATGGTTTATCACGGCCACAGAAAGCAAAGAGGGTAAGCTATGTGTTTATTCTAGTCCTCATCATGGAGACATAACAGAACATCTTAACCAGACCAGACAGGCACTCTGAGGTAATTGCCAGGCCTTTCCTGTGTTGATGGATGATGTGAGTGAGGAATGCTGGTTTACCCTGGAGAAAACACCGAGGCATAGCTGCGAGATGATTTTCCATGACTCTGCCTCTGTGGCCCGCCATCTCTGCCGTGTGAGGGCTATATGGGCTTCACTGTGGATCCCACCTGTTAGGCCATTCAGCACTTGTAAAGACAACAGGAATTATGACAAAACAAGCAAACCAATGAAAAGGAATTAGATATATTTACTACACATCCTTTTACCCTCCATATATAAAGAAAGCTCGGGTGTGTGGTAGTTTTGAGATAAATGTCCTGTTCTTTCCCCCAAAGATCTAATGAGAAACCAGAGCCCCCATTGGATAGCTAAGATGCTGGAACATTGCTTTTTAGGTGGGGACCCTTTAGTCTTTGTTCTGGGTATGCACTAATTCAGATTCTTCTAAATTGAGTGTCATGGGATTACTAAGTAGGACAACTGCTTCCAAACACTCCTGAGCGATCCCCTTGACAGGAGTGTTTTCTTTCCAGGCCTGTTGCTTTCTCTGGCTGGAGTACTTTTCTTCTCTGCCTGTGGATGCTCTCTTCAAAGTGTGATACCGTCCTTTCCTTGTATATTTCTCAGTTCATGATGCAAGGTTACTACGAATGGGTCCATCTAGCAGCAAGGCAGATGCTGTAGCCGCAACATTTGTGTGTCTCCGTTGCTGGCCCCTGTGGAGAATTTGGGTGATTATGCCCTGCCTTGATCTGACCAAGGACTCTTGTTCCTCTTGCTCCAGGTACATGTTAATGGGGTGACCACCTGCATCTCAGAGTCTTGGGAGAGTATGGCCTGACCCTTCTCTTTAACCGCCGTGGTCATGTGCAAGTACCAGCACTTTCTCTACTTGCTGTCTTTGTCAGCTACTGAACAGGGTAGCAGAGATGCATGGTAAATATATATTCATACACACGTAACCACAGGTTAGCCCAAAGCTGAGGTGAGGTCTCTGATCCCCTACCCCCTTTACCTTTGTCCAAATATGGCCATCCGCCTGTATCTACATATAGGCATTATATCTGAGGCAGGGGCTGTGAGGAGTGTGGGGAGTAGAAACTGTGGTTGGGTTATCATTAAAAACTCCTCCCAGTTCCTGCCTCAGTTCCCTTCTTCCGCAGATCCGCTCTCTGTTTCCCTTCAGGAAAGAGCAGGCCTCCCAGGGATATCAACTGAACACGGCATAGCAAGTTATAGCAAGACTAAGCACCAGTCCTCACGTCGTTATGTCTTAAACATCACCTTCAAGCAGTTTTTCAATGCTGTTACATGGGTGCTGTAGATAATCTGGAGGTGGGGCTGAAGGATTTGTGGGCGTTCTACTCAAGCCCTGTGCCCTTGTGCAGACATTGATGCTACTGTGTCCTGGAATGGATCCCCAGTGGGAAAGCGGCTGCCACATGGCCACTGTGACAGAAAGCCAAGGCTTGGATCCTCTTTCTGGCACTATGTTTTCGAAGCTGTATGTGGCAGGGAGTTAACAGGCCAGAGAGCTGCAGTCATGAGATGCCAACGCCCTTTGCTTCTGACCCCTTTGGATTAGAAAATGAAAAATGGTAACACATCCTGGGTGCTGTCAATCAGGAGGATGTTTCTGATGGTGGTGGTGATGCAGGAGACTCTTGGAAGGCTTGCTAATGAAGGCACATGAACCTGAATAGACCCCATCGCAATGGATTCCATGGGGGAAACTGCTAATTAGGCAGGCAGTCAGGGGCAGTCATCGGTGCATGCAGGTACTTGTTAGTATATGTCTAGCAGTGGCCCTGAAAGTGCTGGGCTATAGGGGTCTGCTTACTTCTCCAAGGATCTTACACTGTCTGTAGAGAGTCATTTACAAATCTCTTAGGCATCCTTCACAGTTGGCTAGTGTCCGTTATGTATCCTTAGCTTTGGAGTTCTTCCAGAAGCTCCTTCTAGTGTGAGTGCTAATAACTTAGATACCATCCAGGTAACCTCAATCAGAGGAGCAGATTGAAGAAGGACCTGTAAGTGGACTCACCACCATCCCCACCTGAGTTTCTGGTGGGCCTGGGGCTAAAGTGACACTCTGAGGATGCACACCAGGGTGAGAGGCCCTGGATGTGCCTTGGGATTCACTGTAGGAAAATCTCTGTGTCATGATAGCCTGAGTTGCAGGATGAAGTGTTTCTCCTGCTGAGGCCCTACACCATAAAGTGTCTTTATATTCCCTTGGCTGAGTGTCTATAGGAGGCTGACTTCACTTACTCCCAGCATTCCCTGTGAGCAAACCAATCCCTGGAGAGCAGAGGGTGGGAGCATTTGTGTGGTGAGCATGGAAATTTGCTGGACCTGGGTGCAAAGAAGTTAATGGATGTTAAGGCAAGGAATAACCCACCCAAAGAAACCAGGACCCAGAGTTTACATAGGCCAGAGTTTGCTGATGTCCTTCTCCAGAGCATATATCATGCCACAAGGGGCTCCTTGTAGAATACTGACTGGAGAGGGCATTGCCACAGGGGTGGTAAGACTTGAGAGAGACAGCAAGGCAGACAGAGTATTAGCTAAGGCAATCTGGCATCCAGGTCCTATCCTGTTTCCCTCCCAACAAGTCACATAACACTCAGGGCACCCAATGTCTTCCTTGCAAAGGAAATGGATGGTGGATCCCTGGGTGACTTTGTAGATCCAAGGGCTCTGGTGATGTTACTTTGTCCCATGATGGAGGGTCTTGGAAGATTCTAGACTTCTTCTGTGTTTCTGTTTAGAAACTGTAAGGAAAGACACTTATATTTCCTGTCTGTTTAAAAGCCATACCTGGAGGGATATGGACATTACTGTCTCTGTGTGAATGATATTGTCAATAAAATAAATAGCTGTATATGGAAAGCACAAACATTTCATTTTCCCATTAAAGAAAATCTCAGCTCTCTTGATATCTCATAACTCCATTTCTACTGTGGGCAAATTGCAGCTGCAGTGGTGTCCTATACATGTGAGGGGCCCAAGACATTCCTGTCACCAGTGATGCGGAAGTTACTGTAGAGCACAGTGTATCAGTCTGCTCAGCCTGTGCAGTGCAGATGTTTGCTCATAGGGGTAAACAGCTGTGTACCTGGATTGATGGCTCAATGGGTAAGAACACTCACTGCTCTTCCAGAGGACCCGGGTTCAGTACAGTATCCTCTGATACTTGGTTTATAAGATTGTTTTGATTTGTATTGCAGATATGTTATATATTTTGCAGTTTGAAATCAAGTATGACAAAGTGTCTGGACACATGCTTTTAAAATGTATTTATAGTGTATATGTATGAATATTTGCCTGCGTGTGCACCTGCAGAGCCTGCAGAAAGCCAGAAGAGGGCATCAGATCCCCTGGAGCTGGAGTTACAGGTGGTTGTAAGCTGCCATGTGGGTGCTGGGAACTGAAGGCCCCAGTTCCATTAACCACTGGGCCATCTCTCCAGCCCCTGCCGTTTAGATACATACTTGATGTGTTGTTTTGAAAACTGTTGTATGTGGTTTAGAAACTCAAATGTTAATTAGATGTTACAACTTAAGAGTCTGTTAGCAGGTCTGAGCATTGAACCTCAGGCTGAACATCTTTTTTATGTTGCAAAGCAGTCTTCAAGACTAATATAAGTATAAACAAAAAATTGAAACTGTTAAGCACAGGAGGCAGAAGGCAGATATAGGTGTTAGTGTGACAATGTGATCTTAACATAGAGAAAATTCACTCCAGAACACGGAAACCATAAAGAAAATCATTAAAAGAACACTGGGAATTTACTTTAAACTCAAACAAAATGTAAAACTGCTGTGTGTGTGTGTGTGTGTGTGTGTGTGTGTGTGTGTGTGTACTTAGAAGTCGGATGATAAAGTAGGAACTGTCTGTAAACTTCATAGACAGTGGTCACGTCCCTCGTGTCCCAGCCACTTTTCTGTTTCTGTGATCCTGACAGAAGAGTTAAGGAAGAAAGGTTTATATTCAATTCCAGTTCATGGACACCAATCAACTATGGCAGAGAAGTCTTAGCATCAGGAATCTGAGGTGGCAAGTCTCTTTGCATCCACAGTCAAGCCCAGAGAGATGAATGCTGGTGCTTAATTCACTCTCTCCTTTATGTTCATTCTGGAACCCAGGCCTGTAGAATGGAGCTGCCCACAGTGGGCAAGACTTTCTACCTCAATTAATGGAGTCTAGATAATTCCAAAGGGCATGCCCAGGGCTAACCTAATCTAGATGGTTCTCACCGGTGCCCAGAGGCTTATATAATCTAGATGACCCCTCACAGGTGTGCCCAGAGGTTAACATAATCTAGGCAACCCCACCTCCCATACACACGGGTGTGCCTAGAGGTTTATCTCCTTGGTGATTCTAAATCTTAATGAAGTTGCCTATATGTTGGAACATTCTAGAAAAAAGAACACTGTAGGATATGTATAAAATGAGATTTATCTGCAGGAGTTGGCTGGCCAGTTATAGACTGGGAAATCCCACCATTTCCTGTCTGCAAGCTGATGGTGTAGTTTGAAGGTCATCCCAACAAACTTAGAATATTTTTACCACCATCATTGATATGATAAACATATTTCCCTCTGTTACTAAATTGACAGAAACTGAAGAGGAGAGCCATCATGGAGTGTTGGTGACAGCATGGGAACCCATGCTGTTTTGTACATGAAGGTCAGATTCACAAACTGGTGCAGTTAAGATTTTTTTTGTAAAACTTAAAAAGAAAGCCCTCATAGCATAAATACACCTTTCTGCAGAATTTCCATGCAATCAACTTTCTTGCAAAAGAAAGATGCAGGTAAAAAAAAAAATACTGTTAAGTCCTTGAACCTGGTCTATGGGTGCATGTTCTTCATACTTATCAATGCTTATTTAATTAGTGACTGGCACAGCAGCTCACATCTTTAACCCTAACACTGTGAATTTGAAGCCGGCTTGATCTATATAAGTGAGTATATAATTATACTGCTTTTTCTTTACTGTTAATGTATCTATGGGGGGACTTTAAAATGGGTTCACTTTTGTATTTTTTAAGCATAGAAGCTGAAGTGGAAAATTGAAAGATGAAACTATATCACCTCTTTCCAAAAATGCAAAGAATCAAAAGGATGAGGAACAAAAGCAAAGTTAATTAACACACAGCTCCCAAGGACCCAGGAAGGGTGTCCGTCTCCCTGTGATATGAGGTTGCCTTGGTCTCCGGGGAGCCTGGTGTGCATCACAGGTTCTCTGTCTGAGAATCCAAATCATTCTGGCAGCAGAGATCAAAGTGAAGCAGAAATAACCTCAACAGCATCCCGACAGAAGTTAAAAGATGAAGGAAAGCTGTATAAAATCCTTGCTAGAGCAAGAACACATGTGTCCAGAAGGGCCTTCGATAATAGCCACCTTTGTAAGTCACGTCGCAGGAAATTTGACGACATACAGGCAAGGCATCAGAGTACTTCTTCCAGTATTTTTTCTGACAAGCATAAAAAAATGAACTAATGTGATTTTTTTTTTATCAAGGAGATGGTGGCAAGATTTAGCGCAAGTCAAAAGACATGTCAACTTTAACTGAGCATTTTTCTCTGAGGTATTTATTCTGTGCCTATAGCTCACAAATATGCACCATTAACAATTGTTCAAAGATATTCACTGTGGGCTAGCAGAATACCTCAAGTGACCCAGAGGCATGTGCATTCAAAAACAAGTTCCACTGTATTGTTCTTGCTTCACTATTACTTGTATAAAAACAGATGCCAAGGAAGTTGGTCTGCATTGTTAACATGTCCCTGATTTACCTCTGCAGGTCCATGTTAGCAACTGACAGTAGGGTGACTTTGGGGACAGAACTGTGAGAATGGAACAAAAGATGGTTACCATTTGTAACAGTTTCTTATCTCAAGGTGGACATTGACTGCATTTTCGAAATTAATGCAAAAGCAAGTCTGTATTTTTCTGTTTTTGAATCATGATGTATGTTAAAGCCAGTATGAAAATTGGCCTGCCAGGTGGCAGGAACTTTCTGGGCCTCTTCCCCGAATTCCTTGCTCATATTTGACTCCTGGGTCCACTCCAATTATAGCCGGAGTCAAAGGGTTTCCTTTAGGGCTTCAAACAGCCCAGTGCATTCTAGATTTTACCATCCTCTTATATTTCTTGAGGAAGTTATTTCAGGGATTGTAAAGGACCCCATAATTCATATTCTTCTTAATCGATAACAATACAGGTTTTTATGTGAGTGACATCCATAAGAAACAACTGATTTATCCCTAATGAAACTAGCCTAGTTTAGACTTGATAGACATTGTCAGGCATGGGTTTCTGAAACTGTCACTGATGCCTCTCACATATAAAAAGAGGAAGGAGGAGGAAGGGAAGGAAGAAAGAAGAGAGGGAGGGAGGGAAACCTGTCCAAAGATATGGAGCTCTGACTAGCCTTAGTCTGTGCTTGATGCTTGAGTGCTGAGATAAAGATGACTATAGAAGGCAGGAGTCCCGCAGTGAAGAGGTCATACTTACTTAGTTAAAAATGACTTTCTGGGGCTGGAGAGATGATTTGGCAGATAAAATGTTTGAGGATCAGAGTTCAGATCCCCAGAACCATGTGGGCATCATGGACCTATTGTAATGTCAGTGTGAGAGGTGAAGATGGTAACCTGACCACCTAGACAGAATAACGAGCTCTGGATTGAATGAGAAATGCTGCTTCTATGTAAAGTGGAGAACAATAGATACTGAAAGACACATCTGACTTCAGCCTGAAGCCCCTACACCCATGGGCACATGTTCACACACATGCACGTGTGCCCACATATGGGTGAACATACATACACACATAGTTACCAACAACTACAAAAAACTTTATATATATTTATATATATTTATATATATAAAAATTTATATAATTATAAAATTAGTTTTATATAAAGAGTTGGAAATATAGCTAACCCTCTGTGTTCATGAATTCTATGACCACAGATTCAGCCATCCACATACAGAGGATACTTGAGAAAACAGTGTGTTTCCTGAACACAAACAGACTTCCCTTCTCATCATCATCCCAGAGACAGTACCCTAAAAAATCTATTGTTTACACTGCCTTAGGCTCATACGTCATCTAGAGACAGTTTCAAGTACATGGATAAGATGCACAGATTCTATGTGGAAGACTTGGGTAAGCATGGGTCTGGCATATTAAAGGAGCTTAGAATCAATCTCTGTGGACACCAGTGTAATGAGAGGTTCTTGGCCCAGCAGGTCCTACCATCATTGAGCCCCCAAATAAACACACAGAGACATATATTAATTATGAAACTGTTGGCTGGTAGCTAGGGCTTCTTATTGGCTAGCTCTGTCTTAATTATTGACCCATTTCTATTAATCTATGTATTTCCATATGGTCTTGGCTTACTGGAAAATGCCTTGTGTATCCTCTCTTCCTGGGCTCACATTGTGGCAGGAATCTAACAATGTCAGTTGTCTATAGCTAATGGTTGCTAAAATTAATTCACAAGAAGATATGTTAATCTACCTGTATCCCATCCTAACCATACCCTTCCCATCAATACCTTTGCACTTATCTAAAAGATACCCAAGTCTGACCATCACTTTACATACCAGGTATCAACTATTGATCAGTTTTGTGCAAGTAATGCATAAAAAATTAGAAGAAATACAGAAATGAAGTTAAATACTATACAGGTATATTTCAGTCAAATTCTGGGTGTGGAAGGAATGTAGGGCTTAGGGCACAAGTTCAAGTCTCCATTCTGCAACTCACTCACTGATTCTCTCTTACTCATTTTTCCAAGTCTCACACTCCACTGTGCTTTGAGAATAAAGGCATGCCATTGAGCCTCTTTGTAGGCTGGAAGACGGAAAATGCAACACAACAGGGGTGTGTGCTAAACCTCTAGATCCTAACTAGAAAGTAATGGTTATGATTGATGTTAAAGGCAGCTCCTGCGTTGACCCCGTCCCTCTGAGTGAGAGCTGGGGATTGCATGTGGGCAGCTGACACATCATGGAGTTGGGAGGGGACCACAGCCCTTGAGCAGCAGACAATAGAGACCATGAGCTGTTGGAGATCCTGGGAATTTCCACTGGGGATTAGACATGAACAAGGGAATTTGTCTTTATCATCTGGATACCTGTGGCCTTCTCACCAGCCAAATGCATAGATTTAGATGGTGACAAGAAAAGAATAACCTATTGATGTGCACCAGGCCTTGTACTTGCAGGTACTCTGGGAAGAGCTGCTCTACTGGTTTCCCTCCCTTCGATGGCATCTGTTAAAGCTGGGTTGCCTAGAATTGGCCGCATGGATTACACTTACATTAGTTCTGTGTACCCCAGAGGAAGAAGAGTGATTGGGTTAGAAACAGGGCCCCAAACAGAACTGTTTGGTTATCTCTCAGAGCCTGGCATAGGAGATGAAATTTTACCCACCAGATGGTGGGAAATTGAGGAAAAGAAACAACAATGCCACTTCCTGAAATGATGATTCTTGCCTCCTGCTTTCAAACTCTGCAAGGGGACTTTATCATGTAGGAATGGAGTTAAAATAAAAATAGCAAGTCTGGTACCAGAGAGATGGCTCAGTGGTTAAGAGTATGTGATGCTCTTCCAAAGGAACCGAGTTGGATTCCCAGAATCCACATGGCTGTTTACTCACAACCACTCTAGCTGCAGGTCTGGGAGACCCAGTGCCCTCTTCTGAACTCCAAAGCCATCTGTGTTCACATGTGCACAGACCCATACACAGACACATGCATGTGCATCTAATTAAAAACTAATATTTTAAGGTATTTTTAAAAAAATAGCAGGCGTCACTCAGTCATAGATCACCTGGCCAGCATGCAGAAGGGCATGATGGTTTCTAGCACCAATGAGTACATTGGTTATAAACAAAACAAAAGTTTATGTAGAAAATACCTAAATGTTAACCATATGTTAACCATCTAGGCCTGGTTCCATGCCTGCTGAACATCATGGCAACATATGTCCCATGTAAATGTGAGATTTGCTAAGTGATAGGCACCAGAGTCATCCTCTTGAGTAGCTTCATTGGTTTCAAACCAGTAACTTGGGTGGTTTGCAATTCAAGTCAAATATAGGGTTGTCAGGTGATGCCTGACTCTGTCAACAGAAGCAAGTCTAACACTAATTTTGTGCCTTCTAAAACCAGAGAAGAAATATTAACTCTCAGTGTTTCCAGACTCCACACCATCGTGAATCACAAGAACCCTTTGTCAAGAACGCACTGTGCTATTTCCATAAGAACAAGCAGCTTTTCCTGTGCAGACTCAGGTTTGGTTTCCTTTGCCAAAGCACATGGAGTCATTCAAATCGTCAGAGACACCACGTGTCTGTGTGCCTGTCACTGGACTCACCACAAGACTAAAAGCTTGGCATTTGGAGTCCTGAACTGACTCAGTAAATGAAAACTAATAAATGTAAACACTGCTTGACAGTGACTTTTTAAAAATCCCAGAGGGCTTCTTTGCTAACCCTTAGATACATTATGCATTGTATTTGTTTTTCAAGACAGTTTCTCTGTGTATCCCTGACTGTCCTGGAACCAGCTCTGTGGACTAGGCTAGTCTTGAACTCAGAGAGATCCACCTGCCTCTGCCTGATGAGTACTGGGATTAAAGGTATGTGTCACCACTGCCTGGCTTTATTTTTATTTTTATTATTTTTCTTTTTGAGATAGGTTCTCACTGTGCAGCCCTGGCTGGCCTGGAATGTGCTACAAGGATCAGGTTGCCTCAGACTTCCAGAGATCCATCTGCTTCTTAATTGTCTGCCATGTTTTTGTATAAGCGTCCCCTTAAAGTCGGACCTGCCCATTTAGAATCTGTAAGCAGCACTCCAGGTTAAAGGGGTCAAGTGTGTGTTAGTCTGTTATCTAGTGCTCATAACAGACAAATGGACTGGGTAAATTGTAGAGTGAAGGAGTCCACAGCTCCGGTCCAAGGTCAAGAGGCTGCGGCTGCTGCAGGCCTTCTTGCTGGCTGAGTCTTGAGACAAGAAAGAGAGTCACATGGCCAGAGACAAGAAGCAAAAGTAGCCATGTGGACTAACCAGGCTGGCACTGATAGACCTAGCCATGAGAGAACCAGGTAGCCTAGCTAGCATCTGCAAATCACAGGCGTGGGTTCCTCTGTTAATGAGGATGGAGATTTGCCCATCTTTTAAAGGTCCTGCCCGATCCCACCTCTTACTGTCTCATACTGGGGACTGTCGATGTGGGTTTCAGTGGGGATAAACTATAGCAGAGCACACTGGGAGAAAGGAGATTCCCCCTAGAGGCTTGAGTCTTCATGGTGAAACCTTTGTTACTGATTCTGCCCAGGACACCAGCGAGAAATGAGTTTGTTTTATTCTTTTAATGTTATTTTTAATTGACCCAGAATGATTACACATTTGCAGTGGGCCACTGTGTAACTCCATAATGGTGCCCAACATATTCCTATTTTCTTTCTTTTGTTGTTTTTGAGGCAGGGTTTCTCTGTGTTACTTTGGAGCCTGTTGTGGAACTCACAGAGTTCAAGTTGGCCTTGAACTCACAGAGATCCGCCTGCCTCTGCCTGATGAGTACTGGGATTAAAGGTATGTGCCACCACATCCCAGATTCATAACTTATTCTTGACAAAGGATCTGTGGACTATGAAGACCTGAAAACACATAGGCCTCCCATCCCCACTCCTAGGAACCTATGGGGCTATATGCCTGCCCCACACTGGTCTAGCTCAGTTCCTTGTCTCTGGGGATCCTGGAAACTTCAGTTCCACCTAACAGTTCACACCAGTAGCCACACCTTGTGCCATTGATGCCTCTGACTGTTCCTCTTCCATACTGATCCGTGACTAGCTCTGCCACCTCCTTTCTTGCGCCGTATTCCATGTCTATACCACCTGGCCCTCCAGTTTCTGCCTGACTGCTCTCTACCTCTCTCCCTGTGCCCACCATCAGCTCTTGCTTTCCTGTTTCTGCCAATTACTAAATCACTCTCTTCACCAGGGCCCCTGACTCTCTGCTTCTTCAAACAGTCAGGTAGAAGACCAGGGGTGAGGTGGATGTCTGCCTCTCGGCTTTGGAGCGATATAGCCTCGGAACTCAGTCGGCCTCTTTGTGGGACAGTTCTCCATCAGTAGGTGCTGTCACTGGTTCCAGGGTGGTGGAGAATTAAAAGGCATCATGTGGATACTATACACGGTAGTGACTCCTCATGGTTCACATGTTTAGCAGGGTGCAGAGCCATAATCGCCAGCAGTGGCATCCTGGCATCCTTATGCCTCAGCCTCTGGTGCTGCTCTGGGTCTGACACTGTCCCTGCATCTGATACTCATCTGCTTCCTCCTACTGTACCAAATGCTGGGCATTAGTCTGTTCCCATGCTTGGCTTCTTCTCAGCCCTTAGGAGTGCTTCCTCCAGGAAACCATACCTGATTTCAGACTGCTCTTTTGAATAAGCCTCTTGTCTTCCCATGCTTGCTGGTCTTCTCTAGGATGGGCAGTTTTGTATGACAACATGACCAGACTAGACTGTCCGTGCTTAGCCCAGTGCTATCCTAGTACCCAGTTACTCAGTGAGTCACAAATCCAGGCATGATTTTCACTCAAGCGTTAACATGCTATTACTGTGGGGGGGTGCCCTGTATGTGTGGTTTGCATCAAATCCAATGACTGTCAGTATCAGAATGGGCCTCATCCAGCCAGCTTAGTGTCTGTCAAATCCCAAAGCAAGCTTTCCCTGAAGAAATTATCCTTTATAAGCAACTTTTCATGCCAAATACCTCCTTACAGACAAGGTATTGCTCACCTCCTGGCAAAAGAAGCCTCTCCACTCATTGTCTTGCTCTTGGCCTCTGGCTCTCATCATGAAAGGTGACCATTGTCTTCCCGGTGCCCATGGCTCACAGTCCTCAGAGAATGAGTGGGTGTTTCAGTCACCATTACTGTTGCTGTGATGTAACACCATGACTGAAAGCAGTTTGGGGAGGATAGGGCTTATTTTGCTCACAGTCCACCATCAACAACTACAGCTGGAGTTTCTTTCCAGCCTGGTCCTGCCTTCAGGCCCCAAGAAGTACAAGAGCCTATATTAATTGTAAACTGTTTGACGGATGGCTTAGACTCTTTACTGACTAGCTCTCTCTTAATTATTAACCCATAACTACTAATCTATGTGTTTCTACATGGCCTTATCTGACTGGAAAAGGCTCCTTCAGTGACGACAGACTACATGGCATCTCTTGGCAGCCTTTCTCTGTCTTCCTCTCCCCAACATTCTCCTGGTCTCACAGTCTTGCCTATCTTTCTGCCTGGCTACTGGACAATCAATGTTTTATTCCTCGACCAATAAGAAAAACATATATACAGACAGACATCCCCCATCAAACAACAGTCAGGACAGGACAGGAACTCACACAGGGTTGGAACATGGAAGCAGAGGTCATGGAGGGGTGCTGCTTACTGACCTCAGCTCAGGACCACAATGAACTGGGCCCTCCCCCCACCAATCACGAATTTAAAAACCGCCTTAGAGCAGGATCTTATGGAGACATTCTCTCAAATGAGATTCCCTCTTTTCAGATAATGTTAGCTTGCATCAGGTTGACATAAAACCAGCCAGCCCAGTGAATCAATTACAGATTAATCATCTCTAATGCAAAAATCCCAAGTCCAAAATCTCAATGGTGAGTACCAACATGATGGCATTATGGGAACATTCCACAGCTAACCTCATGTGACAGGCTACACTGTGCAGCTACACTAAAAATACTGTGACATAGGCATAAAACTCTCAACTTGTGCCTTGGACTTGGATCATGTCCCCAGAGCATCACATGAAATGTCCTAGTTTACTTCCTATTTCCGTGACCAAAACCCAGTTAGGAAAAGAAGAGGTTCGTTTTGTTTTACAGGTTACAGTCCATTGTTTAGGGAACTCAAGAAAGGAACCTGGAGGCAGAAACCATGGAGGAAATTGTCCTAATTGGCTTGCTTCTTCTGGCTTGCTTGGCTACCTTCCTTATACCGCTGGGGCCCACCTGCCTAGGGATGGTACCACTCACAGTGGACTGGACCCCTCTTACATCATTTAGCAACCAAGAAAATGCCACATAGACATTCCCACAGACCAGTCTGATGGAGGTGGTACCTCCGTTGAAGTTCCCTATTCTCAGATGCATCAAGTGACAACAGCACTTAACTATGATATTATACATGTGTAGACATTCTAAAATCTGAAAGACCCTTGTTCTGTTCCCATGCCTTTCAGATCAGAGCTTCTGGGCCCTGATTGAGGTCATGATTTGTCCTTTCAATTCACTGTAGCCCATTTGGGCTTAGAGATCTGTGATTTGCCTGTACGTGACTCATAAACAGCTGCCGAGGGCTGGGAGATTGTTTCCCCCTGACTTCATGCTTCGCTGGGATTTTTCTTTTTCTATAATAGGATTCTTTGAGAGTCCTGGCACAAGGTTTGTTTTGAAACCCGGCAGAGGCCAGATCTGCTCCCGGAGATGCTGAGGGAAGATTAGTGATGCCTCGCCTCTGAAGTCCAGATTGTTCCCTTGTGCTGGCAGGAACCCTTTCTGATTCCCATTTGGAAGCTGCTTTGCTATGATCATGCTCTTACTATTTCTTAGTTGCTCTAGCTGCTTAATGAGAACCCAGAGTCTGACCTCTGCTTTTCTTCCTGCCATGCCTGGCTCCCACTGGCTCTCGTGTTCCAGAACCCTCTCCAGACATGGGGAACATCAAGAAAGACCCTATTTTTACACCGGATCTTTTGAGTCTGTGGGACCAACAGGCCTGGCTGGCTCCCTTTCCCTATGATAGCATGTGTTTTGTCAAAGTTGGGACATGTTAGCTGTCTGAATTCAGATATTTCCCTGCATTGTCTGGATCTGGAGACACTGAAGAAACTAAATATG
This sequence comes from Phodopus roborovskii, assembly GCF_943737965.1. Taxonomy (NCBI): domain Eukaryota; kingdom Metazoa; phylum Chordata; class Mammalia; order Rodentia; family Cricetidae; genus Phodopus; species Phodopus roborovskii. Next base: position 10,456,241 of record NW_026126599.1, on the reverse strand, counting down.
GCTTCTAGGTGGGGGAAAGCTTGGAGTGAGACCCTTCTCCTAGTCAAAGATTCTCATTCTGCGTGGCCCTGATTGAAGTCCCAGGAGAGCCACTGGGTGCTCAGACTGCAGAGTGGGTGGATCCCTCGAGGATGAGGATCTTGCTCAGCCCTTGGACCTCCCTGGCTGCAAGACAGGAGAGCATAGTGCCAAGGGGGATCTAGAGAGCTGAGCTTCATGGGGGTTGTTAGAAATTGCAGGGCTGTCTACAGTGCTGCATTCAACACAGACCAGGTGGGCAGTAGCGGTGGGGGGGTGGCAGAGACAAAGAGGGGCTCTCAGGAGAGGGCGTGACTGAATTTTGAACTTAAGTCACTGAGCAGAACACCCAGCAGTGTTGTCTGCTCCCAGAATGTGACTGTCACTGAGTGCATCACACCATGCAAGGTGACGAAGTGCGGATGGCTTGCTCGCCTTTGAACTTTTCATCTATCCAAAGAATGATTGATTTATTAAAAAACCATACAAAGTCTGGCAAAATCCAGGCAAAAAACTATGTTCTCTCATTCTGACCTCTATGTAGGCTGGCTCTGATCTTGGGTGGGGGAGGCTGACATGAACAGTGCGGGTGTAAATCTCTGCTGCCAGTAGAGGGTTCTCGTTATCCAAGCTTTGGTTTTCCCACATGTAAAACTGGGAGCAAGAATTCCATCCTCTCTGCCATTCATAGTGATTTTAAGAATTGTCTCAGTAAGTGCTTATTGAATACATTCTGTATGCCACATAATGTACACCGTAACCAAAAGCAACTTGGGGAGGAAAGGTTTCATTTGGTTTGCACATGTCAGGCATAGATTATCATTGAGGGGAGGTGGGCAGGAACAGAGGCAGGAACCACGGAGGAAAGCTGCTCACTGGCCTGCTCCCCATGGCTTGCTCAGGGTTTGCTTTCTTTATAAGCCAGGACTCCCTGCCCAGGTGGGACTATCCGTGGTAAGCTGGGCCCTCCTACATCAATCATTAATCACAGAAATGATCCACAGATTTGCTTAGAAGCTAATGTGATGGAGGCATTCTCTCAGTTGAGGTTCTCTCTTCCCAGGTGACACCAGCTTGTATTGAGCTGACAAAAACTAACCAGTATGTAACTGGCCAATATATTTTAGGAGCTTCAACTTGGTGGGGAGGTCAGTGGGAAATCCTGTTTATGGGATGTGGTTATTGGAGATTCATGGGTCCAGAGTGAGGGAGAGCACTGCATAGGTATCCTGGGGTATCAGAGGAGGTGAAAGAAGAAAAGGAACCGGAAGGGAACGGTTAGAGGTTGCAGATGGGATGGGCAGCAGCGTGAAATCAAGAAGGCATGGCAGGGTATGTAAAATAAGATTTTTTTTATTGAAATAAAAATGTATTTTTTAAAAAAAGGCATGGCATGTCGAGCTGCAAGATGGCAACCAGACTCAAGGGATACTCTACCATGGAAGGCAGATGGGCTCAGGCAATAAATGAATAGATGCAGGGTTAGACAGTGAACCAAAAGTCAGATTTGGGAGTGAAAGACCATGCCACAGGCAGTGCAGAAGAGGGTCAGAGTTAACTGAGGCTAGATGAAGCAGAGATCAGCTCTGAGTAGCTCAGGGACAGGTGACAGGCCAGCCACTAGGCTGTAGGAGGATGTCGAAGAAAGGATGTGTGTAGGAGGGCTTTAGAGATGTGTCACTTTGTACCTGGTGGAGTACCAGAAAGTGTAGGAGTATAAAGGCAGACTATTCCGCGCACACTGGAACTCAGTAAAGTGGCTTTAAAACACTCAGTGTCCTCATGGCAAATGAATCATACCTCAATGAAATGGAGAAAAAGAATTGTTAATATTTATCTGAGCAAAGAGAAGCATTTCCTCCATGGGGAATATTTAGGGCTAATTAGGGCATCTCCAAAAGGCTGGCAGTGTGTCTGTCACTCCAGGTTCTGAGGTCCTGAAGAAGTGGGACAGGGCGGGTTAGGTCACTGGGAGCATGCCCCTGAGGGATACTTGGCTGTCTTTCTCCTCCTCTTCCTCCCCCTTCTCTTCTCTACTCCCTCTTCCTGCCTCCCCCTCCCCCATTCTCTTTTCTGTTTCTTATGAAAGCCTTCCACTTTCATTGTGATGGCACCACAGGCCCAACACTCTGTGGCTGACCAGCCAAGAACTGGAACTTCCCAAATTTGCAAGCCAACTTTTTTTCTCCCTGAGTTGATTATCTCATCCCCGAAATCAGTAATGAAGGTCTCTGAATGGTGGCATTTGGAGATTTTATTTTGTTCTTCTCACCACTATGCACATTTTTTTTGATTCAGCCACATAACACTTGCAAGTGGGTATGTTATAAATATACTACCTTCTGCTGTACATGCTAAAGTGTCTCTTTAGGATGCTATGGTTCCAAGGCCTTGGTGCTTTGCTAGGACTTAAAATTCAGCAATTATTAGATGCATTCGGTGATTAAATGAGAAATAAAAGGGAGAGGAGCCCCTCATCTTTGATACCTTTGTATTCTCTATCAAAAGATGGTGTTAGTCTGAAAGACAATTGCAAATAATAAAGCAAAGAAAGTGTGTTAAGAAAACTGGCCTAACATGGAGCCTGGTAGAACATTTCTTTGGGTTTTTCTAAATGTGGCAAGCACAATCTCACAGAATGGTGGACACTGTGCACTTTCCATGGCTTATAAATATTTACTACCGAGATTACTCATACACCCAGGGATTGCTGTGTAACAGATTTTCCTCGGCAGTCTGTAATTTGCTGTTGCTGTTGTTTCGGTTTTTCATCCTGAGACATTGAGGTTGGTGAAGGACTAACTGTCATTTAGCTGTGTTATTTGGACCTTAGACTGTCTGAAGCATTGTCTGTTGCTGCTCACAGCAACAGTGCTGACGACAGTTTCAAAGAGCCTTGACCCTGCCCTCTGCGTAGTGTGAATGGAAGAGCGCAGTTAGCCAGGTTGTGTTGTCCGGTAATGTGGAGGACTGAATGGAAAGAGTTTTCTGGGTGCTTTTCTTGAAGAATCCGGACCATAGATTGTGAGGAACTCATGGGTTTCCAACAGTCTGTCACAGAATGACTGTGGTTGACAGATAGCTGACACATCCCTTTGGGGTGGGAGCTACAGTTTTCTTTTTCAGTATCGGGTTGGTGTCAGCATCCTTGGTAAGCAATTGTGTTTAAATTCTTCTATCCCTCCTTCCACTGGAGTCAGCCTTGGCTTTATTCGCCTGATGCTCCTACTGAAGGTTGTCTGGTCACCGTCTCAGTCTCTCCTCTCTGTCTCTTATTCACTCTGCTGAGTGGCTCTGCTCTTCACTCCACTCCCATTTCAAGCTTACTGCTCTCTGAGGACCCAAGTACTGGTCCCCAGATCTGCAGTGACTGTCTAGCTGCTGCTCACGTATCATCTGCCCCATGTGGCCTTCTGTGCTGACCCATATCAGTGAGAGCCTGCCTCTCTATCCAATGCTGGTAGCCTCTTCCTACCCTTCCTCTGTTCATTATACATATCAAACTAGACCCAGGACTTCCTTTTTGTAGATGTATCGATTCTCTCTGTGCTAAGAGATTTAATTCTTGTCCCTTGGTTCTGAGATTGTGTGTGTGTGTGTGTGTGTGTGTGTGTGAGTGTGTGAAATGTATTGTGTGTACATGCTATATATAGCTGCATACTTTAATTATAATTTTTGTATATATGTTATATATAAAAACGATAAAATGTTCTGAGAGAATACAAGTTACCTTGACAGTTATAATTTGATCCTGGATGAGTGATTTCAATATCACTAAGAGTCTATTCTATTAAAAATCTTTTGTGAATTTCCTAGTATTATGTTCCTAATTGAGGTTTTCATGGATCTTTCTCCCCCTAATTTTTTCCAACTGGGGTATGATACACATAACAAATGTTATAATTTTTAACCTCTATCTCATGTTTCTGGGAGACATGAATGAATCTACTTATACAATAGTGTACCCATAGCAGAAACACACAGACACAAAGACACACACAGACACACACACACACACACAACTACTTCCACTCAAATCCAGCTTGGAGAAGCAATTGATTTAACTGGCATTACTTATGGAAGCATGGGATGGAGTCATGGACCACAGGAACTTGGTCAGCTGCATCACTGAGGAAGAACACTTGCCTCAGCCATTGTTAACCATTTACATGTTCTCAGGAAGGAGAGGAGCTTTGTGTGCTGCCTCATGAGCCCTGTGAGCCTCTTGTGTGCTGCCTGGGTAAGCTCCCTCATGAGCCCAGTGAGCTCTGCTTCCCTAAGGGAATGTTAACAGGCCCAATCTCGTGAGAGTTCATGTGGAAAACCTCAGTTTCTCAAATCTCAAGAGGGCAAGCTCTTATCATGCCCAGAGGTCAGTGGGTACTACAGACCAAGTGGTCTCCTGGCCCCTTTCAGCCAGCAGAGATGAGTGACATTGTATCCAGAATTAAACTGATGGTTGGGCATAAACTGTATTCATGTTTGGTTGAAGAAACAGAAGCATAGAGAACTTAATTAGATCTAATTGCAAACTTTTCCCACCTGTTTTTCCAGCCTACAGATGTTGAGCATCACTTGTTAAGACAAAGACTGGATGTCACAGGGAGAACTTGAAAGTGCTTTCCATATGGTGGGGCAGACAGACAAAGGAATGTCTTCATAACTCAAGGGTGTAAGCAGGGTCAGGCTAAGTAGAAGGCACCCCAGAAACACACAAGAAAGTGTCTCCTTTGATGCAGTGAGGGAGGAGGGTCATGTAAATTTTCTGAAGGCTATGTGGGAAGTGCCCAGACAGGCAGGGACACTGACTTGTTACATGAATGCTGGGAGCTGAACTCCAGGCCTTAACCAGTGAGCCATCTCTGCAGCCCCAGTGTGACACTCTCTAACCCTTGTGTCAGCTCATCAATGGTGACATTAAGCCACCAGCTCAGGGTGATTATATTTTCCTAAAGGTGAAGTGATGAAGGCTTGTGCCCAGTTATTGTGTGGATGTACCACTAGACACAAGAAAATGGAAGGCATATGAAACTATTGGAAATGTACAATTTGCCGAGGCTGATGCTATATCTACCCTCCTTTTCTAAATACAGCACTCTGTATCTTTTCAATGATATACATTAAAGTATATGACTTACAGGACAACTTGGAAAATGTTTTTCTGTCTCTGTGTTCTTATCCCAAAATGGAAATTTTAGAGTTAAGTCTATCTCTGAGTATAACTCAGGTAAATAAGATAACTGATGTAAAGCGCTGACTGTATGGACATCTGAGTGTGATGATTATTGTTGATGACAGACTGATAAGTGACGTTCTCTTGTGGATCTGAACTGCTTTGGAGACAGGAAATTTGTACAGGCCCCTTCATAGTTAGTAATGAGGTGCCTCAGGAATTGGTGTCTCACCTACGAAATAATTAGGTGGAGAAAAGTAGCCAGCTCACGGAAATAGCTGGTGTCACAAAATTATTTAAGCTAGTAAAAACCACAGGGAATTCTATAGGATATTTCAGAAGGAGTTAATCAAACAGTCTGGCCAGGAAATGGAAGCAGTGGCTCTGTTTTAATGAAGACAAATGGGTTGCTGAAGAGAAGAGATATTTCCGGTTGTGTCAGCATGTTGACTAACCGAGAGACTTAAAGAACTAAGCAATGTGTCATTAGAATAATGAAGTATGTCTTCAAGCACTCATCACCAGACTCCTCATTCAGAATACACTCTAACAGATGGCTAAGTCAAAAAGCAGACACTGTCCAGTCCTTAGCTCCTAGTCCAATGGGAAGGCTAGAGAGGCAGACAGAAATGCAAAACAACTAAGCAATTGTATCAGCTTCCAGTAGCTGTGTAACAAATGACACAAATTCTGTTACTTTGAACCCCAATCATTCTCCTATTAACCGGGCAGAAATCCTGATCGTGGCTTATACAAGTCTGCCTGGAGCCTCATGCACTGAATGTTCCCCTGGTGACTCACCTAGGAGAGAAACATTTCCCTCCTCCCTTGTGTTGGAGAAAACAATTTTCTTTTGGCTGGATGACTGGGGGTGTTGCATTTCATTTACTTCTGTCTGGGAGATTCCGTCAGCTCCTAGTTCTTATAGGTCATGCATCCTTGAACTCTGGGCTTATTCAACAAGACCAGTCATGTTCTCAAATCTCTCTGGCCTAATATGGCAACTTCTATGCACTCTCACAGAAGTGATATACTCACCTCTGCCATCTTCTATGGTTGTAAGCAGTTTCACCCCCCACCATGCTCAGAGGGAAGGGATCACACAGGCAGGAAACAACTGCAGGTTGGTATTGTGGGGGTGAGTCACACCTTAGAATCTGTCTTTCATATTCCAGGTGTCCCTAATAAAAGAATACATCAAAGACGAATAATTTTGGAGGGTTGACATCCACCTCTCATGTCCTTTCTTAGTTAAGGTTGGTGGACCTCCTAAGAGTATATTGAGTTGTCCTACCTAGATCACAGGACTATCTATCAACTTTTATCTCAGATTGCATATAATAGCAACAAAAATAAATGCTATTTTAGTTATCTGAAAAGTGAGACAAAAAGCATTTACATATATCTTAAGTGCTTCATTTTTAGCTTAAAAGTTACTATTATGATTGCATAGATACCCTAAGGCCAAGGCCGTGCATAATGTCTAGGTTCCATAGTCGGTCAACTAAAGCGTGTGTGAAGACATCTTTGGAGTGCTCCACCTGGGAGCACTTCAAGTCCTGGACTGTGTGCCTCTGTGACTCCATAACCCCTTATACAAACACCTCTAGGTATTATGTTTATGCAACTTGACTATGGCACACCAATGCCAATGGCTCCATCTCCATAGAAATCTTTGTCTATGAATTACCCTAAATCACCCAATTGTAATAGCAAGCTATCATTCGTTTATGGTAGCATGGAAAGCATGCCCTCCAATGGGAAAGATGGAGCCAGAGTCGCGTCCTAAGTGGCAGCTGGAGCCTTGCTGTGCCTCTTAAGGGAGTGTCATATTCACTCCTGAGGGTATTCTGAGACTTTACTGTCCCACCAAGAATACCACCATCTCTGTAAGAGAGCACCATCATGTCCCAGCAGCCTTTGCCCCGGGTGGACCATTGAGGTACAATAGGAGATGTGCATGGTGAACCTATCAGGGTCTCTAGAAAATGAGAAATTTCATTCTTGGTGTTTAAGTTACATGTAGTGTGTGCATGTGGTGTGTGTAGTGTGTTCGTGTGTGTGTGTGTGTGTGTGTGTGTGTGTGTGTGTAGTGAATGTGTATGTGTGTGGCATGTATGTGTGTGGTGTGTGTATATATGTGTGTGGTATGTGGTGTCTGCCTGTGTGGTGTGTGTGTGTGTGTGTGTGTGTGTGTGATATCTCTCTCTGTGTGTGTGTATGTGTGTGGTGTATGTGTTTGTGTGTGCGTGGTGTGTGTGTTTGTGTGTGTGTGTGTATGTGTGGTATGTAGTGTGTGTGTGGTGTGCATGTGGTATCTCTGTGTGTATGTGTGTGTGTGTCATGTATTGTCTGTGTGGTATGTCTCTCTCTGTGTGTACGTGTATGTGTGTGGTGTGTGTGTGTGTGTGTGTGTGTGTGTGTGTGTGTGTGTGTGTGGTATGTGTGTTGGTTAGAGGACAACTTGCAGGAAACAGCTCTCACCTTCAACCATGTAAGATCCTGGGTTCGAACTCAGGTTGCCAGGCTTGGCAGCAAGTGCTTTTACCAGATGAGCCATTTCATGGCCCTAATTTTGTATCCAATTAGCTCAATTGTTCCTGTCTGAGGTACAGTGGAATCTTTTGATTATTACTGTGTAATAATCAAGGCAGGGTGTGCAACATCAGTATCTGTTCCACTCAGGGTGCAGGAGGACCACATACTCTAGTTTTTATCATTTTGAAGTCTTTTAGTTTTATTTGGTGGGATGAAGAAGAGTATAAATACTAAGACCAATATGTGTGCTCCATTGCTCAGTCAAAGAACTTTGAAGTTCAAAAGGTCATGGCCTTTTTCAGAACACTTTTTCAGGTCTGGGAAGGTTGCTCAGTGGTTAGAACACTGACTGTTTTTGGAGAGGACAGTTTCCCAGCACCCACATGGCAGCTCACAACCATCTGTAACTCTAGTTCCAAGGGATCAGACACACTCTACTGGCTTCTGTGGGTATGGCATGCAGGTGGCACATACATAAATACTGGCACTCATACACATAAAAGTAAAATAAATATTTAAACTAAGTCATGATTCAGAAATGGCAAGAAGAGGCATGATCAGATGTTAGGAAGTAAATTTGGTGACTCTTCTGTTATTCTAGCCCTGGCTATCTGGCATATTGCCCGTTGGTTGGTGGCTAATGAACTTAAGAAAACATTTTATTGCAGTCTGTAGATTGACTTGATGGAAATAAGTCTCAAGTGAGAATAGTATGACTTATGAAAATGGTTTTTAAGCTCTGGACTCCCATGTTTAACTGTCTCGCTGCAAAATATGTAAATGTTATCTTGTTCCTCTTTAAATTGCAGATTTTTCCATTTTTTTAAGCAACACAAATGAATTCATAGAACAACTTTCCATTTCTTTCCTAAAATATTATGAGTATATTGTCTTAGTGGAAATATCAACAAATTAATAGGTCATGATTTCATGCATTATTAAACACAGAAAGTCCTACCACCAGCTAAAAGCCACCAAACCAATTAGCCATTATCACACTCAAAATGCATTGTGCCAAGAGTCAATTTCATAAATAATACAGTTTTGTGATAATAGCACAAAGTGAGACTTTTGTCTCAGCTGTTTCTCATCAGAATACTGGACAAAAAGCTAGGATGTTGGGGACATTACATAGAATTTCACGAGACAAAAATTCAGATTGCCTGTCATAAATACCACATGCGTTTTGCTCATGTAGTATTTTGAAAGAATTTTACAACTCAAACTTATTCAAAAGGATTGGGTTTGGTCCACATTCGCTATGGCGTTGTGACACAGCCCATGGTGTGTTTGGGTAACCCTGTTTCTCGGTTCATCACCCTTGGCTCTCACTTCTATTTTGAGTCTACAGTTTGTTAAGAAATTAATCAAAATGAGGAAGAGGCAGCGTTAACACAGAAATGTAAGTCACATTAAAGTGGCCCCTGTGGTAGCATAAGGGGAAGAGAAGGCACATTGGATGGAGCGATGCCACCTCCTGCTGATGGGAGGAAGCAGGACCTTAGTGTTATGGGTCTCTAACAGAATGATGCTCCTGGTTTAATGGTCCCATTTCATTCTTCTGGACTGCGAGGATGAGTCCTCGTGCTTTGGAAAGTTGATAAAGATAAAGAATAACCTATCGCAAAGCTTTGAAAGGTTTACCTATATTTGATGAAACTGCCTCTCTCTGATAGCGCTAAGCATGCCTTTTCAGCCTCAAGATGTGTGGCTTTCTTTTATCATTCCCATAGGGAAACAAGACTTTAGTGAACTGGGGGATTTACGAGGATCAGAATTTCATTAAAAGGAGCTGATAGTGAGGGTCTTTCTCTATCACCGTATAATTTGTGATGCCCTTAGCAAAATAGAAATGCATAGAAGAAGTCCAGGGCATTTGATCTCATCACCCGAGACAGAGTAGAGCTATTGAGTTTCCTCTTTCAGCAATGCATCTCATATCACCATGGCACCCTTGGAGCTATGTCCTCACAGGGAGACTGCAGGGGAGTGGAAGGCTAAGACAGGATCATAAAGTGCCAAGACAGGGGGTATGTACTTTGAGATAAGATGTCCAGTGCTCAGTCTCCAAACTGTCTGATTCAGGGTGTGTGTGTGTGTGTGTGTGTGTGTGTATGTGTATGTGTAAGACAGCAGAAGTTAGGGGCTATAGAGATATCTCAGTGGTAAAGAGAAATTGTTACTTATGCAGAGAACCCATGTTCGGATCCCAAAACATATACCACTACCATCAGTCATCTTTAACTCCAGTTTCAGAGAATCCTACATCCTCTATGACCTCTGTGGGTAGTACATGTACATGGTTCATTTACATACATGTTTACAGGCAAACAATCATACAGAGGATACAAAATAAACAAATCTAAAAAGCAGAAGTCAGATATTAAACCCTGACTATCATCAGAGATACATGTAAGTAGAGTTAGGATGTAAATGCACTCACAGGTATATTTTTACTTATGTACATATCTGGGTATGTTTACATGCCTACAATAAGCATCTACCTGTGAGTGCAGTTGTAATGCAGTATATGTTGCCGCCTTCTTCCTATTTAATGTGACATCACTAAAAGGCTAATATTAAAAATATGTAACTAGTATAACCCAGATGCTGACACATGAAGATGGGTGACACACGCAGACCCACATGTATTGATCATAATCGTGTCCACCCATGGCTTTGGAGACTTCTGAAGTAAAGTTAGTATCTTCATTGACCACAAAGCCCTGCTCCTTGCTGTATTCATAATCATTTTACATGCTTCCACTTTCTGCATGCAACAGACAAGCCACACATGGTTGAATTGTCCTTATGAACACTTGTTTTAGTTCTGATAGCTGGGAAGTGTGCAGACACTCAAAGGAGTAAGCCCCAGATGATCCAAAGCCCGCAAGTGTCAGTCTTGTTCCCACGCAGTTCGTCGGCATGGCCTTAAATATGTCACTTATAAAAATAGCACTCTCTGCATCCATTTTCTCGTCTGCCAAGAGACAAGCCTCCTGTCTTTGACCAAAAAAAAAAATTTTCTCAGGGTTATGCAATCAAAAGCCTGTCTTTTGGAAGTGAAAATGCCTAGGAAAGGGGACTCTAGGTCCAGCTCCCCGCTTTGCTGGCTGTGTATTCTTGGCTAGTCACAAGAGAGCAAGGCTTCCCTGATTGTGGGAAGACACTGTATGTGGGGGAACCTCATCCAAATACTCTGGGGATGATAAGAATCGTGACTTAGTTTAAATGCCACAGACAGCACAATGCCCTCAGTGTAACTGTAATGGTGTACACCACTCCCTCTTCTTGGGTGTAAGACTTCTCATCTGAACATAATGACCAGCACTGGGAAGGTTTTCATTTTAATAACCCCTGCAGCTTAAAAATAAAACAAAACAAAAAACAAACAGATTCACCAGTAAGTATTAGGATTTGGTTTGGTTTAGAAAATGGCAGTGGTTTTTGTTTCAACAATGACAGTCAAATTAATGTCAGTCAAATTCTATGTCTACCATGAATTAAGTGATAGGGAATGCCCACAGGGATGCAGAAGCCATGTCCTCACTGTGTCCACTGCAGACTTCCGACACCTCCCTCTGTCCTGGAGAGAATGGCCTCCCAGAGCCCTCAAAGGAGCGAGTGTGATCCTGTGTTCTCACTAAAGCAGAGTCACCGTCCTGCCTTGTTCTTGGCTGGGGTGGGTTTCTATGTATAGATTAACATTTTAATAAATTATCAGTCTTAGAATGAAGTGGAAAAGATCAACGTTACGCATAACATTAGTCAACAAGAATTCAAAACTCTTGCAAAGGGGTCCAGGAGATAAAATGAGAAGAGAGATATCCTAAAGAGACACAGGACCTAGGTGAAATGTCTTCTAAAGTGTTGAGATTGACTGGTGGTGCGGGAGCCCCCCTTGCGGTGGATTTAGCAGCCCCTGCTGACCCTGCTGCCTGATGTAGGTGCCTGTGCACATACAGCCCCTCAAGTGCATGATAAATACGTGAACAGAGACCCTCTGAAGTAGAGTTACAAATTTGCTAGGCTAGGGAGAGTACTTATAGCTCAAGCCCGGGGATCTGTGTATGAGCCCCAGAACTCATGTACAAAAGCTCATGTGTTAGCAATGTTTATAATCTTAGCCCTGTGAAGTAGCATTATGTGGGGGACCTGGATACTTGGGGCCCTCTGTGAACCAGGCCAATGAGAGACCCTATTGCTGAAATGGCATCTGTAAATGTAAATGGCATCTGGAGAATGTTGGTAGAGGTTGTTTCCTGGCCTTCACACATCTTTGCACCTGTACTCACATGTGAACACACATGCACATGTGAACACACATGCACATAAAAAGTTTTAAAAGATTGCTAGCTGGGAAGAACGCACCAAACGGCAATGTGGGGTGACTCTGGCCTGTTTTCTTATTTGCACTTCATAGTGATTCTACCAGATTGGTTGGTCCCCATGTTTGCTGATTCAAAACTAGGAGTTGGTTGCACCAGCACTCTCTCAGGTCAGTCTGGAAGGCTGGGTTCAGCTCGTCGTTGCCTTCTCACCAGACCTTAGAAAGGTCAGGATGGTGGATGGAGCTGGTAGGGGGAGATGAACCAGGAAAGAAAGGCTGTAGAGGGAAAGAGGGAGGGACAGAGGGATGGAGGGACAGAGACAGAGAGACACACAGAGAGAAAGAGACAGAGACACACATGAAGAGAAACAGAAAAACACAGAGACAGGCAAGTGGGCATGGGGACAAATCTCTGAGTTCAAGGCCTGCCTAAAGAGCAAGTTCCAGAATATATAGGGCTACACAGAGAAACCTTGTCTCAAAACAAACCAAAAACTCAATGTGATAATACTTCACACACACATCAGAGTGACTAGAATAAAAAATAACAACATCCAAAATACAGTTGCTAATATGGGAAAATTGGATGATATAAAATGGTACAACCACTTTCATATACATCTAAGCATTTAATAACCATGTAGCCCAACAATTTTATTTTTGGGTGTTTATCCATACAGTATGTTCACAGCAGATTCATTGGCAACAGATCAAAACTAGAAACAATCCAGGAGTCCTTTGGTTGATACACGATTAAACATCTGTGGTACAGCTATACTATGGAATACTACTTAGTAATAAAAAAGAAAAACATACCATTTATACACCCAACTGCCTGGTAAATTGCCAGAGACTGTATTAATTGAAGAAAACCAACCTTCAGGGGCTGGAAAGATGACTCAGCAGTTAAGAGCATCTGTGGCTCTTGCAGAGGACCTGGATTCCTAGCACCCACATGGTAGCTCATGGCCTTCCATAAATGACTCCAGTTCCAGAGCATCTGATGCTCTCTTCTGACCTATAAAGGCACCAGGCACACAGTGGTGTACAGACATATCTGTAAGCAAAATGCCATGCACTTAAATGGAAACTCCAAGGATTGCATCCTGTATGATTCAGTGTATATGACCCTTTTAAAATGGTATTTCTTAAAGGCCTCCCAACTCCCAGTTGTATCATGAGCTATAGATGAAGCCATTACACAAGAGCCCTTGGGACACACTTATCCAAACCATGGCAGAAGCCTACCATTACTAACTGTAAAATGTGTATCCCTGAAGTCAGATTTTATCAACATGAAAAAAAAATGGTTTCATTTTAAAACAAAGCCGAGCTTAACTATTGATTTTGAATACATTTATGGGTATTGGTGGTTTTCATTCATTCTTGTGTGTAACTTGGGTCTTTGTTTAGCCTTGTGGTATTTATTGATGGGTCCATGGAAGAGCAGGAGGAGAAACATCTGTCAATCAAGGCCTGTACTTTGACACTTAGTATCACAAATGTCTTCTAAGGTTCTTAAGATTTCACTTTGGGGATAATGGGCACACAGGAAGAGATGAGGGAGGGAAAACTGTGGTCAGTATATAAAATAAATGAAAAAGTTATTTTAAAAATGGCTTAAAAGAGTTCATTGTCAAGCATTCTGTAGAACCAGTTATGGTTAAGCCTTTTAAAAATGAAGTAATTCTAATAATGTAACCACTTATTTTTCTTTCAGAAAGAAATGTCTAAGCCCTAACCATCTTAGTGCTTTATGTAAGTTGACCTAGAAGACAACCTTTCCCAATACTGAGAATTTAAATCATCCTCGTGGCTTCTAAATCTGACCCACCAAGAAAAAAAATAGATTTATTAAAAAGTAGCATTGTATTTATTCAGAAAAGTTAAAATTTGAAAATATTTTAGGAATAAAATTTAGTATATAAGCTTGCAAAGTAATATTGTGTATGACCTCTAAAATCTAAATGCATTTGATTCTGGAGTCTGAGGATAGAGACAGGAGGAGAGCTATGGAGTTGCTTCTGTATCTGTTCTACCTAAGTAATGAATGCTGGGTACAGCTTCATTGACCTAACGTCTTTTTAAGTTGTAGTCCCTCACATTTAGTATGTTTGTTATGATAAATTTGTTGATTATAACAAGTTTATTTAATGTTTATGTCAATGAGAAGTTATCAAACAGGCCCAACAGCTTATTAATTACAGGGGAGTACAGAGGGGAATTTTTCCTGAACGTTTTCATGTGACACAAACCATGACCCTTGACTTTGTCCATTAAGCCAGAGTTTTGCGTTGGACTCTGGGGCTGGCTCTCTGGTACTGGCCTGTGCTTGTTTCAAATATTGACAGTGTTTCCACTTCAGCTGAGCTTAGAAAAGCCAAGACACCCTAGCCCCCTGATGAACAAGAGTGTGTGTGGGCTACACACCTCCACAGAGCTCTGCTCTGCCTGCGTAGGCGAGCATTCTATTGTGTGTTCCTTCCGCACTCACAATAGGGAGGCAGTTGTCATTTGTTTCATTGACTAACAACCTCCCAAGCTCCTTAGCAGGGCCAAAGTCCAGGAGTGCCTGCCCAGAGTTCTGGGCTTAATTTTTCCCACTTATCAATGTCAATTCAAGAATCAATTAAAAGGCCTTACTTGTGGGGCAAGATGACACTGGGAATAGCAAACCTGTTTTATTTCCAGTTCTGTGAAGAAATTCCTCAGCTCTTCAGTACCATCATTCTGGGCTCACCTCATGGAAGTTCAAAGCAGGGCAGCACGGGCCTTCCCTACCCTGAGAGTCAGTGGAGCCTGATGATTTGATCACCCACAAATGAGCAGTTACTTCTTTAGTGTGACCCACTCAAAGGCGTTTTCACAGGACAACTGTAAACTTTAACCCCAGTGCTTGTGGCTCATTGGGTTAAATACTGCCCTAATGATGCCTTACTCATTCACGGGCTGCTTAGGTGCTGAAGAGACCAAAACTACGATTGACATTCTATTTAAGTGGGACTTAATGTCAAGTTCAATAGCCAAGGACGAAGCCCTCTCTTGGGCCTTAGTGAAGTCTCTCTCTATTTGTTTTCATGGGTGCCATGCTGCCACATCATCTGAAGTGCAACCATCACTTGGAAGATGCAAAGGTTTGAGTGTAAGGTCTAATCTTTGGTATCGTCATGCAAGAGGGGAGCACTTATGTGTTGGGAGCATTAGCAGAATGCTTGCATTGTGTACAGGAGCCTGCGTCAGCTGTTAGGAAGATTGTTGCCCCTTCCCTTGTACATGGAATGCACTCATAAATGAAAATTGCATCTCTCATTCTCAGTTTACAGATACACTTCATCTTATGACCCGGGGCTTCCATTCCTGCTATCCTGGTGAAGTTTGACAAGCAGATGAGGACATTTCCAGCCAGTTACTCACTGTTAAACTTTGGGATTGCTCTCTCAGGGGCTACAGTGTCACACTCTCACACCCGCAGAGAAGAAGTGTGGTTCTGAGAACATTGCAGACACTCTAAAAGATCCAAGTGTGAAGCATGAGCATCCTGCATCTGCCCTTCATTGGCTGGCCTGTGGCCCAGGTCTACTTGGAGTGCTTCTCGGCCGTGGGTCCCCTGGACATTTGGCCACAGGGACATATAGATGTGTTGAGAAAGCACCTCCACCCCAGAGAGCTGCAGGAGAGGCTGATGGGGAAGAAGCAAAGGTCACATGTGAGTTGGCTGGAAGGGAAAGAGAGTGCTGATAGCAAGGAAATTCAGTGTGAGAGTCATGGTTAAAAAAAAGCATACAACAAGGTAATGAGTGAATCAGAGAGGAGGAAAAAAATAGAGGAAAGCGCAAAAGGATTCTTAGAGGAGGGTTTATATATAAGAGAGTGTGGTTTTAGTTTACCAACTTTGTTAAAGATGCTCTCCTTTGACAATTAATTACCCCCATAAGAGCTGGTGACCAGAGACATGGAGGAAATCCCGTATTCAGGTAATGCATGACGATGCTGAGTACCTGCTTCTGAGGGACCTGTGGGATGGAGGAAGCTCTGGTGTGGATGTTTTTAATCATTTGATGAGGGAGTGATGAGAGCTCTGTGTTCGCCACAAACCACACACAACTGCTAATGATCTTCGGCCCTTTCCAACCCAGCCCTGCCACCTGGGTGCCCTTGATCACCTCCACCCAGAGTCTCCCACGTTGAATGGAACGTGAGCTCCCAGGTGTACGCAAGCCTGGGTGAGGTTCACGCTGGATCTGGGCTAAAGATATTCATGAGACCCTGGTTTTCCTCCAGTCCTAGAGGGTGCTGGACATGTTCCTTCCAGTCAGGTGGTTGTCTCTTACTGTTGGTGGTCATTAAAATAATTATTTGAAATAGCTTTCTGTGTTGAGTGTGTTGACAGAAGAACCTCCCTCAGACATGGCGGCCATTGTAGGCGGGAACCATGAGGGACTTTGGCTCTCAGTTTCATAAGGCTTTTTTTCTTGTTCTTCTTTCTCTGCCACCTTGTTTTGTTTTGTTGTGAGGGGTCAGGAAATTGGATGGTTAGGTGCATGCCGACCTGCAGTTTGGCTTTCCCATGTGTAGCCATGTCAAGCCAGGCCTTTTCTTTGCCAGCTCACAAATAATGACATGGATACATATATTCATAATTATGAATGCTTGTCCTTCTCTTAGGCTTATTCATAACCAGCTCTTATAATGCAAATTAACCCATTTATATTCATCTACATTCTGCCATGTGGCTCATCTCCTCTCCTCCATACTATACGTCAGACCTGCTCTGCTAACACGGCCTCTCTTCTTCCCAGAATTCTTCTCTTTCCCCAAGAGTCCTACCTGGCCTCTGATGCTTAGCTATTGGCCAGTGAGCTCTTTATTAAACCAACCAGAAGGCACCTTAAGGCAGAGGCACATCTCCACAATGTACAAAATGATTGTCCTATAACATAGCAAAGGCACTCAGACTAAGTCTTAAGAGAGTGGGTCAGTTAAAATAGGCCTAAGAAAGCTGTGTGGTGGGGCTTGATCAGGGAGGGACTAAAGAAAAGCCCTTTGTGTTTAGTTATACTTTGTTACCTATCTAAGGACAGGACAGTGAACACAATCAGATCTTGACCTGGTGACAAAGAATCTGGCCTGATTTCTGGATGCTTGTTCTGAACGCTGGCAGGCTGGGAGTCCTGCCACTGGGGAAGTTCAGATGATGGCCTGATGTTGGTTTTCTGAATTAGTTGTGCTGAGACTTGTGGGGTGGGAACAGTGTGGGGCTGTTCTTAGCCAAGAGGAAGAGAAAAGGGACCTAATATCGGAGTGGTAGGGTTGAGGGCTGAGGAGAGGCCCTGTGGTTAAAGCACCTGCTATGTATGGGTAGGGAGCAGGCATAAGGACCGCCCACCTGTAATTCCAGCCCCCAAAGGCAGAACCAGGGGATCCCCAGAGCAGAATGGCGATTAGGGCTAGGCAATTCTCTGAGCTCTGGGTTTGATTGAGAGACCCTGCCTGAGAGAATAAGGTGGAAAAGCTACCATTCCTTGATTCCTCCCGTCAATCCCAGGCTCCCGCCTGCACACACATGTGCACATGCTTCCATACAGGTGGGCAGAAGGACCGTGCTCAAGTCGAGATCTACAGACAGGAAATTAAAGGTAGGTTTTACCAGACAGGGGGTGATCTGCATGTGACATAAATTCCTAGATATTTAAGGCTTAAATAGGGGAGAAGATTCCTTTTATGTGGAGGAGACAGAGAGCCTCAGGGTCTATGTGGCATGGTGTTCTGGAGCCAAACTCCTGCTCTTTCTCTCCTGACTTCATTTCAGTGATTCAATGCCAACAATATTTCATATACTTCAAAAATCTCAATGACTGCTTGAAATCAAACCATTGCATCAGTGTTCCAGTCCTTAGGAAGAAACAGGAGCCAAATAAGAAGTTTTGTTTCTTTCATTTGTTTAAGAGGTATCAGTAGAAGGGCCCACAGTGTGTGTGCGTGTAGGTCAAAGGACAAAGTGTCGGTTCTCTTCCTCTATTATGTGGGTTCCAGAAATTCAAGCCAAGTTCTCAGGCATGACAAGCGCCTTCACCCAATGAACCGTCTTCCTTGGTGTCTTAGGTATTCTATTGCTGTGAGGAGACACCATGACAAGGGCAGTTCTTATAAAGGAAAAACATTTAATTGCGTTTGACGGGAGATGTCATTCTGTAAATATGTTTCTCATATTGGTTAATGAATAAAACACTGTTGGCCAACTAGGAGACAAGGAGAATTCAAGGAAGAGGTAGAAGAGATTCAACATGTAGGACCAAGAGAGAACTACGGACCCTCTCTCTGGTAAGATAAGACCATGTGCAAACACTTAGATGATGGAAGTGGGTTTATATTTAGGACAGAGATAGTCAATAAGGAATGCTAGTAACAGGCCAACAAGTTTATATCTAATATAGCAACTCTGTGAGTTACTTGAGGCTGGCGCAGCTGTGGGACCAGGCTGGTGGGAAAACATGCTCATAACGTGGGCTGGTTTACATTTTCAGAGGTTTAGTCCATTATTATCATGGTAGAGCATGGTGGCATGCAGGCAGACATGGTGCTGGAGATGGAGCAGAGTGTTCTATATCTTAACTTGTAGGCAACAGGAAGTGAACTGAGACACTGGGTGTGGCTTGAACATATATGAGATCTCAAAGCCCACCTCCTCAGTGACACACTTCCTCCAACAAGGCCACACCCACTCCAATGAAAACACGCCTCCTAATAATGTCAATCCCTTTGTGGGCCATTTTCTTTCAAACCAACACACTTGGACATCCAGATGGCTCATCAGGTGAGGGGTGAAGGCACCTGCTGCCAAGCCTGGTGACCTAACTGTGATCTCTGGTCCCACTTAGGAGAAAATTAGCTCTCACAAGTCCTTTGACCTCTACGAGCATGGCTCACACATGCCACCCTCACAAACAAATTTAATTAAACAGCTTCCTCAAGAGGCCACTACCATTCTGCTGACACCTCCCGACTAACACCCTAGCTGTCCCCGTGACCTTCAACAGAGGCTCCGAATCGTTATCTTGATTCTAGGTGGTCAAGTGCTCTTTTCAAACAAAGGGGTTGATATAGAGAGGGAGAAAGCATGTACAGAACCAACCCATAGCCCTTGTCCTGATATCTGGAGACCAAGGACAGGATGGTGGCCTCATAGAAACAGCACCTATCCATATAAATCCCTTTGTCATGGACTTCTCAAGTATGGTAGCAGATCTCCTCACCTTACCAGGGCTCTGCTCTTAAAGCATGGTGCATGCTGTGTATTCTGTCCTGAAAGAGATTGTCGACACCAGACCAACACGATCCATAATTTTAGCCATTTGGGGCTGAGTGCATCAAGAGTTTTCTTTGTCTGAGTGAATACACTTTGGCCTATGAATAGGAAGCCTGCTCAGAAAATTGGAGCACTTAATAAAGTGAATAAAATCATGCCATGAATATCATCATACCTGGGGAATTAAATGTTGGAACTGTCCAGTGTCTTCTTCAGGAATCTTGACTCTAATTTATTTTAACAATATGCAAATGTGCACTCATGCCTGAACTCCACCAGTAAAAAAAAATTACAAAGAGAGCTCCAGACCAAATCACTGTTGATCTTCATTAAAATCTGAGTACAAGGCTGGAGAGATAGCACAGCAGTTAAGCGCACTGGCTGCTCTCGAAGAGGACCTGGGTTCAGTTTCCACACCCACAGCTCCCAACCACCTGTAACTCCTCTTCTGGCTTCCAGAGGCACAGCATGCATGTAGTGCACAGATGCATATGTGGGCAAACACTCATACACATAAAAGAGAAGTTGTACTATCTAGAAGAGAACCCCTGGACAGCTCACACTGGCATGCATGGGAGCAGGGCCAGCCGCCTTGGTGGCACCTGCCCTGCAGCTTTGGTGAGAAGCACACTCAGAGGATCAGGTACTTAACTCACTATTCTGTTGTTGCGCTCTCAAGATTGTTAGTACTTTTGAACAAGGTCTCCTGCATTTTATTCTCTGCTGACCCTGACATTGGGTAACAGTTTTGTGTAAGAGCAAATACTTCATGTTTTTCCACTGTTGATTCATTCTTCCAGCGGGTAACTCCCGTGAGCTTTCCATGTGCCAGACACCCTTGTAGGCACTTCATTTTCTTACTTGCTTGTGTCTGTGAAAGGGCAATCTTTTTCTTTGTTCCTTATAAAAATTTTTTCGGTGACTCTTTCCTTTTGACATTTGCACGTATTAAAGTTGAACATCTCTAGATTCCCAGTATGTACTGGTATCAGCCATACTGCTGTGAGGGTTTGTTTATGATTTTGAGTACAGATTGGGAAAGGATCCTTACCCTAGGATGTTTAAATCACAGAATCCAAAATACCAGGGAGTCTGAAATCTCCAGTCTCTCACTTCCATCTGAAGCTCCTTTGGCATTTTCTTTAGGCCTAAACGTTAATCATTTATGGAAATTCAAAGGTCTCTATGATGCTCAGTATTTAAAAACTGGTTCATCTTAAATTTGATTGTGTATAAAGGTCTTGTTTTTGATCTGTTATTCCCCGATCATCTGTAATATCCTGTGTGGGGGTGGGGATGAATTAGGAACCAAAGGATTAGAACCCTTACCACTCTGTGGAATGATTTGCACTTCCTTGAAGGGAAATGTAGCTGGGGATTGAATGATTAGGATGAAAACGGCATATTGATTCTTTCCCAAAGGTTAGAATGATGAACAACGGGGAACAATGTAAACACTCTGAGCCGGTCACTCTTACCTTCAAAGAAATTATATTTGCACCTCACTGGTCTCTTATGACAGTTAAAAAGCAAATGTCCCTCTCCTTGTTTCCTGAGATTAAAATCACAAACATATAATGAGATTAATATCATAAACATATAACGTTTGAACGTGCCCAGCTGCTCTAAACCTCAGACCCAAATGCAGGCTTTAATTGGCAAGCTTTTCTGTTTTTTTCTTCACAGGCATATTTCACTATCTGGATGAGTTTGGCTCTTGTATGCAGGAAGTAAAGACATAACACATGCCATAGAAGGCATGCTGTAGGCTGCGCTTGCAGAATGAAATCTGATTTCACATCAGTTAGGAAACAAAACATGCCTATAAGGCAACTGTTGTTTTTTTTCCTCCTCCCCCTACCTCTATTAGCTCTCCTTGGCTTTATCGGTTCATTTGTCCCAGCTGTATTTGTGCCATCCAGAAATAGGACAATATGCTTCAGCATTTATCTGGCATTATATAGTGTATTGGCTATTCGGGTGCACTCTTAATGTATTCTCTTTACCTCCAAGATGATCAAGAAACCAATTTACTGAAAATAAAAGGAGGAGGGTCCCGTGAAGCTTGCACACTCCTATTTTACTATTTTACCCTTGAGAAATTCTTTTCACTATTTAAACCTTGACATTAAAAGAAGAAGAAAAAAATCTATCGAATCCTCAGAACCGGAATCAGCTAGCATGCTCTTTTCAGTAGTGTTTGTCACAGTTGCTTATACTGGATTATACAATTTGCAAGTATTTTATACCATGCAAGCGTGGTTGAATCTGCATTGCAAAAGCAAATGATATTCCCATAAAAGACTAGCCAAACCGCATTCTGCTTTGCATTCTAGAATTGCCCTCAATTTGCTTAATGAATCCATTGTTCTTTATTGATTAGAGACTTTAATTTGCCTTTCAGCGGGGCTTAGACTTTTCACCCAACACCCACATAATCTGACGTGAGACAAGGATTTCCCCTTCATAGTATTATAGAACTTGACTGGTATAAATTGAATGGCTGGTTCCTTTGTCCCAGTGAGGCAAATGGTAATTATTTATGGCCAGGATTTCATGAAAATTAAATTCCTAGAGATTTATGTTCTGAAAGAATTAACTCTTTGCTGTCAATATAAAATGCCATTGTCTTTCTAGCAGTTTCAGTCCCCAAGTTGAAGCTCCTCCTCCGGTCCCCTACCTATCCCCTCCCCCCACCCCAGTTCGATTTTTAGCTGACAACCATTCAGCCTCTTCATGCCTCAGTTACAATGTTGGCCAGTAACACATTCATTAATCAAATAGATAGCTTGAGCATAAGTATTTTAGTCACACACACACACACACACACACACACACACACACACACGCACGCACACGCACGCACGCCAGATCTCAAAATTGTATTTTTGAGGCTCTCAATGTATCACTGTTTCATTTCGTTTTTGAAAATTACAATCTGAAAACAACTTTAAAACCCAAATTCAACATTATTTATCTATTGAAAACCTAACGTTTCCATTATTTGTGTTCTGAAAACCTTGGATCTATATCACTCTTTAAATAATGAAAGATGTATGGGGTGGGGGATGTTTCTCAGTTTTGGAATG
This sequence comes from Phodopus roborovskii, assembly GCF_943737965.1. Classification (NCBI taxonomy): domain Eukaryota; kingdom Metazoa; phylum Chordata; class Mammalia; order Rodentia; family Cricetidae; genus Phodopus; species Phodopus roborovskii. Next base: position 10,433,787 of record NW_026126599.1, on the reverse strand, counting down.
TGTAGACTAATGAGCAGAGAAACATAAATATTTATGGGTGATTATAAAGGAAAGGGTTTGATTTCATTTGCCCCCGGGGGAGGTAGAATTGCCCCTGCATCCATAATTACAGTCATTTTCCATTTGAAGCATTTGTAAGCACAAATAGAGAAGAAAATAGGCTCACTTCATTCATTGTAGTAGCCATTAGATGGCACGTGCCCCCCCTTACTTGATATGTGTGGTGAAAATATTGCTTTAGGACAGTAACAAAGGGGTCACTGGTGCGCCGTGCAAACTGGTGCCCATGGCATTAGAAAGCTGCAGTATTTCTGTTGTTTTGTTAGGTTCCTGGATGTATGCAGCTCACTAATGATGGCCTGTGTGTGAAACAATAGGTGCTGCTTATAGCAATGTGCCTTTGCCTCATGAGCATATGGCAGATGGCCACTGCCCGGAAACACAGTCAGCTCTCCGTCGCCTCAGTAGTATATTGCTTTTTTGTTGTTTTGTTAATTTTGAAACTCAGAACAGAGGTTTTCTCGTTTCTTCTTGTAGCATCTAAATGCCTCATTTAAATATCACCCATACTTAAATCTAGGTTTATTGAAACATCACAGCTGTTCCCCAGGCAGGGGGGTGGTGACACCAACAGCTGAAGGCAGGTATATATTCTTTTTGGAAGCTGAGTGGATTTGAAATGGACAGTTCCAACATGAGCCTAAGGAGCTGCAGAGTTCTCTGCAGCTGAGCTCCTCTTGGTCGACGGTGACCATTTCTGTTGGTAATGGAGAATGACACTTTGCCCCTTCAAGGAAGCTCGGTGATTGCGGAGTTGACAGTATTTTCTTTGTGGAAATACTCAGTGGCTTTGAAATTTTCCTATTATTTCCATGCATATTTCAAAGCTCCTGACTGTCAGGCTTGGTGTCTCCCCTTCTCCTAGCTCCTCCCCATCTAGCACTTTGCTTCAGAGAGGTTTGCGTGGCATGGTGATGGGCGATGGGATACCTGGCCCCTGTCTTTCCTCCTGCTGTTTGGTAGGATGCTAGCCTTTGTCATCACGGAGTCCCTGTCATGGAGGACTTTGTTCTGTTCTTTTGGCTCCCAGGGCTTGGCTCAGTGTCTTAGTCCATTTGAACTTCTTTAACAAAAGACCTTAATCTAATTAACTTATAAACAAACAAACTTATAAACAAATGCATCTCTTTCGGTTCCAAAGACTGTGTACTGGTTTGTCCTTGGAGAGTTGCCTGAAGGAGGAACCTTGGCTGAGGACTTGCCTCCAATTGATTGGCAAGTGGAATGTTTTCTTGTTAATGGTTGGTGTGGGAGAACCCAGGCTCCTGTGGAGGGTGCCACCCCTGGGCAAGTAGGCTGGTGGACTGTATAAGAAAGCAGGCCGAGCAAGCAACAAGGAGCAAGCCAGTGAGCAGCACTCCTCCATGGCCTCAGCTCCTGCCTCCAGCTTCCTGCCTCAGTGTCTCCATGATGGACTGTGATGGTGATTGGGACATGTAAGCCCTTTCCTGTCCAGTTGCCTTTGGTCAATGTTTTATCACAGCAATAGAGGGGCAGCATAGGGACATCTACAATCGAGGTGCCAAAGATGTGGTCTGATTAGGACTCAGTGTAACAGTTATCTCTGGAGAGAGAAGCAGGAGAACATCATGTGGTGAACTTTGGTTGTCAACTTACTGGGATTTGACTCAGGAGAGGAACGTCTGGGTGTGTCTATACAGTGTTTCCCGGGAAGCCTGGTAAGAAGGGAAAACATGCCTCAAATGTGGATGACACCATCCCATGGGCTAGGTCCAACAATGAATATAAAGGGGACAGCGTGTGGAATAATAGCGCTTCTTTCTGCTGCCTGGCTGTGACTGCAATGTGACCGCCCCTTCATGTTCCTGCAGGCACAGCTGGAGCTGTTGCCACTAACGCGATGTCCTTACCCCTAAGAATTAGGGCACTGTGTCAGGAGTTAGATGATGGCAGGGACTTTCAGAAAGGACCGAACACTAAGCTCACGGAGAGAGTTGGGTCTCATGAGACTGCATTGGTGCAGTGAGGCCACCCCTGTGCTTTCACACAGCCAGTTCTATTTATGTCATTCCATCATGTTGTGACACCTCCCTGGCAGCCCTTGCTGGGCCACTGGCACTGTGCTAGTTAGATCTTCTAGCCACCAAAATCATGGGCCAGATAAGCCACTTTTTAAAGCATCTGATATCAGATTTCTTGTTCCAGAAATATAACATATACTAATGCACAGTAAGAAAAAATCCATCTTTAACCACATCAATCAAGGGATGACTTAAAATAGGCAAAATTAGATGTAAAAGGAGATAAGACCTGATGGGGGATGCCCTTTGTATATGTGTTTCTCTTATTGGCTGATGGGTAAAACACTGTTTGGCCAGCAGAGGCAGGAAGATAGGTGGGACTAGGAGATGAGAAGAATTCTGGGAAAGATAGGCAGAGAGAGACCTTGAAGAGATGTTATGTAGAGACCTGGAGGATAGGATGTGCCAGGTGTTCTCTGGTAGGATAAGGCCAAGTAGAAATACATAGATTAGTAGTTACGGGTTAGTAATTAAGAGACAGCTAGCCAGTAAGAACAGTAGGAAGCCCTAACCATCAGCCAACAGTTTTATAATTAATATAAGTCTTTTTGTGCTTATTTAGAGCTGAAGGGTCTGTGGGACCTGATGGGACAAGAAAAATCCAGTTACAAAGACCTTAACAGGTTAACTGCTGGCCTGCACTTCGTTAAAAAAGATGTTTGAGGCAGTGCACACAACACACACATACACACACTCATACACAGACCATACATGGACAAAAATGCAAAAATGCACATACACACACACATACACATCTTACATGGACACATATGCACATGTACACACACACATTCACACACACACAGGCCATACATGGACACAAATGCACATGTACACATACACATACACAAATGGTACACACATGCACACAAAACTTTAAGATGTGGATGATTTTATAATTATTTGGGAAAATCTGAACATACCTTTTTTTTTTTTTTTGCAGCATTACTCCACACTTTTTTATCAACCCATAAAGATTCTCATGTTTTTCAGGTTTATTTCCCCCTAACTATTAAACAAAGTGAAAAACTTTCATTTTAAAGTGGCTGTACTGCTTTTCCCAGACTTAGAAGTTTTATGGGTAAGTAATAAATAAACTCTGAAAAACAAGTAACAGTTGCTGTGTTCTCAAGTCACTGGTACTGTGCAGGCGTTTAGAGTGGATGGGATTTATCTCAAATTCAGAAGACAAAATGTGTTCAACAAAGAAAGATCTTATTTGGTGCTAAATTTGGCTTATCAACTATTTTCTCTTTGACTGGTTTCCAAAGGAAGGCTTTTCTTCGGAAAACAAACAAACAAACAAAGAATGAAATATTTTTTAAAGGAAGCAAGGTGGCTGGTCTTTTGTGGTTGTTTGTTTCTTGTAGGTTTTTATTATTATTTCTCTGTAAACCCTCTTTGGAGGTTGTGGATGACTGGGCTGTCTTTAGTGTGGCAGAGGGAAGGGACCCCTCAACGGCCCGCCCTTCGTAGCTGTGTCACACGGGTCACCGATCTTGGCATGCACAATGCAGAAGCCTCACTCATCATGCAGCCCAGCGAGCCAGCCACTTAACCTCAGTGTGCCTGTGCTTCCGAGGGGATCCGCAACACAGACAGATGCACAGTATTGGCTTTTATTCTCAACACAAGTGTTGTAGGAAGAAAACAAAACAAATGTCCCAACAGAGGAACAAAAGGGTAGAGAGAGAAGTTGTGTTTCAGTCAAAGGAAATAAGTTGGAGCCCCATGCTGGTCAACCTTAAGATGTTTGTGTCATTCTGTTTGGGGAAGTAGTACATGCAGTTTTCCAGTCTTAATAGGCACCTGTGGATGTCTGTCTAGACCTTCTGTTCTCCTTAATACATTAACATCCACCCTAGCACTCCAGAATCTAATTGAAAAGCAGCTTCATTCACACACACTTGATTTATGTGTATACAGCTTAGTCCCTCTTTGCAAAACCCCTTCCCTTTCCTGTGACTAATGGGACAAATTTGTTCCTTTTCTTTCTTTTTCACTACTTCAGAAATCTAGACCAATTTAAGTGCCTCTCTTTGGGGAGAGGGGGCCGATAAACTAGGAAGAAGTGGTCGGTCCCAGGAAGTCACAAGATGCGTGAGCCACAAACAACCTTGCTTGATCTGTTTCTTAACACTGTGTATCTCTGTCTGGCTCAAGTGGTGGTGGGTGACTACTGACATAAACACATTTATTCAGGTGACAGAAGCAAATGATTGTCTCAAGGGCCAGCAGTATGGTGAGTGGCAGGGAGGCCAGTTACTCCCTATATGACTGTCACCTGTGGGGCTGAGACTCCGAGTCTGCCTATTGCCTCATGATGGAGCATCCATATGAATGGGTTCAGCGCTGATCTGTAGAAAACTATCATGTCTGTTATGGGATGGAAAGCATGAGTGTGAAGATCAGAGGACAACCTAAAAGAGTCAATTCTTGCCTTGCAACACATGGGTCCCGGGGATTGAACTCGGGTCGTCAGGCTGGGCAGCAAGTGCCTTTTCCTGCTGAGCCAGCTTGCTGGCCCCAAATGCTGGCTTCTTAAAGCCAGTTGACTGAGGCTGTTGCAACATCTTGTCAGTCTCTGTCCCAGGGGACTGGCTTTGGAGAAGGAGCCTTCCTGTTGGAATGGCACAGAATTCGGTGGTTTTGAGGTGTGCGATTAATGGACTGAAACAGAATATTACCCAGTTGTCAGGGTTGCCACCACCATAATAAAATCCATATGAATGATTTTAATGCTTTCCACCCTCCCTCCTCCTGTCTCTTTCCTTCACCGCTGCCTCCCCACCCTCTTCCTTCTTCCCTGAAGACAGGTTGATACTAAATTTCAGCCCAGCCCAAACTTGGCTATGGGACATGAACTTGGCATAGTCTCCACCAATGCTGGCCTCTGATCCTGCAAGAATGCAGGTAGTAAATGCTGTTGACAGTTCTAATGTACTTACTGTTTGTGTAAGGTCTAATGTAGGTGCTGGCATAACCAGTATGCAGTTTCAGCAGTTGAAGTGTGTTATACTCATCCTTGGTCCTCTCAACCATCCCTAGAAAGCACCAGCCACTTTCTCATCCGTACCTACTTAGAATCAGCACACAGCACACTAAACTCACGTGAATGTTTCACAGGATCATATTCTGCAAGGTTCTGGTTTAGACTCTCCAGATACAAAGCAGAAAATGTTCTGTCTGTGTAGAGCATACTTCTAGAAGACAGAAGCAAATATAAGAAAACGCATGTACATGGGTGATAAATATGAAGAAAGAAAGATAAGAAATCAGGAACCTCAGAATAAGTTGGAAATTAAAATTGGGTGGAAGGTTAGATTTAGCAAACATGTGGCAGTGAGAATGGAGTTGACAGAGCTTGTTTCTGTAGAAAAAACACTAGAGAGATGTTAAGGCGGTTAGTGCACTAGGAAAGCTCAGTGCATTGTGGGATTATCACTCAGGCCAGTGTGATTATGGGAGCAAACCCAGTGAGGGTGGCCAGAGATGAGCTGCAGGGAATACAGCTTAGGACTTGGGAGCCATGGCCAACACTTTGGCCTTACTCTGAGCTATGAACTAGTAGAAAGTCTTGAGTAGAGACTATGAGGAAGACGATTATGCATTAACTAACATGTTGGTAGAGACATGTGGCCACAGGGTTGCGTTAGATATTCAGTAAGGCTGTCGCACCAATGCAGGCAAGATGTGATGGTGAATTGGAACAAAATACTCAGAAGTGAGCAGATTAAAGCCTGTATTTGGGGGATGAGGGGTTCAAGTTCATTATTAGATTGCAATTATGAATTACATTTTCAAATGCAAAGACAGAGGAAGGGCCTTGAAGTTGAGGGAGAAAGTGGAGATGGAGAGACTCATCTGAACGCTGTGGTGGGTGGTTGTTAGCTCCATTACACATGCACTTAGCTGAGGCCTTGAAGGTGGGTGGGACAAATGCTGTCAGTGATTGCAAACACTAAAGGCAGGGATCCAAACTTGAGAACTTCTCTAGGGATGTCCTCAGAGGCTAGGAAGCCCAAAGACAGACCTTCACCACTAACACATTCTTGTCTGGTGACTGACCTCTTGCTCTTTTATGAAATTCAATTGCATATCCTTTGCTTTGCTTTTTATGAGATTCCATTGTATATCCTTTGCTTTGCTTTACCTGATTTTAGTTGTAGTGAAATGTTTTTGGCTGGGGATGTGTGACTCAGCGCTGCTATTTACTGTACATGCCAGAGCCCTTAGGTTTCATCTCCAAATTAGAAAAAAAGTAACAAGATGTGTTTGCATGTTTTAATACATATGTATATATACTTTGTGTATGTATACATTTGTATATATACATACATAATTTATGAGTATGCTTATATATATATGTATATATGTATATATACTTTGTATATATACATGTTTGTATGCGTATACGTACATAATTTATGTGTATGTTTAATACATGTGTCTATATACTTGGTTTGTGTGTATATATACATGTTTGTATATATGTATGTTTGTATGTATGTATATATATATATACATAATTTGTATATATTTGTATGTGTATATATGTATATGTATACATAATTTTTGTATATGTTTAATACATATGTGTGTTTATACTTGGTTTGTTTGTATATAGATCTACATTTATTTGTTTCCCAAGGAGGTGGCTTTCTTGAAGTATAATCCTTTCTTTAGACCAGTGGGTCTCAACCTTCCTAATAGTACAACCTTTTAATACAGTTCCAACCATAAAATCATTTTGTTGCTGCTTCATAACTGGACTTTGGCTACTGTTACAAATCATAATATATGAATCTGATATACAGGGTATCTGATATACAACCCTAAAGTGGTCTCGACCCAAAGGTTAAGAACCACTGCTCTAAACTGTAACATTTCTTCAGTGCTAAACCATCTGAAAGTGTTTTTACTGCCTTTTGTTATGGTGGACTGAGTAGATGCATTGCCCCAAAGTGTGTGTGTTGAAATCCTACCTCATAGTGTGATGGCATTTGGAGGTGAGTCCATATCTATCACCATGCACCCAATTCTGCTTTCAGCCTCTGAGACTCTGAGAGGTGAGTACCCAGCAGCCAGAGCTGTCGTAGGTATTTACAGATGCTAATAGCAAACCCCACATAGCTAACAAGTGACTTGGATGAATTTTTAATTCTAAGAGTGTGTAGCATATTATCCCAGCCCTCACCTATGAGCCTTATTTCACCCTGCTGCTCAGATAGGAAAACTGAGGCCGAGAGGGTTCAAGCATATTCTTTACATTTCTAAACAAGCACTTGATGGAGCTAGATCAAAACCCAAGCTGTTCAGAATCTGAGGACCATATGCCGCTGAGCCTGTGCTGGGAAACTGACAAGCATGGCAGTGTATGGAGCCATCGGGAGGTTTGTCCCCTGATGGCTGTCTCATGGCTGTGCAGGGCAACACCCAGGAGTTTGGGCCAAAGCATTCTCAGCTAGACTGTCCTGGTTCATTGGTCAGAATCTCATATTACTGGTTTGTCTGACATGTCTCCATATTTAGCCACATTGGTTATCTCGCAATACCCAGGTTGATTTGAGAATCTCATTTTTGGATGACAGCTAGCAGCACAAAGTGACAGAACAATGTCTGAAAGATGTCAGTTCTTGGTGGCTTCAATATCCCATCACTGGCAATAGAATTTTCAGGAATTTTTTAGACCAGGGGCTCCCTGGAACCAACTCAGAAGGATCATAGAAAAAGAGATGTTGAGAAGCAGTTTTGATAGACCTGATCATCAAAGTGGAGTCTACAGCTTGTCTCCCTGAGCTCTAGGTGACAGAGATGCTCTCATTGTGGCAGATATAGCAAACATCCACAAAGTTCTTCTACAGGGTTTGTGAAGGAAGGTACCTATAGTAACAATGACAGGCTGGAAAATGGAGTGATGAGCTCCTGGGTCCAAGAGAGTCTCTGGACTTATATTGAGTCCCTAGCCACTGTCTACTCTGGAGCATCTAGTTGTTTGCCTATTCCCTGGATCACAACGAGCTTCATATGTGGCTCATGGAGAAAAGTAAGTTCCCCAACGTGTCTTAGGTTGGGGTGGGCATGGTTGCACAGTGGCTGGTAATGACTATGGAGTTTTATAATCACTAATGTCTGTACTCTCTCCAGTGAGGGCTCCAGGAGTGTGTGTGTTGGGATTTTGATGTGGTGAATACAATACAGCCAATATTTCCCAAGTGGTAAATAAAGCACGAGAGAGACATTAACAGCATGGAGGTCCATAAGGATGTCATAAATCTGGAAATATGCTTTGGTGCTGAAATATTTTATTGCAGCCTTGATGGTACTCGGGAAAAATTCATTGCGTAGTAAATCACTCAAATTAAGTAATTTCATCGAGTGTGTATGTGTGCTCATAAAGTTCATCTAGGTCTTAACTGTTTTCATCAAGTTTTATGAGACTTTTGTGCCTGGAATTTAATGAGGACATGATTTGATAGAGGGTCTGCGTTAGTTAAAGGCACAAAACAATAGAACTGTCACTCTTTTGGGGGCCCAAAAATGTTTTAAAAAATGCTAACCACATGGTATTTCACAATGCTCCTGGAAATTCCTGTTATTTATTTTTAAGCCCAATTGTTACATTATCTCTGAAGCCATGGTGAGGCTGTGTATCGGACATTTGTAAACATCACCAATGGTACACAGTATTTAGGCCCAGCATGGATGAGGAGCAGGATGGAGAAGTTGTGGTTTGAGAGAAGACAGTTGGTCTATATGGGTGGGAAGAGGATTCTAAACAATACATTTCATTTAATATGTATGTATGTATGTATGTATGTATGTATGTATGTATGTATGTATTTGAGTCTTGTATGTGCCTAGTACCTGCAGAGGCCAGATTTGGGTGTTATATCCTCTGGAACTGGAATTAGACACTTGTGAACCTCCAAGTAGGTGTTGAGAACCAAACCCCAGTCCTCTGCAAGAGCTGACCCTTAAACCACTCTTAACCACTGAGCCATTTCTCCAGCCCACCCTAAGTTCATTCTTTCTTTCTTCCTTTCTTTCTTTCTTTCTTTCTTTCTTTCTTTCTTTCTTTCTTTCTTTCTTTCTTCTTTCCTTCCTTCCTTCCTTCATTCATTCTTCCTTTCTTCAGCAAGGACTGACAATTTGTAAAGGCCAGGCCAATGATATAACTTTACACCATAGGACAAAGAGCAAAGACAGATGGTACCCTGAAACACATAACTGCAGAGGTTAGGTGTGACAGAGTCTGAATCAAGGCAATCTAGGAAGCAGAGAGCAGTGAAAAACAAGGAGTGTATCATTTGTTTCAGTGCATCCTTTCTGGGCTGGGCTTCCTGCTTAGCACAGCTGTGGCAGCTGAGTGCACAACATTAAGTCCTTTGTATCAGGTGCCACAGGGGAAGAAAGTTGGGGACTATTCTGTATAGGCTCCCAGCCTTGCCTGGGCCCACCCACTGAAGTGTAATAAAAATACAAAACATTGCTAATGTGGCTACCCTGGGAAGTCACTGTCCCGGCTCTATCCTAGTTGAACAGAGGGGCACTGGACTGTGTCCTGGGATGTACAGCCCTTTCCGTGGTGTTGGAGATGAAGCTGGGCTTCAAGTCTGTGCCTGCACATTCAAGTCTGTCCCTGCACATTCCTATGACTTCTCAGAGCCTTGTGGGCAAAGACCCAAGTAGCAAGTGGAGTGGAAGGGTGGTTTGAGGTTGAGGCAAACTTCACAGTCAAATTCAATGGAGCTGTCAGTTACTGTTTTATCCCCTTCAGAGTCAAATCCCAGGGAGGCCAGACTAACCATTAGAAGACAGCATCTCATTGAAAGAAAAAAGAACACCACGTGTTGTGATGTGTTGAAGGCACTAAAAAAAAAAAAAAAAAAAAAAAAAGTTGGTGTTTTAAGAGCATCAGACGATGGGGACCTGCAAGTTGAGTTGAGGCTGAAATCGGTTTGTAGACAGTCTGTAGAAAGGCGATATTGAGAGTTTGCTGTGGAGCCTGAAGCCAGGGAATTTGGAAAGACAGTAGATGCATCAGGTTTATGTTCTAAAGCATCACCCTGGCGGTGGGAGAGGAAGGGTTGTCGAGGTACAAGTTCAGAGTCGCAGATGCTGTCAGAAAAACCAAAGTACAACACATAGGTTAACCTGCTGCAAATTTAACAGATCCAGGAAAAAATCTGTACATTGCCCTTTATTGGAATCTTTGGTTTTTATTTTGAGGTATATGTTGATTTATTTTTCAATTTCTTTATTTTACACACACACACACACACACACACACACACACACACACACACACCAGAGCTGGGACAGTGGCTCAGTTGTAAATGCTTGCTGCACACAGTAATACCCATCTGTAATTCTAGTGCTCATGTGAAGAGACAAGAGGTGAAGCCAGGAGAATCCTGGGAAGCTCTTTGTTCAGCTAAATCATTGTGTGTAGCATCTAGCAACAAAGAGACTTTGTGTCGAACAAGGAGGAAGTTAGGACTGATGGCAAGGTTGTCCTCCAATCTCCCTATGGGTACCACAGCACATGTGTGCCCACACACAAATATATATGCGTATCACCACTGTCCATCTCCAGAACTGGAGCCTCACCAATGACTCCTGCCTCATGAAACACTGTCACTCATTCAGTCATGGCACCAGAATGTAGTAGCCAAGAGAGAATGTCATGATTCCCGAGTCTATGGCACTCGGGATGTCAAAGTCCAGGCAGGAGAGAAGAGCTTTGGGTCTTACTGTCCCTCCTCCCACCCCCACACACTAAGACCTTAGAGGGTTCTGGACTTAAGTCCTGCCTCATCGATATGTTCTATCCCTGTTGTGGAATAATCTTTTTGTACACTGTGACTATGTGTCACTCAGATTGATTTAATAAAACGCTAAATGCCCATTAGCTAGGCAGGAGATATAGGTGGGACAGCCAGACACAGATGATGCTGGGAAGAAGAAAGGCAGGGTCTTTAGGAGATGCAGAGGGAGCAAGGCTTGCTCGAGGACACACAAAGCCACGAGTCACATGGTAATATGTAGATTAATAGAAATAGGTTAATTTAAGTTGTAAGAGCTAGTTAGTAACAAGCCTAAGCTATGGCTGAACTTTTATAATTAATAAGTCTCTGTATCATTACTAGGGAGGCTGTGGTCCCAACAAAAAAGTCCCAATTCTGGTTCTCAATTCTGTCTCTGTCTTCACGTTGAAGATGACTCATGTAACTATATTTGTATTTTTAATCTGTCATTGACACATGTTCAGAGCCAAGGCTGTCTAGCAAGTAGGATCATATCTTACCATACCAATTGGATCCCAGATGTGATTAAAAACAATAGTTTTCCAGGCTAAGTGTTGTCACCCTAATGTTGACCTATCCCGTGGTGCCCTTCTGTGTCCTCTCACTTCTGTTCCCTTCTGCCTCTACAATGACAGACCCAGGGTGAGATTCTCTCTTGATGAATGGTATCTAGATCTATGCTCGAAAAGATTCATTCAGAAGAGGTGATTGGAAAAGAGAAATCTGAGTAGATTATTATTGGGTTTCTGTGCCAACTGAAAGAAGCTTTTCTGCTAAGAACAAGGGTTATCATGGGATTGACATGACTGGAGATGTTTTGGACTCATGGAACAGTCCAAGTAAGAAGCCACAACCTCCCTTTAGTAATGCCATGTGATCATTATTTTGTGCTTTGGACAGAGCATAACAACACCAATCAACCTGGAATTAATATGGCCTTTGGAATCATCCATGTGTCTATAAACATGCCACATTAAATTTGTGCTCATGTTGGCTGGAATATGTTCTGCTGAGGTAGGATTATCCTGTGTCTCATTGTCACTATGTCATCTGACCTGGAAATGTGCTCATGGGACAGTGCAGTCTTCATTAAGTCTTCCACATTGTGCCTGGGAGTGTGGCAAGGTGGGTAGAGTCCTCCCGGCATACACAAGGCTCTGGGCTTTGATCTCCAGCATGGAAAAATGTTTAAAGATTCAAATAGTAAACTCATATTCTCTGGGAAATAGTCCCTGGGCTTTCACCAGTGTGGAGAAACTTAGGTGCTAAACTTAGAAATGGCTTTTCATATTTAATATTTAAAATCGACAGAAGAGGCTATAGTGTTTTATTTGCAATATTAAAATGTCAAAGCTCTTCAGAGAAAGGGTTGGGAGAGCCAGGCTGTCCTTCTGACAGGGGCCCCTATCACCTGACACTTCAAGGAAACCCGTTCAAGTTCCAAAAACAGAATCTAGATCTTTCCTTTGATGTCTTTAACTTTTAAACATGAGATAAACATTAAATTTTTCTTCAAAAGCTTTGAAGACTGTAGAAGGCTTTATTGGAGTTCTCGGAAGGCCAAATAAAATTCTTCAAAACTTGAATTACTTTTTATTTATATCTGAAGCCTCTTAACTATTAAACTCTTTGCTTGGGGAATAAGAGATGCCCCTGTGTCTTTCGGTAGCCAGTAGAGTAATTTGAATAAATTAGAATAATCAGTTAACTGCACAGATAAGTTTTGTTAAAACTTTTTTTTAAGTGCTGAGGGATAGCTGTGAAGATGGTGTTTGATCGTGGGGACTGTTGAAGAGTGACTCATCTTACAGATGACATTGGCATTCTAGACTCCCTCTTACTCATCTGACATATCTTGGGCTCTAACCTGCAGAGAAGGGGCTCCATCCAAACTGGAAAGCTATCTGTGTCAGTACACCTTGAAAAGAAGCCATCGACATGATGGATGTACCTATGGGTCCAGAGGTCCCCACTGTGTAGAACTACAGAGGCATAGTTTCTCTTTTAGCCAGGGAACAAGGCAAGAATTTGAATTTGATCGTGGCTATTGAAATTCCCTAAAAGACAGTTTCCAATTGGGAAAACTCAGAGGGCTCTCCTTATGAAATCAAAGTTGGCATTTGTATGTATGTATGTATATGTGTGTATGTGCATTATGTGCATGTAGGTATCTGCATAGATAGAGTGCCTATAGAGATGAGAACAGAGCATCAGATCAGCAGGAGCTGGAATTACAAATGGTTGTTAGCTGTTGTCAGTGATGGGATCCAAACCTGAGTCTTCTGTAAAAACACAGGTATTCTTAACCACTGAGTCATCTCTCTAGCTGTATTACATATTTTTAAAAAATGGCCTCCCATTCTCAATTTCGAAAGCGCATAGGCTCTTGCTATGTATGTGGCTTTGTGTTCTCCCTGACTCATGGCAACACAGCCCTGGAACAGTAGCACTTTGGCTTGAGGGACATGAAGAAGATACCCACAGTGCAAAGATATGCCAGGACAAGCTGCCACCTGCCTCCAGCAGTTGGGGGCATCTGAGCTCAACAGTTCCATAGATCTGCACGACAGGAACTTCCTAGTGATGCAACTTGTGATTGAGAGTAAGGCATCCTCAACTTTGGTACCTTGGCAGTGAAGATGGATTATTTTGGGAGCTGGTGAGATGGCTTAGTGGTCAAGAGCACTGGCTGCTCTTGCAGAAGACCCAGTTTCAGATCTCATCACCCACATGGTGGCCCACAACCACCTGTAACTTCAGAGGATCTGATGCTCTCTTCTTACCTCTGTGGGTATTGCATGCACACCATGCATGCAGGAAAAAAAAAAAACTCTTCAACCCTTATGCACAAATGTAAGAACAAGTATTTTCTCATCCAGTAGCATGCATACTACCTTCCAATGCTATGAAAACCAGTCAGTAGGGATGATGGGAGAATAGACTTTGTTGACAGCCATACCAGCACTTTCCTGCATTTGGGGGCATCTAGCAGATTAGCTATAGTATGTAGATAGATTGCAGCAGTCAAGACCCCAAGTCCTTGGTCCAGTTATTCACCCCAGGAATTTCCCTCCATGCTGATAACAAACATTCTTTTTGGTGTTTTCCACAAATAGCCTCATAATACAACTTGGTTTTGCATAGTGCAACTTAATGCATGTTATGCCTGGGACTTGAACCTTCATGGCTATGGAGTCTAATTCATCGTTTTACTAGGTTTGCCGTAACATCTTAGTATCAAGCCTTTCATAGCAAACAATTTCAATGAATGGATTTAAATGACTACCCTAAAGTGTTGTTGATGTTATATAATATAAAAACACCCATTTTTAAGGCTTTCTAAATGCATGCACATGTCTATGGAATGTATGTGGTATGTGCCCGGGCATGCAGATGTGGAGGACAGTGGAGGGTGTCAAGTCCCCTAGCATTGAAGTTATCATTGGTTTTATGCCATTGGAAATGGGTGCTGGGAACAAACTCAGGTCCTCTGGAAAATAGCAAGCTCTCTTAACAACTGAGCCATCTTTCCAGCCCCAACATGCCCTGTTTTATAACATGAAATTGCTATTCAATGGGTGACCATTTAAAGTTTCTTAAAAAAAAAAAAAAAAAAAAAAAAACTTTGAGAGACAATACACCGAAATAACTTCATGCTGCAGTTTATTTCACAGGCACCATGTCCAATGGTCTCTTTTAGTCCTGTCAAACTGCTCTTACACTACAGGTAAACACAACTTACAGCATTCTCAGGAGGTACGGTAGAGAATGTCACACAGGATTCATCTTTTCATGGTACTTGTCCTCTTCGGTTTTCCACTAATGTGTCAGTGCTCAGCAAGAGTTTCAGGCACATTTCTACTTACAAAAGTTCTCTGGCTTTTCCTCTTCTGGGGACGGTGCTTACAGGTGCTCAAAATGGTCCAGCGTTTGACATACCGGCGTAGGCTTTCCTACAATACAGCCTCTAACAAAACTAGGCTGTCTCGAACCCCTGGCAACAGGATTGTTTACCTTTATACCAAGAAGGTTGGGAAAGCACCTAAATCTGCATGCGGTGTGTGCCCGGGCAGACTTCGAGGGGTTCGTGCTGTCAGACCGAAAGTCCTCATGAGACTGTCTAAGACAAAGAAGCACGTCAACAGGGCCTACGGTGGTTCCATGTGCGCCAAGTGTGTCCGTGACAGGATCAAGCGGGATTTCCTTATTGAGGAGCAGAAGATTGTTGTAAAAGTGTTGAAGGCACAAGCACAGAGTCAGAAAGCGAAATAAATACGCAGCTTTTAAATTAAAAAAAAGCTCTCTCTATATTGTAGGATGTACGACTACAGCCACATCCAGATAAACGTTTTCACAAAATTATCATCTTCAAAAGATGGGATATTTGGACAATATTTCACCTAACTCATTATGGCAGGCTTGCAGCCTCCTCTCCATTCATTCTTAGGAATAAATCCCACGGAACGTTTCATGTTATCAATCTTCCCATCTCGTGTTAGCAATCTTCCCTTATGCTAGTATTTATTGTGGTTATTTTTAAATGGCATCTTGTGTTATACAATTTTGTTGCAGACATGCTGATTTGCATATTAATCATTTTATATGGACATGAACAATATTATTGTCTGCTCTCTCTCTCTTTTTTTTTTAATGGCACGTTCAGCCATTTGTGTCTGATCTGCCTTCCATGGTCCTGCATTCCTGCTTTCAGTATGGACCTAAGAAAATTCCCACTCTCTTTTCATTCAACGATAAGAGAAATCAGAGCAATGGCAGCTGATGCAGGCCCTGAGCTGTGTAGACAGAGCAGTAAAGACAATGGCCATGTTCAGCTGCTATACCCCACCAGCCATGCCCCAGATTAACCTGGGTATTGCACAATATTTCTGAGTCCTCTGGTTTTGTTTTGTTTTTTTTTTTTAATAAAAGCTCAGATTTTGGCTATTCATATGAAATCCATCACCATTTTAAATTAATTTTTATTTATATTGCAGTTAGCATAGAAGACAGTTCGATTTTGTTATGATATTTCTGCACATGTGTATCATTCACTATGCTTGGGACAGTCATGTTCCCATTCATGCCCCATTACACTTTCTTGGTCTTCAAATAATCTACATTCCGTGTGCATGTCATATATGCATCACTCCATACTCCACAAATAGAATATATGTGACATTTGTGTAGCATCTCCCTGCTCCACTCGCCCTCTCTTTCCACTGCTTCCCTTCAAACCTCTTCTCCTCCACACATAGCCCTCTACTATCAAAACATATGATTTCTTTTGGTCTTGCGAGTCAGGGTTTCTCTGAAGTTTTGGAGCCTGTCCTGAAACCTGTTCTGTAGATCAGGCTACCCTTGAACTCAGAGAGATTCACCTGCCTCTGCTTCCTGAGCACTGGGATTAAAGGTGTGTGCCACCACAGCCCAGCTTCATATTATAATTTTAAGCAGTATGCTTCAAATAAGAGAAAAATGTATATGTTTGTCTGGGTTATGCTGCTTAACAAGATCTCTACATCCATGTGTTTCCCCATAAGTGACAGTTTTATTCTTTACAACCTCATTGCATGTGTACCATCCTTTCTCATTTGTTTTTTCATGGACAGACATCTGGACTTCCCCATATCTTGGCTCTTGTGACTAGCGCTGCAATAGCTCTAGATAAGCAAGAGTCCCTGTGGTTTGTTGATTTCCAATCTACTGGGTATGTTCCCAGGAGTGTAGAATAGAGTACACGGCAAGGACTACCATACTTACTTCTATAGTGGGTACACAAATTTACATTTCCAGCAGTATATAAAGGGCTCTTTCCCCCAGACCTCCACAAGCATTAGATGCCATTAAAAAATAGAAGTTCATTGATTATATAAGGGCAGATGTCTTTTTAAAAATACATGTATTCATTGATTATGCTGGGACCACATTCATGCTGTGGTGCAGGTGTGGAGGTCAGGGGGCACTTTGTGCGAGTCTGTTCTCTCCTTCTACCATGTGGGTCCTCAAGCTGGACAATAGGTGCCTTGACCAGATGAGCCATCTTGCCAGCTCCCGCTTTTAGTTTTGGTGGGTTTTGTTATTGTAGCCATTCTGATAATGGTGAGATGGAAATTGAATGCAATTTTAATATGTCTTTCTCAGGTGGCTAAGAATACTAAACAGGTGTATATGTGTGTGTGTATGTGTGTGTGTGTGTGTATGTGTGTGTGTGTGTGTGTGTGTGTGTTGACCATTTGTATTTCTTCTTTTGAAAGCCTACCTGTCCAGTTCACTCACCATTTATTGCATAGTTTCCAGAGAGAGTGTGGCCTCAGAAGAATGCACTCACGGGACTCAGGGCTTGCAGGTCTCATCTCAGAACCCTGGTTAGGTGGAGTTTATGATCATAATTTCTGAAAGTGTTTGAGCTGAAGGAACGTTAGGGTTCATTACAAAAACAGATACTGAGAAGCAGGTCTGAGACATGCTCCTGACTCCTGACCCCTAGGTTGGGACATGACAAGTTTTGGCCTTGCTTAGAAGAAAGTTCTGTGCAGCCAACACCAAGCCAATCTAACCAGACACTGGCCGCACAAGGAGGCTAAACAATGAAGGTGATGTGTTTTCACTTGAAGTAACTGAGCTATTCTGTCTACTCTCAGTAGATCTTGCTGCAGGGTAGTAGGTCTGACTGCACAGTGTGTCTAACTATATGGTAAGTCTGGCTTCACAGTAGATCTGGCTGCACACTAGGTCAGGCTGCACAGTAGCTCTGACTGCATGATGGGGAGGAGGCACTGGTACCATCCACATTTTCTCTCGTTGTCCACATTGCAGCATTTATTGCTGAACTGCTTCCTGCTCTTTTCAAGCAGATCATTTTGTTTCCACAATGGCAACTGCTCGCCCTCCTTGGAGAAATGTCTGTGAGGGAATGGCAGTGAGCCCAGGAGGCTCCAGTGGGTGGCTTGAAGCCCGTGGTCACACTGGCCATGGGTCACAAAACAAAACAAAAAGACTTGAGTCGGCGGGCAAGGTTGGGAGGGATATTGTGTGGTGGTGCATAAAACTATTCAGATGACATTGTATACATGTTTAAATTTTTCAAAGAACAAATTTAAAAGAAAAGAATAAGGAACATGCAATAAATTACTTAGATGTTTGTGTGAGACTAGAGCTTTGAGTGTAAGAGTTATAGTGTTTGAACTTAGAATTGATTTTGTTTCCTTCAGCTAAATTGGGAGGGATATGACAGAGTGTTTCTTGGAGCTCATCCTCCTGTCCAGATTGGGCAAGAAGGTCTGGGCAGGCAGGCCTGTTAAGACAGAGATGCTAAGATTATCTGGAAGTCTCTTCATAGTGGAGCCAACAAACACCACGTGATCTGAGTGCTTGGTTGGATGCTGGAGCTTCTGCTGTCCTTTTCAAAATGATGTTAACAAGATTTCACATTTCTTTCCAACTTACTCTTCCAGTGGTAACAGAATTCAGTTATTGACAGGTAGCATCTTCTTTGTGTGTGTGTGTGTGTGTGTGTGTGTGTGTGTGTGTGTGTGCATGTGTGTGTGTGTGTGTGTGTGTGTGTGTGTTGTTTTAAAATGTATTTGCTGCATCTGGCATGGTGAGGACACGTGACTAAAACTGAATTCTGTTCAGGCAGCCTTGAGATTGACAGATGTGAGACTGACAGTAGGCACAATTATGTGACTCTTCTCCACCCCTTCCAGACTTCTTAGGACTGAGTTGCTGAATGTACCCAGGGCAAAATGCACCCAGAAGTAGAATTGGCAGAGCGATAGTCCAGGCTGATGTCATTTTGGATTTCTTTTCCTGCAAGTTTAATCACGTGAAGCACAAAGCTGTGTAATTGTGTCCATGCTGCTGGAAAAGCTGGTGGCAGGCTTTGCTTCAGGGTCTGGAGCAGAGAGAATCATGACTTTGTCCTGGCACTCACCCATAGGCATCTGAGTTTGCTGCGATCCCTCTCGGTTTTTAATTCAGTCTCAAAGGCTACTATTTCCAGGGAAGCCTGTCTGCTATCACCAGGACAGGGGAGGTAAATCCACCCTATGCTTGGAGGGTGACTGGAAAAGAAGAAAAAATAAAAACCTTTCAAGTGCTTCCTGAAAGGAAGAAAAAGCCATTTCCGTCGCCCCCATTTCAGAAGGTTACTGTCATCTGAGATAGACATTTGAAGGGCTGAAATAGGATATTGGCACCCTGTACCTCATGTGGCAAACAGAAGTAATAGGCAATTATTTTTATATGTGTCTCTCCAAAGGAAAGCCATGTGGGACTGGGTAAACCTTTCTAGTGGGAAGTAGAGAGCTGAGCGGTTGTTCAGTGAATTTCAAACAGTGTGAGGTGGACCTGAAGGTAATGTTTGTCGTGAAGTACGTAGACCAACTTTTGACTGCTTGGAATGATAATCTAAATTCATCTTTTGTTTTTTAAGTCAAACAATATAGAAACAGACAGAAGAATCATTTTCAATTCTTTCCTTCAGCTGTTATTAAACACCTACTGTGTGCAGGCCTGGTGGTGGGATTCATCAGTGTTCAGATAGGTGTGGCCTTGATGAATAGAGATACTCCTTCTAGCCTTCAGCAATGACACTCATTCAGTCCCATGATCTCACCAGCATTTAAGCAAAACAGCTTACTGTGGGGACATTTGAATTGTTTCTGCAATTGCATAATGTTTTAGCGAGTTTTAAAAGCTTTTAAAAAATGAGTAGTCTCTATTTTATTGCTTTATGGTGTTACGATGTATGTGTGATTGTGCATGTGCATATGGTGCAGGTGTGTGTCTTCCAGAGCACAGATGCCGTGTAAGAGGCCATGTTGTGTGTCAGTCATCATCTCCCACCTTGTGTGAGGTGGTGTCCCTGGTGTTGTTATGCTTGTGAACTTGAATGGACTAGGTAGTGACTGGGGGTTAACACAACACACATCTGACCTACTGAGATCATTAATCCTTTGAGGGATTCTTTGGAAGATGTTGAAATAAGATGCTGAAATAGGGCTTTGCAGACATGGGGACCCTGTTACTCTGGTTTCTTCCTGTACCCCCTTTCATGCTCTACTTCCTGCCTCCCAAGAAGAAGGCACTGCTTTGCCACATACTCCCACCCCTGTGACACTTTGCACAGTCTCATGGGGCCAGGCAGTCATGAACCAAACCTACTAAAGTCGTGAGCAAAGTAAATCCCCTCCCTTACACATTTCTGTCAGATGCGCTGATCACATCCATGCAAATGTAACTAATGCACTTTCAATGTTCGTGTTTCTGCAGCTGGCCATCCTTGGTGGGATACCTCCTCCAGAGGTAATGCCTAGAAGCAGGTTTGCACTTTTCTGGAATTTTCAGAGTGAGCTCATCCCTGACAGCACCCCAGGTGGGGTCACAAACACAACGGGGGTCCACACTGAGTCCTATTGAAGTTAGAGTACATGCATCTATGAAGAGGCAGGAAGGGTTGGCAGCTTTAAGTTGGTCCTGGCGTTTTCCCACAGTGCAGATGGGATGGGTAGCTTCCAAGTCCCTCAAGGCTGGTCTGGAAGGAGTTTCTGTTTAAGGATGGTTTCATGCTGTTATTACCAATACTGTGGGTGACGTGGTATCTCTGAGCCATTGCCTCCTATGGATTTTAAAAGTGTAAAGTGTACAAAGTCCAGGCTTTGGTATGACATTCCTGCATGTGTACATGATACACCTTAATCTTACTCCGCCTCTGTCACACCGTCTCATCCTCCTTGTTTTTCCCGTCCCCCTCCTTCCCCATAGCATTTGCCCATTTGGTTTCACATTGTACATTTTACATTTTTATTCTTCATCCTAGCTTTCTGGATGTTACTTTACTTAGTATGATCATCTCCTGTTTGATCCATTTCCTGCAAATGCATAGTATCTCTCTTCTTCAAGGCTAAGTGATTCTTCTTGTGTGTATGGACCATGCTGTCTTTGCCCAGCCCTCTGTAGATAAGTTGATTTTGACTTTATTTTTTTACTCTGTACTTGAAAGTGGTATTACAGATCTAACTTTGGGAAGAAACTCTATACAGATTTCCATGTGATTAGATTGATTGGTGTCACCATTAGCAATAAGCAAAGGTTCCTTCCTGCCTCACACCCCATGTTATTTGTATTCTGACTAGGGTGAGGTAACATGTAATTTTGCTTGTGTTTTCTCCAGTGGTTAAGGATGTTGAACATTTTTTCACATATTTATGGATCAGTTTATTCCTTTTCATTCGAAAATTTTGTTTCCATGGTCTATGTGTTGATTGTATTATTTGATTTTTGTTATTTTATTTTTGATGCTCTTTATTTATTCTGTGTATTAGTCCTCTGTGCTTGAGTATTCTGCTTTATAGGCTGTATTTTCAGATGAACCTTGGTCCAGCTGTCTTTGAGAGCCCACTTTTACTGTCCCTTTGCATTTGTTTTATTCATTACTTGTGTATTTCACCTATTTCTCTGCTGAATCAGTTATCCTTTTTCTTATTCATTTGCAAGAACATTTGTTTAGCATTAGCAAGTGTTGTTCTTTTCATACAACTGCCGCCTATGAAACACAAACATGAGACTCAGCACCCACAAGGAGTTTATTGGTAGAGGGGAGAGAAAGGGGGGAGAGAGAGAGATGGAGAGAGAGAGAGAGAGAGAAGAGAGGGGAGCAAGAGAGAAAGAGGGAGAAAAAGAGAGAAAGGGAAGAGAGCAAGAGAGAGAGAGAGAGAGAGAGAGAGAGAGAGGCATTCTTGGTGTGCTTGCTTTAAAGGGGAAACTTGCACATGCGTAACTGAGTCCCCTGTGCAGCCAGGTAAACATGAGCATCCAGGTAAAGCCTGAAGTAGAGATGACATGTCCATAAGTGCTCCACCCATCGTCAGGTGGCGGGGTCAGCAGACTGCTGGTTCCCAACAATCTTTGCATGGATTGTATTTTCTTACTATGTTTTTAGTATGCATATTGTATCTCCTTTTACCTATTTGGTTCTTAAATATTTGTCTATTTTTATTTTATGTATAAATGTATCTTGCCTGTGTGTGCATGCCCACAGAGATCAAAAAAGGGGCATCAGATCCCCTAGAGGTACAGTTAAGGTTGGTGATGAGCCACTCAACCTGGGTGCTGGGAACCAAGTTCAGATCCTTTGCAAGAACAGCCAGTGATCTAAACTGCTGAGCCATCTTTCCAGACTCCTGTTTGGTTACCTAAATATTGCTGATAATGATTTGCTTCATTCTTGTGATAGTTGTTGGGGTTTTTCTGTACTTGGCTTTTATATGCCCATGTTTTCCTCTGACCTTTAAAAAATAGATATTTGGAATCCCTGGAATTGTTTTGGGTGGAAAGCTGCATAATGGGGGTCAAGCTTGATAGGTAGCCCATGGGCAGTTAATCATAGTTTCTTTCTTCAGCTTCTTCCTATGCTACCTCAGCTGCCTGCTGGGACCTCCCTCGACCTCTGCAATTGGTGGATTTGTCTGCATCTCACTATCTCACTCTGTAATATCATGGTATTTGTTCTCTGGAGTTCTGACCTCTCCCTGCCCTCCTTCTATTCCTCCTACCCCCTACTATCCCAGGATTTATTCTGCAAGACAGTCTTTGCAAAGAAGTTTTTCAAGGTCACTTCCCCACAACATAAGAGAGTTAGCACTTCTGAAAATGGGCATTACACACTTTCCGTTAGATATTTAATTTTTCAATGTAAAGAGGTAATCTATGTTTACTTATAAGCTAGTCAAGCCCTTTGATGGCTATTTATATCTTTACAGCTATTTAATTGAATGGTTGTTGTTTTCAGTATATTCATGGCATGGCTTTGGATTTTTGGTGTATATCATTTACAAGGAATCATTTTTTTGTCATTTCTAACACTAAAAAATGTCCACTTGTTTTCTTATTTTACTTAAGATCTGAAGTAATAGTAGCATTTGTGAATACATTTCACTTATTTGGGACTTTCTTGGGAACGAACACACACACACACACACACACAACACACACACAGCACAAAAGAGAGAGAGAGGGACCCCAGTGCAGTATTTGTTTACATTTATTATGTAAATAGTGTGTAATGTGTCAACAGTTAGAAATAGAAGGACCCTATTGCAATGGCTAATCTTGGTTGCCCACTTGACTGCATCTGGAATCAACTAAAACACCACTGGGTACCCGTGTGGGGAATTTCCTGGGCCAAAGTATTTGAAGATCACCCCCTAGTATAGGCAGCACCATCTGGTTTTGTCCCTCACAGAAGCAATTGGGAGAAAGACCGCGTGACTTTCGCCTGCTGCCCCCACTCTTCCTGGCAAGGTCATCTCTTCTGTGGCTGAGGTGTTCCCTTGAGGATACTATAACAGCTTCTTCAGGCAGGCTCAAGCCCAGCATCTCCCCAGGAGTCCTGGAGGCCTCCTGTAGAATTCTTAGCCTCTTAAGAGTGAGACAGCTGTGACTGGATCACTCAGAATACACCCTGGGAGGCAATCTGATAAGTCCCATATATACTCATATCATATATGCACTTGATCTATCAGTTCTGTTCCTGCAGAGAGCCCTGGGTACAATCCAGCAGTCCCAGTGCGGGGTACATGGCTAAAGGAATTAGTCACCATGTGAGAGACCTCAGTAGTGGTCATCACAGCCTTGCGATATAGAGCTAAGTGTTCGTTGTCAGGTATATAGACAAGGAAAACATTGCAGACGCTGTGAAAGATTATGTAGCCTTGAAGGAAATCTTCTATTTTCAACAGTACCGATGGAGCTAGAAGACATTATGCTACATAAAGTAAGCCAGGCACACAGAGAAAATGTCATGGATTCCAGTCAGATGGAAACCATCTCAATATTGTACTTGAAGAAACAGGCAGTAACAAGGTGGCCTTGCTGTGTATTGAACATTTGCTAAGACAATAGGTTATTTTAGGGGGTGGGGTGGGTTGGTTTTGGTTTTCTGAGACAGGGTTTCTCTGTAGCTTTAGAGGTTGTCCTGGAACTCGGAGATCTGTCTGCCTCTGCCTCCTGAGTGCTGGGATTAAAGGCATAAGCCACTGATACCCAGCTAAGATAATAGGTTTTTAAAAGACTTATTTTACAATTTTAAGTGTGTGTGTGTGTGTGTGTGTGTGTATGCACGAGTGCACACATGAGTCCATTGTGAGCAGAATCCAGAAGAGGGCTTTGGATCTCCAGATCTGGAGTTACCAAGGGTTGTAAGCAACCCAGCATGGGTACTAAGAATTGAACCCAGGTCCTCTGGAAGAACAATACATGTTCTTAACCACTGAGCCATCTCTCCAGCCCCTAAAGACAGAGGATTTAAATGTCATCAATGCACACTCATAGAGTATAAGGTAATGGATAGGGGATTGCAGCAGTTTACTATGTACATGTGTATCAAAACACCAAGCGGCCCGCCTTAAATATAATCAGGCTCGTCAGTTACACCTCATGGAATCTAGAGCATACAAATGGATGAAGCCTAACGAAGTCAGTTTCATCCAGATTTTCCACATGTGAGGACAAAGGGGGCACAGGTGAGACAAGAACCTGAGTGCCACCTCCAACTGCACCATTGCCTGGAGTCGGAGCTGACGGTGGCACCAGCACAGTGGTCAGTGACTTAGTCCCGGTCTGTGGCATACATGAGTCTCATATGTCTGCCCTTCTATTGATTCTTGCCAGTTCAGCTCAGTGCACAAGCACTTGGGGAATCATTTCGGGGTCATGGTGTGTTGGGTGTTGAGAGAGATTTTTGTCTTGACTGCCAGTCATCCGTGGCCTGGTGGAAGGACAGGACTGGCTGTGAGGGCGGAAGCATGCTGCACACATGGCAGAGGCGTTTATGATAAATATCACGCAGGGAGGAGAAGCCCATGCTGGGGAGTGTTTACCAAGCTGATTGATGCAAGCCAGAGTCACCTGGGAAATGGGATGCTGGTTAAGGTATTGCCTCGATCAAATTGGCCTGTGGGACATTTTCATGGTTAGTGACTGATGTGTGGTGATCCTGCCCACTGTGGGAGGTGCCACCCCTGAGCAGGTGGCCCTGGGTTGTTTAAGAAAGCAGAAGCAATTCGACCAAGCCATGAGGAGCAGGCCAGTGCACAACATCCCTCTGTTTTCCCTGCTTCAGTTCCTGCCTCCAGGTTCCTGTCTTGGTCACAGCAACAGAGAAGCAAACTAGGGGGCCATAATGTAGGCTGCTTTGTCTGCCCTTTGTCTGCCCTTTAATGTTGCTTCCATTCTGCCCTCGAGTCACATGTTCTGTGCCCCCTGTCCCCAAAAGAATAAAAAGAGCACAGTTTTCTGCCGTGGTGCATGTCTGAAGCCACAGTTTGGTTCTAGAAGGTAGAACCAGCAGTCTGGACAGATGTGGGTGTCATCCAACCTGTTCTCAAATTTGGGGTAGTTCCTCCTAGACTTCCGTGAAAATTTGGATTGAAATAGCCCAAGTGGGTCATTAATTCATGTTTCTGTTTTCCTGTGACTCCAGGAATGAGACCTTGTAGGGTGCATAGCTGCTGGAGTCAGATCCCCAGGTGCCAACAGGATCAGTTAAGTGGCCATTGGATGTGCCTTGGCATCCCTGGCTCTGTCTAAAGCTTATCACTGCCGTTAATCATTAGCCCCAGTCAAAGCATTGCCACCAGCAAGCATTGGTGGCATTTGGTAACTCAGCCTCTTGTGTGGAGACAGGTCTGACTCCTTTAGCCATCCTATAGCTGTAAGAATTCCAGTACCCTCTCTGGGTACCAGATGGGATGCTGTGGGAGCCTTCTGCAAGTTTAATGACATTGAGACAGCAAAGGGAAGACTCCAGCTCTGATCTTTGCTTACAAAACCAAGTGCAGTCACTACCCTCCTCCCTTTTTTATTGGCTGGTTTTTAGTTGCTTTCATACTATGGGAATCTGAAAAACAGGTTTTTTGCTGACATCAAGGAAAAACATATTATGTTTCTTTAATTGGATTCTCTAAAGATCACCAAAATGCCAGTACATTATCATCTGTAGATGCTTTAGTTCCAGGTGATCTGGTCTGATTAAAATCCCCAAGTCAGGTGCTGAGAGGTGGCTCTGTGGTTAAGAGTATTGGCTGCTCTTCCAGAGGACCCAAGTTGGGTTCTTGGAACGCACACGACAATTCACAACCATCTGTGACTCCAGTTCCAGGTATTTAACTATCTAATGTCCTCCTCTGGCCTCCATGAATACCAGGTGTGTGCATGCACACGCACACGCACACACACACACACACACACACACACACACACACACGGGGGGGGGCCGGCAAAACACCCATTGGCATAAAATTAATTTTTAATTAAAAATCCCCAAGTGGTAGGATGAACATTCTCAACAAACAATAACAATTTAAGAAATCTTTTTTTAATTTTTATTTTACATATCGATCCCAGTTCCCTCTCCCTCTCTCCCTCCCTCCCACCTTCCATCTTTTCCTCTCTCCCACCCTCTTATGCCCCCTGACTACCCACCCCTCCCATTCCCCCACACATACTCCACATGTAGGGTGATGCCTTCTAGGTGGGGTCATCTAATCTGTTAAGTCATTTGGAATAGGGACTAGGCCTTCTCTCCTATCTCTAGGTTAAGGGAGTATTCCTCCATGGGGAACGTGCTCCCAAAGTCCTTTTGTGCACCAGGGATATGTCCTGGTTCCACTGTCTGAAGTCCCTTAGACTGTCCAGGCCTTCTAGCTGAGACCCATGTTCAGGGGGTCTGAGTCAGTCCCATGATGGATTCCCAGCTATCAGTCTAGGAGTCCATTAGTTCCTCCTTGTTCAGCTGTCTCTATGTGTTTCTGCACCCTGGTCTGGTCCTCCCTCTCTGCATTTGGATTATAGTTCAGCTCAGTGTTGAGTTGTGGGTGTCTGCTTCTGTTTCCGTCAGCTACTAGATGAGGGCTCTATGATGGTGGATAAGTTAGTCGTCGATCTCATTATCAGAGAAGTGCATTTATGGTAGCCTTTCCACTGTTGCTCAAATTGTTAGTTGGGGTCAGTCTTGTAAATCTCTGGACATTTCTCTAGGTTCAGTTTTCTCTTCAAACCTATAATGGCTTCCTCTTTTATTCTCTCTCTCTCTCTCTCTCTCTCTCTCTCTCTCTCTCTCTCTCTCTCTCTCTCTGTCTCCTCCAGTCTATTCCTCCCCTGACTCAATCTTCCTAGTCCCACATGCTTTCCTTTCCTCCCCTTCTCTTACTCCTAGCTCCCTCTCCACTCATTGCCCCCACCCCACTCACTCCCCATATGCTCAGGAGATCTTGTCCCTTTCCCCTTCTGTGAGGGACCTTATATGAATCTCTTAGAATCCCCCTTGTATCCTATTTTCTCTGGCGGTGTGAATTATAGGCTGGTGATCCTTTGCTCTTGTCTAAAATCCCTATATGAGTGAGTACATACCATGTTCCTCTTTTTGTGACTGGGTTACCTCATTCAGAATGGTTTCTTCAAGTTCCATCCACTTGCCTGCAAATTTCAAGATTCCATTGCCCCCCCACCCCGCAGAGTAGTATTCCACATCTTCTTTATCCATTCTTCAGTTGAGGGGCATCCAGGTTGCTTCCAGGTTCTTGCTATTACAAATAATGCTGCTATGAACATAGTTGAGCACATGTCTTTGTTGCATGGATGTGGATCATTTGGGTATATGCCTAAGAGTGGAATTGCCGGTTCCTGTGGTAGACTGATTACCATTTTCCTGAGGAACCGCCATACTGATCTCCAAAATGACTATACAAGTTTGCACTCCCACCACCAGTGGACGAGTGTTCCCCTTTCTCCACATCCTCTCCAGCATAAGTTGTCATTGGTGTTTCTAATTTTAGCCATTCTGGCAGGAGTAAGATGGTATCTCAAAGCTGTTTTGATTTGCATTTCCCTGATAGCTAAGGATGTTGAGCACTTTCCTAAGTGTCTTTCAGCCACCATTCCTAACTTTAAGCTCTATTACAAAGCTATAGTCCTGAAAACAGCCTGGTATTGTCACAAAAATGGACAAGTAGACCAATGGAATCAAATTGAAAATCCAGACATTAACCCACACACTTACGAACACCTCATTTTTGACAAAACAGTTAAAAGTATACAATGGGAGGAGGGAAGCATCTTCAACAAATGGTGCTGGCACAACTGGATGATGGTGTGTAGAAGACTGCAGATAGACCCATGTATATATCACCATGCACAAAACTCAAGTCCAAATAGATCAAAGACCTCAACATCAATCCAGCCACACTGAACCTCTTAGAAGAGAAAGTGGGAGGTACCCTTGAACAAATTGATACAGGAGACTGCTTCCTGAACATAACTCCAGTAGCACATACACTGAGATTGACAATTAATGGATGGGACCTCCTCAAACTGAGAAACTTCTGTAAGGCAAAAGACACAGTTAACAAGACCAAATGGCAGCCCACAGACTGGGAAAAGAACTTCACCAATCCTACATTTGACAGAGGGCTGATCTCTAAAATATACAAAGAATTCAAGAAACTAGTCAACAAAACACCAAATAACCCTATTAAAAATGGGGGTACAGAACTGAAGAGAGAACTGTCAATAGAGGAAATCAATTTAAGAAATCTTAAAGATTTAGTGTGTGTTGAGTGTTAGCATGAGCATCTTTGTACCTCATGCATGCAGTACACACAGGGGCCAGAAAGAGGGCATTGTATCCACCTGGAACTGGAGTTACAGAAGGTTCTGAGCTTCTGGGAACTGAACCTGTGTCCTCTGCAAGAGCAGCCGGATGTTCTTAACCACTGTGCCAACACTCCAGCCCAGTAATAGCAGTTTTCATCTTTCTTGAAATTTTATTTATGAAGAAAATGTTTTATCTTATATCTACCAATTTACCTTTGATTTGCTTTGACAGTGTTAGGAAAATATGATATATAAAGTACAGCCTTATAAACTAAAATATAACTTTAAAAAAATTATGTGTTTAAAAATTGCTCTGGGCGTGGTGGTGCACACCTTTAATCCTAGAACTCGAAGGCAGATCTCTGTGAATTTGAAGCAAGTCTGGTCTACAGAGTGAGTTCTAGGATAGCCAGACTACACAGAGAAACTGTCTTGAAAAATAAACAAAATCATGTGTTGTATGTGTGTGTCTGTGGGTTTGTGCCATGCCTTCAGAGGCCAGAAGAGGGCGGTAGGTCCCCTGAAACTGGAGTGTCTGGTGGTTGTGAGCCACTTGGCCTTTGGTGTACAGGCTCTTAAGTGCTGAGGCATCTATTGTCTGCCCCCAAGAATGTAACTAATATAAATAACAAAAATGTTTATCCTCCCCTCCTCAGCCATTTGTCACTTCATGTATGTTATACATCATATGTATTATAGGTAGATACAGATGATTAGATATATGGTTATACACATATGTCTGTGTGTCTCTCAAACCTAGAGCAAGGGCTGGCAGCCTGGAAACCCAGAGGTCAGCACAGCCTCTCCTGGCCTTCTGCCTGAATGCTGGGATCTGAACTCAGGTCCTTACACTCAGGTATCTCTCTAGCCTCCCTCTCAGTTTCCATACTGAGGGCATTACTCCTTGGTATTGTAATATAGTTGGCATAGGAGAGGAGTTACAGTATGCCTTTCAGCCAATATAAATCAAACACAGGTTACCTTAAAAAGAAATTATGAAAATGGAAAAATCCTTCAACGGGGCAGAAAGAGTGCAGGCCTAGTTTCATGCATCTCAAGGTTGTTGCCAGCTTGGGGCCTGATCACTTTATATGTGACCTGGACTAAGCCACTTTTCTGTTGTTTTCTCAAATGATGACAAGAGAGGCAGACATCCCAAGCTAAGGCCGAGCATCGCCTCCCTTTGACCCCCTTCTTCCCAGCTCTCACTTTATTAAGAACAAGCTTCTGCTTGAGCACTGCTGAGGGTGTTTGGGGTTTAAACAGCAAAATCAGAGGTAATGCAAGGGGCCTTTGTAGAAGTTGTTTGAAAAAAATAGATGGCTCATGTCACCTAAGCAGTGACCAAGGAGATGACAGTGTCAAAGACACATGTTTCAACACCGTGGTGCTGGCATCAGCCCTTCCAGACCGATTGTATCCAGAGGACATCTCACTGATTGCCACATTCTTAAGGAGTGGTTGAATGTGCCGTCTGCAACCTGACAGTGAATATACTCATTGAAAAGTGAAGACCTGTTGCTTTATAAATACTTATTTTATGTATATAAATGTCTGCCTGTTCTCTATATGTTCATCACATGTATGCAGTTCCTGTAAAGGCCAGAAGAGGGCATTGGGTCCCATAGAACTAGAATTATGGATAGTTGTGAGCCACCATGTGGATGCTGAGAACTGAACCCTGGTCCTCTGAAGAAGCAGCCAGTGCTCTTAACTGCTGAACCATCTCTCCAGCCCACGATCCTTATTGTTTTTATGTTTGAAAACTCTGTATCCCCTTCCATAGCTGATTTTTTCATCTCGATGGTCTCGGTGCACTTTCTGTGAAGTCCTCTGCCTGCCAGCTACCAAAAATCATAGCAAAAGTGAAAGCCATTCTATTCTCATTTTCTCCCTCTCTTTCCTCTTCTCTTTTCCCTCTGGCTTTCACTGAATCAGTAATTTTGATTTTCACCTTTCACTCATCCTAATTTAAATGTCTTTTCAGTGTGGTAAATATTGATAAATGTATCCATCTCTCCTATCTTAGATTAAGGTGCTTTATGGTTTTAAAGTATGCTGGAGAATTTAATTGCATGAGAAATTTTCATTTATTTTTATTGCCATAAATTTTCAACTAATACCCACCTATGGAAGAAAGTTACCCCCAGTGCTCAGCAGGGCTGTCTGATTTGGCCAGAACCCCCAGAAGAGGTGTCACCTGGGATTTAATAGTGCTCAAATGCTTAGTCACCTTGAATGACATGGGTGCCCTCTGGCCATCACTGGCAGTTCTAAGTGTGGAGACAGAAGAAAGAGACTCATGGAGGCTTGTCATTTGAAGTTGAAAGGCAGATGGTAGAAATAGAAATGACTATAAGGTTTATGTGTGCGTGCATGCATTCGTGTGTGTGTGTGTGTGTGTGTGTGTGTGTGTGTGTTCTTCTGAGGACTTTCTATTTTTTGTCACTTTACTGTCCACTCCTGCATCTCCACCTCCAACCCAGTTTCTCTGCTGAAATCTCCTCTTTATCTCTTCGTAGTGTGGTTGGGCACGCTGTTGGTAGGCTTGCCCAGGAAGCCCCTCTATAGGAGAAGCATTCAAGAGGACACTCAGTATTTACCTTTGTGCCGCTGGGTGACACCAAGCTTAGTGTGAGCTCATGGTCTGCCCTCATTCATTGCCTCCTCATTTGTTGCTACCTGGCTCTGTTCCAGCTCATTCTCAGTAGCCACTTCATGGCTCCCACTGTTTGAGACACAAACAAAACAAAAAACCTGGTAGCTGTCAACAGGAACCTCTGCTCCCACCACACCTGCTTGGCCACCAATTTGTGTGGCTTTCGTCTACTGAGTATGTCCTGGATCTGTCCCTCCCAGTCTATCCCTATTGCTATTGCTCCAACTCACATTGGAACCACTACTAAAATGTGCTATTCTCAACCAAACATTAGACCAAGCTCAAGGAATCCTGGGGAAGAGGAGGAGGAAGGATTGTAGGAGTCAGAGGGGTCAAGGACAACACAAGGAAACACATCAACTAACCTGGGCTCATAGGGGCTCACAGAGACTAAACTGACAATCAGGGAGCCTGCATGGGCCTAACATATGCCCTCTGCATATATGGGACAGCTGTGTGGCTTGATCTTCTTGTGGGACTCCTAACAGTGGAGGCAGGGACTGACTCTGACTCTTTTGCAGGGTTTTAGGACCCTGTTCCTCATACTGGGTTGCCTTGTCCAGCTTTCGACTTGATATCCATGGGAGGCCTACCCTCCTCTGAATAGAAATGGAGGAGTGGGGAGCAGAAGGAAGATGTGAGGGGGACTGGGAGGAGAAGACAGAGGGGAAAGAACGGTAAGGTTGTAAAACAAATAAATAGCATTTTTGTAATGTACTGCTCTCTCCGTCCCCTCCAGTAACCATCCCCTTCAACTTCCTCTCTGTAGCCAGCAAGATCTTTGAAAGATACCCACCATAACTTATTACTTCTGTGCTACAACTGATAGTGGCTTCCCATAGCTCTAATATAGAAGCTGGGCTCAGCACCTCAGTCTTCAGACCCTTGGTAGACTTAGGTGCCTTGGGTATCTCCTTCCCTGGATCTTTTATTGATTCACAAACCTTGACATACTATCATTTGGACAACTTAGGATTTCATCCTCCTCCCTTGTCATATCACCCTACTGACACTCAGGGTTCCCATGTGACTTCTAAGGAGTCTCTCCAGGTCCTCCTGCCTGAAGATTAAGTTAGACAGGCCATACTTTTCCTTCTTCAGCTTTCTTCTGTAGGTTTGATCAGCACATTCATTTACCTGCTCCATGGTTTACCAGATGTCTCCAGTGAATGAAGGATAACCCCAGGTACTTGAACTCATCAGCGAATAAAATAAACAAATTCCCTCAGAGCTGATGTTCTAACTGGAGAAAAACTAATGAATTAATATAGAAAATTTAAACACTACATAGTATATTTGGCGAATAGAAAGAGCAAGCGTAGTAAACAAGTTGGGCAGTGATGAGGCAGTGATAAGGGGGTTGGTGGTGATTGTGGCCAACTGAATGACTTTAATGCCATTACATTTCATATCTTCCTTCTTAAATGTTTAGGTTCCTGAATACTTCCATTCTGTGATGTTCCTTTGACACAGATCATGTTTTACTGACTGGGATACATGGAGGAGTGAATATATATAAGTGACTAAAATAAATAAATAAATACATACATACATAAATAAATAAATAAACCAACATAGCTAAGCATTGTAACTGGAGGTTTCTCTCTGCCCCATCTGTCTGGTCCCACTGGATTGGTTTCTCTCCTGCCCACCAATCCCTACAGCTTTTTATAAAATAATCATTCAGAGGCTTAACATTAACTATGATTGTTTGGCAATGGTTCAGACTTATTACAGCTTGCTCTTAACAATTAAATTAATCCATTTATGTTAATCTATGGACTGACACATGGCTGTGGTGTTACTTCATTTTCTATATGTCTTGCTTCTTAAGCGGCTGCTGTCATCTTCCAACTATACTTTATTTTTCCCTTTATCTCTGCCTGAATTTCCCACCTGATGGGGGATGTCCTTCTGCATGCTGTAAATATATGTTTATATTATTGGTTGATGAATAAAGCTGTTTTGGTTAATGGACAGGCAGGTTGTAGCCAGACAGGAAGTATAGGCAAGGATACCAGACTAGAGGAATGCTGGGAAGAGGAACAGAGAGTGAGTCTTGAAAGAGATGCATGTAGCTGCCGAGAAAGAAAGAGATCCAAGCATCACTACTAAGCCAATACCATGTGGAGATACACAGATAAATAGAAATGGTTAATAATTAAGAGAGAGCTAGCCATTAAGAAGCCTGAGCCATCAACCAAACAGTTTATAATTAATAGAAGCCTCTGTGTGTTTATTTGGGACTGAAGGGCTGTGGGACCTGGCAGAACAGAAACTCTGTCCATCACCCACATAGCTATATTCTGCCCTGCCATAGGCCAAAGCAGCTTTATTCATCAACCAATAATATATATATATATGTACATATATATATATATATATATATATATATGTGTATGCATGTATGTATGTATGTATACTTGCAGCATACAGAAGGACATCCCACATCAAGCCATGGTGGTGAGCACCTTTGATATCAACACTGGGGAGGCAGAGGCAGACAAATCTCTGTGAAATCAAGAACAGCCTACTCTACAAAGTGAATTCCAGGCTAGCCAGAATTGCATAGTGAGAATTCTGTCTCAAAAAAAACAAAAAACAATAACAACAATAACAATAAGTGAACATAAAGATGGCAGCTGGACCCAAACTGTAAAATGGAAGAGGAGAATGGCCTTCAGAAAAACTTTATGCCATCACGTTTTGACATTTTGACTAAGATCTAGTGTAGACATGCTTTACACAGAGCCGGCTGCTGTGATTTGACAGTCAAGTTGTCTTGACATGTCACGGTGCAGGACAGCAGCCAGTCCTTTTGGCATCAAGCTTTTGGACTCGGAAAGGGGGTACCCACTGCTGCTCTGGGAAAGCCAGGCATGAGGAATCTGCTTGATCTGCTCTGTTTCATGTACACAGTAGTGGGATTTCCTTCCCGAAATGCACCCATCCATACTCAAGGGGAGGATTTCCCAGTCTTCTCACAGTTTGGAAGAAAGTGCCTGTCATCTACCAAGCTTCCGAGCCACTTAGCCTTGTGTTTGCATCAGTGATTCCTGCCTGAGACATGAAAATAAAGGGCCACTTCACAGAAACAGGAAAACAGTGCCAGCTCACATTACCTCTGCCTCATCTCATCCTTCAGGGTTACAGCTTTCTGTGTGCCTGATCCAGAAATGCCTAACATCTGGAAGGGAGCCAGCAACACTGCTCCCCAGCATGGATGGCCAGAGTCCTTCTCATTTCCTCCAGACCTTCTTCATGCCTTTAAAGCTATAACGCCACACCACTGCCATTCAAAGAACTGTTTCTGGAATTGCTTATTTGGATGCAAGGTGCCCTGTGAATTGTATTCTGAGTATTCCCCCACATATCAGAAAAATGATCTTCCCCTGTGGAGCGTGAAGGTGGAGTCCCCAAATGCAGTCTCTAGTTACACCCCGCATGGCTGAAGGCAAGTGTAGGCAGAACCAGCCAAGATGGGTTCTGAGCAACCTTCTGGAAACAGAAGGGTCCAGATGGGAGAAGGACAAGGAAGGGTTTTCATGAGTCTTGGCCCTTGTTGTTGATATTAATCTGGAGCTTTCTCATTTCAGACAAAATTAAGTAAGGACTGGCCTCACAGTCCAGCAAGTTTCTATTAGCAGGGCCCCACCCTTACCCTCTACCTCCATGCAAAACTAAAGAGACTTCCCTTATCAGTTATCAAATTTTGGGGAGGAACCCAGGATTGTGCCTCACTCATTGGAGACAATCTGGTAAACGTTGGAGCAGATGACTGGGTAAGCTTATAAAATGTATAGAAGAAAATTTCCTTGGCTCATTAGTACCACCATTCATGCTGGAATTACATTTGTCTGAGAAACAAAATTAGAAAAGAAAAAAAGTAAAACCAAGTCATCCTAGGAAAACAACTGGATTTGCAGCATCTCTAAGGACCACACTAAAAATCCGAAGATTTTCTCTTTGTGATTTAAATGTACATTACATGTGCACATCAAATTGAAGATGATAGGATGTGGAGCATTCCTCTGTGGTTTGTGGGTTCATGCTGCTGTCAGTGGGGCAGACCTGGTGGTGATGCTGAGGTGATAGCCATCTTTAGAATGGAAATCTAGTAACTAAAATCAAATGCTGGGCTGTTCAGATGTGGGAAAAACCATCAGGTTCTAGGCCAGCTCTAGTAACTGTTTGTGTGTGTGTGTGTGTGTGTGTGTGTGTGTGTGTGTGTGTGTGTGTGTGTCTACATGAGTTTATGTGCAACACTTGCATACAGATGCCCATGGGGGCCAGCAGAGGGCGTGAAACCCCCTGTAACTGGAGTCACGGGCACTTGTGAGTGAGATATGCATACTGGGCTGAACCTGAATCTAGGTCCTCTATTAGAGCAGTCAGTTCCCTTAACACCTGCACCATCTCTCCAGCCCCTCTGCTAACTGTGGAAAGCTCTCACTGAGAATCAGACAGACTCAGATTTCAATCAGACCCACGTCACTCACTCAGCCTCAGTTCTGCTTCTAGGAGTGGAGCAGAGGACTGCACAGGCTGCTAGAATTTTTGGAGGCAAGCATTCAGTAAAAGCCCTTCTTCTCTTTGGAGGAAGCTGTACAAGATGGTGCATAGTGAAAGTTCCTGGTCATTGGAGTCAGGGAGGGGGTCATATATCCTCAAAAGGGACAGTGGCCCTTGGCTCTGAAGCCTCCTTCTCTTTATTGTTTTGCACCAGACCATGAGATGAACCTGTTTCCACCTCATGTTCCGGTGATGTGCTTTGCTGCCATGGACTCAAAGCAGTGTAGCCATGGCCTGAAACCGCCCAGATGAGTTAAAGTTGATTTGCCCTCAGGTATTTGTCATAGTAATGCAAATCTACTACACTGGTATTCATCAAACATCTACTGTGTGTCATAACCCCTGTGACATGTTCATTTCTCTTGATTTTGAGCCAGAACCCATTTGAAAGATTTGGAACTTTCTACTCAGAAAGATTCTGACATTTCTCTGTGACCATCTTAGTGAAATGTAGAAAATATACTAAAGGATAGAGCTTCAAGGTATCAGAGCTGGCACACAAACCAGAATGATCTGAAGCACAGTGGTGAGTTGCTCAGAGTGTACTTCCTGCTGGGCAGCTCCCTGTCCCTGGAGACCCAGCTCATTCCACACCATGCCTGACCAGAACTGGTGGTGCATCCATGATTGATGTATGTGTAGACTTCAGGAGTTCCTGGTCCCCACATACCTCAGGACCTACATCACCTCCACATTAGCTTACATGTGGCAGAGGTCAGCTCTCTGCCTGAGTCTGAATGCTTTGCTGGTCTGATGTCTCAGCTCCAGCATCTGGGACAGAATCCACTGATGAGCTTATTGCTGCCAAAATCCATTGCCTGGGGTTGGAGGACTGAGGGCCCGTTGCTTGCTGGAAGTCTGCAGCTAAAGGCTGCCCACCCATCCTTACCTCCTAACTTTCAAGCTAGCTGAATTCCTTTTAAGATTTGAATCTCTGACATTCTCATCTGTCCTTAAAAGGATCATATAATTATGGAACATTCTCCTTTCTTAAGTCAACTGGGCCACAGAATGTAATTCAGGAATAAAATCCATCTCATTCATGGACTGGGACATTGTGAGGTGTGTCCATCAGGGGGCGCCAGTGTGGGCTCATAAGGATGTGCAAATTTTGCCATTATATCAAACATTTCCTTCCTTGGAGTAGGCCAGGTTTTCATTCCTATCAGGTGCCTCACACCACCAGAAGTTTCCTCAGGAAAGCAGACCCTGGCAGATGTTGCATTTCATAAATATTTTAGAGAACAATTTATTCCATTTACGCTTAAGCCCACAGGCTGCAGGCTGGTCATTCCTGCACACTTCGCTATTGTAACTTACTGTCCAGCTGGGACACAGCAGCTACCCCTCCCACTTGCCTGGCCCAGAGCGACGGTCCCTTAGTCAAGGCAAGCTTTTGTGTCAACTCCAGCCATGCATTCAGACTAACGGCACTAATTAAAATGCTTCAGTGGATGAACTCTCATCTGTGAGTATTGTGTCCTGAATGATAAATATTTCACATTGACAAACATTCCTCCTCTGTTCAGAGTTTTCTTTAACAGTAAACACAAGGAAATGAAAGAAAAAAGCCATAAGCTGTTCAATCCTGGGGTTAGAGTTGGAGAGCGGAAACTGATGTGGGTTCTGCCTTTAGCTTTCCTGAGGACCAAGGCCTCAGCCAGCATAGCGCTTTGATCATGTTGGAGGATCCCATGAGGAAAGCAGCTGAACCAGGAGAGGAGGGTGCCTAGGAAGTGAGGCGCCCCAGGCCCCCTCCATGGCAGAGCCAGAAATCTGAGAAGCCCAGGGAACCTGCCAATGGGTGACCTAAGGCTCCTGCTGAGGGAGCTGGCTCCTTCCTTGGGGGATTTCCTTATAGAAAATGATGAGCCTTTGCTTACTTCTCATAAAGTTTGAAGGCTGTATGGGGACTATAAAGCTCATTACACAGTATGATAATTGGCAAAAAAAAAAAAAAAAAAAGACGGCATAAATCCTGCTTGATTCCATGCGCTAGACTAAACTGGTGATGGTTGCAATCCAGACCCCGGTCCTAGCTTCACTGACAGACGCAAGTGGAGGAGGGCTTTCAGCTATTGGAAATGACTCTCTCAAAGGAGCAATTGCATCTGTAAACCGAAGCTGTGAGATTGGTGGCTTGCTGAAGGGTCTGCCATTACTTTAGTACTTACCATAGATCAGAAAATGGGTACATGGTTTTTCTTTTTGCATGACAAACAGAAAAAAAGAGATTTAACCAATACGGCATGTTGAGGGCTAGAGTAGAAAGAAGGGTCCTCATGAACCCCCAAGTCTGTCTTCTGGACACTGATGGGGGTTTTAGGTTTAAGTACAGGAAGTGTTGGGGCAGGTGACAGTAATTAAACAACCTGTCAGCCCATGCCCAGTTGATGACCCGCTCTATTCCATGTGGCCCCAAGAGGTTGTTAACTCTGTTGGTACTCGAGGGGAGCGATCTTGTTCCCATGACATAGTCACTCCTCTTCCCCAACATCATCGTCTGTCACCACCATAGATAATTACCCTCCTTTGGGGTATGGTAGGGGAGAATGAAGCTCTCCTGTCACTGGGATCCAAAGTGAGTTCATTTCTAAGTCCTAACGTTGTTTGCTCTTTGGGGTTACCGAAGAGCATGTAGATGAGGAAGAGCTAATGGCTGTCACTGACATGTCTGTACTCGGTGCTGTGGTACATCTACCATGGGATGTGGTGACCACAGACCCTCTAATTAGAGGGGAACCCAGCTGGAGAAGAGAAGGGCAGAATTAACGTCATTTAAAATGAATGATTAATCTAGTAATCTTCATGTCTTAAAAACTCTGTACTAGATGTGGTGGTTTGAAAGAAAATAGCCCTCAAAGGGAGTGGCACAATTAGGAGGTATGGCCTCATTGGAATAGGTGTGGTCTTGTTGGAGGAAGGCAGGCTTTGATATCTCATACATGCTCAAGCTACAAGTTTCAGACCACTTCCTGCTGCTTGTGAGTCAGATGTAAGAACATTCAGCTCCTTCTTTAGCACCAGGTCTGCTTGAATGCTGCCTTGCTTCCCACCATGGCAATAACAGACTGACCTGTAAGTGAGCCACCACAATTAAATGTTTCCCTTTATAAGAGTTGTGAAGGTCATGTTGTCTATTCACAGCACTAGAAACCCTAACTAAGACAGAAATTGGTACCAGAGACCAGGGCATTGCTGTGAAAGGCCTGATCATGCTTTTGTTTGGAGTAATATGGACTTTGAGAGTTTGTGTTAGGAAAGCAGTGGATGCTTTAAGTGCAGCTTAATGGGCCACACCAATAAGAGGATGGAAGACAGTGGTACTGAGTGTGACTTGAACTGTGGGTATCTGGATCAAGAGGTTTCAGAGGAGAACGTGAAGAAGTATGTTGACTAGGAATCATTCTTGTGATATTTTGGTGAAGAATGAAGCCACCTTTTCCCTTGTCCAAAGAGTCTGTCCGAGGTTAAAGTGAAAAGTTTGGGATTAATTCCATCGGCGGAGGAAATTTCAGAACAACCTAGTATATAGACTCTGCCGTGTTGTTATTTAGTGGTAGCTCTAGTGAAGATTTTCCAATGGAAAAGAACAAGCTGAGCAGGGTAAACTACAAAATGTAAAATCTGAGGAGAAAGGAACACCAGGAAATGGAATGGAGCTAAATCTTGGTTTCAAGGAGATAAACAGATTAAGAAATGGAATAAAGGGAGGGGTGACCTCAGGGCAAGATTCCACCCAGCTAAGTTTCCAATTTGTGAAAAGGAAATAAAGAAAAAGCTTAGAGTTAGGTGTGGTAATGCACACCTATAATCCCAAGACTTAGAAGGCAGAGGCTGGTGAATCTCTGAGTTTGAAGCCAGCCTGGTCCGACAGGGCAAGTTCCAGAACAGCCAAGCTTGGGCAGCGAAGGAAGTCATTGAAAACAAAAAGCTGGTGAATATGTAATTGAAAGATCTCTGAATTCAAGGCCATCCTGTGTAGTGAGATATCCACCCAATCCACACCTGTTGCACTGGCCACGCCCATTGGGGAGTGGAGACAAGTGCCCTGTAACCTGGGTGGGTGGGTGGGGAGCTAGGTCTAGGATCTGAGACTCCAGATCACTCTCTTACTTCCTGGTCAGAGACAGAGCATCTGGAGACATTCTTGGGACAGGAACCTGTGGCAGTCATCTGTTTCTGGTGTAAGTGATTTCTTCCATAATAAATATCCATCAGCCTATCATTTCCAGATTCTTATTTATCATGCTTTAATCACATAGTCTACAGACAAAGTCTCAGGAGAGGCAAACTTAGGCAGTGAAGGAAACCATGGAAAATGGAAAGTTGGTGAAGATATAATTGAATGAGGGACCACGTTCCAGCCCCAGCAAGCAACAGAATTTGTCAGCTTCGGTCATGTGATTCTGGCTTCAAGGATAGAAGAAATGGGTTATGGAACCTACCTCTTCAACTAAGGAAAGTCTCTGGGTCCAGGTATGTGTGTCCCTGAATGGTGACCTGGAGAGGCCATTGCATGAAGCTGTGAAGGTAAAGTCTGGATTGCCTTGGAGAGCCAAGATGTTGGAGATGCCAGACAGTGGCATACCTGCCTAGGAGAGCCGCTAACTGGGAGTGGAACCAGCCCAAGAAGAAGATGCTCCAGTAAACAAAGATGAAAGTAGTTGGAAATCTGGAGAGCATTTTGACATCAGACATGAAGATGCAGAGTTTGGAGTTTTCCCAGCTGCTCTCAGTCTTTCTTTGGTCCCATACTTCCTCACTGTGCTCTCTTCCCTATGTTTTGGAATGGTAATGTATATCCCATGCCATTATATGTTAGAAGTATGTGGTCTGTTTTTTGCTTTTGATTTTACAGAGGATTGCAGTTAAGACATGGCATGAATCTCAAAAGAAACTTTGGACTTTAAAATGCGTATGAGACTGTAATAGACTATGGGGACTTTTGAAGTTGAACTGGATGCATTTTTGAATGATGATATGGCTACAAGCCTTTGGGGGCAGGGAAAAGAATGAGGTGGTTTGAAAGAAGATGACCCTCAAAGGAAGCAGCACTATTAGGAGGTATGGCTTTGTTGGAGGAAGTGTGTCACTGTGGAGGTGGGTTTTGAGGTTTCATATATGCTCAAGCCAAACCTAGTGTCTCAGACCACTTCCTGTTGCATGTGAGTGAAGACATAAGAGCTCTCAGCTCCTTCTTCAGCATCATGTCTGCCTGCAGACCCCCTTGCCTCCAACCATGATGATAATGGACTAAACCTCTGAACTGTAAGGCAGCCATCACAATGAAATGTTTTCCTTTACATAAATTGCTGTGACAGCAATAGAAACCCTAACTATGACACTAGCTTAAGTAGGTTATGGTAGCCACTCAAACAAATACTTGCCCTATCACAGACTCTACAATTTTCAATCAACATCTCACTATAGTTT
This sequence comes from Phodopus roborovskii, assembly GCF_943737965.1. Taxonomy (NCBI): domain Eukaryota; kingdom Metazoa; phylum Chordata; class Mammalia; order Rodentia; family Cricetidae; genus Phodopus; species Phodopus roborovskii. The sequence continues at coordinate 10,392,556 of NW_026126599.1, read as the reverse complement.
GAATGGCTACCTTGGTCTAGCTGCCTGGTGTTTTTATATGTGAGTTAATTTAATAGCGTGAATTTTATTTTTTAAAAATATGTTTATTGAAACCAGATGTGGTGACCCACACCTGCAGTCCCAGCACTTGTGAGATAGAGGCAGGAGAATCAGGAGTTCAGGGACATCGTCAGCTATGTACAGAGTTTTAAGCCAGCCTGGAATATGGGAAAACATGTATCTAAAACAAAGCCTAGCTCTCTGGATAGCATTAGGACTCTGTAGTGAAGGAGTGAGTCTCCTCTATGTAAACTTCTTCTGTAGCATGAACCTCTTGCTCCTGCTGGATCCCTGATACAGTTGTTATTCATGTTAGTGAGATACCTTTAATACGAGCATGGTTCAGCTCTCAGGGACTTGGGATATTTCCATCCAGCTTTCTAGCTTCAGGTTGCTCTGAGCAGAATCGTAAATATGAAAAGCAGGGAGCCCCCACTTCTGAGGGGCTACTACAAGGTGTTAATATTGAAAAGATGTGTTTCTCCAGTTCCTCTCAGTACAAAGGATTTTAGCTACAAAGCCAACCCTGCAGGGTTTCCTACACTAGCAGGCTCGTTTTATACTAATGTAAGGGCATTTCTTCATTTAACCAATGCCTCTCATTGGGCAGAGGCCAGGACTGCTGATAAACACGTCGAAGTGCACAGAACAGCATGCCCTGGTTGGTCCAAGGTGCAGTTAGCATTGAGAGATACAACTAGTGTGCTGACCTAAAACCAATATGGTGTTCATTTCCTGGGTGGCTGTTCAAATTCTCCCCTTCTCTCTTTTAAGGTTTCACTTTTCCCAGAGGTCATTTATAAGCACTCCATCTTGGCCTGGAAAGAAGGCTCAGCAGTTAAGAGTGGTTACTGCTCTTGTAAAGGACCTGCCTTTGGTTCCCAGTACCTACCCAGTGGCCCACAACTACCTGTAACTCCAATTCCAGGGGATCTGCTGGTCTCTTCTGGTCTCTGCAGGCATTGCATGCACATGGTGTACATAAACTCACACAGGCATACACATAAAAATAATAAGTCATGAAAAAAAATCTCACCTTGATAGAATAACCAGGCTCTAAACATACATGGGGGAGGACTTGGGGTTTAGTCACAATGACCTACTTTTTAATACTGGATTGATTTCTCAAGATCCCAATGGAGTTGGCTGCCAAATTAGAACTCAATAAAAGGGTCTGATGTGGAATAAATCCATGAATACCTCAGATGTCTCAAAATGGCTAATTAAATAGATCTGTGACCAAAGGAAAAAAATGTAGACCAGAAATCAGATGCCCAACTCTCTCATAGCTCTTTTAGTAAAAGCTGCTGAATAAGACCCCTTGATCATTTCTGTAATTTCTTACACCATGCTAACACCTTCAGCAGAATTTAAATTGAGTTCAGATCATATGATCTTATCTTTTAAGAACTCTCATATCAAGCATATAATTAAAATGTTACAGTTTCAGTATCTCCCCAAGATACTTCTGCAGGAGTCACTCGATGAAGAACCAGAGTAGGGGTGTTCATGGATAATGAATGACTTAAGCTCTAAGATAGGGAAGAGGATTTACTGCAGAGAGTCTAACTGATATAAAAGAGGAAATTGCTTTTAATTACACAAAGATCTCCTGGTGTGTCTTATTAGCCTTCAGTCTCTTAAGTAACTAACCTCCGTCAATATTTGACTATGTTCTTGGCTTTGTGAAAGTAGCCTGGCAAACACTAAAGAGAATTTACCAGAGCAGAAAAGAGCTTTGAGTCATTTATGGGCCAAGAGTCCAAAAGCCCAGGGTTCGGTGATGCCTCTATGACAGAGGGAGCCTGTATAAACATCCCCTCATCTCTGCTTCCTTTAGTAACCAGCCATCTTTACACAGTTTAATACCCCACAAAGGGACTTCATTAGTCTTCCCATTACTATTATGACAGAATACCTGGGCTGAGTAATTTCTGAAGAAAAGAGGTTTGCCTGGGCTGGTGCTTTGGAAAGCCAAGGGCATCTTGACATGCCTTACACCTGTTCACCTCATAGTGAGGGCTTAGTGCTGGTGTGTGTGTGTGTGTCAGAAAAGCCAATGGACAAATATGATAAGGACAAGATAGAAAAGGGGCCAAACTCCAGCAGCAGGTAGGCCACTCTGATAGAAAACCAGTGGTCCCCTAGTGAGGGCTCTGCCCCTGTGAGCCAGAAACCTCCCATCAGCCCTGCGCCCAACATTGCTATAGCAAATAATTAAGCTTCACCATGAGTTTGGGTAAGTAAGCACCATGCTTACACCACAGAGGAACAGAGTGAGAAATGCCCAGCATGCAAAGCTGAATTGTCACCAGTCATGGAGCACTGGGTCCTCCATGAAGTGCTTTGCATATCTTTTCATTTACCTCTCTGGTTAACCCTGTGTAGATGGAGTTTCTGTTCTGCCTGGTCCTACAGCTGCTTTAGCCCCAAATAAACACACCAAGACTTACATTAATTAGAAACTGTTTGGTGGATCACTCAGGCTTCTTATTGGCTATCTCTCTCTTAATTATTAACCCATTTCTATTAATCTAGGTATTTCCATGTGGTCTTATCTTACCGGAGAATCTTGCTCCCTCAGCAGCTACATGGTGTCTCTCTTTTGCGGCTTCTCTCTGCCTCTTCTTCCCCAAATTCTCCTCATCTCCTAGCCCCACCTATGCTTCCTGCCTGGCTACTGGCCAATCAGTGTGTTATCCATCAACCAATAAGAGAAACATATATACAGAAGGATAACCCCATCACCTTGTGGCAGAGTGCTTTTTCAAAAGCCACTACTTTCAGGCTTTGCCTTGAGGTAGAGTGTGGGTTTTATAATGATACTGCCCGGCACTCAGGATATGATCATCAAAGGCCTTCCTGCCACTGTGTGTCCAGAGCACTGGGATGTCTGGACTCTACAGGGGAGTCCAGCACATTCTTGTGGACACAGAGGGTTTTTTTTCCTAACCTGATGATGCAGGTGTGCCTTACACCTCAAGAGGATCTTGAATAGATGGGTTAATAGCATCTATGTGTAAGACAGCTCTGAGCCACTTCCTAGTTAGGTAAGATGTTAATGTTCGTGCTAAGTGAAGATCTGGGCTGCAGTGGGATCCTCTTCCCTTTGTTGGGATGCATTTTATTGGGGAAAGATGGACAGAGAGGGAACCACAGGTCTTGGTACTACCTCTTTATAACCAGCCTCCTGCAAAGGATGCTATGGTTTCTTGGAAAGAATAGGAAGGCCAGGAGATCAGGCAGATGAAGGCCAGCAGGCAGAACAGATAGTCTGATGGGCTTTGCATGAGGCTCTATGTTGTGTTCCTGGGTATATCAAAGCCTGAGCAGCCACTTCCTCAACGCTGGTGTACCAGGAAGTGCACTGGGTACCTTTGCTTTGTCTTTTCTCCTACAATTATTATTTTTAATTAATATATAGAATAGTTGGTTTCCTTATGGCATAGCATATGCATATCCACCCGTCCACTACTTCCTTCTCCCACCATCTATGGTTACCTTCTGTACCCCAAATAGTCCATCTTCTGCTTGTTGTTGTTCCAAAAGGCTGCTAAATATAGTTCTTTTTGCATCTATAAGAAATACCACCTTTGGGCTGGAGAGATGGCTTAGCAGTTAAGAGCACTGGCTGCTCTTGCAGAGGACCTGGATCCATTCCCAGCACCCACATGGTGGCTCACAACCATCTGCAAGTCCATCTGACCCCATTTTGGCTTCTTCATGCACTGCATGCATGTGTTACACATAAAGTCATACCAGAACACATATATACATACAGAATAATAAATAAATCTTTATCCCATCTTCATGGGATGGCCAGGCAATTCTATATCACACACACACACACACACACACACACACACACACACACACACACACACGGGTTTAAATCTAGATTTAATGTGAAAGAAAGCATGATTTTTGTCTTTCTGAGGTTGGCTTATTTCACTTAACTGCAGTCTATTCTCCAGCTTGTGACAGATTTTGCTTTTTTCATATGGCTGAATAATGCTCACTGTGTATACACAATACATTGTCTTCATCTACTAATGTGTCCATGAACACATAGACTGGGTGTGTCTTGACCATCTCAGATGGTGCAGTAAGTGTGGATATGCAAGTGTCTCTGAGCTGTGCTGAGTGGTATTGCTGGGTCATATGATAAGTGTCTGCTTTTAGTCATGTGGGGAACCTTCATACTGATTTCCACAGTGGGAGCACACACATGTATACCATCACCAGCATACTGATTCACCTTTCCTTCCCCACATCAGCAGTCGTTGTTTTGTTTTCTTGGTGATACCTATCCTGGTAAGATGTGACCTCAGTAAAGTTTGAATTTGCATTTCCGCAGTGGTTCAGAATCTTGGACACTCCCATTGCTCTTGAATTTCTTCTTTTTTACAGCTGTCTGTCTGGTTCATTTGCCCATTGATTGATTGAGTCCTTTATCTGGTGTTGAAATTTTAGAGTGCTTTCTACATCCTAAGCCCTAATTCTCTGAAAGATGTAGAGATGGTCAAGACTTCCTATTGCTCTGTGGCTTTTTCTTTGGCATGAAGATTGCTTCTTTGCTGTGAAGAAAGTTTTTGTTTTAATGTAATGTCAATCTTGGGAGGTTATTACCTGGCTTGTGCCTCTATTTTACCTGTGTTTTCTTCTAGGAGTATCAGGCATACATAAGGTCTTTGATCCATAATGAATGGTTTTCTTCAGGATGGAAAGAGAGGGGGAAGTGAGGGACAGAGGGAGGGAGGGAGAGAGGGGAGGAGGGATGAAGGGAGGGAGGGAGGGGAAGAGGGAGAGCGAGGGTACAAATGCTAGCTTCATTCTCTATGTATGGAAATCCAATTTTCCCAGCACTACGTGTTAATGAGCCTTTTTTTCCCCTTCAATTTATGACTTTGACATCTTTGTAAATAATCAGGCGGCTGCCCCTGTGTGGGACTATATCTGGGTCTGTGGTTATAGTCCCACTGCTCCGTATGTCTGTCTTGTGCCAGTGCCATCCTGG